>NC_067473.1:104042281-105244781 GCF_947179515.1 Apodemus sylvaticus | reverse complement strand
CTTTGTTTAGCTCTACACAGCAGGTTTTTTATTTTTTTATTCGATATAATTTATTTACATTTCAAATGATTTCCCATTTTCTAGCCCCCCACTCCCCGAAAGTCCCATAAGCCCCCTTCTCTTCCCCTGTCCTCCCATCCACCCCTTCCCACTTGCCGTTCTGATTTTGCCGAATACTGTTTCACTGAGTCTTTCCAGAACCAGGGGCCACTCCTCGGTTCTTCTTGTACCTCATTTGATGTGTGGATTATGTTTTGGGTATTCCAGTTTTCTAGTTTAATATCCACTTATTAGTGAGTGCATACCATGATTCACCTTTTGAGTCTGGGTTACCTCACTTAGTATGATGTTCTCTAGCTCCATCCATTTGCCTAAGAATTTCATGAATTCATTGTTTCTAATGGCTGAATAGTACTCCATTGTGTAGATATACCACATTTTTTGCATCCTCTATTCTGCTGAGGGATACCTGGGTTCTTTCCAGCATCTGGCAATTATAAATAGGGCTGCTATGAACATAGTAGAGTATGTATCCTTATTACATGGTGGGGAATCCTCTGGGTATATGCCCAGGAGTGGTATAGCAGGATTTTCTGGAAGTGAGGTGCCCAGTTTTCTGAGGAACCGCCATACTGATTTCCAGAGTGGTTGTACCAATTTGCAACCCCACCAGCAGTGGAGGAGTGTTCCTCTTTCTCCACACCCTCCCCAACACCTGCTGTCTCCTGAATTTTTAATCTTAGCCATTTTGACTGGTGTAAGATGAAATCTCAGGGTTGTTTTGATTTGCATTTCCCTAATGACTAATGAAGTTGAGCATTTATTAAGATGCTTCTCCGCCATCCGAAGTTCTTCAGGTGAGAATTCTTTGTTTAACTCTGTACCCCATTTTTTAATAGGGTTGTTCGGTTTTCTGGAGTCTAACTTCTTGAGTTCTTTATATATATTGGATATTAGCCCTCTATCTGATGTAGGATTGGTGAAGATCTTTTCCCAATTTGTTGGTTGCCGATTTGTCCTCTTGATAGTGTCTTTTGCCTTACAGAAACTTTGTAATTTTATGAGGTCCCATTTGTCAATTCTTGCTCTTAGAGCATACGCTATTGGTGTTCTGTTCAGAAACTTTCTCCCTGTACCGATGTCCTCAAGGGTCTTCCCCAGTTTCTTTTCTATTAGCTTCAGAGTGTCTGGCTTTATGTGGAGGTCCTTGATCCATTTGGAGTTGAGCTTAGTACAAGGAGACAAGTATAGATCAATTCCCATTCTTCTGCATGCTGACCTCCAGTTGAACCAGCACCATTTGTTGAAAAGGCTATCCTTTTTCCATTGGATGTTTTCAGCCTCTTTGTCGAGGATCAAGTGGCCATAGGTGTGTGGGTTCATTTCTGGATCTTCAATCCTGTTCCATTGATCCTCCTGCCTGTCACTGTACCAATAAGATGCAGTTTTTAACACTATTGCTCTGTAGTATTGCTTGAGGTCAGGGATACTGATTCCCCCAGATTTTCTTTTGTTGCTGAGAATAGTTTTAGCTATCCTGGGTTTTTTGTTGTTCCAGATGAAGTTGATAATTGCTCTTTCTAACTCTGTGAAGAATTGATTGGGATTTTGATTGGTATTGCATTGAATCTGTATATTGCTTTTGGCAAAATGGCCATTTTAACTATATTGATTCTACCGATCCATGAGCATGGGAGGTTTTCCCATTTTTGAGGTCTTCTTCCATTTCCTTCTTCAGAGTCTTGAAGTTCTTGTCATACAGATCTTTCACATGTTTGGAAAGAGTCACCCCAAGATACTTTATACTGTTTGTGGCTATTGTGAAGGGGGTCATTTCCCTAATTTCTTTCTCAGCCTGCTTATCCTTTGAGTATAGGAAGGCCGCTGATTTGCTTGTGTTGATTTTATAACCTGCCACTTTGCTGAAGTTGTTTATCAGCTGTAGGAGCTCTCTAGTGGAGTTTTTTTGGGTCACTTAGGTAGACTATCTTGTTGTCTGCAAATAATATTAGTTTGACTTCTTCCTTTCCAATTTGTATCCCTTTGACCTCCTTATGTTGTCGAATTGCTGGAGCTAGTACCTCAAGTACAATATTGAAAAGATAAGGAGAAAGGGGGCAGCCTTGTCTGGTCCCTGATTTCAGTGGGATTGCTTCAAGTTTCTCTCCATTTAGTTTGATGCTGGCTACCGGTTTGCTGTATATTGCTTTTACTATGTTTAGGTATGGGCCTTGAATTCTTGTTCTCTCCAAGACTTTAAGCATGAAAGGATGCTGAATTTTGTCAAATGCTTTTTCAGCATCCA
This sequence comes from Apodemus sylvaticus, assembly GCF_947179515.1. Lineage (NCBI taxonomy): Eukaryota > Metazoa > Chordata > Mammalia > Rodentia > Muridae > Apodemus > Apodemus sylvaticus. The sequence goes on along the minus strand of NC_067473.1, from coordinate 105,242,476 downwards.
ATTAAATGACCATGTGGTTTTTTTCTTTGAGTTTGTTTATGTAGTGGATAGCATTGATGGATTTCCGTATATTGAACCAAACCTGCATTCCCAGGATAAAGCCTACTTGATCATGGTGGATGATCGTTTTGATGTGTTCTTGGATTCGGTTGGCAAGAATTTTATTGAGTATTTTTGCATCGATGTTCATAAGGGAAATTGGTCTGAAGTTCTCTTTCTTTGTTGGATCTTTGTGTGGCTTTGGTATCAGCGTAATTGTGGCTTCGTAGAAGGAATTGGGTAGTGTTCCTTCTGTTTCTATTTTGTGGAATAGTTTGAAGAGTATTGGTGTTAACTCTTCTTTGAAGGTCTGCTAGAATTCTGCACTGAAACCGTCTGGTCCTGTGCTTTTTTTGGTTGGAAGACTTTCTATGACTCCTTCTATTTCTTTAGGCATTATGGGACTGTTTAGATGGTCTAGTTTGTCCTGATTTAATTTTGGTATTTGGTATCTGTCAAGGAAATTGTCCATTTCCTCCAGATTCTCCAGTGGTGTTGAGTACAGTCTCTTGTAATAGGATCTGATGATTTTTGGGATTTCCTCAGTTTCCGTTGTTTTATCTCCCTTTTCATTTCTAAGTTTGTTAATTTGGATACTTTCTCTGTGCCCTTTGGTCTGTCTGGCTAAGGGTTTATCTATCTTGTTGATTTTCTCAAAGAACCAGCTCCTGGTTTTGTTGATTTTTTGTATGGTTCTCTTTGTTTCTACTTGATTGATGTCAGCCCTGAGTTTGATGATTTCCTGCCTTCTACTCCTCCTGGGTGAAATAGCTTCTTTTTTTTTAAATAGGATTATTTGGTTCTCTGGAGCATAACTTCTTGAGTTCTTTGTATATGTTGGATATTAGCCCTCTATTGGTTGTAGGATTGGTAAAGATCTTTTCCCAATCTGTTGGTTGCTGTTTTGTCCTATTGGCAGTGTCCTTTGCCTTAAAGAAGCTTTGCAATTTTTTGAGGTCCCATTTGTCAATTCTTGATCTTAGAGCAAAAGCTATTGGTGTTCTGTTCAGGAACTTTTCCCTTGTGCCCATGTGCCCCAGTGCTTCAACACTTTCTCTTCTATTAAGATTCAGTGTATCTGATTGTATGTGTAGGTCCTAGAACCACTTTGTACATCAATATAAGAATTGATCAATTTGCATCCTCCATGTTGACTGCCAGTTGACGCAGCACCATTTGTTGAAAATACAGTCTTTTTTCTACTGAGTAGTTTTAGCTCCTTTTTCAAAGATCAAGTGACCATAGATGCGAGGGCTCATTTCTGGGTCTTCAATTCCATTCCAATAATCTGCCATACAGATTTTAGTACTATTGCTCTGCAGTATTGCTTGAGGTAAGGGATGGTGATTCTGCCAGAAGTTCTTTTATTGTTGAGAATAGTTTTCTCTCTCCTGGGTTTTTCCTTATTCCAGATAAATTTGGAAATTGCTCTTTCTAACTCTATGAAGAATTGAGTTGGAATTTTGATGGAGATTGCATTGAATCTGCAGATTGCTTTAGGCAAGATGGTCATTTTTACTATATTAGCCCTGCCAACCCATGAGCATGGGGGATCTTTCCATCTTCTGAGATCTTCAGTTTCTTTCTTCAGAGACTTGAAGTTCTTCTCACACAGTTCTTTCACTTGCTTGGTTAGAGTCGCATCAAGGATGTTGAACACATTATATTATTTGTGGCTATTGGGAAGGGTTTCATTTCCCTAATTTCTTTCTCAGCCTCTTTATCCTTTGAGTATAGGAAGGCTACTGATTTGTTTGAGTTAATTTTACAACTAGCCACTTTGCAGAAGTTGTTTATCAGGTTTAGAGTTCTCTGGTGGAATTTTTGGATCACTTAAGTATATTATCACATCATCAGCAAATAGTGATACTATGCTTCTTCCTTTTCAGTTTGAATCTCTTTGATCTCTGTTTGCTGTCTAACTGTGCTGGCTAGGACTTTGAGTACTATATTGAACAGGTAGGGACAGAGTGAGCAGCATTTTCTAGACCCTGATTTTAGTGGGATTGCTTCAAGTTTCTCTCCATTTAGTTTGATGTTGTTTACTGGTTTGCTGCATATTGTTTTTAATATGTTTAGGTATGGGCTTTGAATTCCTGATTTTTCTAAGACTTTTATCATGAAGAGGTGTTGGATTTTGTCAAATGTTTTCTTAGAATTTAATGAAATTATCATGTGGTTTTTTTCTTTGTGTTTGTGGGTAGATTTCCATATATTGAGCCATCTCTGCATCCCTGAGATGAAACCTGCTAGATCATGGTAAATGATCGTTTTGATGTGCTTTTAGATTTTGGTTGGCAAGAATTTTCTTCAGTATTTTTGCATTGATACTCATAAGAAATGTTCAGCATCCTTAATCATCAGGGAAATGCAAATGAAATCAACCCTGAGATTCTACCTCAAACCAGTCAGAATGGCCAAGATCAAACACTCAGGGGACAACAAATGCTGGAGAGGATGTGGAGAAAGAGGAACACTCCTCCATTGCCGTTGGGATTTCTAGCTGGTAAAACCACTCTGGAAATCAGTTTGTCAGTTCCTCAGAAAATTGGACATAGCACTACCAGAGGACCCAGCTATACCACTCCTGGGCATATATATTGAAGATGCTACAACATGTAATAAAGACACATGCTCTACTATGTTCATAACAGCCTTATTTATAATAGCCAGAAGATGGAAAGAACCTAGATGTCCCTCAAGAGACTAATGGATACAGAAAATGAGTAACATATATACAATGGTATACTACACAGTTATGAAAAACAATGAATTCATGAAATTCTTAGGCAAATGGATGGAGCTAGAAAATATCATCCAAAGTGAGTTAACCCAGTCACAAAAGAATACACAAGGTATGCACTTGCTGATAAGTGAATATTAGTCCAAAAGATTGGAATACCCAAGATACCACTCACAGACCACAAGAAGCTCAAGAAGAAGGAAGACCAAAGTTTGGATACTTTGATCCTTATTGGAAAGTGGATCAAAACTCCTATGTCTCATAGCCAACCAATAGAATGAGCCTAGGGTCCCCAGTGGAGCAGCCAGAGAGAGGACCCAAGGAGCTGAAGAGGTTTGCCGTCCTACAGGAAGAAAAATACTATGTACCAACCAGACCCCCCCCCCAGAACTCTCAGGCACTAAACCACCAACCAGAGTCCATATAAAGGGACCCATGGCTCCAGCTACTTATGTAGCAGAAGATGACTATTTTGAGGAGAGGCCATTGGTCCTGTGAAGGCTCGATTCCCCAGAAGAAGGGAATGCAAGTCAGAAAATAATTTTCCTGGGGGAAGGTAGTGAACAGGTGGAGGAGTGATGTGATAGGGAGTTTTTGGAGGGGTAACTCGAAAAGGAGATACAATGTGAAATGTAAATAAAGCAAATATCTAATTAAAAAAAAAGTAAGAAAGAAAATGCTTTCCCACAGGCCAATCAGCTAGGGATGTTCTAATTTTGATTCTCTCTTCCCAAATGATTCAAGTTTGTGTCAAGTAGAAAAAAGAACTAACCATCACATACACCATTAACTACATGTTTAGTTTTGAGGGTACAGAGAAAAAGGAGAGCCTTAATAGGTGTGGTGACACTTGCATTTAATGTTGATAGAGACAGAGACACCAGATCACTGAGGTCAAGGCCTGCCTGATCTACAGAGAGAGTTCCAGGACAACCAGGGCTATACCAAGAAACCTTGTCTGGAAAAAAACAAAACAAAACAAAACAAAAAGGAAGAGAGAAAAATAAGAGCATTTTCCACTTATAGTGCAGACATGATTATTTTTATAGTTTGAATTCCTAAAACTAAAATAATTGTGACTGTGCACAAGAACTCACTCTAAGAACTGTATCAAATAATGCAAGAATAAAAAAAGATATGGTCTAAATATCTCAATATTGGAAAATTATTCACTATCATGGATTTATTAAGGAAACTTTACTAAAACTTTGTTCTTAAGGAAACTTTACTCAAATTTTGGTCCTTTGAGGTTAACGGGATGCCACAGAAATTAAAGTCATGGGACATGTTGAATGGTTCCCTTAACATGCTGACTATTTTTGAATCTGTTCTATTAGTCTGTGTCTTTTTACTGGGGAATTGAGACTACTGATGTTGAGAATTATCAAAAGAGTTATTAGTGCCCAGTAATTGTTTATTCTTGTTATTTTTGTTGTTTTTTATTGTGGTGGTAATAGAGATGGTGGTGGTGGTGGTGGTGGCAGTGGTGAGGGTGGTGGTGGTGGTGGTGGTGGTGGTGGTGGTGGTGTGTGTGTGTGTGCATCCTTTCCTTTAATTTTAGTGGTATGTGATTATTTCTGTGTTTTCCTGGTTTTAGTTCACCTACTAAGGGGAGGGTGGAGGGTTCTTCTAATATCTAATGTAGGCCTGGATTTGTGGACAGATATTGTTTAATTTTGATCCTATAATAAAAATCTGATTTCTTTGTTTATGGTTTACTGAGCATTTTGCTTACTGTAGGAGTCTGGGCTTGAATCTATAGTATTTTAAAGTTTGCTGTACATACATACAGGTACTTTTGGATTTTAGAGTTTCCAGCGAAAAGTCAAATAATTATAATAGGTCTACCTTTATATGATATTTAATATTTTCTTCTTGCAGTAGTATTCATTCTTTGTTACCTATTTTTGGTGTTTTGAATATTTTGTGTCAGAGTTACTTACTATTGTGGTTCAATCTATTTCCTATTCTATATAGATCCTATACCTTCATATATATATCATTCTTTAGGTGAGGATTTTTTCTCTGATTTTTATTAAAAACGCATTCTCCCAGTTTGGGTTTTCTTCATTTATTCTACTTCAATCTTCAGGCCTCAAATTGCTCTATTCATTTCCTTGAACTCTTTTTGTTTGTTTTTTTCTTTACCTGGATTTCCTAAGGGTGTTATTTATTTCTTCATTTTGTTAAAGTGTTATTTGTTTCTTAACAATCTCTGTGTTTCCTAGGTGTTTTAGATTTATTTATTGATCTAATTATTAAATTTAGAAATATTTCATTAACATAGTTACAGATAAAAAATGATACAACTCTTTTCATTATCAATGTTTGTTTTTCTATTTGTCTTAAAATACAGTGAAACTGAAGCAGTATATTTATGTATCTAAGTGCCTGGTAACAGTTTTATTGTTATTATTTTTTATTATTCTCTCATATATTACATTTCAACTGTGGTTTCCTTCCCTCTTCTCCCTTCGTTGTCTTCTCCTCGGTCCCACCATGCCTCCCCTTTCCTCCAGATATACTCTTTCTCCTTTCACAGAAGAGCAGGCCTCCAGGAATATCAAACAAACACAGAGTAAAATCTACAATAATGCCAAGCACATATCATCACAGAATTGCTGGACACTGCAATCCAGTAAGAGAAAAAGTTAATGCATTTCTTTACTGGTTTCTATCGTCATACATGCTGTTTAAGGTCTCTTGGGGGATTAAACATTTTTGGTACATTCAGTGCCCTCTGTGGAAAGTTTGGTGAGCTCCAGTGAAAAAATATCCTGATATTATTGACTGTGCTTTTATTCTCATGACAAGGTATCTATAATTGGGAAAATTATAATTTGAGTGATAATGTCTGGATTTACTTCTAATGGGTGTGTGTTTTGTTCCTTGGATTTTGCTTCCTACCTGAAATTTAGGTAAGTTTGGTGGCTGTGTATTTGCCTTGTATGAATTATTCTATGGACCTGTTTCTAGTACTACTCACCTGGTATTGTATCCCCGCTAGTGTTGTAAGCTAGGATAATGGAATGACTTGGAGAAAAGAACATTGATGGAGAAGATGACTGTGATCTGTTGGATAAGGGGTCAAATAGGAAAGTGAGCCCAAATTGGATTTTTTTTTCTTTTGCTACAGAGGTGTGGATAAGTCTGGGGAGGGGTTGGATCTGGAGGAGCAGAATTGGAGGTGTGGATCTATAATCAGCCTACCTATTACCTTGACAGGATTAGAACTTGGGTGAAAAGGGTCTGTCTCCTGTGAAATAAGGGCTGGCAAAAAATAATGCATGAGGAAGTGATATTAAAAGATTTGTGGAAGTCACAGGAGACAAAGAAGGATACAGTGGATACTCTGCAGCAGAGCTAAGGACAAAACTGGGGTATTGGATCTGGGAGAATAAAGGGAGAAGAGAATATCTATAGGTAGCCTAACTGGTTTTCCGGCAGGTAACCACCATGTTATTTTTAATAGAAATTCACATTATAGAGAAAGGAATTCTGGTGCATTTTAAATGTGTGACCTTTATTAAACATGTTCCACCAAATTGAATTTTTACAAGTTAATTCAAAACTGCTTAATATAGAGCATGTTGTTGAGGAGAGGAAAAGGGCTTGTCAGGTGACAGTAAAAGTGTAGAGGGCAATGAGTAAATCAATCACCATGCTGAAATGCCAAAGAACATGAGGGCCAATCAGTGCCCCTGGCTTTCTATGAATGCCGGTTTTGCTTCTTGTCTTCATTAAAAGGAAATTGATCAACAATGGGGAGTGGAGCTTATTATTCTCCACCAAAATAGACAAAAAAAAACCCTATTGATTTGAAGTACCAACAATTTATTTTCAATCTACAAGAATATTTTGTAAGATTGTTTTGAAGGAAATAGCTTCATTATTTACAAGTACATGATTTTTCCAATTTTATACTTATTGTGTTACTTATCTGAAAAATAAAAATTATTCAGTGTTGGGTATTGACTATTTTAAATATACCTTTTCTGATACTGGAAAAGAACCCACACATTTGAAACACCAAAGAAATATTCAATATCCTTAGTCATCAGGGAAATGCAAATCAAAACAACCCTGAGATTTCACCTCACACCAGTCAAAATGACTAAGACCAAAAACTCAGGAGACAGCAGGTTCTGTCAAGGATGTGGAGAAAGAGGAACACTGCTCCACTGCTGGTATTATAGGAAGCTGGTACAACCATTCTGGAAATCAGTTTGGCGGTTCCTCAGAAAACTGGGCATAAGACTACCGGGGACCCTGTTATACTACTCCTGAGCATAAACCCAGTGGATTCTCCAGCATATAATAAGGACACATGCTCCACTATGTTCATAGTTTAATTAATTAATCATAATTATTTAAAACCTTTATGCAACAAACCTCAGAGGACATAAGGGCTGTCAGGTACAGGGTCTAGATTTAAGAGATGGTTGTGTACTACCAAACCCAGATCTGCTGCAATAGCAATAAGTCCTGTGAACACTGAAACAATTGTCTAGTTCTTATATAATTTAAATAGGAATGAATGTATAAATACAGAGAGAGGAAATGGATTAGATGCATTCATTATAAACATTGAATAACCTTAAAACATTGCCCAGAGGATTCAGACTGGAAATAACATGAAACAAGTTGATGTTATTTCTCCTCAGGTAGGTGACTTTGTGCAGGTATACTTACAACTCTAGAAAATAATGATATAACCATGCTTACCATTTGATCAAGTTCAATTACTGGGAGGATGTGACAGTGCAAGGACAGTATGAAAGTGATTTAACAGTCTGGTACTTCCTCAGAAAACTGGGCACATCTCTTCTGGAGGATCCTGCTATACCACTCCTGGGCATATACCCAGAGGATTCCCCAGCATGTAATAAGGATATGTACTCCACTATGTTCATAGCAGCCCTATTTATAATAGCTAGAAGCTAGAAAGAACCCAGGTATCCCTCAAAGGAAGAATGGATGCAAAAAAAGGTGGTATATATACACAATGGAGTACTATTCAGCCAATAGAAACAATGAATTCATAAAATTCTTAGGCAAATGGATGGAGCTGGAGAACATCATATTAAATGAGATAACCCAGTCTCAAAAGATCAATCACGGTATGCACTCAAAAGTGGATATTAGCCTAGAAAATTGGAATACCCAAAACATAATGCACACATCAAATGAGGTACAAGAAGAATGGAGGAGTGGCCACTGGTTCTGGAAAGTGTAGCAGTATAGGGTAAAACCAGAACAGGGAAGTGGGAAGGGGTGGATGGGAGAACAGGGGGAGGGAAGGGGGCTTATGTGGCTTTCGGGGAGTGGGGGGGCTAGGAAAGGGGAAATCATTTGAAATGTAAATAAAAAATATACCGAATAAAAAAAAGAAAGTGATTTAAATAAAAAAAATAGTGCCATTTGTGTTGGATTAGAACTATGATAATGGAGAAACAGAAAACAATCAGAAATAAGGTATGGTAGCCATTCTAAAATACTAATGGATTAATAATCAACCCAAGCAGGCAGGAGAATACAATAAATACATAAAGTATCCAAGCCTTTTAAGCATGAAAACAGTATTTATTTTAAAGGCATGAACATAGATGAAGGCTTCCTGGTTTCTTACCTCAATTTCATCATTATCCAGGCCTGTAACTTTGAACGAATGACTTAATTTATGAGTTTCTTATCTCACAACAAATTTTCTTGTTGAAAAGATATGAACTCATAAAAATATCTCCCTCAGAGTTGTTTTAGGAACATAACTTAGATGATCTGTTGAAGTGTGCAATGAGAATCGGACATGCAAGTGATTGACAAGCAATGATTCAAAAGCCCAAGGTCAAAAATATTTTCATAACTCTGACCTAGCTTACAAAGCCTACTACATCTGAGCTTTGGTGTTTTCTATAGCTCCAGTATTATAATTTGGTATTTCAAAATCCCCAGTGGAAATTTATATTTAAAATATTTTGTGGCTTAAAACCCAAAAATATATGGATAATTAATAATACTTTAAAACAATGTTGTGATTCTGAGATCTATTTAGCTTCTGGGAAACAATGAAATGACTTCAAAGGTATAAAAAAATTTCATGAAGAGACGGCCTATCATAAGAATTAAGTGGCTGAAAAGTTAAGGAGTAAAAAAGACATCTTTCATTGGGGAAATTACACCCAAAAAGCAGTTCAATTTACTTATGTTCATGTCATTACACCCATTTAAGGTTCGAGAGAGGTTACAGTTGTGAAATCTATGGAAACCAAATTCAATAGTAAGATAAATAGATATTGTGATTATGCTTAAATGGCTTGGATACTTGAATTATTGGGAATTAATGTAATGCCAATTTTATTAAAGGAGGAAGAAATAGAATGGAACTATTAAGAATTTGTTGAATGTATGCTGTGTAAGTGGGAAATAAATGAAAAGATGGAAATTCTTCAATAAAGGAGGGCATAATAGCTGTCTACTTTAGCACTAGAATTTGTCTGATTATAGGCTAACAAACCATATCAAAGTAACACTATGTTTGAATAAAAGATAATGATGTTACATTAAACTCTACACAGAACCTATAGAAGGTCTGAAGTACTCCCCTCTGAAAGTCTGTATTTCTTGATTGTATGTTCTCATTACTGGTACACAATTCCTAGTCTTTTTATTGAACAGCTAGCCTTGCTATATGATTCAGTGGCTATTCAAATTTCTTGGTACAAAGTAACTTCAGAAAGTTTGAATTTTCCACAGTGGTTTCCCAACTATGTGCTGTTGATGTAGTTTATATTTACATAAATAACCAGGAAGTAAAAACACATATGTGCAGTGAGACATTAAACTTAAAGTTCGTATTTGTTACAAAGCTGGGCTCATTTTATTCCCCCATCCAGTGAGGACAAGAAACACAGTAAAAAAACAAATTAATTCATAGGAAATATTTGATCTTCCTGAAGAAATGTAAATCTACCTTGCTGTAAACCCCATTTTCATCTCCCTGAATAATTCACACGTATTTCATTGACATAATATATATATATATGTTTGTGTGTGTGTGTGGTGTGTGTGTGTATGTGTGTGTGTGTGTGTATGAGCATTTACTAATCCTAGAAGTAGGCACAGCTTTCTTTTTATTTTTGTCAAAACCACTGTGACATTATTAGATTCACTACCATCAAAGTTTTATTTTTGCTGTTGCTATATTTTTACAATCCAAAGTGTATTATTATTGTTTTTATTATTACTTAAATCACCATTGTTATTGAAATTGTTGTTTGTAAGTCCTTAAGTAGACCATGTTAACCTTGAACTTTCCGCATAGCCAAGGATCAACTTGATACCCTAAATTCTGGATTCTGCCTTTCAAGTGTGGGAATTACAGGTAACCATCATCATGTCTAATTCAATGCCTTTTACCTTTGTGATTTGTCTAAAAATTCCAGAAATGTAGTATAGACGTGCAAAAGGACCAAAAAACTTCAACCAACAATTCCAAAGTTTTTTTCTTTAAATTTCACAGTTCTTGTAACAATTTTAACTTATTACAGTAGGATTTATAGTGCAACTATTATGTTACACCAATTCCTAGTTTGAATTATTTTTAGATCTTTCATTGTGTTTCTTTATTGATTCTCACATTATGGTTCTATACAGGGTATATTTTGTTCATCACTATGAGTAAGTTTTCTATGTTGCAGATTATTACCAATATATGTCCAATAACATATATTTCTAACAAAAACATCTTTATTATTGTTCAGTGGGGTTACACTTCAGTTCACTTAAAATGTATGATATTCACACTATTTTAGCATCCTTATTTTACTCTTTTTCCAGTGGTCTGTACTTATTATGTTTTGATTTCTAGTATAGAATTATAACAAAAATTAAATATTTATTTGCTCCTTATTACAATATAAAAGATAGATCTTGGTCCAAAGAGAGTAAGAAGTCAGTCATTCCATGGTTAATGAGTATCCAGTTCCTGAGAATCCAAATATATATTACCTTACTTGCCAAATTCAACAGTAGGAGATGGTAAAAAGAAGTTATAAATCAATATACCTACCAGAGATACTAAAGGACACAAAAGACCTGAGTTATCACAGTGAAAGGGATCCCTTGTAAATGTCTCAGATTTAAATCAATCATAGTTATAGACTTGATGGGAGCAGCTAACCCTCCATTAACTTTAATAGGAAAGTCCATCCCTAAAGTTTCACCTCATCATGACTGCAGGATGCTATCCCAGACACAAAGTTTGATAGTAAATGACAATCAGAGGAATGAAGCTATCCAAACAAAATTCTGGCTATGCCTGCACCATTCATCTTGCCACAATAATGATGTGTTTGGTTCCCCAGTCTATCTTCAGGATCTCCAACTCCAGTCCATCTTCTGTAAGGATTTCAGTTTACAACAGTCCGCAATATTGACACTTTTTGTTCTTATTGCTCTGTTTCTTAATTCTGTTTCATGCACATGTAATTTGTGTAGCCATGAGTAAGATCCCTTGTTCCTAGAACCAACCTAGTTAAATCTACTTTTTCATAAAATAAGCAAATAAATACTGACAGTGGATAGAGGATTTGTTGGAAGAGACAAAGAACAGTGCTGACCAAGGGACAAGAAAGGATTATGGGGTAACGTGATCAACATATGTTTTATACAAATATAAAATATTACAAAGAAGCAGATTATTGTATATAACTGGCATATAGTAATAAAAACCAGCAAAGATAAAATTAAAAGAAAAATGAATATTTACATATCTCAAAAAATGTGTGTGCTGGGATCTTTTACTTTGTGCTTTGGATACCCGTTAAGCTATGAGAGGAGGCCTAGTTTCAATGGCATTAGAATGCTTATAAAGGTTCTACACGGATGCCTTTTGTTCCCTTTCTAATATTTGCCTAACTTGCTCTTCAGCTATTTTTAGGAAGTGGACTCTCACCAGACTTTAAACACACAGGTATCTTGAACTGATTCCCTTTCCTCCCAACCCTAGACAACATATTCTGCTACTCATAAGCTTTCCAGGCCCTCTTAGAATGTTATCTGTATCCAAATCATTGATGGGTACAGATAATCCCAGCTCATTTAAAAAGTTTGGACCATGCTTATAAGTCTGACTTTCATTTCTAAATAATAAATGTAGCTTTGAGGAGTGACAAAATGACAACTGTGTTGTGTTTATATTGCTCAAATGGAATTTGTGTTCCTGCAATATTGTTACCTGAGAGAGACTTAACAATTATTTTTTAAACCATTTTCCAAGGATGGTAGAGCATCTGACTAATAATCCACAGCTCTATAGTAATGTGGACTCAATTCGTAACTTAATCAAGTTTTTTTTTCAATTATCTCACAGATATTCAACAATGGATCAAAAATTAATTGAATCAGTAATAGTTATGAAGTTTTTTGTTTTCTAATGCACAAGAACTCTGCATGTTGCTGATGAAAATGCTATCCTTTGTCTCTTAATAACCAACCTTACATGTCTATGAAAAGAGGAAAATATGAATATTAAAATCTTTAAATCTATGTAGCCATTTGGTGCTGACTTAATTTTTCCTAAGAACAACATTTAATTGAATTGGGGTCTGACTTACAGGTACAGAGAATCAGTCACTCATCATCATGGGAGGAGCATGGCAGCGTGCAGGCAGACATGGTGCAAGAGGAGCTGAACGCTCTGCAACTTTATCTGAAGGTACTAGAAGAAGGCTCGCTTCCCAGCAGATAGGACAAGCATCTACATCCCAAACCCAGTGTCACACTTCTTCTAACAAGGCCACATCTTTATATAGTGCCACTTCCCAGTCGAAGCATATTTATACCACTAAGTTCTATCCCTTGGTCCCCATAGGTTTGTTCAAATATGATTCTATGGGGCTATGTCTAAACATATGAATATGGAAAACTTTGTTGCTAAGTGATTTGAACTGTGCTGACATGCCTCTAGAGATTTCAGATGAGAAGAATTTCAATATGAGGCATAAAGACTGTTTATGAGGTATTTTGGTGAAGAATGTGGCTGCTTTGTGTCCTTGTCTGAAGTCTGCCTGAGGCTAAGGTAAAGTGATTTATATTAATTGCATTGACAAAGGAAGTCTCCAAAAAGCCCAGCAGAGACTGTGCTCTCTGTTTTAGTTTCATGAAGAATATTTCAGTGAAAATGAGTAGATGAGAAAAGAAAAGTATAAAGCTCATGGTTGAAGTAATAAAGGAGTACCACCAAGCAAAATGAAACAAAATTCTATGTTCAAGGACATAAACATTACAAGAGTGATGACTTTGGCACATGATCCTACACAGCTAACCTTAGGTCCTAGTTTGGTGCATTTCACACTTTTAATCCCAGGAAGCAGAGGCAAGCAGATCTCTGAGTTCAAGACCAGTCTGATATAAAGCAAGTTTTATGTAGAGAAAAGCTTAATTTCAGGTATTGTGGTACATTACTTTGATCTGAGCATTCAGGAGACAGAGCCAAGCAGATCTCTAAGTTCAAGATCAATCTACAGAGCAGCTTCTAGGATAGCTGAACTTAGGCAGTGAAGGACTTATAAAAGAGAAAGCTGAAGACAATGTACTAGAACAAGGGGGCCATCATCCAGCTCCATCAAGCAAGCAGAATTCAGCAGCTTCAGCCATGTGGCTCCAGCTTTACTGTCAAAAATATAAGGGATTAGTGGGATAATTGATGGTAGTTACCTGGAACTAAGAAATTTACAGTGATTATGGAGACAAAGCATCACCAAGGTAAAGTGTTTTCTAAAACCAAAAAGAAACTATGTTCCAAAGATAGCCTGAGCTGTACCTTGTACTGCAGCTTGACATGGTAATCTATAAGAAGCACCTGGGTTGTACTGGTTTTGAAAGCATAAAGGGGTCACAGAGAATGGCTGATGCTTGTTATTATAAGAGGTCAGGAAATGCCATTGATGAAGGTGCAGCTTCAACTGCAGTTGATAGCCCAGGACTGAAGAGGTCATGCAAAGTATTTAAAGTTTGACACCATCATGTGAGCCTATGAGAGACTAATGGTGAAGCATAGTTGCAACAGAAGCTCCTGGTATATTGCAGATGCCAATATTATAAGAAGTACACCAAGAACAGAAGCAACAGTGGACTGCAGTCAATCAGATCTTAGATTTCTACAGGGTGCAGAACTAGAGATGTGACGCAAGCCCTTTGGAGGATCCCAGAAGATCATGTGTGGATCCCAGATATGGGATCCTGTTTTATAACAAGAGCATATAAAGGTGAAGATGTCTTGGAGAACCAACGATATTAAAGATGACAAAGCAGTGAGATATCTGATGATCAAAGCTGCTAGCAGGGAATGGAACCATTCCAGGAGAAAGAAGTTTGTTAAAGTCAACAAAGATGAAAAAGGATATGGAGATCTGAAGACCACTTTGACATTAGTCATGAAGTTTGGAGTTTGTCCAGCTGGATTCTGTCTTCCCTTGAGATTATAATTAAGTGATAGCTTGAATCTCAGAAGAGACTTTGAACTTTGGACTTTTCCCATTGTTGAAACTGCTATAGACTGTGGGGACTTTTGTAGTTAGACTAATACTGGCTTAAATTGTATATACTGAGCATGCCAAGCCATAGATGGCTTCAAAGTGTTGATTAGATATAAAAATTATGAAATTGATGTACATTAAATACAAATATTAATTATAATATACATTCAGATATTTCAGATTAACATTAGTGATGACTGTTTTAAAGTGTATGGAGTTGAGTTTATCTAATTGTACAGAAATGATTCCACTAACTTTGCTAAACTCATGCATGTAAGGAAAAATAAGTGTATATTTATATATTTGTTCAAGTCTGTTTTTTCTTTTATTATTCCTCATTAAGTCATTAAAGGGATTGCATAACATATTCACACACACACACACACACACACACACACACACACACACACACATATATATATATATATATATATATATAATATTTAATTTTTTAGTAGTAGAGAACTGGACTAATATAACTTAGACCCAAGATTCAATTATCAGAATTATAATAAAATGATACTTAAAATTTTTCAAAGCATATCTGTAACAAGCTTGAATGGACTACAAAGAAAAAATTGAACTACAAGTTCATTAAACAAATGTTTTAAATATTTTTTCACTTTAACAAATTATTATTTAAATTATGTGATTATATTCACCCATTGAGCATATGCATGTAGATGCATTTCCCCATACAAGCATCAGATCCCCCTGGAGAGTGTAAAAACCCATGTCAGGTTTTCTAGAAGAGTGGTATTTACTCTTTACCATAGATAGATGGGATATAAAATATCCAATAGACTTTGTGGGGCCATTTCTCCAGCCCCACAAAGTAATTTTTAAAAATCAGCAAAAACAACACAAAAGAAAAAGAAGTGGGAGGGGATTGACTTGGTAACAGGCAGAGGGAAGAGGGCTTATGGGACTTATGGGGAGGGGAGAACTTGGAAAGGGAAAATCATTTGGAATGTAAACAAAGAATAGAGGAAAAAACATGTTTTTCGGAGTGAGTTTAATGTAGACTTACAGGATGCTGTATCTCAAAAGAGATCATCATTATTTAAAAACATGTTTCATACAAGGCAAATGAAACGTTCTAGGTGGCATTAAAGAAGGGCTTTGTAGAGATATCTAATGATGTGTGAGAGCTGAGCAGGCTTCCATTATACCTGTCAACAAAACTAAAGACGAAGTTATGTAATGGGTATTTTCTTAAGTACTTTGCAAACACATTTCAAGTTAAATGCACCAAGCAATGGATTATATTTTTCAGGGGTATAAAATATCCCAAAAGACATGCGAAGCAAATGATTATTAGAAAACTTATATGTAAGAAACTCTATAAATTGACTGTAGCTGATACAGATAAAGAGAAGTTAATTGCATTTCTCAAATTTCCTTGTCTATATGGTGTTCACCATAAGGCTTGTGTATCCAGCTCTACTATAAACCTTCATGCTTTGCCAAACAAATTTTCTCTAGTCAATCATTGCATATACTGATATTGCTGTTCCTTTACTTTTGATGCTATAGTTTGAAAAATCCAGAGAATAAGCTCTTTGTAGTAGTAACTAGAATGTTTATAATCCCAGTTCATAGATCAATTTCATATATGTATCAGATACTCAGAAAACAACTATTTACCAAATTTTCTGAGGACAGATGCATGATTCAGGGTCTCTGTTACTGTACGCTATTTACTTTGGAGGTTTTATTTTTATTTTTATTTTCATTCTTAAGGGCAAATCTAGGTGGCTTTATCTGTGTTGCAAATGCTAAGTCAATAATTTGCACATCCAAACTCACTCCCACATTTTAAAATACACAAGATGAAAAATTCAAATCCATTCAGAGAAGTAGCAAACAGTTGTGTCTTCAGCAGTTATCTTAAATATCATAAAATACATGTTATGATTAAAATTAAAGAATTCTTATAGGTGTCTTTACAAACAATTATACAACATACCTTGAGAAAGCCTATTTTCAGTTCCCAGAATGAGTTTCTGTTTCTTTCTCCATATTCATATTTGCGTTCCTAAGGACATGTTTTATTTTCATATTCATTTTCTTTAGAGAATGACATCAAATATATTAAGGTAATGAATATAAATGACTGAACATGCTATTTTGACAGTTATATTGCATAGGAGTAAAAAAAGAAAAGGGGGCATTTACTAGAGATATCTAGACATTAGCTCAAACTACAGGCACAAAAGTGGTTTCTAGAGACATTGATGTTCCATTTCGCAAAGATATCCAGTGGATGCGAGGGCATGCATCCCAGCTTTTGCTGAAGGATTAAATGGCTTACTCCTCCATCCGTGATGGCATACCTTTTTTTATCCCATATCTTGAAAAGTTTGCAAATTGTAGAAACTTCAGAAAATACAAATGCCCTTCACTGAAACCAGGTCAAAGCTCAACTCTTTCCTCTGTTTATTTTGTTTTATTTTTACCTCTACTTTCTTATCCATCCCATAGCTATTATCAGTACCTGTCAGCAATGCTAAGTTCATTTAAGAATAAGATTCTTGCAGAAAACAATTAACGTGAATAAGCATTAATTTTTACCAGAAAGACTTTAACAGATCAAGATAAGAATTAAAAATACTAAAGGCATACAATATCATATATTAAATATTATCTAATGTTAATTCAAGTCTTTTTTAATTCTATTTTGAAATAAAGACCACTCTTAGCACATTCATCTAAAATTGATGATAATCACTGTGCAGTGATTACAGTATAGTGATACTGATTTGGGCTCTAAAATATTGAGATATTGAGAGAGAGAGAGAGAGAGAGACAGAGAGAGAGAGAGAGAGAGAGAGAGAGAGAGAGAGAGAGAGAGAGAGAGAGAGAGAGAGAGAGAGAGAGAGAGAGAAAAGCATCAATCCAGGAAACTGAGGTGTTTTAAATAATAACAGAGTGATAAAAATCAAAGCGCCTCTCCCACTGAGCCCAGACAAGGCAGTTCTCTGCTACAGGTGTGCTTGAGGCCTTTGACCAGCCGGTTTATTTTCATTGGTTGGTGGCTGAGTTTCTGAGAACTCCTATGGTCCTGATAAGTTGATACTGTTTGTCTTCTATGGCCTAGATATCCCCTTCAATTGTTTCCCCTAACTCTTCCACCGAGGTCCCTGCCTCAGTTCAATGTGTGACGGAGTATCTGCATCTCTCTCTGTTAGCTGCTGATAAGAGTCTTAGTCTTAGAAGACAGCCATACTAGGCTCCTGTTTACAAGCACAATATAGTGTCAGGAAGAGTGTCAGGGATTTGTGCCCTGGTCAACCAGTGACCAACTGGAGATCCATTCCATGGACATGCACTAATTCTGTTAAGTTTCACTACTTGATTTTAAGTAGGAAGCCAATAGAGACCAAGCCATGGTAATAAGGCCTCAAGTGTAAAAAACTCTCCATTTTAAGGCTTATATAGTTCTACCACATAATCACATGTGTATATTTTGAGATTAATCTCATTTTACACACCTCTTACTTGTGTGTTTGTTTTCTTTTCCAAAGTTACTCAGAGATGATTTCTCTGAGTAAACAACAGTCTACTTTGAATTTTGTGGAATTTTGTTTTGTTGTTTTGTTTGTTTGTTTGTTCTTCAGTGCAATTTGGTCTGCTTCCATGGCTTATAGTTTCTCACCCACATACAGTGAAGATCTCAAGTTCTACCCTGATGACGACCAGCATGCTTTAATATAACAAAATGCACATTCTACTACACTTTTAATAACTTAGGAAAATGTGACTTGGCAGTGTAGATGCCTCATGTGATGTTAATATTTGTTTCTTTGAAAATTTATCATATAATGCTCAGATAGCTCTGCACTGGCTTCTTGAATATCATACTGTCAGGCAGTTTCTCACTAGTGCTTAGTCAAACTCCCATGTAATGAAATGCCATTTGTCTTACCTAGCAACACTCAGACACAATATTGAAAACCAAATATCCCAAGAATATCTCAAGGGCTTCTGTTTTGTTAACTACATTCTTTACAGTGGGAAAAGAAGTCAGCTATTTATTTTCCAAATGTCAAAGTTTCTTTTTACTTCCTCATACCAGTGAGAACAATTCAATAAATATTTTTGAGCATCTTCACTTAGTCTCAAGTTTTATCATTCAGAGGCTGAGTGCTGAGTGGTAGAGGTTTCCAAGGATTTAGAAAATAACTGCCCCCGAATACAATAAAAGGAATTAATCTATCTTCCTACAAAAGGCACTGATCCAGATGAGAAACACATTCTAAACCTACAGTAGTCTTTGTGGAAACAGAGAAAGATTCCTCTTGCTCAAATAAAAGAACAAGTGGGGCAGAGGGAATATTCTGAGTTCTGACTTTGCAGTTGTCTGTACATGTGTGTGTGTGTGTGTGTGTGTGTGTTTCTGTGTTTGTGTGTGTGTGTATACTCAATAAACTTTAGTAATAAAAACTATATGTATAATCAATACCAACAAAAGCCTTGTTCATTTCAAGATTATAGCATCAATGTCTAGTGCATGAGAATAGAAATTTCATGGAGTGTGTGTGTGTGTGTGTGTGTGAACTCAGAAATCTTGACTTTTAGTCATTGCCCATTAGTTCATATATATATATATAGATAGATAGATAGATAGATAGATAGATAGATAGATATAGATATAGATATAGATATAGATATAGATATAGATATAGATATAGATATAGATATAGATATGGATATGGATATGGATATGGATATGGAGATGGAGATGGAGATGGAGATGGAGATGGAGATGGAGATGGAGATGGAGATGGAGATGGAGATGGAGATGGAGATGGATATACAGATAGAGATAGAGATATATAGATAGAGACCAAACAATTATAGGAATATGAATGTCTAAATAGTAAAATTATTTGGATTATGAATTATGGATACTAAACTGGTTTATATTTTGACATGGTATGCATGACTTAGACTTTTACTTATTATTTATTATGTAGCATTAACCATATGTTAGATATGGATCAACTTTAATGGCATAATAAACCCTTTATACCTCAGAAAAATAATTCCCAGAGTAAGTACTATTTTCACTATTCCTTGTATAGATAGATTATAAAGATTTCTAGTAACCAAGGAATAAATAATCTAACTGAAGTCACATATTAATCTGGTCTGAAATTCAATACAGAAAATGTGGCAGTCTGAAACAAGCTATAACTCATTACAATGCTACCATGACATTGTTGAACTTTTTCCAATGAGCCTTCACAACTTCACACTCAGTTCACTTTCCTCATGGTTGTACTTGAAAGACCTTTACAGAAATATTACTTTCCACAATAAATTTAAGTCTGCCTTTGATAGTGCTGTGATTTTCAGACTCAGATGACCTATAGTTATATCAGCCTATGTAGGTATCAGGGCATTGTACAAATAAGACAAATAAGACAATGGTGAAGTATTTATTTAACATAAAACATCTCTAAATGAACCAGAAATTAAATGCTTATCATTGTTTACTCAACCAGCTACCAGTTCGAAAGCATACATAGAAATAGCCTATCATAGGAAAGTCAGTGATAAAGTCCAGGTAAGGATCAAATGAATCCAGAAAGAGGATAAAAATTCTAAATTTCATTGAGTGAATCAAGACATTAAGAATGGTACTAGAATTTTTTGTGACCATCGTGATGTCCCTTGCTGTTGTAGCTCTAGTGTCTCGGCACAGGCCCACAGTAGGAGAGGTAGTCTCTCCTCTTTCTCCTTCCTCGTGTGAGATTTTT
The DNA here is from genome assembly GCF_947179515.1 of Apodemus sylvaticus. Lineage (NCBI taxonomy): Eukaryota > Metazoa > Chordata > Mammalia > Rodentia > Muridae > Apodemus > Apodemus sylvaticus. The sequence goes on along the minus strand of NC_067473.1, from coordinate 105,222,392 downwards.
TTTGATCTGCAGCTACATGTTCAGATTTGTGAGAAACCTTTTCATCAAAAGAGATGGCCAGCAATGTTACAAAGACAGGTTCTCGATCCATGAATTCCAGGGTATTCATTGGAAGTCTCAACACTTTGGAGGTCAAGAATTCTGATGTGGAGGCCATCTTTTCAAAGTATGGCAAAACTCTGGGTTGCACTGTACACAAGGGCTTTGCCTATGTCCAATAAGTTAATTACAGAAATGTCTGAGTGGCTGTAGCAGGAGAATATAGCAGAATGATCACAGGCCAGGTTTTAGAAATTAACTTTGCAACAGATCCAAAAGTGAACTAAGGAAAAGAAGGTGTAAAATGATCTGCAGCAGAGATGTATGGTTTCTCATTTGACTTGGACTATGATTTTTCAACCGGATTATTATTACAGGATGTACAGTTAGCCAGCACTTCTTCCACCTCCTCCTATTGCTCAAGTTCTAGTGCTTCCCAAATGCCAGCATGTGTCAGGGAACACCTCACGAAGGGGCAAATGTGGATTCAATTGGAAGAGTAGATAATGAGGATCTTCTTCCAAGTCTGAAAACTTGAAATGCGGTGACTTTTAGGCCGTTAAAAAGGAGCTGACTCTGATAAAACAAAAGGTGGATTATTTGCTAGGAAGCCTGGAAAAAATTGAAAAGGAACAAAGCAAACAAGCAGAAATGAGGAATGAAAAGTCTGAAGTAGAGCAGAGCAGCATGTTTGTGAATAAATATGAGATTAATGTGAAGATGGAGTCTGAGGCAGGTGCAGATGACTCTCCTGAGGAGGCTGACCTGCTGGATGAGGACAATAATGGAGATGGGAGGGTAACCACGTGGAGTTGATCAAGGATGATGAAAAAGAGGCTGACAAAGAAGATGACAGTAACAGAGCCAATGGGGAGGATGACTATTAAGCACATAGTGGAGGTTAGAAATCTTATTCCATTATTTATTTAACTAGGTGTTTGTGAGAGATCAAAGTAACACCAGATCATCTGCCCTAATACCTTCTGAACTTTCTCACTGTTCTCCCTCCTTATCCTACCTGTGTTTATTTCTTTTCTCTTTTTTTGAAAAAAACAAATTTTGGATTGCATATTTTCTTTATTTACATTTCAAATAGTTTCTCTTTCAAGGTCTCACCTTCCAAAACACCTTACTCCATCTCCCTCCCCCTGCCCCATAAGGGTGCTCCCCAACCCACCCACCCACCCACTCCTGCTTTCCCTTCCTGGCATTCCCCTACACTTGTTCATCAAACATCATCAGGCCCAAGGGCCTCACCTCCCAGTGATGTTCAATAAGGCCATCCTTTGCCACGCATGTGGCCAGCGTCGTGGGTCTCTCCATGTGTATTCTTTGGTTGGCTGTCCAGTCTCTGGGAGCTCCGGGGGTGGGGGTCTGGCCTGTTGGAACAGTTGCTCACTCCATGGGGGACTACAAACTCACTCAGCTCCTTCAGTTCCTTCTCTAACTCCTCCATCAGGGACTCCTGAGCTTAATCCAGTGGTTGGCTGCAAGCTTCCATTAGCAGAGCCTCTCAGGAGACAGTCAGATCAGGCTTCCATCAGCAAGCATTTTCCAGCATGTACAATAACTCCTGGGGTTGGTGGCTGTATATGGGATGGATCCCCAGGTGGGGCAGTCTCTGGATGGCCTTTCCTTCAGTCTTTGCTCCACACTTTGTCTCCATTTTTTTCTCCTGTAAGTATTTTGTTCACCCATCTGAAAATCACTGAAACATCCACATTTTGGTCTTCCTTCTTCTCAGGCTTCATATAGTCTGTGAATTGAATCTTGGCATTCTAAACTTTCTGGCAGTTTATCAAAAAACTGGGTATAGTACTACCTGAAGAAACAGCTATACCACTCCTGGGCATATACCCAGAAGATGCTCTAACATGTCATAAAGACACATGCTCTACTATGTTCATCACAGCAATATTTATAATAACCAGAAGCTGGAAAGAACCCAGATGTCCCTCAACAGAGGAATGGATACAGAAAATGTAGTGCATACACACAATGAAGTACTACTCAGCTATTAAAAGCAACAACTTCATGAAATTCACAAGCAAATAAATGGAACTTGAAAATATCATCCTGAGTGAGGTAACTCAGTCACAAAAGAACAAACATTGTCTTTACTCACTGATAAGTGGATGTTAGCCCAAAAGTTCGGAAGACCCAAGATCCTGTGTTTATTAATTCATAATTGGCCTGCACCTAGTTCCATTTTCACTCACTTTGATGCTCCTAAATATTTTTGTTAAGTCTTACCCTGTAAGTTTTTCTTTAATTTTGATACTTCTTTGACTTAAAAATAAAAGATGTATGATTTTTATCAACTCTCCAAAATACTCTCTTGTTATGCAGGAAGTATAGTTCTTTCCATTCATGATTTCAGTAGTTGCTTCCCTAACTCCAGAGGCATCTCATTTACTTGTAACCCTGAGAGCAGCTTTGCATTAAGGGTGTGTGTTTTCTCTCACATGAGTGCAGCTGTTCAAGAAGAATGTAACCATGTATTTTTATGAGTATGAGTTAGCGTGTCAAAGTTATACTATGTGTTATTTTTGTGAACAGGCTGAGGGTTGGATCATTTTCAATTCCTTATTAAACAAACAAACAAAGAAAAGGAATGGTCCTAGAAATAAGTGGGGCCAAATGAGTTAAATAAACTACAGCTTTCTGTAATTTGAGCTCCTAAATTGACATTATTATGATTATGATTATTATGATTATATAATTGCACATTTTTATGCAATGCATCATTCTGATGGTTTATGTTGTTTGCCTTTAGTAGTCCTGATAGTTGATATAAAATTTCATTTTGTTACTAAGAAAGGAAAAACTATTTCCCCACCGATCTAGCCTTCATGAAAGGATAGTTCCTGTGAAAGGCTAACTTTGACACTGCAGGGTAAATTGAGGCAGGCTGAGTGTGTAGTCAATGATTGATCATTCAACTCGCATTGGGCAATTTCTAGGATGATCCATACAGGAAAAACAAACAAATGAATAAAAAGCAAAAAACATGTCTATAAGATAAAATATGACAAAAATAAGATTAGATCGATGCAAATACATGATTCCTGATTACTAAATCAATCATTAATTTTATGTTCCTAAAAAGTAAAGTTATAGATGAAGAAGTATTTCTATTCAAACATTAGTCAAAAGAAATGATAGGAAGTTGAAGTTATAAGCTTCCTAATATATCTTTCTTCATATTTATATCAGCAGAAGTCATTTGTCTTCATTTTTAGAGCTGTAGTGGTTGGCGGATCATAATTCTTTAGAATTTTATTATCACAATGCCTATAGTAAATCTATGATTCTTTAGTTGAAAGTATCCACTAAGAAGTGCTAGCAATATGTCTACTTATCAATTCTTGATAGAATTTAAAGAGGAACACATTTCAAAGACCGCATATCCTTAATAATTTGGTAAATTAGATGGCATAATAATGACAATGACATTATCTTCAGTAAAAGAGCCATGGGACAGCAATTAAACTGGAATATTTAAATACTAACTTTATGCTCTTTACTCTTTACACAAACAACCAGAATGATTTCGTTAATGAGCTAATGTCTGTGCTAAGTAGAGTAATAATCAATGAAGAATCCTGAAGCCCAATAGTCTTGGGACCAGACTACAACGTTACATAGAAAAATTATGGCTGCATTCAGGAGGTACCTAGAGCCTATCAAGGAGGGACTTTCCAATTTTCTTCCAGAGGTCATGGCAACTGTAAAACTGTGGCATTTACCCAGACTGCTAATGTGAAAAAAATGTTTGAAGTACTGTTACTTTGGAGCTAATGGAGAATTATGTATAGATTATTCAGACAATGAAAATACAAATATTATACACAAGGAATATAATGTAGGATTTTCTTTGAAGTATATTGGCTGGAACACACAAAAACACATACTATCTATCATCTATCATCTTTATCTATCTATATACCCACCTATCACCATCTATCATCTATCTTCTGTCTATATATCTGATCTTAAAATATCCTCTCATTTGTTATTTCTAAACATTAAAATATTTCTAAGGTTTAAATCCAAAGCTTACTTTCTTTAATTCATCAGTGGATTAAGTTAGTCAACAGATGAATGGAAAGAATTATATGCATATGAAAATTTTATTTTTGGTTAGTATATAATAATGTCCTCACATTGACAACACAAATAGGTGGGAAGGTATTATGAAACAGGAATTACTGTCTCATAATTGCTTTTCATTTTATTTTTAGTTGTATAGTGCCAATGCTTCACTCTCATTCAGATATAGATTATAAGATTCTATATTCTAAGGAATAAACAATAGCAAAGTCTAAACAAAATAGCAAAGGAGAAAAAACAATAGTCAATGGATAGCTGAATCACATATAAGACGGCACTGCTCAATCAATTTAATTGATTTAGCTGATAAATTTAATTGATCAACTATTATTTAATTGAAAGTGTAGTGTTCTTCCTTTGATGTTGTTAAGCAGAAATGTATGCTTAAACATTATCTGATGATCTCTATGAATCCTTTTCCAGGAATGTTGAGGGGCAATTTGACGAAAGCCACTGCATGTAGTTTTGACCCCTGAGCACAAATGTATTGAGTAAATAAATGATAGGATATATATTCTCAGTAAAATAAAAAAAGTGGTGGTTTGGATAGTTATGGCCCCTTATAGACTCATATGTTTGACTTCTTGGCTCATAATCATGTTTGGCATTATTATTAGGTGTGTCCTTAATAAAGTACATGTGCCCTTGTTGAAGGAAGTGTGTCACTGTGAGGATGTGTTTTGAGGTCTCCTATGCTCAAGTTTTGCCCACTATAGAACTTAGTCCCTGCAAACTACAGATCAAAATGCAGAACTTCTTCATGTCTGCTTGCATTCTTCTATCCCTCCCACAATGATGATAAAGGACTAAAACTGAAACTGTAAGCCAGTTGCAATTAAATATTTTCCTTTATAAGAGTTGCCTTAGTCATATTGTCTCTTCACAGCAATAGAACCCAAATGAAAGCAATGAGAATGTATTAATCATTTAAAGAATGGCTACATTGTTTGAGAAACAGTGAAGTGGGAATTTTTCACCTGGTAGTCTGTGCATTGTAGAATAGCTTTAAAAAAAAAAACAGTGAGATTTTTGCTCATTTCCTTGATAATTTTTACATATTACCACATAAAATTTACACATATTAAATGGCACAAGGATTCATACAACTGGGAAAATGATGACTTGTTAATGTTAAGAACTTTAGCAGCTGGGTTTCAGTATGCATGTGTATGTGTGTATGAGTGTGTGTGTGTGTGTGTGTGTGTGTGTGTATGTGTGTGTGTGTGTTTGTGTGTGTGTGTGTGTGCGTATCTACCATTCTTTAGTTTTGAGAATCTATTTTATGTGACTTATACATTTTTACTTAGGTTTTGATAAAATCCAGGGAAGGTAAGTCGCTTTTACTTCTGCATTTAGAACATTATTGGCAATTCTGATGAGAATTCCATTTTCATATCTAGGATATAAGTGGTGTTCAGAATGAATGTGGTTTATTTTACAAAAAGAATTAGACATACAGACAAGCACTGTCAAATTCATATTTGTTTGCTAGATACAATGAGGATCCTTTATATAACAAAGTCTTGGCTCCTCTGAGTGTTCCCGTGCATTTTCAGGCCCTGTGAAGTCTCAGGGGCGAATAGGTAGCTTTAGTTCCATAAATAAGTTCTCCTTTAAGGCTTATGTTGATTAGCATTAAAATATAGGGTTTGTATCAAATTAGTTACTAATAAAGAATTCAATTATTCAGATTTTTATGGTTATAATTCTACACACATATCTTTTTCATAGTGAGTATTTCAATGTACAGGTATTTACTTTCAGATTGCCTGAGGAAAATTATAATAGCAGTATTTTTTTTATTACTGGGGTTATTTCATACTTTTTATGGAGTTAAAACTAATTGCTTTAATCATGTGTCAAAGAAACTTTTATTTTCCATTTTATTGAAAATATTTTTCACAAATTGTCTGAGAAAATATATATGTATCTGTATCTATATTTGTATCTGTATATTTATATATGTATGTATATTCACACACACACACACATATTCCTTCCTTCCTTTCTTTCCTTCCTTTGTTTGTCTTTATCCCTCCCTTATTTCCTCCCCTCCCTCTATCTCTCTTTTTTCTTTTGAGCAGTAGTAGTTGATTCTACCCTAGGTTCTGGGATGTCTCAGGTTCTTGGTCACTCAAGTGGCTTTGAGTTTGCATTCCATCTTATTTAGTGGCCTTCAGTCAAATTGGATGTTGGTTACTCACACAAACTTTGTGTTACCATTCATCTAGGGTATCTTATAAGGACATATTTTGAAAAGAAAGATACACTGTTTTAAGCTTTTCCTCCTTTTCTTTCCTTCCTGGCTTTTCACAAGATGCTTCCATTCTAATTAGCATTTCCTTAATATCTCATATCTCCCATAACAAATGTTGTCAACGTTTGAGCCTTAATCGTACATAGCTTTCTTTAAGGTACTTCTTAAGCTCTTTAGTTGAATCTTTTCATTCTTTAGATTTTGCTACTGAAGTTCACTCTTCAGTCTTAAACTGAGGATTTTTTAAAAATATATTTTATTGTAAAAGTGGATGCTACATTTAATAATTACATGTATTTCTTAAATTACTTATCATGTTAGTGTATTTCTCCTTCCTAACAAATCACCGAAATATTATTTTATCTGATGTGCTATCAAAGGTATATTCAAAACTTAACACAGCCAAATCTCAAAGCATTTCTGAAATAATGCTTGGTAGTAAACCTATTATTGCTCCTAAAGGTTCATAAATTTGAATATTGGTTTCTAGCTTATGGAAGAATTAGGAAGTGTGTGACCTCTTTATGAAAGATTAAGATATGAGTCTTTTTAAATCAGAGATGTGTCATGTATGTGGGCTTTACCATTTCAAAATCTTACACCAGGCTCCCATTTGCTTTCTGCCTCTTGACTGTGAGATATGTAAGGTTTAAGCTACTGCTCCAGCACTGTGCCTGCCTATGTGCATGACAAGCTTCCCTCTATGATGGTTATGAACTAGCCCTCTAAAACTGTAAGCAAATCCCTTATTAAATAATTTTTTTTTGTAATTTGTTTTGGTCATGGTATTATTACATTACAAAAGACAAGTAAATGTAACTAAGGTATGCCTAGTCTTTTAAGATAATAGTGTTAAATATTATGTGTGCTATTATTCAAATTGAAAGATATATGCCTTCTTTGTCTCTTTGAAGAAAATTATGTTTTGTTATATATTGGTTGGTAACTATTTTGTTTCTCCTAATACATAATTTGATACTGAAAAATGATAAATACTGATTATTATGGTCAATATAATTTCACCATAAGTAAAAGGATTTTCAACTGAGACAAACTAACATGAAAGAAAATCATCACTTTCCATTGAAGTCTCATGTATTGAAGTCTCCATATACACGTGTGTGTGTTTTGGTGTTTGTGTGTGTGTGTGTGTGTGTGCATGTGTGTGTGTGTGTGCATGTGTGTGTGCATGTGTGTGTGTTGTCTTTGTGTGTATGTAGGAGTATGTGTATGTATGCATATATGTATATTTTATATGTGTGTGCACATGTTTCTGTTCATTTAATAATATTGTTCTGGGATGATATTGAGAGGCTGAATTTACTTTCAAACTTCAAGCATATATAGCATGAGAAATGAGTATCTGCATCTGAGACTTACACTCCTATGTATCCATAGCACCAAAAAGGTATTGTCCAATTTTCAAAGAAATATACAGTGTTTGCATGAATGAATTTATCTATATTGCATATTAAGGCAAATGACCTACTTTAATAAAACTTTGGTTTCATTTAAAAACAATCTTTTGGGATGGTACTTGGACCAATTTATACTTAAATAAATTATTTACACTCCTCTCTTTTCCTATACCATTCACTCAAGGTGATTTCACCATTAAAGGAAGGTCATGCTAGTTGGGAGAAGGAAGGTTTTGTGAGAAAGCTGAAATCTTTGTAAAGGCTTGTCTCCTTCAACAAAAGTATTTTAAGTGAACCTTTCTCACAGCTGACCCAGGAACCCATTCATCCATTCTAACAATAAATATTTATTAATAATTGCCTATTATATGCCATGAGTTGTGCTAATGGGGCATAATAATGCTGTGCCTTTCATGAGGTCGCTGTGAGAATCAAATGACAATGTACATGAAGTACCTAATAAAATTTAATAGGCTACAAATATAAGAAACATTTCTAATGCCCTGTAAGATTTTTAAATTGCTTTCTGAAATAGAGGAGATGAAATTATATTCAGCAGGGCTTTAATATTCAAGAGATTTTATTGAATTACAATTCTAGTAAATTGCTTTATATTGTAGCTTTCTTTAAAACATATTATTCGTTTTATCAGAATACCAGCGACCTACCACACTATTGAACAAAACCACTAGCTCTGGAAAGAGTTTTATGATGTGTGTGTGTGTGTGTGTGTGTGTGTGTGTGTGTGTGTGTGTGTGTATTGTAGGAATAATATGTTTAGTTGCTCATTAGCATGATTAGTTGAGAGAACCTTTGTTTGAAACTTGTTATTTCTTTCAGTGATTACGGCAAGATGTATGATACTGTTGTGATCTTCATGCCCTTTCTTATCCTTGAGTTCACAACTACACACAACTACAGCTCTTTACATTTCCTAGCTGCTTAGTGATCCTAACTGACCTTAAAGTTACATTTGTAGAACAAATCTATCACATGCTCACACACACACACACACACACACACACTCGCACAAACACAGACATAAAAAACTTATGTTATGAGATACTTATGTGGCTGTTGCTACTCTACCACCTTGGTCTGCGTACCATCTCTGCCACTGCCATATCCTACTTTATGTGTCCAATGCCTACACTACTAATGACAGAGAAAAAGCACAGCTTTAAAAACCAAGTCTGTAAAGACAAAATTTTGATTATACAACACTTGGAAATAGAGAAAAGTGAACTCTGGAGTTTGTCTCAGAGATGGCTTTCAAAATGATTCAAACTGACCAGTATAAAAATGAAAACTTCCATCAAAACAAATTATGGAATTGTCTTTGTTGTATCAAACATATCATTTACTTTGCTGGGCCATCAAGTGAGGTACATCTCCTCTGGCCAGGGTTGGAAATGGGTGCTGAGTAACTTAGGTGGATTAAATGGTATATGTTTATATTCACTTCTCTAACTGAACCTTTGTGATCTGGAGCTCTATTTCAACAGTAATCAGCTATAACTCTGATATGACTTTCTCATTAATGGTCCAGGAATTAACAACTCATTAGTTACCTTAATTCTATTACCATTATAACAGATTTCGATAATTGTAATATACAAATCACTAAGCCAGGCTATACCTTTCCTTTCTGTAATTACAGATTTCTCTAAAACATTGACTGGAGCAAATATGGAAGATAAATGAAGTTTCTCCTATTTTTGTTTTAATCTAGATACCTCTTCTATGATTCATGATTAAAGTTAGATTGGGCTGCCCTGACAGCACTATTTTTTTAGGCATATTCCAATATGACTTGTAAAAGAAAGCAGATGAAGGCCTGCATTTGGCTTTCATTTAATCTACATGCAAATCCACTATGTAGATCCTACAATTACAACCTTAGAAGATAAATCAAAATCATTACTCATGACTAAAAATAAGACAAGTTCTACATTGACACACATGTCAGTGCTAAAATGTTAAGTTTAAACTCTCTGCATTGTTAATTGATGATGAAGTCTAAGCTAAGGCAGATTTTGTACCTACTGAATTGTAAGAAAGGCTGACATGTAAATTAATTATAACTAGATCTAGAAATATATCATTATATAGAAGTAAAACAGTTTCAACCAATTACATTAGCTGAATTTCTAGGAACCAGGGACTGAGAGTTGCCAAAATAAGTTCAGAAAAATTAGAGACCAACTTCTTACTGTTTGTTTCTCTGTGCTACTTACTATCTCTTTTGGATATGAATGTAACCTGCATATGTGCATGGTCCACAGCTATCCAACTTTAGTCCAGAAATCTGCCTAATTCTAGAATATTTCTTTTCAAATCAATACATTTGTATTTTTCTGTGCATGTGGTCTATCTGTTTGGCATGTGTGCCTTTTCCCCAGAAGAGGAGCCAGACACTCACTGCCTTGTCCTCTCTCTCCCCATCATATTCCCGGAAGATAGGTTTTCTCACTGAATGGATGACTAGGATTGAGACCAATAGGCCCCAGTTGTCTTCTCTCCATAGTCCACTCCACTAGAGTTTCAGCCATTAATGTGACAGAACATGACTTTGTATCGTTTTCAGATTCCTAACTCAGGTCTTCATGCTTCCATAAAAAGTGCCCCCCTCTCTCATCTCCTTCTTTCTCTCTTCCTCTCTTTGATTCTTTCTTTCTTTTTCTTTCTTTCTTTTAATCTTTCTTCCTTCCTTTTTTCAATTTAACTTACCTCACATTTTTTGCTTGTTTTTCTTTTGGTTTCACCAGGAAACATATTTTTAATGCCTACTTTATTTATTGGATATTTTCTTTATTTACATTTCAAATGTTTTCTCTTCCCAGGTCTCCCCTTCAGTAACTCCCTATCCCATTCCCCCCGTCTCTATGAGGGTGCTCCAATACCCACCCACTCCTGTCATTACTATACACTGGGGAATCTAACACCCTCAGGCCCAAGGGCATCTCCTCCCACTGGTGTCTAACAAGACCATCCTCTGCCACACATGCAGTCAGCACCATGTGCTCCTCTATGTATTTTCCTTGGTTGGTTGTCCCGTCACTGAGAGCTACAGAGGGTAGGTTGACACTGTTGCATGCTCCATGGGGCTAAAAACCACCCAGCTCTTTCAGACCCTTATTCTAGCTTACACCAGTCAGAATGGCTAATATCAAAAACTCAGTTGAGAGCAGATGCTGGCCAGGATGTAGAAAAAGAGGAACACTCCCCCATTGCTGGTGGGATAGCAAGCTGGTACAACCACTCTGGAAATCAGTCTGGCAGTTCCTCAGAAAATTGGACACAGTACTACTTGAGGACCTAACTATGCTACTCCTCAGCATACATCCAGAAGATACTCCAAAATGTAATAAGGACACATACTCCACTATGTTCATGGCAGCCTTATTTATAATAGCTAGAAATTGGAAACAACCCAGATGTCCCTCAACAGAGAAATAGATACCGAAAATGTGGTACATTTACACAATGGGAATACTACTCAGCTATTAAAAACAATGACTTCATTAAATTCACAGGGACATGGATGGAATTAGAAAATATCCTCCTGAGTGAGGAAACCCAGTCACAAAAGAACACACATGGTATGCACTTACTGATATGTGGATATTAGCCTCAAAGTTCAGAATACTCAAGATTCAATTCATAGACAATATGAAGCCTAAGAAGAAGGAAAACCAAAATGTGGATGTTTCAGTGCTTCTTAGAAGGGTGAATAAAATACTCACTGGGGGAAATTTGGAAACAAAGTGTGAAGCAGAGACTGAAGGAAAGGCCATCCGAAGACTGCCCCATCTGGGTATCTATCCCATATTCAGCCACCAAACCAGGAACCTATTGTGGATGCCAGGAAGTGCTTGCTGACTGAAGCCTGATATGGCTGTCTCCAGAAGGACTCTGTGTCAGTCTGACAAATACAGGGGCAGATGCTCACAGCCAACCATTGGACTGAGCACAGAGTTTGAAGAAACATTTTTGAAAAGATGTTCATAAGATCAATGAAATTCACCTGAAAAGAAAAGGTTTTTAAATGATACAGATTTTGGTTATGTGTATATAAGTCACATATGACTGTAGCAAAAAAAATATGTGTGATAATATAAGTTGGGATGTATTTTCCACAGCCTAGTATTTAATAGTTAAAACCGTGGAGCAACTTGTATGGTTTGTGACTAATTAGGATGAACTCAGAAATTTTGCTAGGTTGAAATTTTTCAACACACTATAGTGAAAAATGTTTCTTTTCATTTTATTTATTTATTTTTTAAATTTGAGACAGAGTCTCTCTCTATATATATATGTCTGACCTGGAACTTTCTGCAGAGACATTTTTGATGACCTGAAATCTTCCCATCACTGCTTTTGGAGGATTGTCATTAAAGGTATGTGCTACCACATCTGTAAAATGGAAAGGTTTACAGAATACTTGTGAAGAATAATGTGTGTATATGTGTGTGTATGCCTGTGTGTTTGTGTGTGTCAGAGAGAGAGTGAGAGAGAGAGACAGAGAGAGAGAGAGAGGGAGGGAGGAAGAGAGATGGAGGGAGAGGGAAAGGAAGAGAGATGGAGAGGAGAGAGAGAAGAAAGAGACATTTAAGAGAAAATGCATATCAAAAGATGTCACACCTGTGCTAGTGGTGTTGAAATGTACTAAAAGCTTTATTCTGAGGCTCTCTTCATTGTGTGTATAACTAGCAAAATATGAAGGTGTTGTGCATATACATAAAGGCTATGATTTGATGCAGAGGATTCAATAGAATCGCAGCCTAAATGTAATAATCTAAAGAAGAGGGGATCAGGGATACTAATTCCCCCAAAATTTCTTTTGTTGTTGAGAATAGTTTTAGCTGTCCTGGGTTTTTTCTTATTCCATATGAATTTGAGAATTGCTCTTTCTAGCTCTATGAAGAACTGAGTTGGGATTTTGATGGGTATTGCATTGAATCTGTATATTGCTTTTGGCAAAGTGGCCATTTTAACTATATCAATCCTGCGATCCATGAGCATGGGAGATTTTTCCATTTTTTGAGGTCTTCTTCCATTTCCTTCTTCAGAGTCTTGAAGTTCTTGTCATATAGATCTTTCACATGTTTGGTAAGAGTCACCCCAAGGTACTTTATACTGTTTGTGGCTATTGTGAATGGTGTCATTTCCCTAATTTCTTTCTCAGCCTGCTTATCCTTTGAGTATAGGAAGGCTACTGATTTGCTTGAGTTGATTTTATAATCTGCCACTTTGCTGAAGCTGTATATCAGCTGTAGGAGTTCTCTAATGGAGGTTTTTGGGTCACTTAGGTAGACTATCATATCATTTACAAATAATGGTAATTTGACTTCTTTCCAATTTTTATCCCTTTGACCTCCTTATGTTGTCTAATTGCCCGAGCTAGTACCACAAGTACAATATTGAAAAGATAAGGAGAAAGGGGTCAGCCCTGTCTAGTCCTTGATTTTAGTGGGATTGCTTCAAGTTTCTCTCCATTAAAAAAAAAGAAGAAGAAGAGGAAGAGGGGATCATGTGCCAAAGATCAAATAGATTCTTAGAAATTTCTTTCCTAGGTGTATACCATGTAGAGTACTGGCTGTGTTTTCTTCTAGCAGTTTTAGATTTCATATTTAAGAATTTAATGCATTTGGTGTCAGATTGTGTGCAAGGTTTTAGGTACAACTGTACTTTCATTCTTGTGCAAATAGACACAATGGTTGTGTTAGGGTTAGGGTTAGGGTTAGGGTTAGGGCTAGGGCTAGGGCTAGGGCTAGGGTTAGGGTTAGGGTTAGGGTTAGGGTTAGGGTTAGGGTTAGGGCTAGGGCTAGGGCTAGGGCTAGGGCTAGGGCTAGGGTTAGGGTTAGGGTTAGGGTTAGGGTTAGGGTTAGGGTTAGGGTTAGGTTTTCCCAGCACAATTGTTGACGTGTCTCAAACTCCAGAGTCTTTTGGAGATAAAAATGAAGCATTCACAGTGTAAGGTAAGTGTAATTCACAAAAAAAGAGCAGTTTGAAATTGATAGAAATATAGCAGTTTTTCAGATGAGGGACTAGAAATTCAGTATATCCAGCTGCCATTAATTAATAATATCTCATATACACGACAAATCAGCACACAAATTGTCACAACCTAATTTGATTGGAATGCCAATATGCTGAATATAGGGGAAGAGATTAATTTGCTGAAATTCCAAAATATCACTTGGTCTGACAGTCTTGAGATATTTCAGCTGACAGTTACTTCTACGAATATTCTTGTGTTAAAGAAATTTAGGTAAAAATGAAGTGTATATATATATATATATATATATATATCATATCATATATATACACATACATGATTTAAGGGTCAGTGATATAGCTCAGCTGTTTCATGAAACCTGCTGTCAAGCTTTACAACCAGAATTTGACCTCAGTGACCCACATGATGGAATCAGATAAATGAGTACTACAGATTGCCCTATAAACTCTGTACACAACCACCCCACCCCACCCCACACACGTTAATGCACACACAAAAGCACACCATACCATACCATACACACTGGGAAAAAGCAGTTAAATTTAAAAATACAGTTTTTAAAACTAACATTTGTTAAGTTTGTATTTAGTAGTTGCTTTGTCTTAGTCAAGGTTTTACTGCTGTAACAGACACCATAGCTAAGGCAAGTCTTATAATTTAATTGAGGCTGACTTACTGGTTCAGAGATTCAGTCCACTATCATCAAAGTGGAAACATGGCTGCATCTAGGCAGGCATGGTACAGGAGAAGCTGAGAGTTCTAAATTTTTATCTGAAGGCTGCTAGTGGAATACTGCTTCCAGGCAGCTGGGAGTAGTGTTTTAAAGCCTGTGCCCACAGGGACACACCTATTCCAACAAGGACACACCTCGAAATATGCCACTACTTGGACCAATGTATATAAACTGTCACATGCTTCAAAGAGTTTTCAGTTTCTTTGTACTTATTAAATCACAAATGGACAATACAGATGAAAATACATTATGAATTATGATATATTATATAAAAAATAATTGAACCATCTAGTTAATATCTTTAGAACCAAGTCCCTTGAATGACTGCTTCTGTTTTTTTAAAATTTTGTCAGGAGCCATAATGGGACAAGCTAATAACTACCAAGTGATCACTCTGAAATGGCCTACTTTAGATTATTATATAATTTGTGACAGGTGTGCCCTTATTAAGCAAGGCTGTATAAGACTCATTTTAGGAAAGATTCCTGCTATTAATATGCTTTTCCTGCTATTATTAAATATATATAACTATTACTAATTAGTAGCACACCCCTTTAGAGCAGATCTCTGCAGATCCATGAAGATATACTATCTCATTGTGATGCTATATAGACAAATAGATGACTTAACTCTTAATGATAATCCTATAAGAAATCCTAAAATTTTATCTGTGATTCTTCAGCTCTTCTATAATGGGACTGCTATAGGTCATTTTCTTATAGTCAAAGCTGCAATGAGAACTCTGCCAGTCTCCCAAGTGTCACCAGGTAATTGTTATTAGATAGGAACCAGACTTTCTCCTACTCAGATCATATACCAAGAGGCTATAAAACAATTGACCAAAGGTCATAAAAAGGGAACTAAAGATGTATTTTAAGCTCTAGGACAGAAGATAAAATATTGTCTGGGTTTATCTATACAAAACTTCACTAATAACTTAGTTATGGTTTTTAAACCTTTAGTCAGCCTGTGGAGCAGAGACAGGTGATGGATGTTTAGCCAGATAATTACTCCTGATGGCTATGCATGTAAACATTTTCGGTTGTAACTTCTATTTCAATTTATGATTTGATTTTTTTATGTGATCTTGTGATGAACTTTGTAACATGTGATCATGTATTCTAAAAAGTGTATAAGTACTGAGGACAAGGAAGAGAGAGAAGAATTTTTTTTGCTTTTCCCCACTCAGACAAGTTTTTTTTTTCTCTTTCCTCACTTATAAGAATTTTTCCCTTTCTCCACTTAGGATATTTCTGCTTTTCCCCTTAGATAGCTTTCATAGGAAACTTTTTACAATTTAGTAATAAAATCTATAACCACTTCTCTAACTGTCCCATTATCTTCCTGTGACTTCTGACTAGCAGGCTGAAAGTTAGAGCTGAGTAGCTCCTGCTGTGATAGAACAAAGGCTATTTACTTAATCCTTTGCAGCTCAAGGAAGAGGTGTTAAGTGCCAGAAGCTGCAGTTTCTGGCCTCAGATGATCACAGACAGCAGGCCAGCTACAGTAGCATAGGAATTTAGATAAATAAACTTCTTATTATACAGCAACCTTAAATATCTCCTAAGACAAAGTCTTAGCCCCTAATCTGGTAAAACCAAGTTTTACTGAAGCTCTTCCCCCTTCCACTGCCTCAAGATGAACTGATAAAGTTTCTGTAAGGCAAAGGTCATTGTCAAAAGGACAAAATGGCAACCAACAAATTGGGAAAAGATCTTTACCAATACTACATACAACAGAGGGCTTATATCCAAGATATACAAAGAACTCAAGAAGGTAGACTCCAGAGAGCCAAATAATCCCCCTAAAAATGGGGTACAGAAGTGAGACTCCAGAGAACCAAATAACTGTATTAAAAAAATGGGGTACAGAGCTAAACAAAGAATTTTCACCTGAAGAACTTCGGATGGCTGAGAAACAATTTAAAAAATGTTCAACATCATTAATCATTAGGGAAATGCAGATCAAAACAACCCTGAGATTTCACCTCACACCTGTCAGAATGGCTAAGGTTAAAAACTCAGGAGATAGCGGTGTTGGCATGGATATGGAGAAAGAGGAACACTCTTCCACTGCTGGTGGGATTGCAAGATGGTACAACCACTTTGGAAATCAGTCTGGCAGTTCCTCAGAAAAATGAACATGACACTTCTGTAGGACCCTGCTATACCACTCCTGGGCATAATATGCCCAGAGGATTCCCCAGCATGCAATAAGGACACATACTCCACTATGTCCATAGCAGCCTTATTTATAATAGCCAGAAACTGGAACAAATCTAGATGACCCTCAAGGGAGGAATGGATACAGAAAATGTGGTATATTTACACAATGGAATACTACTCAGCAATTAAAAACAATGAGTTCATGAAATTCTTAGGCAAATGGTTGGAACTGTAAAATATCATCCTAAGTGAGGTTACTCAATCACAAAAGAATACACATGGAATGCAATCACTGATAAGTGGATATTAATTAGCCCAGAAGCTCTGAATTCTCAAGACTGAATTAGCATATCAAATGATACTCAAAAAGAGGGAAAGAGAGGGTCTTGGTTCTGAAAAGACTTGATCCAGCATTGTAGGGGAGTACTAGGACAGAGAAATGGGAGGGGGTGAGTGGGAAATGGGTAGAGGGAAGAGGGCATATGAGACCGATGGGGAGGGGGAACAGGGAAAGGGGAAAGCATTCGGGATATAAACAAAGAATATAGAAAAAAAATTAAATTAATTTAAAAAAAAAAGAGGAACACTCCTCCACTGCTGGTGGGGTCTGGTGGTTCCTCAGAAAACTGGGAATGATTAATCAGTAGGACCCTGCTATACCACTTCTGGGCATATACCCAGAGGATTCCCCAGCATGTAATAAGGATACATGTTCCACTATGTTCATAGCAGCCCTATTTATAATAGCCAGAATCTGGAAAAAAACCCAGATATCCCTCAACGGAGCAATGGATACAGAAAATGTGGTATATATACAAAATAGAGTACTATTCAGCAATTAGAAACAATGAAATCATGAAATTATTAGACAAATGGATGGAACTGGAGAATATCATCCTATGTGAGGTAACGTAGTCTCAAAAGAAGACTCATTGTATGCACTCACTGATAAGCAGATATTAGCGTAGAAGCTTGGAACACCCAAGACACAATTCACATATCAAATGATGCCCAAGAAGAAGGAAGGAGTGAGGCCCCTGGTCCTGGAAAGGCTCAGTGCAGCAGTGTAGGGGAATGCTAGGAAGGTGAGGTAGAAGGGGGTAGGTGGGAGGGGAAGCACCCTCATAGAAGAAGGAGGAAGAGAGAATGTGATAGGGAGTTTTTGGAGGATAAACCTGTAAGTGAGATAACATTTGAAATGCAAATAAATAAAATAACCAATAAAAAGTAAATAAAGCCAAATTTTTTAAAAAAGAAAACTTGGAAAGCTTTATTTTGTTAACACACTTTATTATCCTCCTTATATATTTATGCAATATATAGCACATGAAATATTTGTTTACATGCCTGTATTGTATGAAGCACATGTAGGGGCTTGTGTGGTGGTGGTGGTGGTGGTGGTGGTGTGTGTGTGTGTGTGTGTGTGTATGTGTATGTGTTTGGTTGGTTTTGGTTGGTTTGTGTGTGTTTGTGTGTGTGTGTGTGAGTGTGTGTTTGTTTGGTGTGTGTGTGTGTGTGTGTGTGTGTGTCTGTTTGTGTGTCTAACTAAATGTGGCTCTTCTCAGTGAAATGACTGGACTTCTCCATCACATCTTCCTAGTTTGTTTTATCTCTCCCCTAATGCCAGTGCAATAGACCTAATGGCTTATGGGATGAAGCCATAAGGCCACGAGAAAATACAACCTCTCTTTTCATTATACATGGCTACGTCTTAATTATTCTCTGTAACAACAGAAAGCTAGCCTACTCAACTTCACATTTTCTAAGATATTCATTATCTTTATTTTGTTTTCTTGTTTTTATTTCACCATCCACATTCTTAGGTAGACTTTTATGTATTTATTCTTCAAGTAAGTAATTCTAGATTGAGCTGGATTGAGAGGATACTTTACAATGCTCTGTCCATTATCTACCCTGTCTTCCAGCTTCCTGCTATTCCCCATCTTCCCTATATAAGTTTGTGTAATTAAAAATCTATTTTAGTTGTGTGGTTTCCCTTTGCATTAAGAATACTATTAGACTTGTTCAGTGCTTGGCATTCTTCTGAGTTCATGATGCAGGTTGGCATGTACATAGTTCATGTTAAAGAACTAGAGAATGTATTCATAAATCAAACCCATACCCAAGCAGACAGGTAGACAATACTAATGCTGTTTTAAGTAAATTTGTGTTTGGAAGTGTCCAGAGCTATCCTACAGCATATTCATCTAATGAACACCAGGTTAGATAGATCAGGGATTGCACTTTCAGTTCATTTTCTCCATTTTACTCAAAAACTGAAATTATATAAAATAAAGAAGTCAAAATTGTTTACCTTAGAAAAACATGTAGGTCAGTTGAGATGGTGGGTGGGGACATTCATGTGGGGACAAGGAGGTGGGGAGGTGATTTGGGATGTGGAACAGTCGGAGTGAGGAATAAAATATAGAGTGTAAAAACTAAATTAATTAATTAATTAAAATTTAAAAAATAAAGCAATAAAATCTCTTCTTAAAAAAAAGAAAAACGTGACATTCCTCAATGCTAATGGGTACTATAAATTTAAGATGTGTTATTTAAATTTCATTGCATATATTTTTCCAAACGGGACAACAAATAAAGTATGTTCATCTGTGCTCTGTCTTGAGAATCTGTTCTGTAGTAGCCATGGAGAACCTACCAATCACTCCTCATTTGTGCTAAACTAAAAGAACCTTCTACTAATGAAAGGGTTATGGACACCTTGAAATGTAAATATTGAAAAGAATAAAAACCTCTGAATTATCTTTTTGTTTCTCTTTGGAAAATATTGAGAGTACAATGAACAACACTAAAAAACTCGAAAAGTGTATTGCTATGCAGAAGATAGTATTTTCAATCTCCCTAAAACAGTGGCTTATCAAAATTTATTAAATTTGTCTTAAGATAGCTATTCAAAGAGACGAAACTTCATAAGTTCATTATTTCTGCAAAGAGTTTCTTTCATGTAACAGCTATTTTTTGTTTAATCAGAAAAGCAATTTCTTTCAAAACATTAAAAATGATTGATATTTCTGACCCCTTTCTTCATAAAACCCGTTAAATAGATGCTAATTTTGGGAAAACCTACAATATTGTATAAATGTAATTTCTGAGAATCTAAGGTAAAGTGGTGTACCTAACAATGAGCTTTCAAAAATGGAAATTAATTACTTTCCAGCATGCACATATGGTGTAATCATGTTTAATTTGTAAAGCAAGTGTCTTTCTCTGAGAATAACACAATCTTAAATTACATAAAAAGATATACTCCAAACACTCAGTGTATATTTTAGTTAATGAAGGTTCCTGCTCTAAGAGATGATTCTAGCTTACCTCTGCCGGTTTTTCAATACAAGGTTTGAAGAGCTTTATTTTTGGCCTGGAATCTTGCTGCTCTTCTTTCCCCTGTCAGTCATCCTCCCACCGACTCCTCCTCAGCCCTTACATAGCTGTCTGCCAGGCTCCCTGGAGGATCTCTTACACAGGCTTGGCAAGTTTCCCCAGCATTCTCCAAGCATCTCATTTTTATGTGTGTATTCTTTTCTCCTTCTCTGTACTTACTGGAACTTTTAGAGCCTGTATAAACTTTGTAGAGTTTTTGACAATTCCAGTTATATTCCAGAGTAAAATCTAAGTGCTTTGAGCATAGAAGCATGAGGGAAAAACTAATTTCTCTCAATACTCTTC
Source organism: Apodemus sylvaticus (assembly GCF_947179515.1). Lineage (NCBI taxonomy): Eukaryota > Metazoa > Chordata > Mammalia > Rodentia > Muridae > Apodemus > Apodemus sylvaticus. The sequence continues at coordinate 105,201,958 of NC_067473.1, read as the reverse complement.
TGTTTTCAACATTCCTGTTCTGCTTAGAGTTTATATTTCTTTACGACATTCCAACATGTGTGGTAGTTATTTAAATCTGGAGAAATATTCTTATCTATATCCTATTCAAAGATGACATAATATTTTTTCACATTAAGATTCTTGAAATTAAGCCTTCTCCTGTGCTGCAAGAATGAACCATTCTAATAACATAGTAGCATTAATTAAAACACTGAAGGCAATTCTTTAAATTGTGTAGGTATGTTTTTTAAGCCCTTTTGAAAGCTTGGAAAACAGCTTTTCAAAAATTTTTTTGTCTATAAAAATTTTATCTGTCATTCATTGATCAAATTTCATAATAAAAATGTGCTAGTTGTATGATACAAAACTGAGAAATATCATACTGAAAACATATTAGAATAATTAAAAAGCACATCACATATCTGTGCACAAGCTGTCCTTAATACAGTTGAGTGAATCATTCCGTTTGTATTGGCATTCTCAGTCAAACTGAATTTATATGACTTAGGAAGTAGGAGGTTGCTAAGTTCTTCATTTTCCCTTATATTTCTGGTATTGACTATATTAGTGTATTTTGGTCCTAGTACATTATATTTGATTTGTGCTGACACTGGGTTAATGAAAGAAGCTACACTGTAAACTAAGATGTACATTCCTTCAACATCAGAAATCTTACCAAAGATTTTCTTATAGATGCCTATTACAGAAGATTTGGCTAATGAGATGAAATAAAACAAGATGAAATGGTGAAAAAGAATTGCTGTAAATGTACAGAATAGGAAGTATTAAAAATGAAAAACTCAGGGGATGGAAGAATGGCTGAGCTGTTAAAAACACACCTGCTATTGTAAGGAAACTTGTGGGCACTTAAACTCAAGGTGCATGTCAACACACATACATGTAACTAGAAATAGGGTTTATATAAAATCCTACCTATTCCTCTGCTTCATGAACCTTTTTTACACCTTCAGTGATCTTTTTCAAAGTTAGTTACTGAGACTGTACATTCCACCTAGTGTGATTTCACAAAATTTCTGCTTTAAATGTATTTCAGTATTTAAACAGAAACTGAGAGTTTGTCCTTGAAGCTCAAATTATAGCTTTCTGAAAATATTTGGATCTTACATATACCAAGGTTTAAGCATTCCAACAGAAGTTGTACAGGGCCACACAAATGTGTTTATGACAATTACTGTACACGTGACTGTCTAAAACTGCAAAAGCTTCATAAAATGCCAGGCAGATAAGAATTTATTTCCAACAAATAAGAATAAAGATGAGATAAATTGCAGTAAAGTATGTAAACATTAGATTTTATCTAAACATTTTTAATTATGTTGGATGTGTCTATTTGAGTGTGTTTCTTACATGACCATTTGCCTGAAGAGGCTTAGGATGTAAGAACACCCCTGAGATATAATTAGGGGTATTTGTGAACAACTAATCTAGATGTTTGGAACTAAACCCAGGTCCTCTAAGAGCAGAAAACCTTCTTAATCATAGAGTAGTCTCTCCAAACCTATATGTGCATTAGCTATAGCACAGCACTGACAACACTTAAAACTCGTCTTAAAACTATTTTATTCTTTGTTTTTTGTATTTATATTTCCCGCATTTCCACATGGCTCTACAGTTCAAACTTTTGTGTCATTTAATATTGATATAAGTAACATATTATTCTTGAAACTTACTTTGGTTGCAGTAAATATTTTATTAGGTTGATATAAACTGTGATATTAGTACATTTATATGATATTTTTGTTCATCTACTTCTTCTGAGAGATTTTACCTAAACATTATTGTTATTGCTTACACACTGTTACAATGCAGAGTGAAGCTGTATTTAAATTAGTCAAATTTGATTAAATAAAGTAAAATTCCCTATATGTAAAAGTACATGAGAAAGCCAAGTAGACTGAGATATTAGAACACATCTGAAATGTTCTATGTCTTGTATTCACTCTTAAATTAATGTGTGAGAATAACAGTACAACATGAATAAAAAAAAGCTACATTTCCATTGACCATTTGATTAAAAGTCATGCTTTATTCAATAGAGGGCAGAAACAGTAAAGAAGAAAGTTCAAAATTTCAATTTTACCTTGAAATTATTCTCTTCATCTATCAAGTCAGACATCACCATTTGAATTAAGCATGTTTTTCTCCTCTTTGTTCCAAGTTCAAATGTAAAGTCATTCCTAACTTTAGTTAATAATTTATGCACACATTACAATATTAAAAGATTAATTCTAAGCTATAAATGAAATTAGGAATTTAATATTAAACCTTACTGGCTCAACATTTTAAATGATAGGCAACAACATGGGGATATGATTTCCCAAGATGACTTTTCTGCAAGAAATCATTAAATTCTTCTTATGCTACTGTTGGAACAAAGGTTTGGTGGCTCATTTTGTCAGGATCACGCCATCTGAGTCCCTTTCTAAGCTGTTGGTATGCTTGATGACAATCATTCTGACATGGTAAAATATAGCATCACAAAAGGTTCATTTTCATATTTCTGGTCACTCAATATGTTAAACATTGCAGAATTCTTATACATTTCAAAAATGCTCATTAGAATTCCAACAATTTGTTCAAGTATTAATTAACAAGAGTGTGTTTTGTGAGTAAAGTTTTTTTTTTTTACCAAAGATTCAAGTTTGTTTCAGCAAATGAAAACTGATAAATGCAATGAAAAAGATAAATATATTTAAGAATAGGAATCATGTGAGTCTACCATTAGATGCAAAAACAAATGTCCAATGTCCCTTTCTGATTAAAAAGAAATACATGAAGAAAATGGGAATGAAATAAATTTATCTAAATATAATAAACATCAAAGAGGTTTTTTGAGGTATCTTCCTTGGTGAAGTTGGTTTTCTGCTCCCCCTTTGTATTGTACTCCCCTACCATGCTGGATCAACTCTTTTCAAAATCAGGGCCCTCTCTTACCCTCTTCTTGGGTATCATTTTATATGCTAATTGTGTCTTGAGAATTCAGAGCTGGGCTAATTAATATCCACTTATTAGTGATTATATTCCATGTTTATTCTTTTGTGATTGAGTTGTCTCACTTAGGATGATATTTTCCAGTTCCAACCATTTGCCTAAGAATTTCATGAATTTATTGTTTCTAATTTCTGAGTAGTATTCCTTTCTGTAAATATACCATTATTTTCTGTATCCATTCCTCCATTCAGGGACATTTGGGTTCTTTCCAGCTTCTGAGATGTTTCTCAGCCATTCAAGATTCAAGATTGTGAATTCTCTGTTTAGTTCTGCCCTATTTTTTGATTGGGTTGTTTGGATTTTTCAGTAGTTTCTTGAGTTTTTATATATTTTGGATATTAGCCCTCTATCAGATGTGGGGTTAGGAGTTTTTTCCCCAATCTGCAGGCTATCAATTTGTCTTATTGACCATATCCTTTGCCTTACAGAAGCTTTCTAGATTTATGAGGTCCCATTTATCAATGAACCTTTGGAGCTCTGTTTAGGATATTTTCCCCTGTGCCAGTGAGGTCAGGGCACTTTCCCACTTTCTCTTCTATGAGATTCAGTGTATCTAATTTTATGCTGAGGTTCTTGATCCACTTGCACTTGAGCTTTGTTCAAGGTGAAAAGTATGGTTTCATTTTCGTTTTTCTACAAACAGAAAGCCAGTTAGATCAGCACCATTTATTGAAGATGCTTTGTTTTTTTCCATTGTATATTTTTTTACTTCTTTGTCAGAGATCAAGTATCCTTAAGTGTGTGATTTTATTTCTGGTTCTTCAATTCTATTCCATTGATCAGTGTGTTTTGTCTCTGTACCAATACCATGCAGTTTTTATCTCTATCACTGTATAGTAAAGCTTGAAGCCATGATGATTCCCCCAACCATTCTTTTATTGTTAAGAATTGTTTTGGCTATCCTGGGTTTTTTGCCTTTCCAGATGAATTTGAGAATTGCTCTTTCAATGTCTTTGAAGAATTGTGTTGGGATTTTAATGGTGATTGCATTGAATCTATAGATTGCCTTTGATAGAATGATCATTTTACTATACTAATTCTGCCAATCCATGAGCATGGAAGATCTCTCTGTTTTCTGAGATTTTCTTAGTTTTCTTTCTTGAGAGAGTTGAAGTTATTGCCATACTGGTCTTTCACTTGTTTGGCTAGAGTTACCAAGAGATATTTAATTTTATTTGTGGCTATTATGAAGGGGGTTGATTCCCTAATTTCTTTCTCTGCCTGCTTATCATTTGTGTAAAGGAAGGATTCTGATTTATTTGAGTTAATTTTATATCTGGTCAGTTTGCAGAAGTTGCTTATTTGCTGGAGAGTAAACTTTGCAGAAGCAAGTTTATTTGCTGCTCGGGTAGAATTTTGGGGATTGCTTATGTATATTATCATTAGCAAATAGGGATACCTTTATTTCTTTTTGCCAGTTCATATCCCCTTGATTTCTTTTTGTCATTTTATTGTTCTAGCTAGCACTTTGAGTACTATATTAAGTAGATAAGGGGGAAGAGGGCATCCTTGTCTTGTCTGCATCTTTAGTGGGATTGATTCAAGCATGTCTCCATTTAATTTGATATTGGCTGTTGGTTTGCAGTAAATTTCTTGCAATTATGCTTAGGTATGAACTTTGAATTCCTGATCTCTCCAATACTTTTAACATGAAAGGGTGTCATATTTTGTCAAATACTTTTTCTGCATCTAAGGACATGATCATGTGACTTTTTTCTTTGAGTTTGTTTATATAGTGGATTATGTTAATGGATTTTCACATATTGAACCAATCTTATGTGCCTGGGATAAAGCCTACCTGATCATGGTGAACTATATTTTTGATGTGTTCTTGGATTCATTTTGCAATAAGTTTATTGAGTATCGTTTTGGTTGGGTCCTTGTTTGGTTTAGGTATCAGAGTGATTTGTGGCTTATTAGAATGAGTTAGGTAGTGTTCCTTCCCTTTTTATGGATAGTTTAAAGAAAATTGGTATCAGGTATTCTTTGAAGGTCTGGTAGAATTCTGCACTAAATCCAGCTGGCTCTGGGCTTTTGTTTGTTGGGAAGTTTTGAATGACTTCTATTTCCTTGTGCGGTATGAACTGGTTTAGATAGCTTACCTGCTCTTGATTTAACTTTGGTGTGTGATATCTGTCTAGTAACCCATCCATTTCATCTAGATATTGTAGTTTTGTTGAGTGTAGGCTTTTATAGTAGGATCTGATGAGTTTTTAAATTTCCATTTCTGTGTTCTCCCTTTTTATTTCTGTTTTTGTTTATTTGGATACTTCCTCTGGACCCTTTAGTTAGTTTGGCTAGGGGTTTATCTATTGTGTTGATTTTCTCAAAGAACCAGCTTCTGGTTTTGTTGACTCTTTTTATTGTTCTCTTTGTTTCTATTTGAGTTTGTCTGTTTCCTGCCTTGTACTCCTCTTGGCTGAGTTTGCTTCCTTTTGCTCTAGAGCTCTCAGGTGTCCTATTAAGTTGTTAGCTCAAGAACTCTCCAGTTTTTTTACCAGGACATTTTCTGCTATGAATTTTCATCTTAGCACTGCCTTTATTGTGTCCCATAAGTTTGTTAATGATGTGTCAACATTTTCATTAAATTCCAGAAAGTCTTTAATTTCTGTATTTCTTTCCTGACCCAGTTACTGTTGCATAGAGAGTTGTTCAGTGTTTATGTGTTGGGGGGCTTTATGTTGTCTTTTTTGTTATTCAAAACCAGCTGTAGGCCATGGTGATTGATAAGATGCCTGGGATTATTTCAATCTTCTTGTATAGATTGAGGGTTGTTGTGTGAAAGATTATATGATCGATTTTGGGTAAGGTACTATGAGGTTCTAAGAAGGTTTATTCTTTTGTTTTACTTTGAAATGTCTTATGGACATCTGTTAAAGCCGTTTGGTTCATAACCTCTCTTAACTTCACTGTGTATTTGTTTAGTCTCTGTTTCAATGACCTGTCCATTAATGAGAGTGGGTTATTGAAGTCTTCCACTATTACTGTGAGGGGTTTAATGTGTGTTTTGAGCTTTACTAACGTTTCTTTTATAAATGTTTTTTTTTATAAATGCCTTTGCATTTGAAAGGTCTACTATTTGAACCTTTCAATATTATAATTTTCTTGTTCCATTTTTCTTCTGTGTTGATCTCTTTTATCACACATACTATATTTTTCTTGTTTATATTGATGACTTGTTCTTCCTTACATAACTGCATTCTTTTCCAAGCTTGTTTTAAATTTATATGGCTCTGTCCTCTTTGATGCCTTTGATGATTTTGATTAACATTATCTTTTGAAATTTAACATTGAATTTTAATTATTTCAGTATTTTAAAATGAAGTCACTGGAGAAGTCACGTTTTTCTGCTTTTAAATATTTCCCATTTTTAATGTGACTTTTTTTTCACTTTTTCGCTTGGCTAACTCTTCCAATTTTATTTGGCAAGCTGTTTGTCAAGTAGCCTAGGTTTTGAGGATTAATCTATAATATTAGCATAAGTAGAAAATATGTTGTTTTAACATAGCAACATCAGGTATTTCAAGATAAAGGAATGCTCTTAAAAAGTGAATAAACTCTACTAATAACACCATCAATGATTGTAAACCAGAAATTTGTTGTGCTAGGACATTTTTATTATTCTTGATAAATATGACAATAATTTATTAATATTAGTTCCAGCCCAAATTTTGTGTTTGTTACTTAAGTCACTAGACAAAATGTCCCAGGTGATTCTGTAACAAACAATAGTTTTCATCTCATGAGCACTACTAACCCCTGCTTTTATACCTATGCAGATGGTTACCTGGTTTAACTATAGTAGTGTATTCTATTTCCTTTCTGATAATTAAGAACCTAGATTCTCTTCCATAAGTTTATCCTGAAAAACAATGAATTTTAAATTGTAATCTTCATGTTTACACATCTGTGAACAGGTTACAAACACATGCACACCTATGTGTGTGTTTATAAAATCTTAAATACCAGGCAGGAAATGGCTATTGTTCTTAAATATCTTATTAGTACTTTTCTTCTAATGTAAGATGTATATATGCTGAAATACATAGTCAATGTATACATTCAGTGAGTCTAGAAAATGCAGACATTTATATAAACTAAAACTTCTTCCAAGTTCAGAACTTTAATATTGTTTCCAAACCCTTTCTAATGTACTCCTCTTCACTTTTCAGCCACGGCAGTGAACCAACTAGGCTGTTCCAACTAAGGTATTGCTTCAAGAATGCTAAACATGCAAATACATATACAGTTTGGAAATATTATAAACTAACTCTCCGTGAATATTGTTGTACAGGATTTTTAAAACATTTTTATTTTTCTGGAGAACTATAAATGAGAGAAATAATTGGGCTTAGGAGTATTTATATATTTAATTTTCTAAGAGACTAATTTCTCTAGCATCAAAACTTAGAATGTTTTCTGCTATCTCTGGCTCCACCTCTCTCCTTTACAATCACTCTTTGGGGTTATAAAATATTTCTCCATATGATTTAATTTGGACTTTTCTCCATTATTCATAATGAGAAGGCATGCTTCTGATCCTTTCACATGACTTTATTTTAATGCATTATGAAAATCCATTAAGTGTCCTGTTTTTCAAGTATTTGTTCTGCATACCTATTTTTCTCTTCACATCTGTTTTTTATATCCATTAATTGCATTTCTTGTTGATCAGAAAATTAGTTTCTTGTCTAAATTATAAACATTTGTGAGTTATTGCTCTGTATGTGTTCACAAATCCTTGTTCTGAATCATAAACACTTATATTTTTCTACTAAATTTTTCCTCAATTGAAAACGTTTAAGTTTAGATTTTTTGAAATTACTAATCAATATTCATCTATGCTACAATGTAGAAACCGATGTTTGAACAGGCTAGGAGGTTCTTTCTCACCTTTTATGAACATTCTATTTTGTTACTTGTTTTTTTTTTTTTAACAAGCTTGGAGTGTAAACCTTGGCATGGTCAGAAAAATTATCAGTCTTTCTGTTAATTTCTTTGTTATATGTGGTGCTTCTTAAACCAATAATTGCATGTCCTAAAATTAAGGAGAGACTGTCCCAAAATTTCAGCTCTAGTGTTCAAGTTGTCCTTGGGTCTTAGTTTTCTATTGATCCTCTATATAAATAAATACCATACCTGTTTCACAAAAACGAACATGATATATTCAATGGAATTATATGGAATCTATAAGGCAGATATTTGACAGTTTATATCTGAAGAGGATTAAGTATTTTTTATTATTTTTTGTTGTTTGCTTGCTTTTCGTTATTGTTATTGTTTATTTTTAGACTGGATTTAGCTGTGTAGCCCTGGCTTTCCTGGAATATACTCAGTGGACCAGTCTGGCCTTGAATTCAGATCTCCACCTGCCTCTGCTTCCCATGTCCTGGGACAAAAGGCATGTGCTACCACTGCCCAGACCAGTATTAAGAATGACCATGGTAAGTACAGTGCCTCATTTCACTTTTTTTTATTCAATATATTTTTTATTTACATTTCAATTGATTTCCCCTTTTCTGGCTCCTCACTCCCCCAAAGTCCCATCAGCCCTATTTCCTCTCCCTATTCCCCATCAACCCCTTCCCACTTCCCTGTTCTGGTATTCCCCTATACTGCTGCACTAAGCCTTTCCAGAACCATGGGCCCCTCCTCCGTTCCTCTTGGACATCAATTAATATGTGGATTATGTCTTGGGTATTCCATATTTCTAGGCTAATATCCACTTATCAGTGAGTACATACCATGATTGATCTTTTGAGATTGGGTTACCTCAATTAGTATGATGTTCTCCAGATTCATCCATTTGATTAAGAATTTCATGAATTCATTGTTTCTGAGGGCTGAATAGTACTCTATTGTATAAATATGCCGCATTTTTTGTATCCATTCTTCCATTGAGGGACACCTGGGTTCTGTCCAGCTTCTGGCTATTATAAACAGGGCTGCTATGAACATAGTGGAGCATGCACCCTTATTGCATGCCAGGGAATACTCTGGGTATATACCCAGGAGTGGTATAGCAGGGTCCTCCAGAAGTGTAATGGCCAGATTTCTGAGGAACTGCCAGACTGATTTCCAAAGTGGTTGTACCATCTTGCAATCCCACCAGCAGTAGAGGAATGTTCCTCTTTCTCCACATCCTCACCAACACCTGCTGTCTCCTGAGTTTTTAACCTTAGCCATTCTGACTGGTGTGAGGTGAAATCAGGGTTGTTTCAATTTGCATTTCCTTAATGACTAATGATGTTGAACATTTCTTAAGGTGCTTCTCAGTCATCCAAAGTTCTTCAGGTGAAAATTCTTTGTTTAGCTCCATACCCCACTTTTTAATAGGGTTATTAGGTTCTCTGGGGTCTACCTTCTTGAGTTCTTTGTATATATTAGATATTAGTCCTCTGTCAGATTTAGGGTTGATGAAGATCCTTTCCCAATCTGTTGGTTGACGTTTTGTCCTTTTGGCAGTGTCCTTTGCCTTACAGAAACTTTGTAATTTTATGAGGTTCCATTTGTCAATTCTTGATCTTAGAGCATAAGCTATTGGTGTTTTGTTCAGGAACTTTTCCCCTGTGCCCATGTCCTCAAGGGTCTTTCCCAGTTTCTTTTCTATTAGTTTCAGTGTGTCAGGTTTTATGTGGAGGTCCTTGATCCACTTGGAGTTGAGCTTAGTACAAGGAGATAAGAATGGATCAATTCACAATCTTCTGCATGCTGACCTCCAATTGAACCAGCACCATTTGTTGAAAGGCTATCTTTTTTCCACTGGATGTTTTCAGCTCCTTTGTCTAAGATCAAGTGACCATAGGTGTGTGGGTTTATTTCTGGGTCTTCAATCCTATTCCATTGATCCACTTGCCTGACATTGTACCAATACCATGCAGTTTTTATCACTATTGTTGTGTAGCAATTTTTGAGGTCAGGGACACTGATTCCCCCAGAAGTTCTTTTACTGTTGAGAATAGTTTTAGCTATCCTGGGATTTTTGTTATTCCAGATAAATTTGAGAATTGCTCTTTCTAACTCTATGAAGAACTGAGTTGGGATTTTGATGGAGATTGCATTGAATCTGCAGATTGCTTTTGGCAAGACGGCCATTTTAACTATATTAATCCTGCCAGTCCATGAGCATGGAAGATTTTTCCATTTTCTGAGGTATTCTTCGATTTCCTTCTTCAAAGATCTGAAGTTTTTGTCATATAGGCCTTTCACTTGTTTGGTTAGAGTCACCCCAAGATACTTTATGCTGTTTGTGGCTATTGTGAAGGATGTCATTTCCCTAATTTCTTTCTCAGTCTACTTATCCTTTGAGTATAGAAAGGCTACTGATTTGCTTGAGTTGATTTTGTAACCCGACACTTTGCTGAAGTTGTTTATCAGCTGTAGGAGTTCTCTAGTAGAGCTTTTTTGGGTCACTTAAATATACTATCATCATATATCATCTGCAAATAGTGATAGTTTAACTTCTTCCTTTCCAATATGTATCCATTTGACCTTTGTATCCTATGTTGTCTAATTGCTCTAGGTAGGACTTCAAGAAATATATTGAAAAGATATGGAGAGAGGGGGCAGCCTTGTCTAGTCCCTGATTTTAGTGGGATTGCTTCAAGTTTCTCTCCATTTAGTTTGATGTTGGCTACTGGTTTGCTGTATATTGCTTTTACTATATTTAGATATGGGCCTTGAATTCCTGTTCTTTCGAAGACTTTTAGCATGAAAGGATGCTGAATTTTGTGAAATGCTTTTTCAGCATCTAATGAAATGATCATGTGTGTTTTTTTTCTTTGAGTTTGTTTATGTAGTGGATAGCATTGATCGTTTTCCGCTTTAGTATTTTTTAATCTCTTATAGCAAGATTTTCAAATCTTCAGTGCAGAAGTTTTAGAGTAATTTTGGTAAACTTTTTTTAAAATTGTATTTTATATATTTACGTTATCTCCTTTCCTTCTTCAAATCCTCCCCCTCAACCTCCTTCTATGAGGGTGCTCCCCCACCAACCTATTGACTCCTGCCTCCCTGTCCTGGTATTCTCCTATACTGGGGCATCCAGCCTTCACAGGATCAAGGGCCTCCCCTCCAATTGATGCTATATAAGGCTACTTCAGCTCCTTTAATCCCTCCCTTAACTTTTCCATTGGAGTGCCTGGACTCATCTGAGAGTCTCTGCATCTGTATTGGTCAGGATCTGACAAAGCCTCTCAGGAGACAGCTGTTTCAGGCTCCTGTCAGCAAGTACTTCTTGGCATCAGCATTAGTGTCTGGGTTTGTTCTGTGCATGTGGAATGGATCCCCAGGTGGGGCATACCCTAGATGACCTTTCCTTCAGTTTCCACTCCACTCTTTGTCCCTGTATTTCCTTTAGATAGGAGCAATTCTGGGTTAAAATTTTGCAGATGGGTGGGCGGCCCCATCTTTAATACTTGAAGAACATATTTGAAAACCTGTAATCACAAATAGATTTTTCATACTTTGTATTAATCTTACTACTAATATCTAAAATTAATCCTTTCCCTAATAGCAGACTTGAATACTGTGGCCTTGACTAATTTAAATTGTAAGCCTCAAAGGGTTTTTTCTTTGTTTGGTGACTTGCATCTTAGAATTTTCATAAACCAGTCACATTTCACTCAAATGATTTTTTTTCTTTGTGACCTTCTATTCTCCTGGCTTATCTTGTTAGTCTGGCAGGAGCTTCACGGTGTTTACCATACACAATGAAATCAAGGTAGTTAAAATCTGTGATAGAATGTTTTACTTCTAAAAATTTCTTTCATATTCTTTTTGTTGTTTTATTTTATTTTTTATTCTATATTTTTATTAACTGTTTTATTTACATTTCAAATGTTGTCTCCCCCTTTATGGTCTCCCTTTTACAAAACCCCCACCCTCTCCCCTTTGTGTCTAAGAGGGTGCATCCCCCACCCACACACTCACTCCCAACTAACCCCTTTAGCATCTCCCTTCACTGGGGCAACAAACCTCCACAGGACTAAGCACTTCCTCTCCCATTGATGCCAATTAAGCAGTCCTCTGCTACATAAGTAACCAAAGCTATCGACCTACTCATGTATATTTTTTGCTTGGTGGTTTAGTCCCTGGGAGCTCTGGTTGATATCTAGTTGGTAGATATTGTTATTCTTCTTATGGAGCTGCAATCTCCTTCAGCTCCTTCAGTTATTTCCCTAACTCTACCATTGGGGTAACCAGGCTCAATCCAATGGTTCACTATAGGTATCTGTCTCTGTATTAGTCAGGAGCTGGCAGAACCTCTTGGAGGACAGCTATACTATGCTCCTAGCTGCCAGCAGTTCTTGGCATCAGCAGTAGTGTTGGGGTTTGATGCCTGCAGATGGTATGGATCATAGGGTGGAATAGTCTCGTGGTCTCTCAATGGAAGAATGGATACAGAAAATGTACATTTGCACAATGGAATACTACTCAGCTTTTAAAAATGATGACTTCACAAATTTGGCAGGTAAATGGATGGAACTAGAAAACATCATACTGAGTGAGGTAACCCAGAACCAAAAGGAAATAGATGGTATGTGCTCATTAATGAGTGAATGTTAGCCCAAAAGCTCAGAATACTCACAGTACAACTCACAGACCATGTGAATCTAAACATGAAAGAAGGCCAAAGTGTGAATAAGAGAGGGAGGAGAAAGGGGGAGGGAAAAGCACGTATGAAAAAAGCAGGAGAGAAGTCCAGAAGTCCAGAAGTCCAGGTGATTGAATAGAAATATATAGCAGTGGGTGGCAAGAAATGGGGGAACCCCTTAAGTCCCAGATGCCAGGGATGCAAGATGCTCCCAGGAACCAGTGGGGTTGACATTAGCTGAAATACCCAACAGAGAGGAGGTAGAACTTAACAAGGCCACCTCCAATAGATTGACATGGCCCCCAGTTGAAGGAAGTGGCCACCCACCCATCTCAAAATTATTAACCTAAAACTGTTCCTCTCTAAAGGAAACATAGGGACAAAAAATCTTTCATAGTCTTTACACTTTTGTGTATGTTTAATGCCATATTTTGTTTTAATAAGATGCTTAGTATTTCAATTTTAGAATTTATTTTCATGAATGTGACTGTATTCTCTATTATATAGTTCTATCACACACATAAAATACATAATAAAGCTAGATGAGAGCATTAGGTACACTGGTACTGAAATCACAGACAATTTTAGAGTACCACATAGGCTCAGGGTATCAAATCCTGGTCCACTGAAAGAGCAATACGTGTTCTCTTATCCACTGAGCCAGCTCTCTAGCCCCAGCACTCTTCTTTTTTTTCAAGGCAGGACTACTCATTCCAAGATCTAAAGGTTTAGTCATTTTCTTAAAATCATATTTTACTTAACTCCCAAAGAATAATAAAATATGTGAAATACTGATTTGAAATCACTTAGATAAATACTGATTATACATAAAGACAATAGAACTGATATATAAGGAAACATGAGAAATGTAAGGAAATCTCTTTTTCCCCCTATAAACGATGTTGTTTGGTTATTTTAGTTTGCTTTATTACGTCGCTGTGTTAACATGCTGACAGACTATGATTCATGTTAAGGAGAACAGACACAAGTTATGTTTTATTATTTAGGAGTAATTTTTTAAATCAAAATGTTTATTTCTTTTTGTTTTTCCAGGTTTCAGTGGTAATTAATTTTACCCAATTAAATATCATTTTATCAAGGTAAGTTTGAAATAGGATAAAAACACCCAAATGTTCTTTTGAGAGTTGCAATGCCATACAAATAATTCTGGGTCCTCCCATCCATTTGGTCACAGTATCACACAGCTAGTGTCTTATTTAACCCAGTAGAGATTTTCCTTTTGTAACAATAGTTAATACTTCCTCTAGACAATAAAATATTCTTTAATAGTATTTCCAAATCCTGCATTTTAACTTGTACATGTACCGGAGAGTGACTTTTTATTTAAAGATGCTATGCATGCACAGTGCTGTTTCCTTAAGGAATAGTGTTATCATCAGCAGGCTGCTAGTGAGAGGAACTGTTTACTGTTTTTGAGGGGGAAAACCATATTCAAATGGTAGAAGCATGCACAATTGTTTTTGGCTTCATCATATGTCTCCTATTAAACGGCTGAGTGGGTTACATACCCACCCTTCTTTTGATGCATGAATTTCTCCTCAAAGTACAAAGAGACTTTCAAAGTGTCATTTCAGCTGCTGGTTAAAATAGAAACATAAACAGAATTTGCTGTCAATAAATTATTTTGAATGAGTTTACGACTTATTTTTCTCTTTTATGTAACTGGATGGCTCTAAAATAAATTATCTAAAACCAAAAGATTCAAGTATCTCAACCAGGGTTTTCATATACACTGAAATAATTTGTTTCTAAGTGCCAATGCTGACAAGGCTACTTGGATTCTGATTAAAATTTGTCTCCTTGCTATATGACTTGAATGCCTTACATCTCTGAATTATACTGTTTACATAAAACAAAATAAAAAAAGGTAGGTGGTTTGTAAATGAGAAACTGGGAAGAGGGATAACATTTGAAATGTAAATAAATAAAATAACCACTAAAAATGTGAAAAATCATGTGAGTAAAAAAATTAAAAAAAAACAAGAAAGTGGATTATATCTTGAAGTACAAATTGTAAAGGATTAAATTCGCATATGATGTATCAGCACATCAACTCACCTAATTTCCAAATCCCCAATTGTGTTCTCAATCCCATGACCAACATTGATTATATTAATAGCACAAGCACATACAACTTTAAAAACACTATTGTTGCTGTTATAATATATGCACACTTTAACTTGCTTCTGACCCCTGATTATAACAATTTAGTTAGAATTCACAAGTTGAAGAAGTTTTGAATATGCTTCAATTTAAACATTGAACTTGAGTTAGTTTTTGGATATTATACCATGAAAGCTATTGTAAGCACTTTATCTTGATCTTCATTTGCAAAATATGGATACATTTAGCCACCCTACAGCTTTGACATGAGAGAATCATATGAAAGACTTGGGAAATGATCATTAACAGGTGTTTTTCCTCCATAAGTGTGGCTGGCAATTCTTATCACACAGATGCCCAATGTTACTTGTATACAATAGTGATATGACAGAATCATGTGAAAGATATATGTGATATGATCACTACCTAGGTTTCTTTTTCCATATATATGTCTGTCCATCATGCTTATCACAAAAGTGCCCACAGTATATTGTTTGAGAAGGGATCCTTTATTTCTTTCAACTAATCAGAAAGTGTGTCTCATTAGTTGGCAACAAATAAAAAATTTCAACTGTACACAAGAACATTTAGTTTGAAAATATTCATAAAATAATAAAAGAAAGAAAAAGCTTGTCTGCCTGAAGCATATCTTGATATAATTATTTCCAAATCCAAGATCTTTCAACCCTTGAAGAAAACAATTACTAGCTAATTAAATTTTGGTCCATTTAAGTGTAAAAAACAAAATTAGCTTGCCATGTTTTGTTAAATTTGTATCTACAAAATTTAAAAACAAGGTGGTATAGTAAACCCTTCATACAACAAAGTTACAAGCCATGGTGTAGATGATTTTAAACTGTATCATTACAATGTAAAATACAAAAAAAGGGGGAAAGAGTACATTCTCATAATTATTTCAATAGATGTTTGTCTGCAATTTTAAAAATGTTTATCTATATGCATGATAAATGAAAAAATATGTCCCCTTTCTCTATTGCATGCTAAATTATGTAGGATGTTTGTGAACAAGTAAATAAAATATGGAAAATCTATGGTCTTGTCCGTAGTCCCCAGCCCATATGTAGCAGAGGACTGTCTTGTCTGGCCTCAGTGGGAGAGGATGGGCTTAAACCTGTAGAGACTTGATGCCCCAGGAAAGGTGGTCCTGGGGGAGGGGTAAGTGACCTGGGGATGGGTGGGTAGGTAGATGGGAGAGGATGGAAGTAGGGGTTGAAGGGGGTGGGATATGAGGTAGCAGGAGTTGTTGACTGTCCTCTCAGGAGAAAAGGGGAGAGGGGAACACATGAAGAACTCTCAGAGTGAAAACCAGGAAGGGGAGGCAACATTTGGAATGTAAATAAAAGAAAGAATAAAAAATGAATAAAAGCATGGCAAAATTTTTTGTGCATGTTTGTGTTATTAACTTGGTTTCTCAATTGATAGCTAAAAATCACATCTAAGTAAAACTTCTATGAAGGTAATTTTATTTGTGCCCAATTGGAAAGGACTTCATTGATGCATGTGTAAGTTTTTATAGAATTATTTTTATTGGTTATTTTATTTATTTACAATTCAAATGTTATCCTCCTACCCATTTCCCTTCCAACAAGCCCCATCCCCTCTGCTTTCCCACTTGCATCTATGAGGGTGCTCCCCCACCCACCCACCCAGCAACTATTGCCTCGGCACCCTAGCATTCCCCTACCCTGGGTCATCGAACGTCCACAGTACCAAGAGGTTCCTCTCCCATTGATACCAGATAAGGCTATCCTCTGCTACATATGCAGCTGGAGCCAAAGTTACCTCCATGTGTACTCTTTGGTTGGAGGTTTAGTCCTTGGGAGCTCTGGGGGTTCCGATTGATAATGTCATTCTACGTATAGGATTGTAACCCCCTTCAGCTCCTTCAGTCCTTTCCCTAACTCCTCCATTGGTGTTCCTCTGCTCATTTCAGTGGTTGACTACATGCATCTGCATCTGTATTGGTCAGGCTCTGGCACAGCCTCTAATATAACATGTATACCAGGCTCCTGTCAGAAGGAGCTGTTTCTTGGCTTGAGCAATAGTGTCTGGGTTTGGTGTCTGCAGATGGGATGGATCCCTAGGTGGGATAGTTTCTGGATGGCCTTTCCTTCAGTCTCTGCTCTACTCTTTGTCCATGCATTACATTTTGTCAGAAGCAATTCTGGATTAATATTTTTGAGATGGATGTGTGGCCCAGGCCCTCACCTGGGGGGCCATGCCTGTCTACTGGATAAGGTCTCAACGTGTTCTAACTCTCCTTTGTTGAGTATTTAGGCTTATGTCATCCTTGCTGGAAGCTGGGAACCTCTTTCTTTACTGTCATTTGAGACTTTCTGGTGGCTATCCCCAGTTCCTCATTCCCCATTACTACATACCTCTGTTCAATTTTCTGACCCACTGCACATTTCCAGTCTCCTCCATAGTCAATCTTGCCTCTTCCTCTTTCATCCCCGCCTCTGTCCCAGATGTCATCCTCCCTCTACCTCCCATGATTAGTTTTTCTCCCTTCTGAGTAGATCTGAAAATCAACACTAATGTTCTTCAACAATAGTGTTCCTTCTTCTTAGGTTTCATATAGTATTTTGAGCTTGCTTTTGTTGTTGTTGCTGCTAATATCCACTTATCAGTGAGTGCATACCATTTGTATTCTTTTCTGTCTGGGTTAAATCATTCAGGATGATATTTTCTACTTTCATCCATTGGCCCTCAAATTTAATGATGTCATTGTTTTAAATAGCTGAGTAGTACTCCATTGTGTAAATGTACCATATTTTTTGTATCCATTCCTCTGTTAAGGGACATTTGGATTTTTTTCCAGCTTCTGGTTATCACAAATAAGGCCACTATGAATATAGTAGAACACATGCCCTGTGGCATGGTGGGGCATTTTTGGGTATATTCCCCAAAGTGGTACAGCAGGGTCTTCAGGTAGTATTATGCCTGATTTTCTGAGGAACCATCAGATTGGTGTTCAGAGTGTTTGTACCAGCTTTAAATTCCATCAGCAATGGAGGAGTGTTCCTCTTTCTCCATATCCTGGCCAGCATCTGCTGCCACCTGAGTTTTTGATCTTAGCCATTCTGATTGGTGTGACATGGAATCTCAGGGTCATTTATCTTTTGTAATATTTTTATTTTCTATATTCTTTGTTTACATTCCAAATGATTTCCTCTTTCCTGGATCCCCCCCCTCCCCATATGTCCCATAAACCTTCTTCTCTCCACCCATTCTCCAATCACCTCCCTCCTTTATTCTCTGTCCTTATATTCCCCTCCAATGCTAGATCAATCCTTTCCAGGATCAGGACCCTCTCCATACTTGTTCCTGGGAGTCATTTGTTATGCAGTTTGTGCCTTGGGTATTCAGGGCTTCTGGGCTAATTAATATCCACTTATCAGAGATTGCATTCCATGTGTATTCTTTTGTGACTGGGTTACCTCACTTAGGATGATATTTTCCAGATCAATCCATTTGCCTAAAAATTTTGTGAATTCATTGTTTCTAATTGCTGAGTAGTATTCCATTGTGTAAATATACCACATTTTCTGTATCCATTCCTCCTTTGAGGGGCATCTGGGTTCTTTCCAGCTTCTAGCTTCAGGTTCATTTTGATTTGCATTTCCCTGATTACCAAGAATGTTGAGCATTTCTTTAAGTACTTTTCAGGCATTCCAGATTACTCAGTTGAAATTTCTTTGTTTAGCTCTCTTGCCCATTTTTTTAATTGGGCTATTTGATTCTCTGGAGGCTAACACCAATGGTTCATGCGCTGAGATTATCAATTGACAAATGGAGCCTCATAAAATTGAAAAGCTTCCATAAGGCAAAGGACAGTGCCAACAGGACAAAATAGGAACCCACAGATTAGGAAAATATCTTTACCAAACCTACACCCAATAGAGCGCTATTATCCAAAATATACAAAGAACTCAAAAGGTTAGACTTCATATAAAGGTTTTGTTTGTTTGTTTTTGCTATTGTTTTTGTTTTTTGAATAATTCCTCTGGTTAGAGAAATCAATAATCATAAATGTAAAGAATATCATAAAAACATACAATGACTTCTATTTATAGCAACACAAACACACACATACAAACACACTCACACAGACACACTCCAAATGAGTTTATTTTCATTTAGATCTCTAGCCAGTACAGTAAAAATGAAAAACAAACTTCATTTTCTAGAGGAAAATACATTATTACTGGTTATATAGAATACTAGATATTAAACAATTTGCATTTATACAATTTTAAGTGCCTTTTTGAACTATTATATATTGTTTATAAACAAATAACTAAATGGAGGACATTTTTAACTTCCTAGCAAAATAAAAGAAAAATACTTTCTAACTACAAATAATAAAACCATACCATAAGTGCCTTATAAATAATACTTGTATGGTGATATGACTTACCAGTCATATTTGATCTCAACATGAGAAAGACAAAAGAAGAGAAGCAGAAATCATGACAAGTTAACAAGACCTGAATGATTCAATACTGACTGACAGAACCTGAGTAGGGAATATTGCAAAGGTCCAATGCTAGCTTAAGAGCTACTGGAGAATCAACTTACCCCTGGGATCAAGTTCCTGACTTGTTATCAATCAACAGGTTCTGAGACCTAAAATAATATGAACAATACAAAATGGACTCAGACA
This sequence comes from Apodemus sylvaticus, assembly GCF_947179515.1. NCBI lineage: Eukaryota > Metazoa > Chordata > Mammalia > Rodentia > Muridae > Apodemus > Apodemus sylvaticus. The sequence goes on along the minus strand of NC_067473.1, from coordinate 105,182,540 downwards.
TTTATATATACATACATACAGAGACAGATACAGATATAGACACACACACACACACACACATATATATATATATATATATATGTGACAGGAGGAGTTGGAAGGGATAAATGTAAATACAGTATGCAGATATGAAAAATTTTAAAGTACCTATCAATAATGCTTAAAATAAGAATCCAAAGAAATAAAAATGGATAAATTTATAATATTTGTAAATATTTGAGAAGAAACAATTAAAATCCCTCCAATAGTTTCAATTAAGTATAAAATGAGTATAGTTTTAGTACATTTTAGCAGTATATTGTGAATTGTTATATTGACTTTTGCTTGACAGATGCTTGAATATTAATCAATATGTAGGATGGGCGAAAAAATGTGTGTAGACTTCATTGAAATATTGCTAAATGTATTTTAAATCAATATCCTTCCTTGCTTAAAAATGTATGACAGTGCATTCATCAAATTTGTACTTTCAATAATTTAAATTCTGACATATTAAAGTGGTATTCCATAATACATTTATTAACTAAATGAATTTTAATTCTATAATAACTTACATTAACATTGGCACTGACAAAGTGAGTATTTATGTCTAACGTTCACCTTGTTAACAGTTTTACTTATATGTGAATGAAATTTCATGTATTTATTTGTGTGTCTGTGTGTGTGAGAGAGAAAGAGAGAGAGGGGGAGAGAGAGAGCATGTCTGCATGTGTGTATGTGGTGTGTGTGTGTGTGTGTGTGTGTGTGTGTGAGTAGTGTGTGTGTGTGTAACACTCAGAGTACAACTGTCTGGGTAGCTTATGCCTTTATATTATGAAATATCACTTCTATATATTTTATACTTATTTTTCGCCTAGTATCATTGATATTTTCTGTATCTTGGTGGGACTTCACACATACTTGGTGATTGATCTTCAACTGAGCCATAACACAAGACCTGACACAATGCCAAATGCTGCAAATTTTTCAAATGTATAAATTATAAAGTTTAGAAACAGAATACAATCATGTGTAAATTTAAATTTGGATGTGAAATATATTCTAAATATATCAATGCTATCAAATAAAATATATATCATGTATAAAATATTACTAGAAGTCCGTTCTGCCCAATAAATTCTCAGTTTCAAAAGATTTTGTAGGAAACACTTACATCTAGATATACTTAATTAAATACTACATATGCATTACAGCATGTATTTAATGTGAATATTTAATGAATTATTTCTGGGTGAACACTTTGGGTGAACATAGTTCCTTCTAGAAAGAGTAAAGTGGATTATCCATTTGGTTGCTTTATTCAGTTAACCTCTTTAAATTGGGAGGTTCCTTATGGCCTCTCTCATAGGACTGGGTTTGCAGATAGATATTACTTAAACCTGGTTTTATTAGGGAAAGTTTTATTTTCTTCATATATGGTGATAGAATTATTTTCATTTACAGTGGTCTGGACTAGAATATGTGATCTCTCACAGTTTGCTACACGTCAGCTCAGGCCCTTCTAGCACTTAGATTCTCCATTTAGATGTCAAGCGTTATTCCTAGAGGTTTGCTAAGTCTTAGGTTACTTGTTCTTCTTTGCAGGTTTTACTATTCTTTGTTCCCAACACTTAGTGTTTGGGTTATTAAGTGATTTGAGACTATCGTTTTTGGAACTATATATTGGTATTCTATAAAATTCTTATACTTTGAAAGGTATCTTTTTCTCTAGGTTAGGAACATATTCTTTCTATGATATTTTAAAATATCTTCTGGGAATCTCACTTGACTGTATTCAACTTCCTCTATCCCTATTCTTAGATTTTGTATTTTATAGTTTCACAACTTTCCTGGATGTTTTTATGCCAGGATTTAACATATTTCTGATTGTTGTATATATTTTTTCTATTATTATGTTTTTTGTAATTTGGATTTTTTATTTGATATATTTTTTATTTACATTTCAAATGATTTCCCCTTTTCAGGCTCCCCCACTCACTGAAAGTCAAATAAGCCCCTTTCCCTGCTCTAAGTTTTCCTCTCAGCACCGGTTTTATTGTGTCCCATAAATTTGGATATACTGGGTCTCCTTTTCATTGATTTCTAGAAAGTCTTTAATTTCTTTATTTCTTCCCTGAACAAATTATCATCAAGTAGAGAGATGTTTGGTTTCTATGGATATGTGGGTCTTCTGCTGTTTTGTTGTGATAAAAGATGAGCCTTTGTCCATGGTGATCTGATAGGATGCGTGGGATTATTTCAATCTTCTTGTATCTGTTGAGAATTGATGTGTGTCCAATTATATGGTCAACTTTGGAGACAATAAAGTGAGGGGCTAAGAAAACGTTCTATTCTTTTGGTTATGATGAAATGTTTTGCATATATCTGTTGAAACCATTTGCTTCATAACTTATATTAATTTCACTGTGTCTTGGTTCAATTTCTGTTTCAATGACCTGTCCATTGATGAAAGTGGGGTGTTGAAGTCTCCCATTATTGTTTTGTGAGTTTCCATGTGAGTTTTGAGCTTTAGTAACAATTTGTTTACAAGTTTAAGTGCCCTTGAATTTGTGGCAGAGATGTTCAGAATTGAGACTTCATGTTAGTGAGTGTTTCCTTGAATGAATATGAAATTTTCTTCCCCATCTCACTTGATAACTTTTTGTTAAAAGTCTATTTTCAACCAAAATAGACTCTTGCTCGTTTCCTATTTCCATTTGTTTGGAAAACATTTTTTTTTTAGCCTTTTACTCTGAGGTAATATCTGTCTTTGTCAATTACCTGTTTCTTGTGTGTAGCAAAATGTTTCATCTTGCTTGCATATTCAATCTGTTAGCTTATGTCTTTTTATTGGGGACTTGAGTCTTTTGATATTGAGAGATATTAAAGTCAGATGGTTGTTGGTTCCAGTTATGTTTGTTATTGAAGGTGATATTTATGTTTACCATTTATCATCTCTCCATTTGGGATTATTGTGAAATGATTAATTTTTTCTCTTTTGTAGACACTCTCCTTGTGTTGAAGTTTTCCTTCTTGAATCTTCTATATGGTTGATTAATCAATATATATTGTTTAAATTTGATTCTGTCATAGAATATTTTGGTTTCTCCATCTATGATGAGTGAAAATGTTGTGGAATATAGGAGCCTGGGATGGGATTTGTGTTCTCTTAAGGTCTGCATGATATCTGTGCAGGATCTTGTGACTTTTAGAGTGTCAATTGATAAGTCTGGTGTAATTCTGATAGATCTGCTTTTATATGTTACTTGGTCTTTTTCTATTATACATTTAATGTTATTAGCTTGTTCTGTGCACTGTGCAGGATCTTGTGACTTTTAGAGTGTCAATTGATAAGTCTGGTGTAATTCTGATAGATCTGCTTTTATATGTTACTTGGTCTTTTTCTATTATACATTTAATGTTATTAGCTTGTTCTGTGCATTTACTGATTTGATTATTATATGCCCAGAGTGCTTTCTTTTCTGGTTCCATCTATTTGGTGTTCTATAGACTTCTTGTACATTTATGACTATCTCTTTCTTTAGGTTGGTGAAGTTTTCTTCAATGATTTTGTTGAAGATATTTTCTGGCCCTGTGAGTTGGGAATCTTCGATCTTTTTTATTCTTTTTTTCTTGGTTTTGGTCTTCTTATTGTTTTCTGTATTTCTTGGATGTTTTGGGTTGGGAGATTTTTGTGCTTTGTCATTTCTTTGACCCTTGTGTCCATATCTTCTACGGTATCTTCTATGTCTGAGATTCTCTCTTCTATCTCTTGTATTCTCTTGCATCTGTACTTCTGACCTCTTTCTTAGGTCTTTCATTTCTACTGTTGCCTCTATTTGTGATTTCTTTATTGTTTCTATTTCCAATTTTAAGTCTTGAACCACACGAGATAGGACTTTAGGGGCTAGGACTTTGGGCCAACTTCATGCTTGTCATGTATGTTTGGTTATCCAAGGCTTGCTGTGGTGGGAGATATGGATTCTGCTGGTGTCAAAGTTTACTGGCATCTGTTGCTTCTGATCTTGCACTTGCATCTTGCTATCTGGTTATCTCTGGGGTTATATGGCCTGATTTTCAGTGTCTGGAGCTTGCCTTCTGCATCCCTCCTTTGTAGCAGATCTTCTGGGATATCTGTTGCCCTGTCTGCAGTAGAATTCTTCAGAGACCAGTAGAAGATGGGGTGTTGAGAGGGGCATACAGGCATATCTGCCCTTGTGGAGGTACAGACCAGAAAAGAAATAGGTTTTATGCTGAGGGCTGTGGGTCCCACGTAGGCTAGGCACCTTGGGGTCCTAGCTGCTGTTATTTGGGCGGGTGTCTGACCTTTTGCCCTGGCTGTAGTCAGAGCCTTGCTTTTCAGGTATGTTAGGGTATCTAGGGCTTGCTGTGGTAGAAGAACTGTATAATGATGGTGTCAAATTACATTGGTGCTGTTACTTATGTACTTGTACTTGACTTTAATCATCTACTTGTCTTTAGTGCTAACTGTCATGGGTTTCTTAGATTGGAGCAGAATTCTTTGCAGGCAGGTAGAGCTATGTGACTTGGGTTCCAGCAGATTTTGTGGGAAGCAGGCAATGTTCTCTCATGCTAGGGTAAGCCTATTGTGTTCTTGCTTAGAGCAAGCTTCCTATTTCCCAGGTTAGAGCATTCGCTTGTGTTCCTTGTTAAGGCAAACCTCATCAGAGATAACCAGGCTGTGGGCTGAAGTGGTGGGCAGGCATTCTGTTTGCCCAAGGGCACAGGAGGAGGTGCAGATCAGAAGGGCCTAGATTGTGTTTTTATGCTAGAATCTCTTCTATCTCTTTTATTCTCTTGCATCTGTACTTCTGACCTCTTTCTTAGGTCTTTCATTTCTACTGTTGCCTCTATTTGTGATTTCTTTATTGTTTCTATTTCCAATTTTAAGTCTTGAACCACACGAGATAGGACTTTAGGGGCTAGGACTTTGGGCCAACTTCATGCTTGTCATGTCTGGGATTGGTAGATTATGCTTCTTGATGCTAATATCCTTTACTTCTTTGTTGGAGTATTTTTGATCATTGGTTTTTGTTTCCTCTCTTTTTCTCAGTGGAGTGTGGCAGGTATGTTTTCCTGTAGTAAAATCTTCTGGGGTCTTGAAATGTCTAGACACTGGGGATCCTAGGTAAAATATATTTCTGACCTGACAATTAGGAATGTGAACGGCCTGAGAATGGTGGTGAGAGACAGCATGGGGGATAGATTGGGAGCATTACAAGATGGAGGAAACCTGGGTGCCCCTCCAGGATTTGTTTATTTTGTTCCAGGGAAAGGAGGAAGAGAGATTTATTGGTAAAGGTGCAGTGAAAAACATACTACAAGGCTGAGCATGAGACTGGGGATTTGGAAAAGAATGAAAGAAGGGAAAGTTGAGGATCTGGAGTTACTCTATTTTCTTCTCTGCCAAGAGTGGCCTGTGGGGTCCCAAAAAGTATATTTTACTGGATGACAAAAAACTAAACCAAAGGCAGACTACATGTAAAAGAAAAAAAAACAAAGAAAATGAAAGAAAGAAAGAAAGAAAGATAGATAGATAGATAGATAGATAGATAGATAGATAGATAGATAGATAGATAGATAGGAAAATTAAATTACTTCAGTGTTGTAAGAAACTGATTAGTTTAATGTTTCAAAGAAAGCTAAGAAAAGCTCAACTCTTTATTTTTTAATATTCTTTTAATGCAATATATATCATAATGAAAAGATCATTGTCCTGAAGAAACTGCTGAACTCCTATGTTTCAAACTTGTTTCAAATTTTAAATATAGTTAACCTTCCATAATTATGAGTACTTCTCTGTACTCCAGATCCAGTCTCTTGGCTTAAAGATGATCTCAGAAGGAAAACAAAAAGTTAAACAAACGGAAAGTACCATTTAACATGCCCTTACCTTCTTTCCCTGATGATTCCATCTGTATGCTATTAAACAATATACTTTTAACTAATAGCATATAACACTGGGCTAGCTAGATTTTTATCAGCTTGAAAGAAGCTGGCATCATCTGAAAAGAGAAAACTCCAGTTGAGAAACTGCATCCATGAGACCCGATGTGTCCTAATCTCTGAGGCATTTCCTTGAATATTGTTTGATGACGGAGTGTCCCACTCTCTGTAGACAATGTTGTCCATAGGCAAAGGCCTCTGAGATGTAGAATAAAGTAGGCTGAACAAGGCCAGAGAAGCAAGCTAGTATCAGCATTAGTCCAAGGCCTCTACAACAGCTCCTGTTTCAAGGTTTCTGCCTTGAAGTTCTTTCTTGAACTTCCTTAATCGTGGAGTGTGACCAGAGCATTGTAAGTTCAACTAAACATTTTCCACCATAAGTTGCTCTCACTTGTGCTGTTTTTTCACCATAGAAATAAAAACAAAACCATCAGCTTGAAGACATCCCGAACCTTTCCTTTTAATGATTATTTTAAGCTTGAATTAAATTTTACAATAAGACAAATAAAAACAAAAAAAATGTGTCTCAATAGAATGTTTTGGATTGTCAGATTGATTCAAGTAAATAAAAGAGTGACTACCCATCTGAGTGTGGTGGCAAGGAATGTTTGGTATTTCCATAGTTGACATTAGACTGATCTATATATAGTGACTTCATATTCAGCCTAAACTGAAGTGAAACTAAAGTGAAAATGAAATCATCGTGTGTTAGTTTGATAACTATATTTCTAATCGAAAATTAGAGACTACCATGCTTAAAGTGTTCAATGAATTAGAAATTAAAAAGCAAATGACCTAATAATAAATGAGTTAATTGAATACATACATAGCATTTTTCAAAGATGGAGTACAGATAATAAAAAAAAACTATTTGCTTAACTTCTCAAAATCAATTGTGAAAAGGATATGTTTAACTGATTTGCAAGGGAAATATTGTCTTGATGTTATATTCACACAAAAGTTTCTGATTATTATTTTCAACTTTAAAGGGATATTTGCCTTTTCCTGCTTCTACAGTTTATTTGAAATTCTTACAAGAATTAAGTTGTACTATAGATGAGAAATTTTTCTCAGGAAACTATCTCATATCTCACTTTGTTAACCCACAAACAAGATTATAAACTTGAAGTATTTTTTAGTCTTCCCATGTCTCTAGACCATAACATTTACAATGGCTGAGAAGCATCTAAAGAAATGTTCAATATCCTTAGTCATCAGGGAAATGCAAATCAAAACAACACTGAGATTTCACCTCACACCAGTCAGAATGGTTAAGATCAAAAACTCAGGAGACAGCAGGTGCTGGCAAGGATGTGTACAAAGAGGAACACTCCTCCACTGATGATAGGACTGCAAGCTGGTACAACCACTCTGGAAATCAGTTTGGCAGTTCCTCAGAACACTGAGCATAATTCTACTGGATGACCCTGCTATATCACTCCTGGGCATATACCCAGAGGATTCCCCAGTATGTAATAAGAACACATGCTCCACTATGTTCGTAGCAGCCCTATTTATAATAGCCAGAAGTTGGAAAGAACTCAGATGTCCCTCAACGGAGGAATGGATATAGAAAAAGGGGTATATCTACACTATGGAATACTACTCAGCTATTAAAAACAATGAATTCATGAAATTCTTAGGCAAATATGTGGAACTGGAAAATATCATCCTAAGTGAGGTAACATAATCACAAAAGAACACACATGGTATGCACTCACTGATAAGTGGATATTAGCCCAGAAGCTCTCAGAATATACAAGAAACAATTCACATATCAAATGATGCCCAAGAAGAAGGAAGGAGAGGCCCCTGGTCCTGGAAAGGCTCAGTGCAGCAGTGTAGGGGAATACTAGTACTGTGAAGCTGGAGGGGGTTGATTGGGGAACAGGGGACGGAAAGAGGACTTATGAGACTTTCAGGGAGGGGGATCCAGTAAAGAGGATATCATTTGAAATGTAAATAAAGAATATATCTAATAAAAATTTCAACATCTATAACCATGACTAATGTCTTGATGAATCCATGTTAAAAATATCAAAGCTTCACTGTGGTTCTAATCTCTGTGACAACACAGTGGCTGTTGGTTATAGATGTTTGCTCCATTTTGATACTGGTTCATGAAGTAAAAGCTTTTGGGAGTGTCAGGTGATGTGGACTCACTTGGTGTTTCTTTTTGTTGTTGTTGTTTTGTCTTTGTTGTTTTATGTGTACTTGAAGCAAAACTTGTGAGAGAACATGTGATGTTTGGAGACCATATAAATAGGACTCAATGGACAGTGATTATGCACTTGCATAGATAGCTTTGTAAAGCTCTGTTGGTTTTGGATCTTTGTTGATTTCTTGCTTTTTTGAAAGAAACATGGCACAAAAGTTCTTCTGGTGATATGACTCCTCCTCACCACTCCCTACTGTCTATTGCCAATTCATCAGAGGCCTGAGAGTTTCTGGTAGATTGTGCAACTGCTGCAGACGATACTGAACTAGACCGCTAATATCCTGACAAACAGAGATTAAAATCACTCCAAAAACTATTTCTATACAGGTATACATCCCCTTATCTGGTTTACCATCTTTTCTCCCCTACCTTTATTTAGACAGTGGGCTAGAAAGGGATTCAAGATGTTTAAAAATCTTTGTTAAATGTTGGATTTTTAAAAAATCTAAGCCTATAGGTTAACATTATCATTTTTATGAAAACATGCTTTACTAATCTTATTGCTCTGGGATTGTATGTTGCATTTGCTTATTATAGTTTTTCCCATGGGACTAGAGATCAAATGAGAAACATATGTTACAATAGAAAGCTATTAGTCCACTTGGCTTAACTTACAATTTGATCATAATTCCATTTTTCATGTTATTAAACTAAACTAACGTTTGCATTTTGACAAAATATTAACTTTATTAGAAATATAACACACAGTTCTGAAGGACTCAAAAAATTGCACAAAACATAGTTAATTCATAATCTTTAAACTAATTCTATATTTTTGTAAATAAGTACCTATTGCCTTTTCTAAGCTGCAAAGATAATAAAGCTAAAGTGTTCTTACCTCTTAATTCACTCCAATTTTAATGGATTTTTAAAATACTAAATCAAGAAAAAACAGGAATTGCTTAATAAGTAAAAACACTGAATTTTCTCCAATACCTTGGGGTACTTTCTTAGATCAGTACTTTTCACTGATTAAAGTCCTTGGAAATAGAAAAAAATATAACCAAAGAAACTGTCTAAAGGCAACTTCTGAGACAACTTAGCAACTAAGGAAAGAACATGACACGTTTTATGTATCTCCAATATTCACAAGAATCACAAGCAGAATAAAAGATTGGATCTAGATCAGAGGGATAATAAAGAACACCAACGATAAAGAACAGATGTTTTGAGCTAGAGAAATAAAAGTACAGCTTCAAGGGGTAATATTTGATGGATGATGTCTTCCTGATACTAGGAATGCTGGAAGATAGAAGTTCGACAAGGGCAATATAACATGGAACAATGACTGTCAGCTGGGTTCACTGTAACCAGCAGAAGCATCTTCCAAAATCAAAGTGATGTAAAAAGATGATGTGCCATACAACCGACTGATGTGTTATGGAGCAAATTCTAAGTGTGTGACAATGATCTAGTGTAAAGAGAATAGGTGAATCATAATATGCTAAATAAGTAGATCATGAAATGAATGCCAACTTTCTAAACCAATGAAAAGTTTAGCATTCAATTACAAAAATAAGGAAAACTAATTATTAAATATATACATATAAATGTGCGTAGTTACTATATACAAGCAATAGCATATTCTTTATACTTTAAAAGCAGATTTAAATTATTTTACAATTTGGATTTTCTAAGTATTATTTAAATACTTCAAGAATAGAATTCTTGTGCATGGCTGGGATAACAGGTATTGCTAAACAACTCTGAGTTCTTAGTTCAAATCTACAGCACTCACATAAAAATCTGCATGTAATTATTTTTTACCTGTAACCCCATCTTCATGATTGGAAGCAAATAGAGCCTAGAGGGTTACGGGACTTTCTGGTTGCCACCACTGCCTAGCCACTGAATCAGCAGAAACCCTATTTCATGTGAATAATATAGAGAATGATAAAAGACAACACTTGACAATTTTTGTTAACCTCTTTGTATGAATGGACAACACATATATTCATGCATGCAAACAAACAAGCATATATATACATGCTTTATATATATATAAAGCATATATATGCTTTATATATATATAAAGTTGATATAACTATATTACTAAATAGATATTTTTATTAGTATATGAAACTAACATTTGAAATGTAAATAAAGAAAATATATACTCATCTGGTCATCTCTAGCTCTCCCTACACTCATTGTCTCTAACTGGAGCCTGTCCTTCATTAGTTGCATCAGAACTCCTCAGAGTCCAGCTGTCTCTGTGATCCTGTGATCATGAGATCCTTGTTTTGAGAGCGCCTGGGAATCAAGGTGCCTCTGGGTTCCTGGAATTCTGGTGTGATCAAGGTCCTCAGATCCTGTCATCCTATGATCCTATGATCCTATGATCGTGATCTTGTTAGAGCACCTGGAGTTGAGCTCTGGGTGTTGTGGTACGTGGTGCAGAGCTAGCCCCTGTGGTCTGCTCAGGGCACTGACTCAGACTGGAAGGAACCCATGCCAATGGCCAGATGGGAGCTCCCGTGTCCCTGGATCACACAGGTTCCCGGTAACTCCTGGCGTTGGGGTGGATGTTTTGGCCTCCTCACCTGTGATTCTGGGCATGTTAGAGTTCCTGGGAGTCCAGCCTCCTCTGGGTGTTGTGAGATTGGGTGCAGAGCTAGTGCCCAAAGTCTGCTTAGAGCACTGGCTCAAACTCGAAGGATGAGGTTAATTTTCTAACAGCAAATCCCTTTCCAGTGTGAGGAATGGCTGGTCGGTAAGGAAATGTGCATAGTCCTCAAATTCACTCACAGGAAGTAAGAAAGAGTTCCTATTATATAAACTAAAGATAATAAAAGGATTAGTCAAAAACTCAGGATGGCAACTCAGACTTGAGATTTAAGAATAGGTCTGAAAAAAATAAAATAGCAAAAGCAATATATTGTTATAACATGAAGAATCCAAAATCCAAACTTTCCATAGAATGTACAAACTAGATGGCTTCATCCCGTGAGTGATCCTGGACCAAATTCTGAGTTGCTATGAAAACTCCAAGTTCAGTTTAATAGAATCCATAACTAATAATAAGATTGATGCAGAAAAAATCAAAGGAAATGTACATTTACAAATGAAGCAGTATAATAATGTCAATTATGGTCAGGTGTTTAAAATTATGCAAATGTCTGGAAGGTTAATTTATCCTATTTAAAATTCTACTTTGTACATGAATGAGACTATGAGACTGTGAGCCTGTCTCTATCCCCAGGTCATAAAATCTGCCCACTCATGTCCTACCATACTTAACACTATGGAGTCTAACTTTCTGGAATCATAAGCCAAAATGAAACTTCTTTCGTTTCTAGCTTTGGGTTAGGATATTTTATTCCTGCCACAGAAAAGAAATTCCTTCATTTATACAGAAAATAGATGCAATTATATATATGGCATTTTAAAATAATTTCCCAAATGAAAAGACTTTTAAAGAATGCTATGAACAAAATCAAATATAAAACATTATAAACACAGAAGGTGCTTATTCCATCCCATGAAAGCTTCTGATAGAATAACCATCAGTGTGCTTTGTAATTCCTTGGACTCTGTTCTGTGCCTCTAAGCATTATATAAATAAGGTTTAAGTTGATAGCAGTCTCTTGTGTTTTGATACTTTTGCTCACACACACACACACACACACACACACACACACACACACTATATATATATATATATATATATATATATATATATATATATATATATATATATGGGTGGATATTAACCCACATTTTTATAAGTACTCAAATTTACTCATTTTTATTTCTCTGGAATGCATAGCCATGTATATTATTGCCCAATAGACTTGTTCCTCTACTAGGAGTGAATGTTTGAATTTATTTCTTGTTTTGTTGTTCTCTCTCTCCTCTCTCCCTCCCTTTCCCTCCCTCTCCGTCCCTTCCCCCCCCCTCTCTCTCTCTCTCTCTCTCTCTCTCTCTCTCTCATAAACAAGAGAATTATTCACTTAAAAAGCTAATTTCTTATTGCTTGATTCAGGTCATTCTTATACAGCAGATTGGCTTAAAAGTCACTACTGCCTCCACGTCTGGAATAGTGGGATGAGAGGTATACACCATCAGGTCGGAAACTTCATCACATGAAATGAACTATTGGTTTACACAAAATAATTATGTAGTCAATTTTATAGGATTTTCTAGAAACGTTTTTTATAACACTATATTTGTAAGGTGAGGAAATTTGAGTTCTCATTTCTACTTACTGAATGACTGTATAGTATCTGGCTTTTGTTGTTGTTGTTGTTACTGTTTTGTTTATTTGTTTGTTTTCCCCATATTATGTACTCTGGCCATATAAATTTGTACTCCTCACCAAAATGCAGAAAATCTTACTTTCACAAGAACACTGCATGTGAGTTACAAATTTCTTCATTGTCACAAAATACCTGGTTTAATAGACATCTAAAGAGCAACATTATATTTTGACTTATAATTTTGGATATTTTTGCCTATGATCCACTATGTTAAGGCAAGTCATCATTTTATCGAAGAGTGACATAGTGCTCATGTTACATACATCACTATACAGAAAGCAAAAGAGAAAACAAGGAAGAAACCTTGTACCTTTGGGGTATGCAAGTGACCTAAGGATCTACCTCTTACAGCTTTCCCCACCAAACAGCACTGCTTGCTTAAGAACCATATCTCAACATGTGAGTGCTTAACTGACATTCAGAGCCATAGGACAGCATTGTGTAATTCCTGTAGTGAGTAACTTTTACATTTTGCCCTAAGGCTTTCTGGCCTTAGCCTCTTCCCAGATCAATGTCACAGTAGATTGTGCAAACCTAGGACACACATTCCTCTTTCTTTGTGGAAATTAGCTTCTATTCTGTCCCCACTGTCAGGATATTGGAAGTGCTAGAAACAGACATACCAGCTGCTCCTGAAATATCAAAGAAATAGAGGAGTCAGGGCTTACTTATTAGTTCACAGCATAGAAGGCTTAATTTCCCCGCCCCCCCCAAGTTGATCATATATTCAATAAGTGTGAGATCTCAGGTCTTATGATTGGTTACTCTATATGAACAAAATTTAAAATCTCTCTTTTTTATCAGAGAAGACCAGATATCTGACAGTTTCTCTCATAAATAATTTAATAAAAATTGTCAGAGATTTGTTCTAAATTTAAACTGAGATTCATCTTTTCCTAGAGAAATTGAGCAGTTTGATTTTTATCATACCCAAACGTCATATTTCAAAGTGAATGAGATAAAAATACCATCCATGAATGATATCAAATAGTGATCTATAGATTGTGTATGTGTTAAGAGAGGCAATGGATGGAGAATGAAGAGAAGGTAGATTTAATAACAGATATAGAATATATATCTTGTGTTCTCTTTTGAAGTGGATTAAATTCCCATTACAGCAACCAACTATACATTTTATGAAGATGTGAAAAAGAACTAGATGGATATGTGTGTGTGTATGTGTGTGTGTTTGTGTGTGTGTGTGTGTGTGCCTGTGTGCATTTCTTTGTATATAATGAGTTTTACAATTGAGAGCAGGAAGTTTCTACAACACATGATTCACGGAGGAAAAGTTCCTGAACAGATCACCAATAGCTTATGCTCTAAGATCAAGAATTGACAAATGGAACCTCATAAAATTACAAAGTTTCTGTAAGGCAAAGGACACTGTTAAAAGGACAAAACGGTAACCATCAAATTGGCAAAGGATATTCACCAACCCTACATCTGATAGAGGGCTAATATCCAATATATACAAAGAACTCAAGAAGTTAGACCCCAGAGAACTAAATAACCCTATTAAAAAATGGAGTACAGATCTAAACAAAGAATTTTCACTTGAAGAAATTTGGATGGCTGAGAGGCACCTTAAGAAGTGCTCAACATCATTAGTCATTAGGGAAATGCAAATCAAAACAACCCTGAGATTTCACCTTACATCAGTCAGAATGGCTAAGGTCAAAAACTCAGAAGACAGCAGGTGTTGGCGAGGATGTGGAGAAAGAGGAACACTCCTCCACTGCTGGTGGGGCTGTAAGATGGTACAACTACTTTGGAAATCAGTCTGGCTGTTCCTCAGAAAACTGGACATGACACTTCCGGAGGACCCTGCTATATCTCTCCTGGGCATATACCCAAAGGATTCCCCGGCATGCAATAAAGACACATACTCCATTATGTTCATAACAGCCTTATTTATAATAGCCAGAAGCTGGAAAGAACCCAGATTCCTCTCAAAGGAGGAATGGATACAGAAAATGTGGTATATTTACACAATGGAATACTACCCAGCAATTAGAAACAATGAATTCACAAAATTTTTAGGCAAATGGTTTGATCTGGAAAATATCATCCTAAGTGAGGTAACCCAGTCACAAAAGAATATACATGGAATGCAATCTCTGATAAGTGGATATTAATTAGTCCAGAAGCCCTGAATACCCAAGGCACAAATTGCATAACAAATGACTCCCATGAAGAAGTATGGAGAAGGTCCTGATCCTGGAAAGGATTGATCTAGCATTGGAGGGGAATATAAAGACAGAGAAAAAAAGGAGGGAGGAGATTGGAGAATGGATGGAGAGAAGAAGGTTTATGGGACATATGGGGAGGGGAGATCCAGAAAAGGGGAAAAATTTGGAATGTAAACAAAGAATATAGAAAATAAAAATATTTACAAAAAAAGAAGAAATTAATCACTGTCCCAAAAATCACTATTATGTTTTCAAATCTTCTATGCTTAGTGAAACAATTAGTTCTTCACGACTCTCTGAAGATACCTTCCAATTTTCCAGGAAAAAAAACCACAATGTATTAACATATACTCCTACCCTTAAGGATCAGACAATGTTGACCAAAAGGGAGAATAAAGATATTAAAAGCCAGAAGATCAAGGAGTTTGCTATGAGACTGTGTCTTCAGGAACTACACCCATAAAGTCTCACCCACATAACTGACAAATTTGAACTGCACAAAGACAGCACCACTGGACATGTCAAGGAGAATGGAGAGAAGTCCATGAGCTCGTATCCTTTACAAAAACTACAAGCATACAAGGACGACTGTGAACGAGATAGATGGCCTTCCTCAGGGAAGATCACACTATTTGATTGCCCAGTATCAAATAGTCAGGACTGAAAATATGCATACATTTGGTACTATACGGTATTGTGGAGATTGAATAGGAAATAGATGATAGATAGATAGATAGATAGATAGATAGATAGATAGATAGATAGATAGATAGATAATGTTTTTTCTGTGACTTGTTATTTATTATATTAAATTTATTGCTGGACAGTACATTTATTCAGTGACATAGACAGACATATATTACAAGATGTCAAGAATCACAAAGGAAAAAGTATTTCTATACTCATGAAGAAAATCTCATTACTTAAAAAAAAGTCATGAAGAAATCTACCTTCCATCATCTGAATTCTCTTATTTAGGATTGTGTTTTCTTCAGACTCTTATAGAATTTGTTCACCAACAGTTTAAAGCTAAGGAGGAAACAATATCAATTTGTACCTTAAAGACATTTGTAACTTTGAGGTTTCCCAAATACATGCTGAAGCACCCAAGAATGTAAGAACTGTATTCCTTTAAAAAAAATTAGATAAAACATATTCTTCCTAAAGAAATGTATATGGGACATTGAACATTGGAGAATGTGCCAAGTCTGTGTTTTCTTGAACTTCCATATTCATGGTTCATTAAGTGATAAAGGCTTCACCCATAGTGACTTAATAGAAAACCTAACATTCATTTACTTCTCCAATATTGAGAGTTTTTGGTGGAAGGCAATAAAGCCAAGACTAGGGAAACTGAAGTTTTTATTATGTACTTACTCTTCAGAAGGAATTAAAATTATGACTGTTTAATGAATATAAATTTAGGAAGACATGGGCAAAGATTTGAGCTGATTGTTCTCTGACCCCTCGTCATTATGTTCAACACTTTCATCTTATGTAAGTTTCTAACCTCTAATCCTGGATGCAATGTGATTATTGGTTGATAACTTGGAAATCGAACAACTCATTAATATCTGTTTTTTTCTGTATTGTTTTTGTATCTTTTAGAGTCATAATAATGTATCATGAAATCTGATTACCCAGATAGCTAGCCAGTATGTAAATGGATTTTAATGAATGAATGCACCACCTTCAGTAACCACCTTCAGTATCCACTAGAGTTTTAGTTTTCTTTCTTTTTTTTTATAGCAAGATTTAATTTGGATACTAAATCCAGATTTATACTGAAAATGTAGATCTAATGGCAGTCTTGTTTAATTTTTAACACCTTTTGTGGTCATAAACATCATAATGAAAGGACTTATTCTAAGCACCTGACAATTTTATTCTAAACAATGATTCTTGTGTTAATTTTATCATTTCTATTGGTAGAAAAAAAAAAAGCCTGACAAAAGCAATTTAAGGAAGAGACGATTTATTTTGCCTCACACACTCATAATATCATGAAGAGGAATGTAGGTACCTTGAGCAAGAGATAGTTGTTCACGTTGTACCTATAGTCAGAAACTGGATGGTTCTTTATTCTGAGGTTCAGATGGCATTATCCTTTTTTTTTTTTTTTTTTTTTATCAATGTAGGATCCTACCCAAGGAATGGTCACAATGTTAGAGTGTTTCTTACCACCATTCTTAAATTAATCTGGAAACTCCTATATAGAAGTGAGAAGAGATTTGTCAGCTATTTGTCAGTGAGTCTAGATTCTGTCAACCTGACATTGTCAGTCATTACTGTTACTAACAGATAACTACTTTCTCTTGAACACAGAAAAGTTCCCAGCAGCAAATGTCTCATTTCCTAGACTTTCTTTGGTAATCTAAGCACATCAAATGGAAATTAGGGGTCAGATTTGTTTTTAAAAGCAACAGTGCTTGCCTGAGGAAATTGTCTTCAGCCTTCAGTTCCTACCTTGTCACCAACCTAGGTAATCCCAAGAAAAATAGACATTTAAAACTATTAGAAATGTAAATTTGAGTATAGTTATCATTATTGGATAACATTAAATTATATATTTAAAATATGATTAAAATCTATTAATTTCTTACCATTTCAGTCCTAAATGTGACTGTTTTAAGAGTAAGTAACCATTAGGAACAGAGCAGATGCCATGTACCTAAGATTGATCTCATATTCATGTACTTGACAAAGGCAATGTTTGCATATTTGTAGAAACCCAGTGTTTCAAAGCTTAACAGGAAATGCCTGTCATTACTCCTGTTCTTTGAAAACCCATGGTATTTTTAGCACTGTAACCCAGTCATTCTGAGAACTTTAATTAGTATTGAGCACAGCCTGCCAAAATCCTTAGTATCTCTGAAAGTACATTAGATCTTAGTTCCTGTGCTCTAGCGGCTATGGATTAAGGGCAATATCAAGTTCAATAACTTTTTTCTAATTTTAACAATTCAAGGTAACTTTTAGCTAGATAATTTTTTCTCAACTGCTCTTTCTATTTCCTTTGCCTCACATCACGTCTCTCAATAGCTTAGCCAAATAGGGAAAGAGTGTTTCTTATGCAGCAGGGATTAAGATTAGTGAAAGCCTAATTTCATTTATGCTTAACATATAGCCCCCTGTGGGCTTTATTAACACTACATGCTAACTATCCTTCATTACCCTGTTTATGTTTCCTTAATGATGCTGTTAACTTGAAAAAAATGTTTAG
Source organism: Apodemus sylvaticus (assembly GCF_947179515.1). Taxonomy (NCBI): domain Eukaryota; kingdom Metazoa; phylum Chordata; class Mammalia; order Rodentia; family Muridae; genus Apodemus; species Apodemus sylvaticus. The sequence continues at coordinate 105,164,702 of NC_067473.1, read as the reverse complement.
GTCATCCAGAGAATATGAGTCACAAATATTAAATAAATTCATTATTAATATTGTTAGAGGCTTCTGTGTCCAAGCTATGTTTCACCTCCACTGGATGTTTATAGGAAAAATTTACAAAGGAAAATAAAATATAATTGTTTATCACCCATTTAATAAAATAAGTAATACTGTTTATTACATTGATTACATTGCATATTATATTAATTATATTATTACATAAAAAAATGCAATAAAATATGACTACAGAACTCCCTCTTATTTCAATAATATATTTATTTATGTGAACACTATGTCTTTTTAAATGGCTTTGATATAAAATTTTATACCATGACATGCATGTCAAAATGGGGACAGGATGGAAAATCTATCTTTCAAAACATAAGCCAGCTATCTAATGACATTTTTTTTTGTTCAGCATCAGTCATTTAGATCCAAGACCTTTCCCCTTTCCTTCTAATAAACTGCCATGGTGTTGCTGAGTTTATACAGAGACACATGTGCCCTCTTTCCTAAGGGAGTAATTATTAGTATTCACTTGCAGCAGTGTGAAGAGAGGCTCTTGTCAGACTGATATTATCTCTTTCTCTTCTATTAAAGTAATGTTCTGATCCCTGTCTTCTTTCTGAGAAATGAGGAAAAATAAAACAGATTATTATGGGAATGGATGAACTACACAAAAAGATTTCTATATGTTTCAGTGAAAAAGATAGCTTACCTTGTTATCACAGAGCAATTTATATGAAATTGTTCAAATGCAGGTTATTTCTAACTACTGTACATTACTATTTTACACATAGTTGTTCTGGATAATTCAAGAGCTAAAACACCATCTCCTGAGGCTTCAAGAAAGTACATAGAAACACACACACATCATGCAAACAGTTTTCCATTATTTCTTCATCATAGACAAATGATGTGACTTATCATCTAATTAACTTCATTTTCTTTAAATAGTCTGAAGTTCACCAAGAAAATAGAAATATAGAAGTCATCACAGCACAGATCATTCTATCAAAATATACAGAAGAAACAAATGCTAGTCTTTAAGTAACTCAGTGATATTCTCTGGTCTCCATATAGAACTGTGTCCCACAAATGCTCCCATACACAAAAAATACACACAAATTATTGTTATTAAAATGTGTTCAATTTTTTTGGAAATAATTATTATTTGAAAAAGTACTTGTTGGGGCTAAGGGCACAACTGGAAGAGGAGAATTAAATGATAAGAAAAGAAACACACAGAATGATGATTTTTTTTCTAAAGGTTCATGGGAAACACCTTATAGAGATGATTGTATTTTAGCTTAATCTTGAAGGATTCTTTCAGAAGTAAAATCTCAATACCTTTTCCTCACTTATAGAGAAGAATGCAATGAACATTGAGTTAAAATAAATAAAAAACAGGGGAAAACATTCTGAGCAGAAACTGTGACACTCCAGTGCAGTACTGAGACTCAGCAAGCAGTGATCACAAGATCATGCAGTACAGCTTCAGAGAGCAATGAACTCCCCCTGAAATGAATGGAAAAAATGGCAGGCTGCTTCAAAGTCGTGTGCACATACAATCTTAATAACTCTTGGTGATACTTTAGAAGAAAACCCGTTGCCTATGGCTTAACTCATCAGTATTTCAAAGAAATGACTTTATTAAGAGGTAAGACAAAAGTTAAGGTGACTGATAATGGGTGGCTTTTGAGCAATAATCTCAATGAGACATGCAGATCACTTTGAGCTGAAAAGTGACTCCAGGCTGATTGCCTAGCATCTTACTTTTGTGTAGAGGATGTTTATGAACACATCTTTACTCTCCCTTGTATATATTATGGGTACAGACATTATCATATTTTGGCTTTTCAGAACCACAGACATTTATTTCTTTCTGTTTACATTTTGTAAAATCTGGATGTAGGAGTAGAGGCTCATTTGAGCCAGCCTCTTCATTTCCCTGAGCAAGTAAGTAGAAATTCAAATCATACAACCTGTATCCCATGTCTCTCATAGAAAAGTTCATCAGAAGGCATTTAGTTCCTATTCTAGCTATCTATTCTAGTTTGGTTACTATTGTTGTTATAAACTCCAAGACAAAATGCAACTTAAGGAGGAAAGGTTCACATCCATTTAGTATTTGCCAATTTGACTAACATTTTCACAGGTTGTGCATATGCGGGTTTGTTGCTCTACTACACATCAACCTGGTCACAGGCCCCTTAGAGCTTGGAGTTACAGAGCTGATATGTAATACTTACAGAACTATAAGGTGATTTTCCTCACATAGAATTATATTTTACTTCTACTGCAATAGTCTGGTCCACCTTCATCCGATGTCATGGTCTGTTTTCACTTGTGCACTGACTAAGGTGTTTACCTTTAGACCCTTAACACCAGTGAGGTCAGAAGAGTTTTCTCCCCTATTTTATAATCTCCCCTCTCTTTTTAACATTTTTATCAATAGCTTAATATATTGTTAATTAAATTATTAATTAATTAGTTGTGTGAGTTATGTGGAGATCAAAGGATAACCTTAGGGATTTAGTTTTTTAATTCTTATCATGTGAGTTCTGAGAATTGAACTCAAGTTGTTAGGTTTCCAGCAAGTACCTTCATTTACTAAGACTTATTGGTAGTTTCTGTGTGCCCTGTTTGAACAGATATAAACAGATATGAAATTCCAAAAAGTTCCTGCATTCTCATATTTGTGTGTGTGTTTATGTGTGTGTGTGTGTGTTTGTGAGAGAGAGAAAGAAAGAGAGAGAGAGAGCACATGTGCACATACATACACATACACCCTTAATGAATAAAGGTCTTTGTTTATGTATATATATACATATATATGTATATATACATATACATCATATACATATACATATACATCATATACATATACATATACATATACATATACATATACTGATTCATGTGTATGACCCTTTGGGTGCTGTTGACCAATACAGAATATTTCCCTCAGTTTTACTCAACTTTCTTTTTTGAGACTGTATCTCTCACTCAAAGCTTTTTGGACTAGATTGATAGACAATAATCTCCAATGTACTGACTATCTGTGACCCCTGAAATAGTTAAATAATTTGTATTCATTATAAGCAGTTTATATGAGTTTGTGGGATCTAATGCAAGGCCTTACATTTCCATGACACATCATGTATAAAACAAGCCATTTCAAGTTTATGAAGAAAGAAATTGAAGAAGACATCAGAATATGGAAAGATGGCCATCTTACCAAAAGCTATCTAAAGACTGAATGTAATTTCTATTGAAATTCCAGCATAATACTTACAGACTTGAAAGGACAATTCTCAGCTTCCTATAGAAACCCAAGCAACAAAAAAAGAAAAACAAACAAACAAACAAAAACTTGTTAGCTAAAACAAACTTGTACAATAAGAGAATTCTGGAGGAATCATCATGCCTAATTTTAAAGCTGTACTACAGAGCACTAGTAATAAAAACTTCATGGTATTTGTATGGAAACAGACAGGTTGATCTATGGAATTGAATCTATGACCCAGATATAAATCTGCAAACATCTGGCTATAAGTTTTTAACAAAGAAATCAAAACCATACAATGGAAAAATACAAAGCATCTTATACAAATGGTGCTAGTCAAACTGAATGACTGCATGTAAAAGATTGCTAATAGATCCCGATTTATCATCTTACACAAATGTCAAGTCCAAGTATATCAAAGAGCTCCACATAAAACTAGATACACTAAATCTAAGGGGAAAGAAAGTGGAAATAGCCTTTAACTCTTCATATAGAAGACAAGTTCCAGACAACACAAATAGCTCAGGCACTGAGATCAAAAATTACAAATGGGACCTCATGTAACTCAAAAGTTTCTGTAAGGCAAAGGACACTGTCCGTAGGACAAAATGGCAACCTAAAGAATGGGAAAAGGTTTTCACCAACCCTACATCGGATAGAGGGCTAATATTCAAATTATTTAAAGAGCTCAATAAGTTAGACACCAATAAACCTAATAATCCAATTAAAAATTGATTATTTTCAATAGATTCTCAATAAAGAAATCTATAAAGTTCCAAAAGCAGTTAAAAATGTTCAATATCCTTATAAATCAAAGATATATAAATCTAAACAACTCTGATATTGCAACTTATACCCATCAGAATCGCTAAAATAAACAAAAAGGACAGCAAATAGTGGCAAGGATATGGAACAAGAGGCAGGACCCTACTCCGTTTCTGTTGTAAGTACAAACTTGAACAACCACTTTTGAAATACATTTGGTATTTCCTCAGAAAATTGGGATTGGTTCTACCTCAAGACCCAACTGTACCATTTCTGGGCATAAACCTAAAAGATGCTCTACCATCCCAGAAGAATGATTGCTCAACTATGTTCATAGCAACTTTACTCAGAATAGTCAGAAACCGGGAACAACACAGATTTCCCTCAATCTAAGAATGGATAAAGTGCTTCATTTACACACTGGAATAATACCAAGCTATTAAAAACTAGGTCATCATGAAATTTGCTTGCAAATGGATAGAATAAGAAAATATCACCCTGAGTGAGTGAAATGAGACCCAAATGGAGAGTGAATGGAAATTGGAGATTGGCAGGAAGAAAGGGATATTTCTAAGATTTGCCACAGTTCCAAGATAGGGAAGACTTTATAGGGTGACTCTAGCTGAAACTCCTAGCACTGAGGGATATGTAGCCTGAAGTGACCACCTCCTGTAATTAGGCAAAACTCCCTGTGAGAGGATAGGACACTGACACACACACAAAACCTAATTTGTCCTGCCTACAATAAGTGCAAGGACAAAGATATATTAGAGTTTTGAATGGCCAACCAAACACTGGCCCAACTTGATACGCATCCCATAGATAAGAACTAACCTCAACACTATTCATGAAACTGTTTTGCTTTCAGACAGGAATCTAGCAGAACTGTCATCTGTGAGTCTCAATGAGCAGCTGAATGAAACTGAAGTAGAGATCTACAGCCAAACATTAGATGGAGGTCAGGGCATCTTATTGAAGAACTGGAAGAAGGATTGTGAGACACAGAGGGGATTGGAAATCCACAGGAAGAGTCACTGTTTCAAGTAACCTGGACACATGGGAGCTCCCAGAGACTAAACACCAACCAAAGAGTATAGAAGAGTTGAACTTAGCCCACCCACCCCGAGGGCAATATGTAGCAGATACACAGCTTGGTCTTCTTACAGGACCTCCAAGAACTTGAGTGGGAACTGTCACATGCTTTGTTGCCTGCCTATGGATGCTGTTTTGTGGGAGAGGGCATCACCTGCACATGGAAGGAGAGCAGTGTATTATATAAAATGGTGACTAAGCCGAGAGTGGAAGGCTGAGATCGGAATGTGAGTGGAAATAAAAGAAATAACAAAATGCATTCTTTTTATATATACTCTTCCATTCCTTAATATTATAAATCACTCTAAAATGAATTCTTTATTGTGGTTAATTTCCATGAACTTGCTTAGAGCTAAGAATTAAATGAATAAATAACAACTTTTACTGAACGAATTGGGGGAGTTTTCTACCTAGAACAATTACATTCTTTTCCAACATTATTTTCAAATGAAGAATGTGATTGTAGGAAACAAATTACTATTTGCCGAATTATGCAGGTAATTTTTACATAGTTTCAGATAAGAGTCTTAATGCCCTTCATACAGTTCAATAATAGAAATAAATATCCCCTAAGAAAAATGTTATCTCAAATTGTTATATGAAAAGTTACTGTATAAATATAGATATAAATACATAGGTACATACATACATGCACATGTACATACACACATACATACACACACACATTTTTGTAACATAATCAATTAAGACAAAATTTAAATAGTAGAAGATAAAATTAGTTTCAGATCACAGGATTATAAAGGTTGATGCTTCCTTATTTGATGTGCCATCTTCCTAAGTCTTAGAGCATCTTTGATATTTCCTCTTTTTTAAAGTTGTTGTTGTTGAATGTGTGTGTGTGTGTGTGTGTGTTTGTTTGTTTGTTTGTGTTTGTGTGAGTATATGCCATATGGCTGAAATATCTTTAGAAGTCTGACAAGGATGTCCAGTCACCTAGAGCTGAAATTGTAGTGGTTGTGGGACATGCAATGTAAGAACTAGGAGTTGAACCACAGTCCTCTGGTAGAGCAGAGAGTTCTCCTTTCAACGCCTATGTCTTCTTTCCTATTCCAATACTTACAGATTCATGTCTTCTCTTACATTTTTCCCTTGTATTGGTACTGTCCACAGTCTGAAATATATTTAAATCATTGAGGATTTGATGTAAAAAGTTTCTCCAGTTTGTAAATTTCATTCTATCATATTTCTTTATTTCGTAATATTACCAGCATCTTTATACATCATACCATTACTCTTCTTATTGGGCATTCTCCTAATTCCCAAACAATTATCAATATATATTACTGCTCTCCATTCCCTTGGAGTTTTTGTCTACTTGAAGGTGTTAACTCATTGAATGTAGTCATGGGATCTTTGTAAATATACTGACAGTTTGAGATTTTAAACATTCTTTTACACGTTTACTGCATATTTCCAATTGTTCTGAAATGTTCAGTAGGAGAAAAGAGCTTAATAGATGAACAGACATCTGAATCATGACTTAACATCACCATTACATAAACTAAGCAGCTCAGGATTTCTTTCTCTGTGCTTGTTTTTCTATTTTTCTGCTGGTCCCTTTTTCCTTTTTTTTTTCTTTTTCTTTTTTTCTTTTTCTTTTTTTTTTTTTTGAGTTTTGACCCTTTGACAGGAAGTTATCCCCAACAGCTATTTCACTGATCAAAATCACATCCTAGAGCAACTGTTAGTTTAGTACATTAGCAAAGGCTACAATTACAATGTGACATTCCACTAACTGTTATTAGCCTTAAAAGACAAAGATGCTGACTCTAAATTCCAGAGATGACCTTTTCACAACTGCCTAATTGGAAGAGTTCCCATCCTTCCCAGGGACTTCATATTTAGCATCTATAAATAATCTACAGGAACATTTGCCAATATCAAGCACACTGTGAAGTCACTTCCACTTAGTCTGATCCCCACATCTTATCCTATTCATCACTTGGTTTGAAGCATTTAACTGCTATCAGCCTTTTTTCCTAATCAATGGTAATTATTTCCAGCAGTTTTTAATGGATAATTCAATTAGAAGACCTTCAGAGACTTGCCACATTTAGACGCAATAAAAACAAACAGCTAAAAAATAAATAAAGGATAAAAGCAAAACACTTAAAAGACAGAAGAATCTGGGGAGAGCCTTAGCTGAGGAAAGATTCTGAACAGTGTAAGCCTAAATCTGAAAACGATTCTTTGTATTTGACAGGAACACTTGAGTAGTGTGTATAAACGCTGCCTGAATAGCGGTTTTGGCTTTCATTCTCCTTCAGAACTATAATTTGCTTTGTTGCACTGGCAGTACAAAAGAACATTTCATAGACATTTGAAATTTTGAATTAAAATACAGATTTGCATTTTGATTCAGGAGATCTTTTGGGGATCGTATGCAAAGCACTCTTTGAGAGATAAACGCATGTGTGGAAATGCATCTTTAAACATGTCCAGTGCTGAATAGTTTTAATGGTTGAATCTTCAAAGTACATAAGCATGTTCACAGTGAAACATGCAACATGGTAGTACAGTCTCACCATGACACTAGTGTTGATATCATGAGAGGAGCACACGAGGTTCCTATTGCTTCAGAATATATTGAGCTCATCAAAACATCATTAATTTTACAGTAGTTTCAGTTCCAGGGTGATGGAAGCTTATAACTGATTTGTGTGGTTCCAGCTCTGTTACAAGATTGAGATCAGATTATCACAAGGGAACAATGTCTTCACTGAAGGCTTTCAGAGGAAGACACACCTCTAAGTTCACTAACAAGGAAATTGGCTTCTTGTGCTTGTTTTTCTCATAGTTTATGTCTGGAATATGCCCTAAATATGGCAAGATGCTGTACTCAGGCACGTGTGACTTACAGCTTCTTTCCCATGTAGCATCTCATAGTATGGCATGTTTCTGATTCAAGTTAAATATGAATAATAGAGAGAGAGTCAGAGAATATTAGTTCTCGATATTTTCAGCCTCCAGTTTGTTATAAGCAAATCATCTCTTGGCAATTTCCATCAAAAATCATATTTTCAATTTAATTTAAAGTTTTTAGTATTGATTTTATATGCCACTCCCTGCTCCACTGCTGGTCACACCCTCATACTATCTTCCCATTGCCCCCTTCTTCTCTGAGTGTGTTTGGAACCTTTAAGAATCCCCCAACCCTGTCACTTCAAGTCTCTACTAAGATAGGAACTTACTCTCCCACTGAGGCCAGACAAGGTAGCCCAGCTAGTAGAACATATTCCATATACAGGCAACAGTTTGGGGATAGCCAACATTCTAGTTGCTCAGGCCTCACATTAAGGTCAAGCTGTACATTATTACAGATCAAATTCAAAGGATTGAACAAGTTTAGAACCAAAGATACTATCAAGACTTCAATCACAAAACAAATACTTGTTTAAAATTTCCTTCATCTCCAAGGTATCAGGCTTTTAACTGTTCCTTGACATTTATAGCCTAATCCTAAAATGTGTGTGTGTTTGTATGTGTGTGTGTGTGTGTGTGTGTGTGTGTGCATGTGTGTGCCATATAGGAAAGCAAAATAATTTTCTAACACTTGTCTGAATTAATTTAAGCATTGCTTTTTGAGACAAATACTTACCACATTATAGTTAGAGTTACTGATTTTGTATATTTTAAATATTGAAAATATGATTATTAGCCTGAATTTCAAATTCTTTGGTCATGGGAACATTATTTAGAAATGGTTATTCATGAATCCTATTGCAGTGGATTTTAAATCTTCACATGGGAAATACAATTAAACAGTAAAGTAAACTGACATAATATTGAATTTATACACACTATATATGTTGTATAAATGCCCTTAAAGTGAAATACAATACTTAATTATCTGCAAAAAAAATTCAGGTTTTTATTTCTTTTTTTAGGGTATTTTCTTTTTTTTACTCGAAATAATCTTTATTTACACTTCAAATGATTTCCCTTTTCCTGGATCCCCCTCCCCAAAAGTCCCATAAGCCCTCTTCCCTCCCCCTGTTCTACAATCTATCCCTTCCCACTTCCCTGTCCTTGTAATACCCTACACTGCTGCACTGAGCCAGTTTTCATTTCTTATCAATTATTTTTGTTATTGAATATAATCTTCATTTGCATTTCAAACGCTAAAACCTCTCCTGGTTTTCTCCCTCCCAGAAAATGCTCAACGCCTCCTCCTACCTTCTGCCTCCAAGTATATGCCCCTCAACCTGATCCACTCCCACCTCCTCCCCCTTTGTTGGGGCCTTTATTGAGCCTTCACCTGACCAAGTACCACTCCTCCTACTGATGCTTGCCAAGGCATTTCTCTGCCACATTTTTGGCTGGAACCCTGTGTACCCCTTGGTTGATGGTTTAGTCTATGGGAGTCTTGGGGCATCAGGGTAGCTGACCTCATTTTTCTTCCCATGGGGCTGTAAACCCCATCAGCTCTTCTGGACCACCCTCCAACTCCTCCATTGGGGACCCCACACCCAGACCAATGGTTGGTTGCTTGCATCTGTCTCTGTATGTGTAAGGTTCTGGCAGGGCCCCTCTGGAGACAACCGTGACATGCTCATTTTGGTATGCACTCTTGTCGTCCATAATAGTGTTGGGGTTTGGTGACTCTTATCAATTATTTTTATATTATGTATTCTGATAATAGTTTCCTTTCCCCCCAACTATGTCCACATTCTTCTCCATTGGCTAATCAACACTAATCATTCCCTTTCTTCCTTGTCTCTTTCTTTAAAATACAAGGAGAGAGGAAAGTTAATAACAAAAGAAAACAATTAAAAAGACACAACTAAGATGGACTTGTACATTGCTCCTGTAAATAAATGTTTCAGTTAACTATATTGAAAATAAAAGAGAAAGACTATGAGGAAAGAGAGGAATGGTATAACTTTAAGAATGCTTGGCATTAAACACAATATGTTTGAAAACATCTACAGTCCTAAATCATTTTACTAAATAAATTAAGTGCTTAATTGGGAGGCAATATATAATTCATTCCTGTTGACTTGATAAAATACCTTGGCAAAAGCAACTTGGAGGAGAAAGTGTTCATTTGGTTCACAATCCGATGTTACTCTTCATCATTGCCAACACTTGAGGAATCCAATCACATTCCATCCATAGTCCAGAATGGAGAGTAATGGATCAATGTATGCATAGTGGTGCTCAGCTCATACCCTCATTGTCATTCAATCCAGATCTCAACCTATGACAAGGTGAGACCTCCACCAAGCTAGTTCTACCAACTTCCATTTACTCTAAGAAAATACCAAGCATAGCCAAAAACAAACTTTCTGTACTCAATTCTTTACTGAGATTCCTCAGGTGAATCTATATCAAAAGATGTCAGTGAAACTCAACCATAAATATAAGAAATAGAATTTATCAGTTAATGGGTTTAGTTTAATGTGTTATCTATTTTTCTGAAGACTAAAATATTGTACTTCTCAGATCATGTAGATTAAAATCAACCTTCACTGTAAGTTTGCCCTTGCTTTGTGGTTTTGAGACCAGCCTGACCAATCATCTTTGGTCTAAAGGCAAATGGTCACTTGTGCTGCATCATGGAACATTTCAATTTTCCTGAATTATCCCCACTCCTCATGATAAATGTAGGACACACACATATTCTTATATGAAAGTAAAACTGGGATATTGTATATGTATCATCAGCGTCCTTTGTTTATATATATATATATTAAACTTTCTATCATAGCTACATTCATATATTAAGGACTTATATACATCTTAGAAGTACATTTTAAGTATATGAATCAATTAATGAAGAGATCTTTATTGTAATGAGCCCCTAAAACAGGAAAACAAAGTGATAATAAAGATTGCCTTAAAAGCTATATCATTTTTTGTAAGGAGTTCTTCAGTGAATACACTTATGTAAGGAACTTATATCATGGATGCTAAGGTATATGTCAAAGTCTTTGATGGAACAATTAATCAAACAAGATATTCTCTAAGCTACATAGCCCTTCCCTTCAAGTCACTGCTGCTCCCATAGTCTTTAATTACTTGGTTGTAAAGATAGCATAAAACAAAACAAAACAACAAAAATCATTACTGCAAAATAATTAGGCAAGATTTTGAAACAAGGGATATAGTTAAAGGCAGGATGTATAAAGTAAGAAAGACTTTACTTTACTTTTAAGTAAGCCTGTTCATATCCAAAGTTATCTTTGGTAAATTTGATTACTTTTTACTCTTACTTTGAGTAGCACTAAAGTCATTTTAAATAATGACAGTGGCAGTGTACTGCTCCTCCATATGACAATTCAACCTCATTGATGCTATACTAATTTTTAAAACAAAAATTCTTATTGGTATCAACTAAGTTTTATATAATATTTCTTTATGACATATATGATATATATTCCTTTAATATAAATCTTCCTTTCTAATGAATTAATTTATTTTTTACACTCTGTATTTTATCCCCCCCACCCCCTCCACCCTCCAATAGCTCCTCTCCATCCCCTGTCTCCACATGGATGTCACCACCCACCACCCCACTTGACAATATAAAGTCTTTACCATAAACTGGCCACTACATATGTTTATATTATATGTTGTATTATATAATAATATATAATATTCATATAAATGCATATATATATAAACTGTTATATACTGATGTATGCATATACTGAAGTAGACATGGTAGAATATAGGTTTATCATAAATTTTTAAAGTTTAGAGATGAGGAGAATTTAATTTCTTAGAAAGGAAATTCATTTCTTCAAAGTTGTCTGTATATACAACTATTATGAGCGATCTAAGCACATAACCAGTAGTGTCTGCCAAAACAAAAGAAAAAAGAGACCTTTTCATTCCAGAGTCATATCAGGTTACCATGGTCTTTATATTATATAAATTCTCTTTATGAGCTCCTATTATATACTTTCAGGCCTTCTTTCTTAGTCTTTCTGAATATATCACAATATTTTATTTGTGGATAGCAAACCTAGAAAATTTCTGAAACTACCTTCCTGTGATATTTGCTGAGACTGACTAAAATATATTTACTCTGTAAGACTTCTGGATGACAGAATTGTCTTGATGGGTGACTTACGGATATTTATGAGTCTCTTTAATGTCTCAAAGGCTATAGGAGAAGACAGTGTAGTGACAAATGTGTAAATTAATAAAAGGTGACCCTTAGGGGGAGTGAAAGATTCATTTTAACACAATGCTGATTAAATAATACCCCAGAGAACTCTGTTCTATAAAATGTCAGAAGCAGTCAATCCCTTGCTCATAAATTTACCTTTAAAGAACAATAGGGAAGATATTTTAAAAATTAAATCATAGAATAGTATAGCTCAGTGTGTGTATGTGTTCTAGTTATTATTACTATTATTATTAATATTAATATTTATTTTTTGTTATTCTGATGCTGGTCGTGGTGGTTGTGTTCTCATATATGAATCTAGGATAATTTGTGAAGAAAGAACCTCAATGAGAAAATACTCTACCAGATTGGTCTGAACACAAGTCTGAGACACTTCTTGAGTAATGAGAGGCTACTTAAGAATAGCAGCAAGTGAGACAGAATGGAGAGCCCATCAGTGAGTACAGTTCAGTTAGTTATGCCAATGCAGTGAAGTTCAGTTGAGTTTGGTTTGGTGTATTTCAGTTGAAAGCAAATGAGTACAGTTGAGATCCTGCCATTCTATGCCTTTCAGTTAGGTTCAGTTAATTCAATTAGTGAAGTTCTGTTTATGGAATTCAGAGGCAGTGTTTTCTAAAGAGAGATATTCTGGGAAAGGCCAAGAAAAGACAGTTTGAATCAGGTACCTTGTAGAGAAGGTTTGATCCAGAGCATCTGAGTCGAATCAGCCAACTAGGGTTCGGAAAGAACTAGAACATATGAGCTTAATCAGCATTTGTTTTGAAAAATTACAAACCATTTGTCCCTTTTAATTATTTTTATTAGATATTTTCTTAATTTACATTTAAAATGGTTCTTTTCCTCATTACCCCTCCAAAAACACCCTATCTCATCCCCATCCAACTACTTAGCAGCCTCCCTCCCACTTTACTGACCTAGCATTCCCCTACAATGGGGTATCAAGCAGGACAAATGGCCTCTCCTCTCATTGAAAAGGCCATCCTCTGCTACATATGAAGATGGAGCCATGTGTACTCTATGATTGGTGGGTTAGTTCCCGGGAGGTCTGGAAGTACTGGATGGTATATATTATTGTTCCTATTGGTCTGCAAACCTCTTCAGCTCCTTGGGACCTTTCTTTAGCTCCTCCATTGAAGACCCAATGCTCAGTACATTGAGACATGAAACATGGGTATTTTGATCCCCCTTCTAAGAGGAATCAGAGTATCCACACTTTGTTCATCCTTCTTCTTGATCTTCATGTTGTCTATAAATTGTGTCTTGGTTATTCCGAGCTTTTGGGCTAATATGCACTTATCAGCAAGTGCGTACTATGTGTATTTTTGGGATCTGATTACCTCATTCAGAATGATATTTTATAGTTTGCCTAAGAATTTCATGAATTAAATGTTTTTAATAGTACCACATTTTAATGTACCGCATTTTCTGTATCTATTCCTCTGTTGAGGGACATCAGGGTTCTTTCCAGCTTCTGGCTATTATAAATAAGGCTGCTATGAACATAATGGAGCATGTGTCCTTATTACATGTTGGAGTTTCTTCTGAGTATATGCTCAGGAGTGGTATAGTTGGGTCCTCAGGTAGGTCTATGTCCAATTTTCTGAGGAACTACCAAAATGATTTCCAGAGTAGTTTTACAAGCTTGCAATCCCACCAGCAATGGAGGAGTGTTTTTTTTTTTTTCTTCATATACCCTTGACCATCTGCTGTCACCTGAGGTTTTGATCTTATCCACTCTGATTGGTGTGAGGTAGAACCAGTTGCTATTTTGATTTGCATTTTCCTGATGATTAAGGATGTTTAACATTTCTTTAGGTGTTTCGTAGCCATCTGGTATTCCTCAGTTGAGAATTCTGCTTAGCTCTATACTCCATTTTTTTTTCTTTTTAAATTTTTTTTATTCGATATAATTTATTTACATTTCAAATGATTTCCCCTTTTCTAGCCCCCCCACTCCCCGAAAGTCCCGTAAGCCCCCTTCTCTTCCCCTGTCCTCCCATCCACCCCTTTCCACTTCCCCGTTCTGGTTTTGCTGAATACTATTTCACTGAGTCTTTCCAGAACCAGGGGCCACTCCTCCTTTCTTCTTGTACCTCATTTGATGTGTGGATTATGTTTTGGGTATTCCAGTTTTCTAGATTAATATCCACTTATTAGTGAGTGCATACCATGATTCACCTTTTGAGTCTGGGTTACCTCACTGAGTATGATATTCTCTAGCTCCATCCATTTGCCTAAGAATTTCATGAATTCATTGTTTCTAATGGCTGAATAGTACTCCATTGTGTAGATATACCACATTTTTTGCATCCACTCTTCTGTTGAGGGATACCTGGGTTCTTTCCAGCATCTGGCAATTATAAATAGGGCTGCTATGAACATAGTAGAACATGTATCCTTATTACATGGTGGGGAGTCTTCTGGGTATATGCCCAGGAGTGGTATAGCAGGATCTTCTGGAAGTGAGGTGCCCAGTTTTCGGAGGAACCGCCAGACTGATTTCCAGAGTGGTTGTACCAATTTGCAACCCCACCAGCAGTGGAGGAGTGTTCCTCTTTCTCCACACCCTCTCCAACACCTGCTGTCTCCTGAATTTTTAATCTTAGCCATTCTGACTGGTGTAAGATGGAATCTTAGGGTTGTTTTGATTTGCATTTCCCTAATGACTACTGAAGTTGAGCATTTTTTAAGATGCTTCTCTGCCATCCGATGTTCTTCAGGTGAGAATTCTTTGTTTAACTCTGTACCCCATTTTTTAATAGGGTTGTTTGGTTTTCTGGAGTCTAACTTCTTGAGTTCTTTATATATATTGGATATTAGCCCTCTATCTGATGTAGGATTGGTGAAGATCTTTTCCCAATTTGTTGGTTGCCGATTTGTCCTCTTGATGGTGTCCTTTGCCTTACAGAAACTTTGTAATTTTATGAGGTCCCATTTGTCAATTCTTGCTCTTAGAGCATATGCTATTGGTGTTCTGTTCAGAAACTTTCTCCCTGTACCGATGTCCTCAAGGGTCTTCCCCAGTTTCTTTTCTATTAGCTTCAGAGTGTCTGGCTTTATGTGGAGGTCCTTGATCCATTTGGATTTGAGCTTAGTACAAGGAGACAAGGATGGATCAATTCGCATTCTTCTGCATGCTGACCTCCAGTTGAACCAGCACCATTTGTTGAAAAGGCTATCTTTTTTCCATTGGATGTTTTCAGCCTCTTTGTCGAGGATCAAGTGGCCATAGGTGTGTGGGTTCATTTCTGGATCTTCAATCCTGTTCCATTGATCCTCCTGTCTGTCACTGTACCAATACCATGCAGTTTTTAACACTATTTCTCTGTAGTATTGCTTGAAGTCAGGGATACTGATTCCCCCATATTTTCTTTTGTTGCTGAGAATAGTTTTAGCTATCCTGGGATTTTTGTTGTTCCAGATGAATTTGATAATTGCTCTTTCTAACTGTTTTTAATAGGGTTATTTGGTTCTCTGCAGTCTAACTTCTTTAGTTTTTTTGTATATATTGGATATTTGTCTTCTATCAGATGTAAGAAACGTAAAGATCTTTTCCCAATCTGTTGGTTGCTGTTTTGTCCTATTGACAGTATCCTTTGCCTTACAGAAGCTTTGCAATTTTATGAGGTCCCACTTGTCAATTCTTGATCTTAGAGCATAAGCTATTGGTGTTCTACTTAGGAAATTTTCCCATGTGCCCATGTGCTCCAGGCTCTTCCCCACTTTATCTTCTATTAGTTTCAGTGTATCTGGTTCTATGTGAAGGTCCTTGATTCATTTGGACTTGAGCTTTTTACAAGAGACAAGAATGGATCAATTTGCATTCTTATACATGTTGACTGCCAGTTGAACCAGTAGAAAAGAAATTTCTCCTGTGACATAATAATCAAAACACCAAATGCACTAAATAAAGAAACAATATTAAAATGCACAAAGGGAAAATGGCCAAGTAGCATATAAAAGCAGATTTATCCAAATTACATCAGACTTCTCTCCATGAAAAATATGAAAGTCACAAGACCCTAGCAGATGTCGTATAGACCCTAAGAGAACACAAATGCCAACCCAAGCTGCTATATGCAGCCAAATACTCAGTTATAATAGATGGGGAAACCAAGGTATGACAAAAACAAACTTACAGAATATCTTTCCAGAAATCCATTCCTTCAAAGGATAGTGAAAGGAAAACATCAACATTTGTGCCTTTTTAAGGAATTCATTACATGGAGAAGCTTAGATAGCCTCTGTAGTATTTAAGTCCCTCAGAGGGTTGCTGAGGACAACAGTCAAACCATTCATTGAACATATAAAGATCAAGATGGTGCCTTAATTGAACCTATGCTATAGTCTCTTTGGTGAAGGAAGGTGCTCTACAAGTTAAAGAAAGATAAAGGTATACACCCACAGAGCCATAAAACCCTCAAACTATAACGTTTTCCTCCAAGTAAGATATGCTGGGGCAGTGGTGTCACGGAATTTGTGGGAGTGGCCAGTCAAGGTCTGGTTTAACAGAGTTCACAGAGTGAAACTTGTCCAAAACTTTCACAATGGCCAGGAATTTAAGACTGGATATCTCTGAGACCAAGAATAAAACCAAATACAAGTTGATAAATATCAGTGAAATGATGTCTAATGATAGTCTGCTCTCCTCACAGATTAGTATCCAGTAGAAATGAGAGAGTTTTCCTCCAGCAACTGATAGGGACAGACATAGAGTCCCATCAGCAGATATTATGCAGAAAGAATTTAAATTGGAGGTCTCCATTGGGTTCATCTTCTAGGAGATCATTAATACTCTAGGCAAAGTGAGATAAAATATTGAAAGAGTCAGAGGAGATAAAGGACACCAGAAGAACATGGTACATCAAATCACCTAAGCACCTTTGAATTAACTTAGAATGAAGTGTAAAGCAAGGGGCCTACATAGTTCTGGGTCTGCACTATTGTCTTCTGAGTACACATTATGACTGTTCACTTGGTGTTATTATAGACTTGTAACTTAGGAGCAGGTGTGTCTCTGATTCTTTCACCAGCATTCAGAAATCTTTTCCTCTTATTGGTTTGATGGTTAAGCCATGATTCAAGGGGGTCTGCCTTGTTTTAAGAAACTAAAAAGCTGAACCAGCACCATTTGTTGAAAAGGCTATCTTTTTTCCATTGGATGTTTTCAGCCCCTTTGTCGAGGATCAAGTGGCCATAGGTGTGTGTGTTCATTTCTGGATCTTCAATCCTGTTCCATTGATCTGCCTGCCTCTCACTGTACCAATATCATGCAGTTTTTAACACTATTGCTCTGTAGCATTGCTTGAGGTCAGGGATACTGATTCCCCCAGAATTTCTTTTGTTGCTGAGAATAGTTTTAGCTATCCTGGGTTTTTTGTTATTCCAGATGAATTTGAGAATTGCTCTTTTAACGCTGTGAAGAATAGAGTTGGGATTTTGAAGGGTATTGCATTGAATCTGTATATTGCTTTTGGCAAAATGGCCATTTTAATTATATTGATCCTGCCAATCCATGAGCATGGGAGGTTTTCCCATTTTTTGAGGTCTTCTTCCATTTCCTTCTTCATAGTATTGAAGTTCTTGTCATACAGATCTTTCACATGTTTGGTAAGAGTCACCCCAAGATACTTTATACTGTTTGTGGCTATTGTGAAGGGGGTCATTTCCCTAATTTCTTTCTCAGCCTGCTTATCCTTTGAGTATAGGAAGGCCACTGATTTGCTTGTGTTGATTTTATAACCTGCCACTTTGCTGAAGTTGTTTATCAGCTGTAGGAGTTCTCTAGTGGAGTTTTTTGGGTCACTTAGGTAGACTATCATGTCGTCTGCAAATAATGATAGTTTGACTTCTTCCTTTCCAATTTGTATCCCTTTGACCTCCTTATGTCGTCAAATTCAACTGGAGGTCGGCATGCAGCAAGAATGCGAATTGATCCATCCGTGTCTCCTTGTACTAAGCTCAAATCCAAATGTATCAAGGACCTCCACATAAAGCCAGAAACTCTGAAGCTAATAGAAAAGAAACTGGGGAAGACACTTGAGGACATCGGTACAGGGAGAAAGTTTCTGAACAGAACACCAATAGTGTATGCTCTAAGATCAAAAATTGACAAATGGGACCTCATAAAATTACAAAGTTTCTGTATGGCAAAGGACACCATCAAAAGGACAAATCGGCAACCAACAAATTGGGAAAAGATCTTCACCAATCCTACATCAGATAGAGGGCTAATATCCAATATATATAAAGAACTCAAGAAGTTAGACTCCAGAAAACCAAACAACCCTATTAAAAAATGGGGTACAGAGTTAAACAAAGAATTCTCACCTAAATAACTTAGGATGGCAGAGAAGCATCTTTAAAAATTCTCAACTTCATTAGTCATTAGGGAAATGCAAATCAAAACAACCCTGAGATTTCACCTTACACCAGTCAGAATGGCTAAGATTAAAAATTCAGGAGACAGCAGGTGTTGGAGAGGGTGTGGAGAAAGAGGAACACTCCTCCACTGCTGGTGGGGTTGCAAATTGGTACAACCACTCTGGAAATCAGTCTGGCGGTTCCTCAGAAAACTGGGCACCTCACTTCCAGAAGATCCTGCTATATACCCTGGGCATATACCCAGAGGATTCCCCACCATATAATAAGGATATATGCTCTACTATGTTCATAGCAGCCCTATTTATAATTGCCAGATGCTGGAAAGAACCCAAGTATCCCTCAACGGAAGAGTGGATGCAAAAAATGTGGTATATCTACACAATGGAGTACTATTCAGCCATTAGAAACAATGAATTCATCAAATTCTTAGGCAAATGGATGGTGCTAGAGAACATCATACTAAGTGAGGTAACCCAGACTCAAAAGGTGAATCATGGTATGCACTCACTAATAAGTGGATAGTAACCTAGAAAACTGGAATACCCAAAACATAATCCACACATCAAATGAGGTACAAGAAGAAAGGAGGAGGGGCCCCTTGTTCTGGAAAAACTCAGTGAAGCAGAATTCGGCAAAATCAGAATGGGGAAGTGGGAAGGGATGGGTGGGAGGACATGGGGAGAGAAGGGGGCTTATGGGACATTTGGGGAGTGGAGGGGCTAGAAAAGGGGAAATCATTTGAAATGTAAATAAAAATATATCGAATTAAAAAAACTGTTATAGATCAAAAAAAAAAAGAAACTAAAAAGTTTTACTATGGTTTGCTGTGCATCAACTATGTGACAAGATATTTTACTTCTACTCAAAGTTCATAAAAGAAAAGATATTTCTTGTCGTTATACATCTAATTTGCTATGTTGTCAGAAGAACTATAAGACTGTAGGGAATTAATATTCTGTACCACATAGTTATAACTAGGAAAAAACAGCTGTGAATCTTGATAGTTCAAAGCTAGTATATCTATCCTGGTTCTACTCTTAGCTAGCAACAGCATTAAATTCAAGTTCTATACAGTAACCAAAGTGAATTGTCTAACTTTTTACGAACAGACATGGTAAGATTTTCTCAGAGTCCACTGATTTCTGTTAAATAATGTAATATGATTTATGACATGATCTTCTAAATATTTTCACTGATATTCTTGGATTAATTTGTTCTTAAAAACCTTGCAGACATTTCAAAATTATGTTACTTAGTTTATTGTTTACAAAAAGTACATTTCTCTCTATAGCTCCCTGAAATTGCTTTTTTTTAGGTATCCATCAGAAAAGTCTACTTGGACATAGGTTCAAGCCAATGGAAAGTCTTTATCAGCACACAGATGATCATACTGGGTGTTTGAGTCACCACTGCTGTCCCCACATTTTAATATATTTTGCTTTTAAACACAAATTCCCCTCAGGGGGTTATCAGAGTGCAACAACATTTAGCCAGAAGAAGAACTAGCCACAGAAACCAAAATTATGGCTTTCTCATAATTATGAACTTTGATGGATTCAGTTTGTTCTCATTTTGGTAGGTGGTGCTGCCTACTTATTGGGTTCCATGTCCTATACAGTATATCCTTCACAGAGTCAGGTATAACAATGCCTCTTGCAAGTTTCTTAGAAGTTAAGTATGGGGATTACAGGAAAGGAGATATGACTCCCACTCTAGGTAAAATATAAAAATTTTTTTGAAATTGACAATTATAACAAGTTTATGGGTACATACATTGAATGCTTTGAACCTGTAGATCACTTGGTTATTTTCCAAGTTAGTGAATCATGCTCAATTATAATCAATTTAGAATCAATGTAGGTATTTATCTTTCACTAGTTTAGATGTGATTACTTTGTGGTGTTTCTTTGAGTGCTGTGTGACTTGATTATTACTAAATCACACAATCTCACAGTACTACAGGAGAGTATGTCACTTCTTTCACTTATAGGAACCCAAACCTAGCATAACAAAGGTGTATTTAACTTATTTTTTCTCTGTGTAGATCATAAAATAATAAAAATTATAAGGCCGGCTGATACTTATTAGAATTAACACAAAGTCTATTTAGCATATGCTTCTTGTGGATTAAGCATGGTAGGAATGATACAGTATATTTTATTTTATTTTAAAATAATAAAATTTTCTCCTTTTTAAAAACAATAAAAATTTTCAGGGATATACAATGAAAAAGTGCCAAAAGAGAATCATTAGCTTTGATCATTTTAGCCCAGTATCTTTTTATATTTGGAGAGCAAATTAAACCCTAAGACATTTTAGAGTCTTACAATCCAGCTTTCCATCAAAGTATGTTTTCTTATGATAATTTTCTTCTCTTTACAGTATTAAAGATTGTAAAAAAGAATAAAAACTTGCAGGGACACACAATGTACAAATGTCAAAAGAGACTCATTAGCTTTGTTCATTTATCCCAGTATCTTTTTCTATTTGGAGAGCACATTAAAACCTAGACAATTTACAATCTTACTTTCTAGCTTTCCATCAAAGTCTGCTATCCGTTGAGGCACATTATCACTATGCTTTCAACAAAAGTTGATTTTATTCTATGGAAATATTAATAATTAGTACTTAGCACAAAGCATCCACTATAGAAGTTTAAACTAGAAAAAAACATAAGAGAGAGGGTCGAAACAAAGAAAGGGGTAGAATAGAGAGCTCTTTATCCATGGAGCCTTACTTTCTTTTTTTTTTAACATATTCCCTCATATTTCTTTTCTTTTTAATTTTATTCGATATATTTTTTATTTACATTTCAAATGATTTCCCCTTTTCTGGTTCCCCACTCCCCGAAAGTCAAAGAAGCCCCTTTCCCTCTCTCTGTTCTCCCACCCTTCCCTTCCCACTTCCCTGTTCTGGTTTTGTCTTATACTGCTACACTGAGTCTTTCCAGAACTATAAGCCACTCCTCTGTTCTTCTTGTGCCTCATTTGATGTGTGGATTATGTTTTGGGTATTCCAGGTTTCCAGGCTAATATCCACTTATTAGTGAGTGCATACCATGATTGATCTTTTGAGACTGGGATACCTCACTTAGTATAATGTTCTCCAGTTCCATCCATTTGCCTAAGAATTTGATGAATTCATTGTTTCTAATGGCTGAATAGTACTCCATTGTGTATATGTAGCACATTTTTTGCATCCATTCTTCTGTTGAAGGATACCTGGGTTCTTTCCAGCTTCTGGCTATTATAAATAGGGCTGCTATGAATATAGTGGAGCATATATCCTATTACATGCTGGGGAATCTTCTGGGTATATGCCCGGGAGTGGTAGAGCAGGATCTTTCAGAAGTGACATGCCCAGTTTTTTGAGGAACCGCCATACTGATTTCCAGAGTGGTTGTACCAATTTGCAACCCCAGCAGCAATGGAGGAGTGTTCCTCTTTCTCTACATCCTTGCCAACACCTGCTGTCTCCTGAATTTTTAATCTTAGCCATTCTGACTAGTGTAAGGTGAAATCTCAGGGTTGTTTTGATTTGCATTTCCCTGATGACCAGTGAAGTTGAGCATTTTTTAAGATGATTCTCCACCATCCAAAGTTCTTCAGGTGAGAATTCTTTGTTTAACTCTGTACCCCATTTTTAATAGGGTTATTTGGTTTTCTGGGGTCTAACTTCTTGAGTTCTTTGTATATATTGGATATTAGCCCTCTATCTGATTAGGGCTGGTGAAGATCTTTTCCCAATTTGTTGGTTGCCAATTTGTCCTTTTGATGGTATCCTTTGCTTTACAGAAACTTTGTAATTTTATGAGGTCACATTTGTCAATTCTTGATCTTAGAGCATAAGCTATTGGTGATCTGTTCAGGAACTTTCCTCCTGTATCGATGTCCTCAAGGGTCTTCCCCAGTTTCTTTTCTATTAGCTTCAGAGTGTCTGGCTTTATGTGTAAGTTCTTGATCCATTTGGAGTTGAGCTTAGTACAAGGAGACAAGGATGGGTCAATTTGCATTCTTCTGCATGCTGACCTCCAGTTGAACCAGCATCATTTGTTGAAAAGGCTATCTTTTTTCCATTGTGTTTTCAGCCCCTTTGTCAAGGATCAAGTGGCCATAGGTGTGTGGGTTCATTTCTGGATCTTCAATCCTGCTCCATTGATCTGCCTGCCTGTCACTGTACCAATACCATGCAGTTTTTAACACTATTGCTCAGTAATATTGCTTGAGGTCAGGGATACTGATTCCCCCAGAATTTCTTTTGTTGTAGAGAATAGTTTTAGCTATCCTATGTTTTTTGTTATTCCAGATGAATTTGAGCATTGCTCTTTCTAACTCTATGAAGAATTGAGTTGGGATTTGGATGAGGATTGTGTTGAATCTGTATATTGCTTTTGGCAAAATGGCCATTTTAACTATATTAATCCTGCCGATCCATGAACATGGGAGGCTTTGCCATTTTTTGAGGTCTTCCTCTATTTTCTTTTTCAGAGTCTTGAAGTTCTTGTCATACAGATATTTCACATGTTTGGTAAGAGTCATCCCAAGGTACTTTATACTGTTTGTGGCTATTGTGAAGGGTGTCATTTCCCTAATTTCTTTCTCAGCCTGCTTATCCTTTGAGTATAGGAAGGCTATTGATTTGCTTGAGTTGATTTTATAACCTGCCACTTTGCTAAAGTTGTTCATCAGCTGTAGGAGTTCTCTAGTGGAGTTTTTTGGGTCACTTAGGTAGACTATCATGTCGTCTGCAAATAATGATAGTTTGACTTCTTCCTTTCCAGTTTGTATACCTTTGACCTCCTTATGTTGTCAAATTGCCTGAGATAGTACCTCAAGTACAATATTGAAAAGATAAGGAGAAAGTGGGCAGGCCTGTCTAGTCCCTGATTTTAGTGGGATTGCTTCAAGTTTCTCTCCATTTAGTTTGATGCTGGCTACTGGTTTGTGGTATATTGCTTTTACTATGTTTAGGTATGGGCCTTGAATTCCTGTTCTTTCCAAGACTTTTAGCATGAAAGGATGCTGAATTTTGTCAAATGCTTTTTCAGCATCCAATGAAATTACCATGTGTTTTTTTTTCTTTGAGTTTGTTTATGTAGTGGATTGCATTGATGGATTTCCTTATATTGAACCATCCCTGCATCCCTGGAATAAAGCCTACTTGATCATGGTGAAAGATCGTTTTTATGTGTTCTTGGATTCGGTTTGCAAGAATTTTATTGAGTATTTTTGCATCAATGTTCATGAGGGAAATTGGTCGGAAGTTCTCTTTCTTTGTTGGATCTTTGTGTGGTTTTGGTAGTAGCATAATTGCGGCTTCATAGAAGGAATTGGGTAATGTTCCTTCTGTTTCTATTTTATGGAATAGTTTGAAGAGTATTGGTGTTAGGTCTTCTTTGAAGGTCTGATACAATTCTGCACTGAAGCCATCTGGTCCTGTGCTTTTTTTTGGTTGGAAGGCTTTCTATGAACCCTTCCATTTCCTTAGGCGTTATGGGACTATTTAGATTATCTGTTTGGTCCTGATTTAATTTTGGTATTTAGTATTTGTCTAGGAAATTCTCCATTTCCTCCAGATTCTCCAGTTGTGTTGAGTATAGGCTTTTGTAGTAAGATCTGATGATTTTTGTAATTTCCTCAGTTTCTGTTGTTATATCCCCCCTTTCATTTCTAATTTTGTTAATTTGGATACTTTTTCTCTGCCCTTTGGTCAGTCTGTATAAGGCTCTATCTATCTTGTTGATTTTCTCAAAAAAAAAAAAAAAAAAAAAAAAAAAAAAAAAAAAAAAAAAAAACAGCTTCTGGATTCATTGATTCTTTGTATGGTTCTCTTTGTTTCCACTTGACTGATTTCAGACCTGAGTTTGATGATTTCCTGTTTTCTACTCCTCCTGGGTGAATTGGCTTCTTTTTGTTCCAGGGCTTTCAGGTGTGTCCTTAAGCTGCTAATCTATGCACTCTCCATTTTCTTTTTGGAGGCACTCAGGGCTATGAGTTTTCCTCTTAGCACTGCTTTCATTGTGTCTGAAAGATTTGAGTATGTTGTGCCTTCATTTTCATTAAATTCTAAAAGTCTCTGGTTTCTTTCTTTATTTCTTCTTTGGCCAATGTGTCATCGAGTAGAGTATTGTTCAGCCTCCATGTGTATGTGGGCTTTCTGTTGTTTTTGTTGCCATTGAAGACCACTCTTACTACATAGTGATTCAATAGGAGGCATGGGATTAGTTCAATCTTTTTATATTTGTTGAGGACTGTCTTGTGACCAATTATATGGTCGATTTTGGAGAAGGTACCATGAGGTGCTGAGAAAAAGGTATATTCTTTTGTTTTAGGGTGAAATGCTCTATAAATGTCAGTCAAGTCCAATTGGTCCAAAGTTTCAATTAGTTTTATTGTGTCCCTGTTTAGTTTCTGTTTTCCAGATCGGTCCATTGAGGAGAGTGGAGTGTTGAAGTCACCCACAATTATTGTGTTGGGTGAAATATGTGCTTTGAGCTTTAGTAAAGTTTCTTTTATGAATGAGGGTGCCCTTGCATTTGGCACATAGATGTTCAGAATTGAAAGTTCTTCTTGGTGGATTTTTCCTTTGACCAGCAAGAAGTGTCCTTCTGTATCTCTTTTGATGACTTTAGGTTGAAAGTTAATTTTATCTGATATTAGAATGGCTACTCTGGCTCGATTCCTGAGACCATTGGCTTGTAAAATTGTCTTCCAGCCAAGGTAATTTTTGTCTAAGGTAATTTTTGTCTTTGACAATCAGGTGTGTTTCCTGTATGCAGCAAAATGTAGGGTCCTGTTTCCTTATCCAGTCTCTTATCCTATGTCTTTTTATTGGGGAGTTGAGTCCATTGACGTTAAGAGATATTAAGGAGTAGTGATTATTACTTCCTGTCATTTTTGATGTTATTTTTATATTTGAGTGATTATCTTCTTTTCGGTTTGAGGAAAGAAGGTAACTATCTTGCTTTTTCCAGGGTGTAGTTTCCCTCCTCATATTGGAGTTTTCCTCCTATTATTCTTTGTAGAGCTGGGTTTGTAGAAAGATATTGTGTAAATTTGGTTTTGTCATGGAATATCTTGGTTTTTCTATCTATTGTGATTGAGAGTTTTGCTGGGTATAGTAGTCTTGGCTGACATTTGCATTCTCTTAGTCTACATGAGATCTGCCCAGAATCTTCTAGCTTTCATGGTCTCTGGTAAAAAGTCTGGTGTGATTCTGATAGGTCTTCCTTTATATGTTACTTGGCCTTTTTTTCTTACTGCCTTTAATATTCTTTCTTTGTTTAGTACATTTGGGGTTTTGATTATTATGTGACAAGAGGTATTTCTGCTCAAGTCCAGTCTGTTTGGAGTTCTGTAGGCTTCTTGTATATTCATGGGCATCTCTCTCTTTAAGTTGGGAAAGTTTTTTTCCATATTTTTGTTGAAGATATTTGCTGGCCCTTTCAGCTGTAAATCTTCACTCTCATCTATACCTATAATCTTTAGGTTTGGTCTTCTCGTTGTGTCCTGGATTTCCTGGATGTTCTGGGATACAAGCTTTTTGCATTTTGCATTTTCTTTGACTGTTGAGTCAATGGTTTCTATGGTATCTGCAGCATCTGAGATTCTTTCTTTTATCTCTTGTATTCTGTTGTTGATATTTGCATCTATGGCCCCTGATTTCTTCTCAAGGTTTTCTATCTCCAAAGTTGTCTCCCTTTGTGATTTCTTAGTTGTTTCTACTTCAGATTTTAGATCCTGGATTGTTTTGCTTAGCTCGTTCACTTGCTTGTTTGTGCTTTCTTGTAATTCTTTAAAAGATTTTTGTGTTTCCTCTTTCATGACATCTGCTGTTTGACTCACTTTCTCCTGCATTTCTTTAAGTTTTGTGTGTGTGTGTGTGTGTGTGTTTCTCTGTGTGTATTTCTTCTTTATTGGCTTCTATCTCTTGAGCCTTATTCTCCTGAATTTCTTTAAGTGATTTTTGCATTTACATTAATCGGGTTTCTAGCTTATTCATGTTCCCCTGTATTTCTTTAAGAGATTCATTTATGTCCTTTTTATGTTATTCTAGCAGCATCATGAACAGTGATTTTAAATCCAAATCTTGTTTTTCTGGTGTGTTTGCATAATCAGGACTTACTGATGTTGGAGAGTTTGGTTCAGAGGCTGCTATATTGCCTAGGTTTCTGTTAGTAGCATTCCTACATTTGCCCTTTGCTATCTTGTTATTTCTGGCGTTAGTTGGTCTTGTCTCTGGCTGGTATTTGTGCCTCTTGTGAGGGTATATGGCTATTTCTGCAACACTGGATGGCTGGGTTTCCCCTGTTACAGATTGCTAATGAGCTGCCCTCCTCTTGGGTGTCCTTGCAGCCCTAATGTGCCTTGCAGCAGGTTGTCTGTGTGAACCAGGAGCTGCCCGTTTGCTCCTTCAGCGAGTGCTGATGGTGTATGCTGCTGCGGGACCTTTACCAAGTGCTGGTCACTCTGCTGGGCATCCTATCTCCCAACCAGGTTGGTGCACACAAGGTTAGCCTAGCTGCTGAGGCCCTGAGTCTAGGCAAAAGCCTGGCAGGCTAAGGCCTGAGCAAACTTCCCCTTGGGCTATGACTGTTAATTGGTTCTGTCAGGTGGCCAGGATGGCGGTGTGTATGCTGGGAGAGTCTGCTGGGCTAGCAACCTTCTGGCTGGGTTGGCACACAGATGGCCCACAGAGCATCCCAGGGCCTGGGGTCAGTCCAAGGCCTGTCCGTCTTAGATCCCCGCTATATTAGCCTCAGGCTATGACTCTTAGCTGACTTTGCCTGCTAGTACTCTCTGGTGTCCAGTAGTCAAAATGGAGGAGTACATGCTGGGCTGGGCAATCAACCTCCTGGCCAGGTTCGCACACCGATGCACAGCCCCCCCCCCCCCCCGAACAGCCCAGGGCCTGGGTGCAGGGCAACGCCTGTCAGGCTTAGACCCCCGCGATGTTGGCCTTGGGTTATATTTGCATACCTCAGTCTGTCTGATTTCTCTGGAGCCCGAGATCCAAGATGGCAGAGAGACTTAACTGACTGGTGGGAGGCAGAGTTCTGATGTGGCTTCTTGGTTCCACTGCTGATGGCCCTTCCGCTGGACCAACTGCCACCTCCGCTGCCTCTGCCACTGCAGTCGCCCCCATGGAGTCTTTCTAACAGACATGAAAGAGTATGTTACGTTCACTCAATGGATTTTTCAGGATAATAATTTCCACCAATTGACCTTCATAGTGTAATGAAGCCAGTTTTATTTGCCTTAAATGGTCTTCAAGTTTTCATTGCTTTGGGATTGTTAAGAAATAGGCATTGTCTCAAAGATCCTGAATCTTTTCTAATTTATATAGACTGTGGTTGCCTTTTAATTTTTCTATTTTCTTTTTTAAATTTTATTTTATTATTTTATTTAATTTTATTTATTCACTTTATCCTGCTCAGTGTCCTACTTCCTGGTCACCATCACCAGCTCCTACGGTCCTCACCCCTCCCTTTCACCTCTTTTGGTCTACAAAGAGAAGGCAGGGGTCCCATTGGGTATCCCCAACCCTGGTACATCAAGTCTCTGCAGGGCTAAGCACATTCTTTCCCACTCAAGACAGCCTAGGCACCCCAGCTAGAAGAACATTTCCTATGTACAGGTAACAGCTTTCGGGATAGCCCCCCTACAGTTGTTTTGGGATACACAGGAAGACCAAGCTGGACATCTGCTACATAATGTGTAGAGAGACTTAGGCCCAGCCCATATATGCTCTTTGGTTTAAGTTCAGTCTCTGTGAGCTCCAAAGGATCCCAGTTAGTAGACTGTCTTTGTCTTCCAGTGGAGTTCCTAAGTTGAGGGACTCATTATTACATTGTTACTTATTTACAAGATTAAAATTATTCTGCATGTTGGCCAAACTATTACAGCAGGAATAACTATCCTTGTTTCAGGTTTGAAGTCTGATCAAGATTGCAAATACTCATCATTACATAGAGGGCTGAGTGAAGTTAGAGATTGAATCGTGTTGATTATTTGATGCTCCCTATAAAAAATAATATTTAGAAAGTCTGTTCTTTATTGGATCAGTGACTTAGCTATAGTCCAGAATCAAAGGAATTAATTTTTGTTTTCACTATATTTTTAATTGCATAAGTTACTCTACCTAGTGGTCATACCAAACAATGTGTCTAATTATGGCATTTCACATATATACATCATTATACCTGTATACATAAAAATATGGAATATTATCTTTTATGATTTTAGTCTACCAAGTTGCTTGTTTTAGCTAAAATCAAGTTTCCAGTTGCACCTCATATAATCCTATATTTTCAGATGTTTGGTTTCTACAAAACCAAAATAATAAAATAAAACAAAACAAAACAAAAATCCAGCTAAACAAGAAATTCATCTAAAAGCAATGAGAGAGAGAGGTAAGTGGCATATTGCAGAAGTGACAGGGTTCACTACTACGGATCAGTGCTCTTTTACTTTTCTTCTGTATCAATGAGGAACATTTCATAAGACAAACATTATAATGGGTTTGCCAAGATTACTTAGTGATCAGAGCTCTGACGTCCATGTGTGTTCATTGTCATGAGTTCCCCTTCTGCCCAACTGCAAGCAAAAGAAAGAAATCATAAAAATTACTTGAAATTGTTTTAAAATTAGAAGATTATTCTGAAGTCATTGAGTTCTTCATATACTCTTTCTGTATTCACACACACACACAAACACACACACATACACACAAACACACACACATACACACAAACACACAAACACACACATACACACAAACACACAAACACACACACACACAAACACACACACACACAAACACACACAAACACACACACACACACACACACACACAGAGAGAGAGAGAGAGAGAGAGAGAGAGAGAGAGAGAGAGTTTCTTTTTAGGTTGAACGATCATGAGTTTTTGCTTAAGTGATCAAGAACCAAGTCTAGGTAACAAACAGATCTAGGTAACCAAACACTGCTGGTCTATACAAAACAAAACAAAACAAAACAAAACAAAACAAACAAAAACCCGCAGCTAGTCTGCTGGTTTATTTATAGTCATTTGGTGAAACGTAGATCTGTGCCTTATTCAGCCAACCTCATCATGGTCAAAACTCATATGAACTCACAGAGAGGGAGAAAGCAATCACAGGGCCAGTGTGGGTTTTCACTACAATCTTTAAATATATTATAGCTTTCAATTTAATGATTTTATGTTGATGTTCCTGAAGATTTGAACAAATGTACCTCTGTTTCTTGTGCCTTCTCTTGAACTCTTTTCCTTCTGTTTGTTTTGTCTAATTATACCATGTTAGATTCTGTTTTGTCTTATTTTATTTCACTTTTTTGTTCTACATTATCAATAATAAAAAAGTACTGTACTACTATAAATAACTTGATTATTTCTACACTTCAATAAAATTATAACTCAACTAACATTTCAGTTTAAGAAACCAACCAATTCAATTTAAACCCTGTCTTATGTGGCTAACTTTAAACCTCATGTAATCAAGCTTAAAGAAATAGGCCCCAGAGACTGTTCTGCCCTTGGTCATGGGCATTAGGCACCATTAAAGGAAACAAAGATTTGAATGAGAGATGGAAAAGAGAAAAACAGAGCTGTATATGCATGGTGGAGATAGGTGGAACTGGAGACATTACAGAGATGAGAATCAGACTGACATGAATTAGCTTCACTGCCACCTGATGTCATTATGATAGCTGGTTCATGCAGCCACCAAAGGCCATTTAGATGACCGTGGATTGGGCCACCACCCAAACCCATGTTGATATCATTGTGCTCCCTATGCTGCCATTTGAGACCATGGTAATATCAGTGGTTCATTAAGGTTGCCTCTGAGAGTCTTGTCTGAATTAGTGGTCCTCCTGCAGACTGAGGTCATGTTTTTTGTCTGTTCTGTCATAAAAACCTGTTTTGAACCTCAAGATCTTTTCTCCTGCTGACTTCAAAGTATAAGGAATCTAGTTTTGCAGTGATATAGAAGATTGCATATACATAGTTGAGAAAGAGGGAGATATAGGCTTCTTGTGACAACTCTTACTCCCACCCAACACCTAACCACTCAAAAAGTTGCAACTTAATCATGAAGTCATCAAATAGATCACTTAAAATAGTCTGATAAAGATGATCAATTTAGCTTTCCACTATTGATGGATTTCTGTTTGAGATGTTCAAGGGAAATGGCTCAGTTCTAATTTTAAGTGGAAGGCCCCTGAGAATGTGACCACACTCCAGTGGGTATACAAACAACAGAAAATGGACTGGTTCCTTGGTTTCTTCTTCTTCTTCCTCTTCCTCTTCCTCTTCCTCTTCCTCTTCCTCTTCCTCTTCCTCCTCCTCCTCCTCCTCCTCCTCCTCCTCCTCTTCTTCTTCTTCTTCTTCTTCTTCTTCTTCTTCTTCTTCTTCTTCTTCTTCTTCTTCTTCTTATCTTCTGATGATGATGATGATAATGATGATGATTATTATTAACTTTACGAAGATAGAGATGGAAATATTGAAAAGTGAATTGTGCCCAGGGTTCATGATGTGAATTTTTCAAAAAAAATCAATAAAAATGCTATGATAAAAAAATACTAGTCCTTGGACTGGTAAAGGTTAAGAGCACTTGATGCTTTTGTGGAGGGTCTAGTTTTAATTCCCAGTATTCACATGGTAGCTCAAAACCATATAACTCCAGTTCCAGTGGATATGATGCCCTCTTCTGGAATTTTTACACAGCAGGCAAACCTGTGATGCACATACTCAGTCTTTGGAAGGCTTTTAATTCTTTGAATATACATGGTATCTATTACCAAATCAACTTGAAAATGAATTGCAGTTTATCTGAGATCTGCACTAAGAGAACAAACCACTGATTTATTTACAGGTTTGATTCATTC
The DNA here is from genome assembly GCF_947179515.1 of Apodemus sylvaticus. NCBI lineage: Eukaryota > Metazoa > Chordata > Mammalia > Rodentia > Muridae > Apodemus > Apodemus sylvaticus. The sequence continues at coordinate 105,133,111 of NC_067473.1, read as the reverse complement.
TTCAGAAAGCAGGGATAATGTCTTCTGCATCAAAAGTGAGTGTGCCTTTGCTTCTGATAGTTATTAGTATTTATAAAGAAATTTAAAACAATCACTTGTAATTATGCAAATTTTCTTAGATTGAAAAATAACATCTGACTTGGAATGCTCTGGAGTTGAAGCTTAAAAATATTCTCTGGCCACAAACCTAAAAGTATTGTGGGTTTCAAAGGGTCTTTTAGGTGTAGGCTGTGTGTGTGTGTGTGTGTGTGTGTGTGTGTGTGTGTGTGTGCTCATACAGGCTTCTGTTTGCATGTTTATGAACAACAGAGAAAGGATAGAGGAAGGCAGAATTCAGCCTAAGGTCAGTGGGGGATTAATGGCCATAATTAACATACTGTTAAGATTTCCACAGGTTGGGTGACAAGGCGGTAGAGTCAAGAAGTACAGAAATAGGAGGAAATAAGTAGTTCTCTGGGGTAGATAATGAAAGGCACTATTATATGGGGGCATGAGAAGCAGTGTGATCGTTTTCATTTGCAAATTGCAGACTAATGACTTTGCTATTGGTGAAAAGGAAGTTCCAAGAACTAATTAAAAATAATTGATACATTAATGCTAATAAATATACTTGCCAACCAGCACAAATAGACTTGTAATTTGGGGGCATGTTCTCTGTGCTCCAGAAGCCTGGGTGAAGCTATAATTTAAAGATCACTATTCAGAAAGTGTCAAAGACCCATGGGAAGCTAAAACCAGGCCATTTACTCCCCATCTAAACTGAAGATCAAACCCTCCTTATGAATTCACAGGTGAGTTAAGATGCTATCCTGACCATGATTAAAGACTTTTTGGGTCTCCAATTCTTCTGGCTGATACCTAAGAAACAGGAGTAGCATTTAATTGAGAGAAAAGGAGAGTGACATTTATTCTTGACACCTTTACAAAGTCTTTCTCAACTACAGTGTAGTGTGCCCACTACAGGATGGAAAGAGATGCCCTGGGTGGTGGACAATAATAATTACCAAGTGGAAAAGGCAGTTAAACAAAGGGCTCTTACAATGGCTATTTTGCAGATATAGACTCTCTCTCTCTCTCTCTCTCTCTCTCTCTCTCTCTCTCTCTCTCTCTCTCTCTCTGTGTGTGTGTCTCTCTCTGTCTCTCTCTGTCTCTCTCTCTCTCTTATTCTCTGTCTCTGTCTCTGTCTCTGTCTCTGTCTCTTTCTGTCTGTCTCTGTGTGTGGGGTGTGTGTATGTGTGTGTGTAAAATCACCTGGATTTTGACATTTGTCCTAGGTTATGAGCTTAAAATATATATGTATACAATAGTGAACACATCTATAGATCTCTGTCTGTCTGTCTGTCTGTTTGTCTCTGTCTGTCTGTCTGTTAGTCTGTCTGTCTGTCTCTCTCTCTCTCTCTCTCTCTCTCTATATATATATATATATATATATATATATAAATCTATCTGTATATCATTTTCTATCATCTGTCCATCTCTGTAGTTTTTAACCATTTATGCATATAAAAAATAAACAACTTAGCGGGTAAGTCCAAATGTTTGAAATGCAGTAAGATGGAAATATAGATCCAAAAATCAAAATAAACACTTGACAAGGAGACTTCGAATAAAAAATGTCCTTCTCTGGTCTTTGCTTTAACATGTAGCACAGGGAATTCATAATTCTCACTCAAATTATCAAGCTATGAAAGAAAAGAAACAAAGAAATAGACTTAAATTTCAAAGAATTCTCTTTTCAATAAGTATTATGTATTTATGAAGCAAGCAACTTAAATAATTATTCAGAAAATAAGACATAATTTGTTTTTTCCAGTGATTCCTATGTTAGGTTGGTATAGTTCTAAGAAATGGAAAAACTCAGAAAATAGTATATTTAATAGGCTGTGATTTTTTATATCATACATAATGCAAAGTATCTAAATATTATATAACTATTAAAAGAAAAATTGGATAATTATTTATTTGCAAAATTGGATTCATATATTTTTCAGAAAGTATTTTCCCAAGATGATTGAATGCTAAGTAAGGGAAGTATAGAATCTGTGTATTTGAAACAATGTCTTTAATTTTAAATACCAAGTAACATATATAATTCCATTAAAAAGTACAAAAGTCTGAGTTTCACTAATTCTGCTGTGTAAATTTAAGTAAGTTGACAAATATATAGACTATTAATTACATAAAAACAATATCCCTGTATAGTAGAATTATTAAAACTACCAGAGATTGCCTAAACAACCTGCAGATAAGTTACAGATGTTATAGAAATATGAAAGATGCATTGTAAATAGAAGAAAGTTTCATCTTAAAAATGGAATTACTTTTTTCATCAAATTAATTAATACCTAGGGATCTTTTTCAAATTATTCTTTTTTCTTATTTTACAATCCAGTTATTTTCCCTCTCCAGGTCTGCCCTCTGACTGTTTGTTCCTCATCCCCAAACTCCTACTCAATCTACATTTCCAAGAAGAATCCCCCCACATCCACCCCACGAGAGCTCCCCACTCCACAGACCTCCCCACAACATGAAACCTCAAGACTCTCAAGGGTTAGGTACATCTTCTCCCACTGAGGTCATGCCAGGCAGTCCTCTGCTGTATATGAGTCAGGGGCCTAATATCAGCTGCTATATGCAGACTGGTTTGTGACTCCATATTCATTTTGAAATTACTATGTAATCCCCAAAATGAATTAAGTTTTTGAATTTTTCTCTATACATTAAAGAAGCCATGTACCTTGTTATTTTCCTAGCAATCAAGGAAGATTTTTTTCCTTCTTTTAAGATTTGAGCACCCTCCAGAATCTCTTTATTTAATAAGTTGTAAAAAAAAATAAAAGGAGAGAAAGCTGGTCTATGATTCATATAAAACATAAGATATAATTTGAGGTTTAATGTTGTTATGAAGTAATAAAGTTATGAAGTTTATTACCTATTCATGAGTTCGTGTGTGTGTGTGTGTGTGTGTGTGTGTGTTTACATTTGATTCTAATGAATTTATTGAGCTTTTTTGGTTTCTTCGTACACAAAACTGTATCACTTCCCCCTTGAAATCTCTTGCACAAGCCATGAAAGATATACTTTGAACTTAACATTTGGACACATTTTAATTGAAATGACTATGAAGCATAAAAAGATATTTGTCATTGTCTCTAATTAAAATAATTTAAGAACTAGCTGACACTTTAAGCATTTTAATGAGCATAGTATTTCAGGTAAAAAAAGATTTAAAGCCTCCTATTTAATAAGCAAACTTATATTAATAGTAAGTCAACATTTTAGTTACACAATCTGTTCTGGTTAATTCTGTGTAGTTTATTGTCTTTCATATAAATCCAAAGTGTTTTCTTATCATTTTTTTCAATTATAATATTGCGATTCCCTATTAGAGTGGGAAAGTTTGCAGTGAAGTCTTATATTCCTATTTCATTTAAATTTACCTTTCATTTACTCTCTGTAAAGATTTTATCCAGTACCCACATTGGCTATTAAAATTCATCTGATAGATCATGAGAATTTACTTCGCAGTTCATTTTCACACCTGTACAGTGCTATCTAAATTATTTTTAACCCACAAAATATTTATCAAATGTTATATGTCAAGAACTTGTCTGGTCATGTGGATCACTCCATTGAGCAAGCAAATAAAATAAGTATAACCAATTGAAATGTGCATGTTATGATGGCATTGGTCTTAAAGTATGATATTCATAGTTTTCCACCAAATAATTGGATTTGCTATCAACAGACAGAAAAGAAGAAATACTGTGAAGTGAGAGGGAAAAATAAGTACTACAGCTACCTTTTAAAAGTAACATTTTATGCACCTTTCACACATTCAATGGAGACAGGTTTAGAGAGTGAAATTCCAAGTGTGAAGTAGTATCAACAACAGACCAGAAAAGAAACACTGGCCTAAGCCCCAGGCATTGAAAGAGTGGAAAGGTGAGAGTTTCAATAAGTAAGATAGAGAAAATGACAGTTCTTGTCTTCTATCCAAATTTGTTATTTATGAATAGTTGGGTGTGCCAGTATATATAAGACATACATGGTCCAGAGCCAGATATATGATCCCATCAACTAATATTACTTGTAGTTGTGAAGAGTCACATGGGTACAAGGGTTCAACATTTAAGACTACCTGGGTTCAACAGTTAAGATTACTTACAACTCTAGCTCCAAGATGATCTGAGTTAGATCCTTGGTAGAAGACAAAAACTGACTTTCATAAGTGATTCCTTCCTTTATAAGCATGCCATGTCATGTGCAATGAACACACACACACACATACGCACACACACACACACACAAATACATAAATAAATAATGAAAATTTAAAAAAATCAGAAACAATAAACCATTAAGCCTTTCTATTCGTATCTCACTTATTTTATAATAATAAAAGATTAATTATTTCATTGTATATATTAAATTTTGCTTCCAAATATGCATTTTGATGGGTATGCATACAAATATATATTTAATATATAAATAGTGTCAAAATTAATATTCCCTATACCAAGTGAGAGTGTACCATATGACTTGTAGTTTACATCATATTAACATAATGTGTGTGTGTATATATATATATAAAGGGAATATATAATTAATAAATCAGCAGTTATTTAGAAAGTTTTCCTCGATTTTTTTATTGGATATTTTATTTATTTACATTTCAAGTGTGATCCACTTTCTGGTTTCCTCTCCAGAAACCTCTGTCTCATCCTCCCTCTCCCAACTTCTATGAGGGTGCTCCCCATCCACCCACCCCTTCCTACTCCCTGTGCTGACATTCCCTTATGATGGGGCATTGAGCCTTCCAAAACCAAGGGCCTCTCCTCCCATTGATGTCCACCAAGGCCATTTCTCTGCCACATATGCGGCTGGAGCCATGGGTCCCTCCATGTGTACGCTTTGGTTGGTGGCTTAGTCCCTCGGAGCTCTAAGGTATCTGGCTTGGTTGATATTGTTGTTCTTCCTATGGATTGCAAACCCCTTCAGTGCCTTCAGTTCTTTCTCCAATTACTCCACTGGGGACCCCGTACTCATGTAAGACATAATAGAAATTCAAATATAATTTAATGTGGATGATAAAATAAAACTTTATAGCAATGATAAACAATTGATAATCGAGAAAATATCAAAATCAGTTTTGATTAATTTGAATATATATGAATATATTTATATGAATTTGAATATATTTATATGTATTTGAATATATATAATAATTTGATTTTTTTAATTGAATATCGTCCTCATTTACATTGCCAATGGTAAAAACTTTCCAGATATCCCCCCTCCCCTAAGACCACAAGCCCCTATCCCTCTTCCCTCCCCATACCTCCATGTATATGCCTCTCCACCCAACACACTCGCCCCCCCCATTCCCTTTGTTGGGGCCTCTATGAGCCTTTACCTGACCGAGGACCATTCCTCCCACTGATGCCCCAAAACTCTTTCCTCTGCCACATTTTGCCCCTTTATTGATCGTTCAGTCCCTGGAAGACTTGGGGCATCTGGGTGGCCAAAAGCATTGTTCTTCCCATGGGGCTCTAAACCCCTTCAGCAACTCTAGACCATCCACCAGCTGGACCATCCTCCATTTGGGACCAGTGCCCAGTCCAATAGTTGCTTGCTAGCATCTGCCTCTGTATTTGTAAGGCTCTGGCAGGGCTTCTCCAGAGACAACCATGGCATGCTCCTTTTGGTATGCTCTTGTTATCGTCCATAAACATATTGGGGTTTGGTGACTGTTTACAGGATGAATCCCCAGGTAGGGCAGTCTCTGGGTGGCCTTTACTTCAGTCTCTGCTCCACATATTGTCTCCCTTATTGCTCCTGTGACTGTCATCCTAAGCGAGGCAACCCAATCACAAAAGAACACACATGGTACGTACTCAATAATAAGTGAATGTTAGCCCAAAACCTCAAAATAAAAAAAGTTACAATTCACCCTGCACAGGAAGCTCAAGAAGAAGGAGGACTTAAGTGAGGGTGCTTTGGTTCCTCTACGAAAGGGAACAAAATAATTTGAGAATTTTGCTGTAAATACTTTTTTCCTCTGTCATTTTAGTATTCACATATTTTTTGTTCATCTCATAATTTTATCCTTAATTCTCTTTTTGTCAGTATTTATTCACTTTAATTTGTTATTCTCTAAAATGACATTCAGAAAAATAGACCCATATTAATTTACAAAAAGTCACTTTAAACTAGAACCTGTGGTGTGTGTGTGTGTGTGTGTGTGTGTGTTTGCATGCGTATGTGAGTATGTGTGTTTCTGTATTTTTCCCTCCTAATATAGGCATTATATACAGCAATGTTAATTTCTTTATCATGCTTTTGTATTAACAGTTACTTAAAATGATCATAAAATATTAAAAAATCTGCAAATATCAGCCATTATTTTCACCTATAATTTCACAGACTGTATATAAATATTAACATATAATAGGTGTTATGTAACTGACCGTTTTAATACCAATAACATAATTTAATGATGTACCTTGGAAGTTAGTTTTTTGTTTATTACTGTGTCATTTGTATTCTACATCTTACAAATTCAATTAGAGTGAACCTGAGATTTCATTTCCTATTTCTTTCTCTTAACTTGGTGCTCAGTGGGTTTGTTCAGTAGATGTATATTTTTATTACTTAGACATGTTCAACTGTTTTTCCTTTTTACCCACTTGAAGTTATCTTTCTAAATTGAATTTATACATTTTAAGGCAGATTAAGACATTTTAAATATTTATTTTTATTTCTCTATAGATGTGTGCATCTGTCAGTGTGTCTGAGAAGTTTTTATATGTCGGTCCTTGCTGGAGTTAGAATTACAGGTAGTTGGGAATAAACCAATAATAGTGCTGGAAACCAATTTAGGGTCCACAATGCATTCTGCAATATTAAACCCTAAATCATATCCTCAGTCAATTACTTGAATTTTTATTTATGCTAATGAATCAAAAATCAACAGAATTTTGATTTCTGACTAGCTCACTATACATTTGATAAGCCTCCATCCATTTTTCCCACATTTCTGTTTTTGTTTTCTAATTATCCTTTGCATTTGGTGTTTGCATTTGAGTGTATGTATGTATGTATGTTTGTATGTTTATGTTGAGATCACTTGTCTATGTCTATTGATTTTTTTATCAATAAATTTATTTTGACAGGATTTCTCACTGAACTCATAGCTCAATCAATGATCAAAGTTTGTTAACTAATCAACTTTGCTTGAAAATCTGCCTGTTAACATATTGAGTTTAATAGTTATAAATAAGTACCCTCATGTGTGTCATTTATTGAGCATTGCAAATTCACTCTCAATTCCTAGCACATGTACAACAAATGCTTCACTAACTGAATGGTTTTTGCTGCTTCATTTTTATGTTTTAATTTTCTCAAAAGCTTCCAAAAAGCTTAGAAGTAGTTCCTTTGGCATAGCAGCCATGAAGCTGGAAAAAATCTTCTACCACTTATTAATCTGTTTCTTGTCTTAATTTTGCCTTATATTTTCTGATCTTAAGGTATGTACTGAAAGGTTTGCATTAAGAATATGATCAGCTTGATTGTTTGCCATGTGTGCTCTGATTCATATTTTTAGCAAGTTCACATACATTGTGATATGTTCTGAACTTATTAAGTGATTTAAGCCATATTGCTCTCATTTTTAATATGAAAATTATATATTTCACATGAAAAAACAAGATACAATAAAACAGGGCAAACACCACCTTATTGATGCTAGATAAAACATCCTGATGGAGAGAAAAAGACCCTATGTCCTAGCAACAGCCTGGGTCATTAAGGGAACTGCAGAGGACATCCCCAGGCAACAATTCAAATTAACAGAACCCAATTCCTTCATAAGAATAATCCCTGGCTACAAAAAGTGTACAGTTCAGTTTCCATTTCCACCACGACTAAGAATCCTCAATAGGGTCCCCCTTCTAGATTGGAGGAAGTTTCCACTGGACTAGGTTTATCACTCCCCAAAGCCCTATAATTCTAGCAGTGTCTTTGTATACTCTCCCCCTCCCTCCTCTAACCTGATCCTTCCATCTCCAGTACTCACCTGTACCCATGCAAAATACAATTTATTCGAATCTGCCTTTCTAGGGAAATCCATGGTTCTCCCATAGAGTCCTCCTCTGACTCTAATGTCTATGAGCATGTAGATTTTAGCTTGATTATCATTTACTTAACAGCTAATGTCTACTTATAAGTGAATAAATAACATGTTTATTTTTCTGGCTCACTCTTAGCTCACTCAGGATGTTGTTTTTATTGATGCATCCATTTGCTTGCAAATTTTATGGTATCAGTTTTGAAAACACCTATATATTACTCTATTATATAAGTGTACCATATTCTCTTCTGTTGAGAGACATTTATCTAGGTTGTTTCTAGATTCTGGCTATGATGGAAAAAAAGCTGCAATGAATGAAACTGAGCAAGGGTCCTTGTGGTAGGATGGAGTGGAGTGTCCTTTGGATATATGCCCACAAACGGTCTATATGTATCTTGAGGAAGATTGATTCCCAAGTGCCTGGGGAACAGGCATATTGATCTCCATAGGGGCTGTACAAGTTTGCACTCCCATCAGTAACAAAAGGGTGATCCCTTGCTTCATATACTTACTAATATAACCTGTCACTTTTGTTACTGATCTTAGACATTCTGAAAATTGTAAAAATGAATCTCAATGTAATTTTGATTTCATTTCCCTAATGGCTAAGGGCGGTTACTCTTACTTTAACTGTTTTTCAGCCATTTGAGACTTCCCTGTTCTCTCTTTAAACATGCACCCTATTTTCAATTGGATTATTTGGCTTTTGGTAGCTGGTTTTTGAGAGTTATTTATACATTTTGGATATTAGTCTCCTATCAGATATGGAGTTGGTAACAATCTTCCCATTCTGTAGTCTATTGCTTTGTCTGAATATTGCATTTCAAAATCTTTTCTGTTTAATGAGGTTTCCTTTATTAATTGTTCATCTTGTTGCCTATGTTATCATTGTTCTACTCAGAAAGTCATTTCCTGTCTATGAATTCAAGGATGCTCCTCAGTTTCTCTTTATTTGGTTCAGTGTATTCTGTTTTATGTTGAGGCCTTTGATCCAGATGGACTTGAGTTTTAAACATGGTGGTTAGTATAATAAATTTCCATTCTTCTACATTCATACTACTAGTTTGTTCAGCACTATTACTTGAAGAAGCTTGCTTTTTTTCACTGTGTATTACTAGACTATTTATCAAGAATCTGATGTCCATTAGTGTGTGGAATGGATCCTGTTTTTAGCATACTTTCTACTAGTTTGTATCTTTTGGGGTATAATTGACACCATTGATAATGTTTGGGTGTGAGTAAATATATGTCTCTGTGTATGTGTGTACTCCCATTCCTTCGATTTTGCTGGTCTGATTTTGCTGAATATTCTCTGTGTTTTCATGCTTGTCGTTTATCTACATAGGTTGGAATTTGACTTCTATCAACTTCTCTGCAGCTAGATACTTAGAAATTTTCAGAAACACAATTTCTATGTTGTATCTTCAATGTCTAACATTCTCTTTCACCTCTTGTGTTCTGTTAGTAATGTTCACGTCTGTAGATCATATTTGAATTCCTAAAATTTTCACTTTCAGAATTCCCTGCTGGAATTTTGTTTTGTTTTATTTTGTTTTGTTTGGTTCATTCTGTTTTCATATTTGGGTCTTAAACATTTCCTTACACTGCTTTTATTTTTTGTATTTCTTGAAGGGCCTTATTCATTTTCTCTTTAAGGACATCTATCATCTTCACACGGGCAGTTTTAATGTCTTTTTTTTTTTCTTGTGCTTCTTCTATGTCAGAATATTCAGGGCCTGCTGTGGTAGGATAGCTGGAGTCTAGTGAAGACATACTACCCTGTTTTTTGTTGTGTCTTTGTGCTGGCATCTAGGCATCAGAGATTGGGTTAATTTTAGTTCTAGGTGCAGATTTCTAGATTTGTCTTCCTTCTTTGGATGGGTGCTTTGTTCCTTGGTTTACTTTTCCTGTCTAGATTTTTGGTGAGAGGGATGCAAGTGTGTGTCCTATTAGAATATTTTCTTTGGAACTGATAGTTAAGGTCAACTGGGGCTACCAATTGCAATGTTTTTCTGTATATTGGGAGCAGACTCTTAGGAATGTGGATAGAGTCCAGGTATGAGGGAATTCACAGGAGGGAGTAGAGCAGATCGTTCAAGAATGGTACACTTATCTGATCTTAGAATGGGGATAGAAAGGCACAAGAGGTTACCAGAGAGATTCTCCTAAAGCATTGGGAATGAGACTGCTGGGTTGCAAATAGAGGAAGTAAAAGAGAGGGGAGAATTCTATATATAACCTACCTGTTTTCTTGGCAGAAGTTGTTTCTTTGCTAATGGAGAATGCTTGCTGTATTTGGTGCTGAGATACAGCAACAAGTAGAGAAGGGAGAAAGAGAAACATAAGCATCAACCCAGATATAAATCCTTTGACCCACAATATGCCCTGGCTATAAGATATGCAAGGGTATTGATAGTACAAATCTTGTGTAAGTAGCCAACTGATATCTACTTTGGCTTAAGTCTAACTCTATAATATAAATATACTTGACCCTGCTTTGTCAGAGTCTAGATATTCTAAAAACCCAGGGTAAAAATATATACTACTTTTCTAAATAGCATACCTTAAAATGAATTCTATGATAATCTTTCTTCCTGCTACACTTATTGAGCTTTGCCTGATTCAGCCATCATCAGTGATTTGGTTTTGTGTGTCAACTTGACACAAGTTAAAGTTATCAAAGAGAAAGGAGGCTTAGATGAGGGGGTACCTTCATGAGATCCAGCTGTAAGGAATTTTCTCAATTAAAGGAATATGGGGCAGCCCATTGTGGGTGGTACCATGCTTAGGCTAGTTGTCCTGGGTTGTATTAAAAGACAGGCTGAGCAATTCAGGGAATGCCCACCAGTATGCAGCATACCTCCATGGCTTCTGCAGCAGTTGCTGCTTCCAGGATCCTTTCTTATTTGAGTTCCTGTCCTGTCATCTTTCAATAATGAATAGTAATAGTGAAATATAAGCTAAATAAACCCTCTTCTCTCAAACTTGTGTTTTGGTAATAGTGTTTTGTCCTAAGCAATAAAAATCTTAAGTAAGTCAGATCGAAAAGCTTCCTGCAACAGATAAATCCAGACACTCACAGTCAGATATTATGCTGAAAGAGACTATGGAATACACAGTTGCAAGGATGACTGCATCAAAGCACCTTAAGAGCTTAAAGAACCCCTTGGAAGAAGAGGCAGAAAAAGTGCAGAAGCCAGAGGGAATATATGACACCAGGGAATAAGACCTTCTAAGTCAACTGAGCAAATATCATATAAATTCGCAGAGACTGAAGCAGCAAATACAGAGCCTACGTGTATCTGCACTGTGGCCTCTGAATACATATTATAGCTTTCAGTTAGTCTTTTAATCAGACTCCTTAGTGTGTGAACAACTGGTTCTCTAATTCTTGTGTTTATTTATTGCCAGTGCTCTTTTCCTTAAGACATGTGTTTGTGTTGTCTTGTCCAGTTGTTATGCAATGTGTTGCTGTTGTTGTTTGCTTGTTTTTGTTCTGTTGCATCTTATTGTGGTTTTTTTTTTTTGTCTTGTTTGGATGTTATCTTCTGGAAACCTGTACTTTCATAATTCAATACAGAAAAGAATTAGGGCCAGAAGGAAGGATGGTCAGGAAGGACTGGTAAGAGTAGAAATGGGGAAAATATTGCCAAAATATGCTGAATGGGAAAAGAATCTATTTTTAGTAAATGAAAAAATGTAATAGAATAGATATGAAAACAGAATTCATTTATTTCTGCTGCCTCTAAGAAACATACGTAAATTCCTCAATCGACATCACAGCAAGGAAAAGAATGGAAATAGATATTCCAAGCAAACTTACCTAAGTTGCAAACTGGAATTGCCATTTTAGTATGTGATAAAGTAAATTTCAAAGTAAAACTAATCCAAAGAGATAGGAAAGAATACCACACTGATCAAAGAAAAAATCAGCCAAGATGAAAGTTTAATTCTGGGTTTAATCACAATATTTAATGACAGATACAAGTATATAATATCATGGCATCAACATGAGTTGATAAACTAAATAGACATAATTTCAATGCTATAATAAGAGGAATTAGATCAAATTTTCAGCATTTGATTCACATACAAAATCAACTTATAGAGCATTAATCATCTCCCAGAACTGATCAGTCTGCAGAAGTAAATCATTTCTTTTTTAAAAAAAGACGAACACTTTCCCTGGTTCTAGGTAATGACGACAACAAACATCTCTTACAGTTAAGTCTTTTTCTGCAACAACAAAATGGACATGCAAATATTGCAAAAACTCGAGTATGCTGAGAAAAGTGCATCTCTACAGTATTCAGTTTTGCTATTTAATTTCATTTTATTTGTTTGTGTATTTTCTCTGCATATAATATACACCATGTGAGTAACCATGTTAGTCTAGATATTCTAGAGTTAAGAAAAGAGCATCAGACCTCCTGGGCCAATTCAGATGTCCCACAATAAGAGACAGAATACAGAAAATGTGTTTCATTTACAGAATGGAATATTGTTCAGTTTTAAAAAGAGAGTCATTATGAATATTTCATGCAAAAGATAAAACTAGAAAATACTGCTCTCAGTAAGGTAACACAGACCTTAAAGAACATTCATGGTATATACTCGCTGACAAATTGCTATTATCTGTAAATCACAAAATATCCATGATACACTCCATAAACCATAATGAATTAAGAAGAAAGGCTCAAGTGAAAATTCTTCAGTCCCACTTAGAAGAGGTAACAAAATAATCTTGGAAGGAAGAGGGAAAGAATGAGCATGGGTAGGAGAAGGAGGAGAAGGTAAAGTAAAGGCAGGATCAGGTATTGTAGGAAGAGGAGAGAGGCCCAGAAGTCCAGGAGAATGAAATGAAATATACAGCTTCCAGAGATATGGTTAGAGAAAACCTCTAGAAAGTCATCCTAAAGCAAAAGAATATACCTTCTTCTTAGCACCACATGGTACCTTCTCCAAAACTGACCATATAACTGGTCACAAAACAGGCCTCAACAGATCCAAGAAGAGAGAAATAAATCCATGAATCATATCAGATCACCACAGATTAAGGCTGCTTTTTAATACCAACACAAACAACAGAAAACACTCATACACTTGGAAGCTGAACAATGCTCTACTCAATGATTACTCGGTTTAGAAAGAAATAAAGAAGAAATTAAAGACTACTGAGAATGTAATGTATGAAGACACATCATACAAACACTTATGGGACACAATGAACACAGTAGTAAGAGGAAAACTCATAGCTCTAAGTGCCTCCAAAAAGAAACTGGAGAGAGCATACACTATCAGCTTGACAGCACACATGAAAGCTCTAGAACAAAAAGAAGCAAAGACACCCAAGAGGAGTTGACTGCAGGAAATAATCAAACTTTGGGCTGAAATCAATCAAGTAGAAACAAAAAGAACTATACACAGAATCAACAAAACCTGGAGCTGGCTCACTGAGAAAATCAACAAGATAGATAGATCCTTAGCCAGACTAGCCAGAGGGCACAGAGACAGTATCCAAATTGATAATATCAGAAATGAAAGGAAGACATAACAATGGAAACTGTGGAAATTCAAAAAATCATCAGATTCTATTACAAAAACTTTTACTCAAGAAAATTGGAAAATCTGCATGAAATGGGCAACTTTCTAGGCAGATACCAGGTGCTGAAGTTAAAACAAGAGCTTCTAAAACAGTCCCATAACCCCTAAAGAAATAGAGGCTGTAATTAATATTTTCCCAACCAAGAAAAAAAAGCACAGGAACAGATGGGTTTAGTGGAGAATTCTATCAGGTTTTCAAAGAAGACCTAATACGAACACTCTTCAAACCACAAAATAGAAACAGAAGGAACACTACCAATTCTTTCTATGAAGCCACAATTAAGCTTATGCCTAAACTGCATAAATACCAAACAAAGAAAGAGGACTGCAGACCAATTTCCCCAGTAAATATCAGTGTAAAAATACCCAATATAATTCTTGCAAACCAAACCCAAGAATACATTAATATGATAATTCACCAAGATCAAATAGGCTTCCTTCCAGTGAGGCAGGGATGGTTCAATATACAGATATCCATCAGTGCAATCCACTACATAAACAATCACAGTGAAAAATTCCCAGAAGATCATTTCATTAGATGCTGAAAAGGCATTTGAAAAAAATTGAGCATCTCTTCATGTTAAACGTCTTGGAAAGATCAGAAATTCAAGGCTCATAAATAAACATAGTAAAAGCCACATATAGCAAACCAGTAGTAGCCAACATCAAACTAAATGGAGAGAAACTTGAAGCAATCCCACTAAAATCAAGGACTAGACAAGACTGCCCACTCTCTCCCTATTTATTCAATATAGTATTTGATGCTGTAGAAAGAGAAATTGGACAACAAAAGGAGGTCAAATGGATACAAATCGGAAAGGAAGAAGTCAAGCCATCACTATTTGCAGATCATTTACTTAAGTGACCACAAAATTGAATCAGAGAACTCCTAAATCTGATAAACAATTTCAGCAAAGTGGCTGGATATAAAATTAATTCAAACAAACATGTAGCCTTCCTTTACTCAAAGGATAAACAGGCTGAGAAAGAAATTAGGGAAATGGCACCATTCACAATAGTCACAAATAATATAGAATATCTTGGTGTGACTGTAACCAAACACGTGACAGATCTATATGGGAAGAACTTCAAGTCTCTGAAGAAAGAAATCAAAGATCTCAAAAGCTGGAAAGATCCCCTGTGCTCATGGATTGGCAAGATTAATATTGTAAAAAAAATAAAAAATGGTGATTTTTGTCAAAAGAAATCTACAGATTCAGTACAATCCCCACCAAATTCCAAATCAACTAATTCTTCATATCATTAGAGAGAACAATTTGCAAATTCATTTGGAATAACAACAACAACAGCAAATACAAAAACAAAAACAGGATAGTGAAAACTATTCTCAACTTCTAGGGGAATCACCATACCTGATATCAATCAGTATCCCAGAGCAATAGGGATAAAACAGTATTGTATTGGTACAGATTCAGGTGGAAAGGTCAATGGAATAGAATTGAACCGACACACACATGAAACTAGAAACCTATGGTCACTTGATCTTTGACAAAGGAAATAAAACCATCCTGTGAAAAAAGACAACATTTTAACAAATAGTGCTGGTCCAACTGGCCATCAATATGTAGAAAAAATGCAAACATACCTATTCTTATCTCCTTAGACAAAGCTCATGTCCAAGGGGATCAAGCACCTCCACATAAAATCAGATACAATGAAATGTATAAAGGAGAAAGTGGAGAAGAGCCTTGAACACAGGGGTATGGGGAAAATTTCCTGAACAGAACACCAATGGCTTATGATCTAAGATCAAAAATTAACTAATGGGACCTTCTAACATTGCAAAGCTTCTGTAAGACAAAGGACACTGTCAATAGAACAAAACAACAACCAACAGATTAGGAAAAGATCTTTACAAATCCTATATCTGATAGAGGCCTAATATCCAATATATTCAAAGAACTCAAGAAGTTAGACTCCAGAGAATGAAATAACCCTGTTAAAAATGGGGTAGAGAATTAAAAAAGAATTTTCAACTCAGGAATATTTTATAGCAGAGAATCACCTAAAGAAATGGTCAATATCCTTAGTTGTCAGGGAAATGCAAATCAAAACAATCCTGAGAGTCTCCCTCACACCAGTCAGAATGGCTAAGATTAAAAGCACAGGTGACATCAGATGCTGGTGAAGACATGGAGAAAGAGGAACACTCATCCATTGTTGGTAGGATAGTAATCTGGTGGTTCCTCAGAAAATTAGACATAATATTACCTGAGGAACCAGCTATGCCATTCCTAGGCATATATTCAAATGATTCTATAACATATAACTAGGGAATATGCTCCACTATGTTCATAGCAGCCTTATTTATAATAGCCAAAAGCTGGAAGTAACCCCAGTGTCCTTCAACAGAGGAAAAGATACAGAAAAGGTGGTACATTTACACAGTAGACTACTCAGCTATGAAAACAATGGACTTATGAAATTTTAGATAAATGGATGATACTAGAAAATATCGTCTAGTATGAGGTAACACAATCACAAAAAACACACATTATATGCACTCCCTGATAAGTGGGTATTAGGCCAAAAACTCAGAATTCTCAAGATACAATTCACAGACCACATGAAGCTCAAGTAGAAGAAGACCAAAATTTGGGTATTTGGGTCCTTCTTAGAAAGTGGAATACAATATTCACCAGAGCAAATATTGAGACAAAGTATACAGTCATCAAAACACTATTTTTGATGTCAAGATAATTCTTGGTGAAAGGAGCCTGATATAGTTGTCTCCTGTCCTTACAAATATAGAGAAGGACGCTCACAGCCAACTTTTGGACTGAGTAGATGGTCCCAAGGGAGGAGGTAAAAGACTGAAGGAGCTGAAGGGGTTTGCAACCCCATAGGAAGAACAACAATATCAATCAACCAGACCTCCCAGAGCTTCCATGGACTAAGCCATCAACCGAGGAGTACACATGACTGCAGCTTCATTAACATCCTCATAGAAGAAGGGAGAGGAGGGAATGAGACAGGGCATTTCCAAGATGGGGAAAACTGGGAAAGCAGATAACATTTGAAATGTAAATAAAGAAAATATCCAGTAAAAATAAAAAGGCCCAAAATACTGGGATCGGGGAGACTCCCAGGACTCAATGAGAAAGCTCAATTCTTATCATCTATATTCTAAATTGTAGAACACTCAAGTTTGGAAAAAAAGGGAAAGAGAATAGCTTAAATTGCACATTGAACTTTACACAGTGATAGTGGGAAATGTCTGCCAATAGACAAGTCATCCAGACAAAAACTAAATGAATAAATGGTGGAGTGAATGAAAGTTATAAATCAAACTACCTAACAGGTATTTATAGTGTAAGCCACACAATCACAAAATAATATTTCTTGTTCTCAGACACTGAGAAAATTCTCTCCAAAATTTAGCACTCACTGAGACACAAAACAAGTCTCAACAGATATAAGAAAACTGAAATAATGCCACATTTCTTTTTGAGTACCACAGTTTTAAATCTGTATATCAACCACAGAAAGAACAGAAAGCTTACAAACTCATGGAAGCTTAATAACGCAACAGTGAGTGAAAAATAGGTTAAGAGTGAAATTAATAAATAAGTAAACACTTTTAAAATTGAATGGAAAAGAATATATACCCAGATTTAGAGGGCACAATGAAGGTAGTTATAAGAGGCAAGTTCATAACTATGAGTTTTAAATATAAATATTGGAGAGATCTCATATGAGTAACTTTATAGCACACCTGAAAACCACAGAGAAAAAAAAAGGAATCCAACCTCAAAAAAGTAAATGATAGGAAATAGTCAAACTCAAGGATGAAATCAATAAAACAAACAAATGCACATATAGACACACACACACACACACACACACACAGAGAGAGAGAGAGAGAGAGAGAGAGAGAGAGAGAGAGAGAGAGATTATCACAATTACAAAGAATTAAGTAAAGAAAGACTTGTTTCTTTGAGAAAATCAATAAGATTGACAAATCCTTACCCCAATTAACCTAAAGTCAGAGAGGAATTAATCAAATGAAAAATTAGAATGAAAAAGGGGACATAATGAAAGACACAGAAGGAAATTGGGGAATCATAAGGACATTGCTTAAAAACCTGTTCTTACCCCAAATTAGAAAATCTACATGAAACATATTTTCTCAATACACACCACTTACCAAAGTTAAATCAATATCTGAGAAGCAAATTAAGCAGACATATAACCTATAGTAAAACAGAAGCAATAAATAAATTCTTTTGTTTTTATTTTAACTTGGTTTCCTTTATTTTTTAATTTGGACAATTTCAAAAATGCATACAATATATTGTGAACATATTGACTTTCTCTTATTCTTTATATCCTCTTCTTAGTTCGTTTGTTTTTATTGATTATTTTATTTATTTACAGTTCAAATGTTATCCCCTTTCCCAGTTTCTCCACCACAAGCCCGCTTTCCTCCTCTTCCCTGCCTCCTCTCTGAGAGTCCCCCCCCCCCCCAGTTCTCTTAAACGCACAAGAAAACACAACAAACAAGCAAACCCAGGGCCAGGTTGTTTCAGTGCAAAATTCTATCATCATTTTAAAGAAAAATTTATCAAAATACTCCAGAAATGACTCTACAAAATTGAAACAGAAATATCACTTCTCAAATTGATTCCTGAGCTCTCAGAGCTTTTTTTTATACCAAACCACATAATGAACCAATAAAGAATGAGAATTAGAGACTAATTTGTCTGTGAACACAGATGGACAAACAGTCAATAAATACTTCCAAACCAAAAAAAAAAAAAAAAAAAAAAAAAACTCATGAAAAACATCATATACCATGATCATAGAGTTTTAATTCTAGAGATTCAGGAAAGGTTAAACTTAATTAAAATCAATAAATGTAACCAATCTTGCAACCAAACTGAAAGACAAAAATCATGTGGGCATCTCAGTATATTAAGGAATATCCTTTGACAAAAGGTATACATATTCATGGTAGAATTCTTAGAAAGATCAAGGAATCAAGGAACATATCTTAACATAATAAAAGCCATTTACTTCAAGGACTTTGCCAATATCAACTTAAATGAAGGAGCTATAAAGCAATTCCACTAAAAGCAAAAGCAAGAAAACATTGTTGAGCCCATAACTCTTCAAAATAGTTAAGACTTAAAGTCTTACCCAGAGCTATAATAAAACTGAAAGACTTCAAGAAAACACAAATATTAAAGGAAAAGTCAAAGTATTTTTATATTCTGGTGATATGGTAGTCTACATAGGTGACCCAAAGAATTCCACTGGGAAAGTCCTACAGTTGATACACACTTTTAACAAATTAGCTGAATAGAAATTTAAACATTCAAAACTAAGTAACCCTCCTCTATATAGATGACAAAGGTTGAGAAAAATATCAAGGAAACAACCTTTCATAATATCCTTTAATAATACAAAATATCTTGGAATAATTCAGTTAGAGTCTAAGAATCATTGAAAAATGGCAACCTGGACTCACATAGAATGCAAATGCAAAGAGCCATTATTCAGCTGAATTTCCTGTGTGAAGGGGTCTCCCCATTTGGAAATGGAGACACCTGGTGGACTTGCAGGCCCAGTTTTTATTTTCAGTTGGGGGAATTATGGGGGAGCGGGGTATGTGCATTTATTTATTTAGCTATGTTTTCTTACATCAGGCCAAATGACAAGGTGTTCATGCAGCTATGGATGGCTAGCCACAAGTTCCTGGATCCAAGTTCTCAATTATGGGAGACAGAAACTTAGGCCTAGTCTTCCAAACTGCTATTTTACAGTCTGTGATGTCATAAGCAGAGCTCTGGCTATCTCAGTCCTCTCAACTCTAACCAAGTAAGTGAGAGACTTTAATGATACAAAATTTAAATGAAGATATTGAAGAAAGAAATTGATGATGATAGAGAGACATTCCATGCTTGTTGATCAATAAACTTAAAACAGTAAAAATGACCATCACCAAAAGCAAACTACAAATTTACTGCAATCCCTATCAAATTTTCAGCACTATTTTTCAGAGATATTGAAAGGACAATTTTCAGCTTCAAATGGAAACACACACATACATACAAATATACACACACAACATACAGCAAGCAAACAAATAGAACAGTATAGTTAAAACAGTCCTGAATAATTAAAGAACCTTTTTCTGTTTTGTGAAATAGTTTGAAGAAGTTGATAATATCATCCTGAGGTGATATGACAGACCCAGAAAGACATACATGGTATGTACTTGCTTATTATTAGACATTAGACATAAAGTTCAGGAATACTGAACAATCCACAGACACAAAGAAACTAACTAATAAGGAGGGCCCAGGGGAGAATGTGTGGATCTCAATCAGAAATGGAAACAACATAGTAGTCAGTGGTAGATAGCAAGAAAGAAGTGGGTAGGAAAGCGTGTAGGGGAGTGTATGGGGCTGGAGATCAAGTGTAGGGGATGAGTGCAGAAGAGAGCTAGGACTAAGAACAGTTATCAATGGGGAGCATCTCTGTGACCACCTGGAGAACATGGATGGGGGAGGATACAGGGAGTCTATGTGGGTAACTCCACCTGAGATCTCTACCTGAGGGATATACAGCCAGTCATGTCTTCCAGTAGAAGGAGGCAGTCATCAATTCACCCATAGTCTTCAAACCAATATTATCCCAGACAACAAGATGCACAGAGATAAAGATTGAGCAGAAACTGAGGGAATGTTCAACCAATGACTGTCCCAACTTGAGACCCATTTCATGGAGGAGAACCAATCTCTGACATTATTAGTGATACTCTGATATCCTTGCAGGCAGCAACTCACCATGACTGTCTACTGATTGTTTGTATTCAGTGGCAGAAGGTAATAGATTCAGAGACCCATAGCCAAACATCAGGCAGAGTTTAGGGTGTCCTGAGGAACAATGAGGGATAGAGTTGAGGAAGACAGAGGGGCAAAGCCACAATACAAAACCCTGTCTTGAAATACCCAAAACAAACAAACTAATTAATTAACAATGAACAATTAATTAATTAACATAGGCAAGTAGACCTTCATGTTGAAGAGGATTATAGTAAGAAATATAGTCTACCTTATGGTAGAAGTACAAAATCATAAAGACACTATAGAAATCAATGTGGATTTCCTTTTGTGGGTCACCTTAGGAACATGGGAATCCATATGCCTCACTATACAGCAACACCTCCTCTGGGAATATTCCCAAACAACTCCTGCTACAGAACCATTTTCATTGCCATGTTAGTCATAAATTCCAGAAATTGGAAATGACTTTGAAGCCATTTAACAAAAGCATAGACAAAGAAAATGTATTACATTTGCATAATGAAATGCAATTCAGCATGAAAAATTAAATCAACAGGTAAATAGAGGAAATGAAAAAATTATCCTGAGTGGGGTATCCAAGACCCAGAAAGGTAAAAATGGTCTGTATTCACTTACATGCAGATATTAGCTACTATGTCAGTGACAACAAAAGTATAATCAGCATAATCACAGAACTTAGGTGATGAACTGAGAGGGACAGATAGAACTTGTTAGGAAATTGAAACAGAATAATAAATAGATATGGGTGCATGTGGGCAAGGTATAGAACATGAGAATCAAGTAAGGAAAGTGTGAGGAGATGGAGGTGAAGGCAAGGCTGTGAGGAGAGAGATAAAAGGTCATTTGTAAGGTATGAAAACCACAGTAAAAATGTGTGAGTGAG
The DNA here is from genome assembly GCF_947179515.1 of Apodemus sylvaticus. Classification (NCBI taxonomy): domain Eukaryota; kingdom Metazoa; phylum Chordata; class Mammalia; order Rodentia; family Muridae; genus Apodemus; species Apodemus sylvaticus. Next base: position 105,111,660 of record NC_067473.1, on the reverse strand, counting down.
TTTGTGTGTGTGTGTGTGTGTGTGTGTGTGTATGTGTGTAAAATGGCCATTTTAGATACTGCAAGAGATAAAGCCCCAACTAAATAGGTCTTGTCATCTAATAAAGTTATTATTAGTCCTGGGAGTGGGTTACATATAATTAAGTTGTTGGCCAAAGTGATTCTAGGGGAAATCTCCAAGCAACCCACATGACTGTGCAGAATGTATGTTGCTGTTCACACACTTATTAAAGCATTAATGCAGAAGAGAACTCCCAAAACATGGAGAAGTGAAGATGGTATCTTTGGCACAAGAATGTGAGCTAAAAAATAGAAATATAAACACCAGCCCAGCAACAAACATTTACCTTTGATCTACAGGTACAAAACTTGTTGGAGGAACCAATCAATATCTGATTTGTCTTAAGGCCCATTTTTTTTGAGATTGAACTCATATCCAATACTGCTTGAGTGATCAAGAACCTGACTCAGTATTTGTAGGGGGGTAGTACAAACTCTACTGCTCAATAAATAAGTAGGTAAGTAAGTAAGTAAGCAAATAAAGAGCAATAAATGACTCAATGATATTCTGCTATACTCATAGATTATTGCCTTCTTAGCCACCACTAAAGATACTTTCTTATAGAATAGCAAATGGGAAAAAACATGAAGATCCGCAGCCATACATTCTGCAGAGTTAGGGACCTTGGAAAACTTAACACTAAACAGGATGTCTCTATCAAATCCTTCCTCTCAGGGAAATCTTTAGAAGAGGTGACAGAGTGTAAGAAACAAAGGGGATATGGGACTTGAAGGAAACAAGAGACACAAATCAATTGAGAAAGTTCAAACAAATTCAGAGTCAAACAACAAGCACAGGAGGTCTGCACTAGGTCCCCTGCACTTAAGTCTTCTGCTTTACTGTGTTTATGGGATTGTTGGGTGTGTGCATGGGTATGTCTCAGATTCTTTTGCCTTCTATTGGACTCTCTTCCTTTAATACATCCAATTATGGTGTGCTAATTTTTGTTTTAATATACTATATTCAACACAGCATAGCATAGTATAACAAAGCAATGCATAGCATAGCATAGCATATTCATAACAGAGCATAGCATAGTCATTTCCTATATAATCCAATCATTTTGATTCCTGGCTTTCTTTTACCCTTTGGCCTCCTGGCTGCTGCACCTGTTTCCCCTTTCTTCACTCCCCTTCTGCCCACATGGCCCAACTCAGTCTGGTCAAGTACCTATACCTCAGTCTTTCCTGTAGGTTGCTGTCTCTGACTATGCCCATCCACATAGCTGTAATAAAACTTCTCATTCAAAATACAAGAGAGCAGTCATACTTTCTTCCCTTTTCCTTTTCCACACATCACCACACCACACCACACGACATCACACATTTTCTAGTGAAATATCAACTAATTTTAAGTGAATTTTCTCAACGAGTTCTGTGGTTTGGATGGGAGAAGCCCCCAAGAGCTCAGAATTTGAAGACAAGATTGGCTTGTAGGAGCTCTGACCTTATCAATTAATTAGGCTATTAGTGAGTTCATAATTTTAATAGATGTTGGGGTGTGATTGAAATTATAAAGAATCCTGAAGGGGCTGTTTCATTGAGGGAGTGAATTTAGTGCTATATTCTGTTCTAGAGCTTGCACTGCTTCCCAAATTCTAGAAGGAACCTACTTCTCTCTACTAACACAGGAGCCTGAATTCTGTAACTTACTCTAAGAGAGAAACAACACAGTTGTGTGGCCACATGTTTAATTCCCTAAAGCATTGAGATGAAGGAAATCTTCCCACCTTTTATGTTGTTCAGCTCCAACATTATAGCATAATAGAAAACAGGTGAACAACTATTCAAATATTCTATTAGATGGACACTACAATTCATATCATGGTTTTCTGAAGAAATGATTGCATTTCTTTTCATAATATTTTCTCCACCTAAAAGGTTCAACTTCAAATTCGCCACTAACTTTTCATTTGATTGACAAACTTATATTGTAACCAAATTTTAGTGGTGATTATCAAACCTGAAAATGTTAATGCTGCAAAAATATTTTGTTATTCAGTCGAAGTTATGCTTTGCTTAAAGCTAAAAATACTGATAATTTTCTTTATGTAGGTATTTTACTAGTGTTTATTCAACTACAAAGAATGATTAATTTTGAGATCCTGGGTGTAAAAGCTCCTGTGGATGCCAAGAAGTACATGCTGACAGGAGCCTGATATATCTGTCTCCTGAGAGGCTCTGACAGAGCCCGACATATACAGAGGTAGATGCTTGCAACCAACCATTGAATTGATCACTGGGTCCCCAATGGAGGAGCTATAGAAAGGACTGAAGGATCTGAAGGGATTTGCAGCCCCACAGGAAGAACAACAATATGAACCAAGCAGTAACCCCAGAGCTCCCAGTATTTAAACCTCCAACCAAAGAGTACACATGTTGGGACCCATGGCTCGAGCCATATATGTAGCAGAAATGGCCCAGTCAGCATCAATGAGAGACGATGCCCTAGGTCCTGTGAAGGCTTGATGCCTCAGTGTAGGGAAATGCTAGGGCAGGGAAGCAGGAGTGGGTAGGTGTGTAGAGGCAAACCCTCATAGAAGCATGAGGTGGGTGAATGGGATAGGGGGTTTCTGGGGGGGGGGAATCAGGAAAGAGGATAAAATTTGAGATGTTAATAAATAAAATATCCAAATGAAAAAGTTCAAAATTCAAAGTCTCTTCTGAGATTTCTGTAATCTCTTCGCTGTAATTTGTTGTAAAATCAAAATAAAAAATCGTATAATTCAAAAAGGAATAATTAATTTTGTCATTTGTGTACAAATGAATTAAAATGTAGATGCTTTATTATTTAGGATTCCCTAAGGATGGATAAAATATACATGTAAAAAAAGTGTGTTATCTTATTAAGCAGACAACTTCACTTTTATCAATTTTCAATAACAGTTCTATAAGTCATTTTGGGCTTTTGAGAAACCATGAGCACCATACAATATAAATGTGAGTTGCCACTTCAAAATCATTTGTAATCCCCATTTTCTTAAAGCTGATTAGAAACCCAAGCAGGTTTTCAAAAGTTACATTGGATAAACAGACGACAGATCACCAGGCAAAACAGGTTGGTGAAAAAGTTGTAGACATTTAGTAGTCTCATTACAATGCAGTATGTATGTACTCCTGAACCAATCTTAAGAAAAATATGGCTTCTCAAGATTCTTAGGGCGTGATTTAATCGATGAAATCAGGGTACTATGCCCTTTGCATAGCATAAAGGGAAACAAGAGTTTCAATTATTCTATGAAATGTGACTGACTCAGTTTTAATAGAATACAAGGCAGTTAACACATTTATCTCATTGGATTGTTGTTCATTTATGAAGTACAAGGTCCTGAGTTCATTACTCATCTTCAGAAAAATAGGTAAAATAGGGGAACAACTGTAGTCTCATTCTTTATACAAGTCTTCTTCAGAGAAGTAGCTGAAAAATTTTTAAGAAGATAAAAATCAATCACTTTTTTGCAATGAATTATATATATATATATATATATATATATATATATATATAATACCATGTATATATATGGTGTAACATATGCAATCAGAGAAACACTTCCCAAGACCCTGGGGTCTATAAAGCTATACAAACTTCTATACAGTTAGATAAGCCATTCTCAAGAAATAGAACATCACTATGGATTTCATGCATCAGTTTTTAAGCTTCCCATAATCCAGAAAAAGCACAACATGTTACATTTCATTATATATATATATATATGACATATAGTCATATGATCAAACTAAATTATTTCATAATACAATCCTGGTTCTAACTTATGTGTGATGGTATTGTTCTAGCAACCAGCTATAATACAGTGAATCCTTTTTAAACACAGAAAACACTGGACTAGCCACAAGGAAAAAAACAAACCAGATATTTTCATGATTTTTGTATGTTTGTGTCTACATGTGTGTGTGTGTGTGTGTGTGTGTGTATGTATTAGTGTATATATGACTGTTTGATAAAATTGAGTATAAAGTACATGAATATTTGTGTGAGTTATGCATGACTATTTGCTTTAACAGGGTTAGGGTAGTTAGGGAAATTAGAATACATACTTATGATGATTACAAACTGTGATAACTTTTATCTAAAACTATGATATATAATGATACTGTAATTTGATGGTATAATCACATGAGAAAAATGAACAAGAAACTATTCTAGTGAAAACTCTAAGAAGACTATTCCAGGAATATGCACCTCAGTATAGAGTTTGTACCCCAATTCCATATGCTCCTGTTCTCATTCCCGCTTGGAATGTCACTTACATAGCTTCTGACCTGGGTGAAATGTTTTTGGACAAGTAGGTTGAAATCATTAGTTTAAAAAAGAATAACCTCATATACACAAATACATATTATATTTGTCTTTCTGATTCCGGGTTCTTTCCCTCAGGATGAGTTTTTCTAGTTAAGTCCATTTGCAGGAAAATTTCATGTGTTATATTTAACAGATCAGTAATAATCCATTAAGTAAATGTAACTTATTTACTTTATCCATTCTTTTAAGGAACATCTTGGTTGTTTTTATCTTCTCACTTGTGAATTGAGCATCTGTAAATATAGTTGAGCCATTGTCATTGTTGTAAGATGAAGTGTTCATTGGTTATATGACTGAATGGTATAGCTGGATCTTTTTTATTGGATATATTCTTTATATTTTTTTAAAATTTGCTATTGTTCCTTCTTTTTGTTCTTTTTTATTAGTTATGTTCTTTATTTACATGATAGCCAAATAACCCTTTTAAAAATAGAGTACAGAGCTAAGCAAAGTATTTTCACCTAAGGAAAGGGGTATAGCTGGATTTTAAGGTAAATCAATACCCAACTTTCTGAGGTTTCATCATATTGATTTCTTTACACCACAGTGATTGCAATATGACTTTGTACTCATATCAGCAATGGAGGAATTTTGCCCTTATTTTATACCCTCTCGTGTGGTGAATGTAATGTTGGCAAAACTCTTCTCCCATTCTGTAGGCTGTTCAATTTTCTATATGATGGTGTCCTTTTCCTTACAAAGGCTTTTCAGTTTCATGGGGTCCAATTTATTAATTGTTGATTTCAGTGTATTTTTCTACTGTAATTTTTCTGATGGAAAAATGTACAATCATCAATAAATCAAAGTTTTGTCATTGTGAAGTCCATAATCAGATGAAAGACAAGCAGAAAAGGAATATAAGGCAATCAACATAACATATATGATTCTTATACTGATAGCATTATGAACAATATATATCAGGGGGACTGTAGACATGGTTCAGTCTTTCTTTTTTTATTCGATATATTTTTTTATTTACATTTCAAATGATTTCCCCTTTTCTAGCCCCCCCCCACTCCCTGAAAGTCCCGTAAGCCCTCTTCTCTCCCTCTGTCCTCTCACCCACCCCTACTCCCTTCCCTGTTCTGGTTTTGCCGAATACTGCTTCACTGAGTCTTTCCAGAACAAGGGGCCACTCTTCCTTTCTTCTTGTACCTCATTTGATGTGTAGATTATGTTTTGGGTATTCCAGTTTTCTAGGTTAATATCTACTTATTAGTGAGTGCATACCATGATTCACCTTTTGAGTCAGGATTACCTCACTTAGTATGATGTTCTCCAGCTCCATCCATTTGCCTAAGAATTTCATGAATTCATTGTTTCTAATGGCTGAATAGTACTCCATTGTGTAGATATACCACATTTTTTGCATCCACTCTTCTGTTGAGGGATACCTGGGTTCTTTCCAGCATCTGGCAATTATAAATAGGGCTGCTATGAACATAGTAGAGCATGTATCCTTATTACATGGTGGGGAATCCTCTGGGTATATGCCCAGGAGTGGTATAGCAGGATCTTCTGGAAGTGAGGTGCCCAGTTTTCGGAGGAACCGCCAGACTGATTTCCAGAGTGGTTGTACCAATTTGCAACCCCACCAGCAGTGGAGGAGTGTTCCTCTTTCTCCACACATGGTTCAGTCTTAATAGCAGTTTATGATATTGTGGAGGGCTTGAGATCAGGTCAGATCTCCCACAAGAGGCACCTAAGAATTATTGAAGAATTATTATCCAATTTCATGGCATCTACTGCTTTCCCCTTGTATCCTTTGACTATAGAACCCATGTATGTGCATATACTTCTACACAGAAACATACACATATATGCTCAAAGTAAATACAATAAAATAAATAATATTCTTTGGAGGATTATAATATAATGATTTTATAAAGCTCTCTGAAAATATTTTTGAGATGATGCATTTAAGAAGAGATGAGGAAAGAGAATGGTCATTTCAAATTTTTTAAGCCAATGGGCAGAAAAGAAGGCACTAAATTAAAGATTGTTCACTTTCATAAGTCTCAAAACAAAGCCAATAGTGAAATGAAAAGTGAGATGGTAGATTACTTTCATATGCAGGTAGAGTTAGCACTATTTCAAAAAAAAGAAGAAAGAAATGTTACTTCCTCAAAAAAAAAAAAACAAATTTTAAAGGTATCTAGAATAATAGAAACACACTTTGGCTTTGTATGAATAGAAACATGGATTCTCACTTAAGCAAAGAAGGTTGTGCCTGAGATTTATACGAGGAATGGAAGACACAAAAAGAGAATGGGTGGAGATTATTTTGTGTTGTTATTGATATATTGAGACTATAATTAGTATTTAATTGGAAATATCATGAAACTAAGTAACTATACTGAAGGTTAAAGTCAGAAACAAAATACTTAGAAAGTTAATTTGGAATCCACAGAATGTAGTTGCTCCTACATGAGCAAAATACAAACTTATATACATGATAAATATAGGTAAAGAATGTAACTCATAAAGCTCACCTGAAGGATACTCAGTTACTGGCAAGATATCATGTAAGAACTGGCAACTCTAGTGGTGATCCTCACCTATTCTTCAGCCCCACTGTTACATATTTTTATTAACACCCAACAGCAGGGAAATAGAACCTGAAACGTGTACCTTCATTAGATTGGCATGATCCCCAGTTGAGTGATGGGTCCACCCATCTATCTCAAAATTTTTAACTCTGAATTGTTCCTGTCTACGGAACAAAAAATGGAACAGAGACTGAAGGAAACTGCCTTACCTGGGGATTCATCCCATCTGCAGACATTAATCCCTGACACTATTGCTGATGCCAAGAATTGCTTTCAGAGAGGATTCTGGTACAGCTATCCTCTGAAAGCTTCTCCCAGCACCTGACTAAGACAGATGCAGATACTCACAGTTAGAACAACAATATCAAGTAATCTGACTCCTCAGAGATCCCTATAACTAAACAACCAAAGAGAATACATGAGTGAACTGTGGCTGCTGCTACATGTGTAGCAGAGGATTGCCTTATCTAACATCAATGGAAGTGGAAGTACTTGGTCCTGTGGAAGCTTGCTGCCCCAGCAAAGGGGGATACTAGAGGGGTGAGGAAGGAGTAGATTGGGGAAGCACCCTCTTAGAGGAAAAGTGGAGGAGACATGGGGTGGGAAAGAGTGGAGGGAAGACAGGGAAGACAGGGAAGACAGGGAAATGGTACAACATTTGAAATTAATTAATAAAAAGGGGAAAAGAATTGTGTGATTTTATTTTTTAATTTAATTTTATACTTATACACTTTACATGCCTCTCATTGTTGCCTGTCAGACACCCTCTCCTACAATCCTTCCTGATCCCTCACCTCCCATCCTCCATTCCATTCTTCTCTGAGTGAGTCAGGGGGGGCCCCTGGGTACTTCTCCACCCTGGTACCTCTGCAAAGCTCGGTGGCTCTTCTCCCACTGTGGCTGGTCAAGCCAGCTCAGCTAGAAGAACATAACCCACACACAGGCAACAGCTATTGGAGCAGCACCACTCCAGTTGTTTGGGACCCAAATCAAGACCAAGCTGCACATATACAACACATGTGCAGGGAGGTCTAGGTCCAGCCTGAGATTAAATTATATATCCTATTAAACAAACAAATGAACAAACAAACAAACAAACAAAAAGAACTGGTAACTCTAAAATTGACAATGAAACATGGGGACAAATAAGACACTTTATCTTTGTACCATGTTAGAAATTTCTCAAGATTATCTTTAGTTTTCTATAGCTTTTTGAAAAATCAATTCTGAGCATGAACAGCAACAAAATACATTTATTGCAGATAACCCCAAAGATCATGGTCCTGACATGTGTCTTTTAGATGAAATCATGACATTAAAAGGACTTCTTTGGTTGTTGAAGCTCTAAGTATATTCTTCTATCCATTTCATGGGGGTTTCTTCACTTCTGCCTTGTGTGGTCATTTCTCATGATCACTGAGATCAGTTGTAGTCAGTGAGTTCTTTCTTACACTGCATCATATTAGCACAAAAGCTTCTACATCCAGGTTCCACTATTAACATCTTTCCCAGTGGCCCTGGACCACTGGGAAAATCTACAAACTCCATTATAATGGCCATAGTTTAAGTTTATGTCATCATTGACCTTATCAGGATAACAGAATCTTCAAATACTCAAGAGACTAGGATGTCAAGAAGTTTTAGATAGCATCTTTTTCTTTCCCTCATAGAAGACAAAAAATATCTTGCTAAATACTGATGACAGGCAACATGGGTGTCACTGGTGATCTTTACAATGAGTTTTATAATGGGTTTTCAGGGAAATCTGAGCAAACTTCCTTTAGGAAAAGAGAATGAAAGTTTGTGACGTGGATAAAATATTGACAGATAACTCTCTAAAACCATTTTTGAAATGGTAAGACTAATAGTGAGTCGAATATGAGCTGCTATTAAGAAGTTAAAAGAATTAGAAGTAAACTAAGAAACCATTATATAGAGAATGATGATAGAAAAGTTGAAAGTGGAGGACTTGTCATTGAGGGAGAAATATAACTCCAGAAAAAAATGATGTACTTGCATTGGAAATTGTTGTTATCCATAGAAAATGAATTAGTATAGACTGCAGATTATATATTTCAAGTAATGAAGGATGATCCATAGTAGGATCTACTATTTTTTTTTTGGAAACATAAAAATGAAAGAGCCTGCATAGAATAGTGCTACCAAAAAAGGCCATTATTACATGTACATAAAATACCCATCTCCTATATGAGGTTCTGGTGTTATAGTATAATAGTACATGCAGAAAAATAATATTAAGGCAGAACACTGGCAAGAATTTTCAGAGCTCAGTGTGACTGGCAGTAATTCTCTATGCTACTCTCAGTTATCTAGCCATTCTGTGGTTAATACAGCCAATATCTTATATTGCATATTCATAAGCAATCTGTCCTATATTGATGTATTGTAGCTAGTAATTGGATAAATTCTGAAGGATTAGGAAAAAAATGTGTTAAGAAACATGCCAGCATTCCTTAACATCTTTATTTTAGCTCTTCATTGAAGGAAAAATTGAATATTCAGTTGCTTATTAACCAAATGTCAATACATGGAAAGATACAATAAGAATACTTTTCTACAAGAAGGAATAAGGACCCTGATAAGGTACTGAATATAACATAGCTTGGAGGATAAAAATGAGTTTGAGCCAGAGAGAAATTTCATAATGATGATATTACCAGTAGGATGATTTTAATGTTCTGACAAATTTTTATTTCTTTGTCCCCTTCCTCATTAATCATTAACTAAGAAAATATCCCACAGTCATACCAAAAGATTCTTATAATGGAGGCTCTATTTTTCTAATGAAGCTCCCTTATACATGGGGACCTTGAGTTCATATCCTACTGTCACTTTCTTTCTAATATAACATACAAGATATACCAGTTTTATAATTCACTCTTGAAAATGCAATAAGCATTTTCTACTACTGCCAGAAGTAAACTAATTTCTTTACTGAAACTCAACAGTTTCCAATAGTTCTCTATATTCACGTAGCTTAATTTTTTATTGTTTCCTGTTTCATTTTATTTTATTACACTGAATCATGTTACTACATGGAGCAATGCATAATGATTGTATGCATGCATGACTTATATACTAAGAAATGAAAAATTTTAAGGTTATATTTGATGCATTGAAATGAATATATACAATTAAAATGTCCAATAACAATGGGAGGTGAAGTTGAAAGTATAGAAAAGACAATGAAAATATTTGTAAGCTATGAGAATCTATATACATTAATTATCCAGATAATATATTCTGTGACACTTTATTTAATGAACGGCACTTTCTTGCAACAAGTTAGATTAACTATGCCAATATTGTCTTATATTGCCAATATAATTATGGACTTAAGTATATCATCTGCTTTTGACATTCAGAGTAATATAAGAAACCCATCTGGTATAAAAGCTTTATTAGGCTCATTGGAAAAGGTGAATCTGGAAGTATGCTCTTTCATAGAATTATTTTTCAGAAAAGATGAATATAATAAATAATTTCTGTTTATGAATGTATAACTACATAACTGCCTCTGTTGTGAGTATCCATGGCATGCAAAGTCCATCATACTGACTCCACTCCAAGTTGATTTCTTCCACAGTTGACTTTTACACGGATCATCTCTTTGATGAGAATATTCTATTTTTCTAAGTCATACATGGATATGCCAAACTCAGTTTATGTGAGTGAATGAATGAATGTTTGTGTGTGAGAGTGTATGTGTTTGTGTATGTGTATGTATGTGCATGTGTTTATGTGTGTGTGTGTCTGTGTTGTGTGTGGTATGCAAGTGTGTGTATGTGGGAGAGCTGTCTGTATATATTCATGTTGTGTTGAGTTTGTGTGTATAGGGGCATTTACATGTGTGCAGAAGCCCGAGCTCAAATGTGGGTAATTCCTCAATCACTGTCCACCTAGACTTTGAGACAAGACACTGATTACCAAAGCTGCCAGACATCTAAGTTCCAGCAAGCGAACTGATAGTTTTGCACATGCATGAGGCTATGTACAATTTATAAATAGCTGGTCTGTGAAGCAAACTCAGGTGCTACAGCAGGACAAGCACTTCATTCACTGAGCAATGCCCCACTCCTTGATATTATTTTCAGTGTTCTTTTTTGTTTTACCCAAATCAACTTTTATTGAATTAATAGTAGTCAGGGTCCCATTCAGCACATATTTAGTAATTGAATTTAATTTCAGTATAATGCCTTTGTACAAATGTTTAACAAGTTACTCAGCAAACATTTAGCAAGATCCTCTTAAAAGGGATTTGACGCTCCTTAGAGTTATGCCAAGATTGATGTGTTAGGTTATAGATTTTGCACTTAACACATTATCCTACTTATTTTCTTTTTTTCTTGAAAAATGTCTTTGGTTTTTATTTATTTTCTCTTATGACTCCCCACCCCAAATGATTAAGTAAGATATGCTCTGAAGGCAATGTAAATATTTGGAGCAAAAAGTAAACCCACAAGCTTCAATAAACTGGAGTTTGGGAACAGGGACTTGAACCCTGAACCCTCAGATTAAAAGTTTGATGCTCTACTTACTGAGCTATCTGGGCTCCCTATTTATTTTCATATTAAAGTTTTTGCTTATAATATTTCTTCTATATATTAATTTGTTGTTCTATGTAATTCTCAGAGTGTCTGTGAAGTGTATGTGAGGTTCATTGCAACACATAAGCACCTTCTTTCTCTTCATTCGAGACTGTTTCTAGTACCTCATTCTCAATGGTCTGGATTTCCTTCCTCTATGCATACTACTTGTTTCTCTCTTTTATTGTCCTGACATCTTGTTTCACTGCAGTACTTCAAATTATTTGAAGGTTGGTTTCCATCAATTTGTTGTTGTTCTGTTTAAAAATTGGCTCATTAAACATTTTTGAGTAAGTTATATTTTATAGAGCAAAATTTCTTTTGCAAAATATTTCACTCATGAAGAGTAGCTCATTTTTGGTTTTGTATATTAGATTTGCTTTTGATGTTTATATTACTCAGTTATCCACTATATTATAGGATTTTCTGTATCTTTACTTATTATACTATAGCATAGTACATACAAGTTGACTTTTAATTCTCTTTTCTCTTACTTCCTTGAAGACGGGTAAAATGGGTTTTTCCCTAGAAATTTAGGCAAGCAAATTCCATTCTGTGGATAGATACTTTAATTTATCCACAATATTACATTTGACACCACTTGATTTTTGCATCCCACCTGAAAGGATGGATGTAGAGCACCCTAGCCTAATTGGATTCTTCCTGCAGTCTGCTACCAGTTATCTGATCTATGGCAAGATGTTTAGCCTTTCTACTGTAAAAACCTTGTGTACAGGAGCTACTGTGATACAGAAGGATTTTAAATGCAAAACATTAAAAATAAAGGTCTAATTTTCTTTCAGCAGGAATATGCTAAATATTTCATGCATTAATTTCATTATATGAAGGTGAAGTACACATGCCGACTACAGATCATTAACACTTAATGTTGTTTCTCCTCCAAGCCTAGGTTGCCAGCATTGCCAAGTCTTTAAATATTTTCTTTTTTTTTCATTTTTTTCTTTGTTGATTTTTTTTGTTTTTTTTTTTTACAGTATATTTACTTTTCTCTTTTTTATTCCAGATATTCTTTATTTACATTTCAAGTGATTTTCCCTTTCCTGGATTCCCCCTCCCCAAAAGTCCCATAAGTCCTCTTCCCTCTCCTTGTTCCCCAATCCACCCCAGCCCACTTCCCTGTCCTAGTATTCCCTGACAGGACTGCACTGAGCTTTTCAAGGACTGGAGGCCACTCCTTCCTTCTTCTTGTGCATTGTGTCTAGGGTATTCCAAGCTTCTAGGCTAATATCCATTTATCAATGAGTGCATACCATGAGTGTTCTTTTGAGACTGTGTTACCTCACTTAGGATGATGTTCTCCAGTTCCATCCATTTGTCTAAGAATTTCATGAATTCATTGTTTCTAATGGCTGAATAGTACTCCATTGTGTATATATACCACATTTTCTGTACCCATTCCTCTGTTGAGGGACATCTGGGTTCTTTCCAGCTTCTGGCTATTATAAATAGGGCTGCTATGAACATCGTGAAGCATGTGTCCTTATTACATGCTGGAGAATCTTCTGGGTATATGCCCAGGAGTGGTATAACAGGGTCCTCTGAAAGCATCATTCCAAGTTTTCTGAGGAACTGCCAGACTGACTTGCAGAGTGGTAGTACCAGCTTGTAACCCCACCAGCACTAGAGGAGTGTTTCTCTTTCTCCACATCCATGCCAGCACCTGTTTTCTCCTGAGATTTTGGTCTTAGCCATTCTGACTGGTTAGAGGTGAAATCTCAGGATTGTTTTGATTTGCATTTCCCTGATGACTAAGGATGTTGAACATTTCTTCAGGTGTTTCTCAACCATTTGATATTCCTCAGGTGAAAATTCTTTTTTAGCTCTGCACCCCCTTTTTTAAGGGGGATATTTGGCTCTCTGGAGTCTACCTTCTTGAGTTCTTCGTATATCTTGGATATAAGCCCTATGTGAGATGTAGTGTTGATAAAGATCTTTTCCCAGTTTGTTGGTTGCCATTTTGTCCTTTTGACAATGTCCTTTGCCTTAGAGAATCTTTGTAGTTTCATGAGGTTTGATTTGTCAATTCTCGATCTTAGAGCATAAGCTATTGGTGTTCTGTTGAGGAAAATTTCCCCTGTGCCTTTCTATTAGCTTCAGTGTGTGTGGTTTTATGTGGAGGTTCTTGATCCACTTGGAGTTTAGGTTAGTACAAGGAGATAAGAATAGATCAATTTGCATTCTTTTGTAAGCTGAACTCCTTACAAAAGAGGAACCAGCACCATTTGATGAAGAGGTTATCTTTTTTTCCACTGGGTGGTTGTAGCTCCTTTATCAAAGATCAAGAGACCATAATTCTGTGGGTTCATTTTCAGATCTATGATTCTATTCCATTGATCTACTTGCCTGTCACTGTACCAATACCATGCATACCTAAACATAATAAAAGCAATATACCTCAAACCAGTAGCCAACATCAAAGTAAATGGAGAGAAACTTGAAGTAATTCCACTAAAATCAGGGACTAGACAAGGCTGCCCACTCTCTCCATATCTTTTCAATATAGTACTTGAAGTTCTAGCTAGAGCAATTAAACAACATAAGGAGGTCAAAGGGATACATATAGGAAAGGAAGAAATCAAACTATCACTATTTGCAGATGATATGATAGTATACTTAAGCGACCAAAAAAACTCCACCAGAGAACTCCTATAGCTGATAAACCACTTTAGCAAGGTGGCTGGTTAAAAAATTAACTCAAGCAAATCAGTAGCCTTTCTATAATCAAAGGATAAACAGGCTGAGAAAGAATTTAGTGAAATGACACCCTTCACAATAGCCACAAACAATATAAAATATCTTGTTGTGACTCCAACCAAACAAGTGAAAGATCTGTATGACAGGAATTTCAAATCTTTGAAGAAAGAAATCAAAGAAGACCTCAGAAGATGGAAAAATCTTCCATGCTCGTGGATTGGCAGGATTAATATAGTTAAAATGGCCATCTTGCCAAAAGCAATCTACAGATTCAATGCAATCCCCATCAAAATCCCAACTCAGTTCTTCATAGAGTTAGAAAGAGCAATTCTCAAATTCATCTAGAAGAACAAAAAACCCAGGATAGCTAAAACTATTCTCAACAGTAAAAGAACTTCTGGAGGAATCAGTATCCCCAACCTCAAGCAGTACTTTTCAGATAATCAAATGTACCATATGCATCTTTCATAGGAGGATTCATGGCACAATGTCATTCTACTATCATTGACAATAGAGAAACTCCAAAAATTCTGAATATACTTGATTTAAGGCTAAAAGATTGCCTACAGCCATCTCTTTCTTCTTTCTCCATTAAACCCTTTTTGTACGTTATAACAATACATCAAGTTAAACCTATGGAGCACTTTAAAATGTCCATAGAATATTGTAAGAACTAACCAAAATAGCTCCAAAGGTCTTTTAAATGAAAATGCTGTCAGAACTGTGAAGGGTTTCTCAAGACCTTTCAAATTTTTTATACAAAATAATTTCCAAAAAGACAATTTCTTCACAGACATCTTCTCAACTTCCCAAGTTTGTCTGTCTGTACCATGAAGGCTATTTCCAGTGTAGGAGGCAGGTATTTTCCATTCAAAGTATAGTTTCTCAATATTAATAACTTTTTTCTTTTTTTTTCTTTTCTTTTTTTTTATTCGATATAATTTATTTACATTTCAAATGATTTCCCCTTTTCTAGCCCCCCCACTCCCCGAAAGTCCCGTAAGCCCCCTTCTCTTCCCCTGTCCTCCCACCCACCCCTTCCCACTTCCCCGTTCTGGTTTTGCTGAATACTGTTTCACTGAGTCTTTCCAGAACCAGGGCCACTCCTCCTTTCTTCTTGTACCTCATTTGATGTGTGGATTATGTTTTGGGTATTCCAGTTTTCTAGGTTAATATCCACTTATTAGTGAGTGCATACCATGATTCACCTTTTGAGTCTGGGTTACCTCACTTAGTATGATATTCTCTAGCTCCATCCATTTGCCTAAGAATTTCATGAATTCATTGTTTCTAATGGCTGAATAGTACTCCATTGTGTATATATACCACATTTTTTTTGCATCCACTCTTCTGTTGAGGGATACCTGGGTTCTTTCCAGCATCTGGCAATTATAAATAGGGCTGCTATGAACATAGGAGAACATGTATCCTTATTACATGGTGGGGAGTCTTCTGGGTATATGCCCAGGAGTGGTATAGCAGGATCTTCTGGAAGTGAGGTGCCCAGTTTTCGGAGGAACCGCCAGACTGCTTTCCAGAGTGGTTGTACCAATTTGCAACCCCACCAGCAGTGGAGGAGTGTTCCTCTTTCTCCACACCCTCTCCAACACCTGCTGTCTCCTGAATTTTTAATCTTAGCCATTCTAACTTTTTTATCTAGTTCTTTTTTTCTTTTCTTTTATTCGATATATTTTTTATTTACATTTCAAATGATTTCCCCTTTTCTAGACCCCCACTCCCTGAAAGTCCCGTAAGCCCCCTTGTCTCCCCCTGTCCTCCCACCCACGCCTTCCCACTTCCCCATTCTGGTTTTACTGAATACTGCTTCACTGAGTCTTTCCAGAAAAAGGGGCCACTCCTCCTTTCTTCTTGTACCTCATTTCATGTGTGGATTATGTTTTGGGTATTCCAGTTTTCTAGGTTAATATTTTCTCTCAAAACTGAGAGTTCTTTTATATTCTACAAATTTTATTTAATACTGAGTTCATTTTCTTGATTCAAAACCCTAGAAATATACTAGAATATATGCAAAGAACTATCCTCATTTCATGCTCTCATATAATTATCAGGTATGTGGTTCAACTGATTTTGCTGGACTTATTTATCCAACAAATATCCTGGATGCATCTTGGTTAAATATTTTGTATGACCACGTATGGAATGTTAAAATTCTGAAATAGATCCAACCATTAGTAATGGAAACAGAAAAAAGCTTTCTATTCCTCTCCATTGTCATTAACTTTCTCTGCAACAATGATCTCATCCCTCCTTTATTGCTATGTAATAATATCAAGCATGGTAGACTGACAAACCTACAATAGGCATAAAAGATAAATACATTGATTGTTAGGTATTTGAGACAATGAACTTGTTCTCCACTGAAGCATCCTTATCTTGCCCCACTTGATACAATATTAATTTATTTTTTATTTGCACCAAAGTTGAGCCTCCTGACTGATTGCTTTCCTGATTGGATATGATATCCATATTCTACATCCTATAGATGTTTTTCACACTTTAAGTGAGACATAGGAGACATTCTTTTTTCCCCCTCAGGAAAATACGAGCCATATTAAGACTGTCAAACTTTCAGACTTCTACTTTAGTTCTTATCTGACAACATCATTTCCATGTAGCATGATTTATTTAACCTTTTCAGCATCTTAAACCAATCACTTTATTTTGGACATGAACTTTGATTTTATTTTCAACATTTATATCAGCTAAATTGTCTTCAGGCTGTCAAACTCTCCTTTGTAATCTCAGAGCTCCTAACCACTAACAAGACTCTTTTCCTTAACTAAGTATTATAAAAAACTCTCTAAATTGTTGAAAGGTGCACAAACCTTCATATGAATCTAAAATAATTTTCTACAATCTATGTTTATGGAACAGTTTACAACATTTGCGACCAATGACATTTTGAAACAACCCAGAATTTATTTGATATATATTTTTCATCACTTCCAGTTTGGTTTAGTGGGATGTGTTTGATGGTGTTTCAAGTCAATCCTGTCAAATCAAAAATAATGTACCATATCTAATGGTCAGTGGCCTCACAATGGTATCCCAGACATTAATACATGAAATGTGATCAAATTAAAGATTTTATGACCTTTGAATAAAATCCTGCTCAATTCCAATCTTTGTGAGAATTTTGTATTCATTGACTTGGGGTATAGGTACAAACAGAATAATTTTTATTTGAAAAATACAAATTTAAATTATTTTTAGAGTCTGATTGGTATGATACTATGAAGAAGTAAATATTAGGATTAGCAGTTGTATATCAAATTATATGCCTAGAGATGAATCCAGCAAAAATTCCAGTAACATAATCCATCACACAAAATCTCCCCTCATTATCCCTAATATTCTAAGTAATTTTTTTTGAGGTAAGGTCTCAGTTCATAGCCCTGGCTGGCCTGAAACTTTCTATTTTAACAGGCTACCATCAAACACCACAGATCGTCCAAACATTGCCTCTCAAGTTATGAGTTTAAAGGCCTGTGTCATATTCTCAATATATTCCAAGTTCCAAATTACACTAAATATAGCATGTAGTCATCTCACAAATATGTTGTGCTGTGAAAGTGCCACTGTGAATTTGATATGAGCGATTGTGAGTGTGTGTGTGTGTATGTGTTGTGTGTGTGTTAAAAGAGAGTATAATTTTATATGTGCTTATACATTCTTGCTATGAGAAATATAGGGAAGATCATGAAATATGTCAGAAAGGATTATGAAAAGTCTCACATTATGAAATATATTAGTATTATGAAATGTGATACTTCCATCAAGCAAAACAATTATTTTTGCATATATTTGTCTAGAATCAAAATCTATTATACTAAAGATAAGTTTGTGATCTATTTTATTTCAAGTTATAGAAAAGGCAGGTTTTATGGTATCTCACAACATACTGTGTCCTTTTTCAAATGGGTCATTAACATTTACTCTTCAGTTTCAAAATTACTTTATTCATTTTGAAACCAAGAAATCAACTTTTCTTCTTTGGATGTCTGAATTTAGTCACTTCTGCAAAGGGATATACATATTTAAGTGTGTGTTTGTGTGTTTGTGTGTGGTGGGAAGAGAGACAGAGACAAAAAGAGAAAGAGATTTTCTTCTCTTGAGTGGATCACCTTCATGTTACTCGGTAGCTTACTATTTATAATCACAGGTTGAGTTGCTTCCATAACTTCCATATTTCCTAATTGGAAAATTCTTCAGTATTAAATTATGATCTGAAATTTTTTTAAAAGAAGTATTTTAATTCATTTTCCTCACAAGCAAAAGAAAAAGTAACTGCACAACTTTTGATTTCATTAAGGGATCTATTATTGTGATGAAAGACTATGACCAAAACCACTTTGGGAATCCAGGGTTTACTTTCACTGCACACTTCCAGGTAACAGTCTATGGATGAAGGAATTCAAAGCAGGACTCAAAAAGGGGAAGAAACTGGAGACAAAAACCGAAAGATAAATGATGTTAAGATACTGAATATTGGCTTGCTCCCCATGATTTTACAGCCGACTTTCTTACAGAAGCCAGGATCATCAGTCAAGTGATGAGACCCTTCACATTGAACTGGGTCTGCTTTTAACGATTAGTAATTAAGAAAATGCCTAGTACCAAATATATCATCTAAACGGTCCCATATCCCCTAAACAAACAGAAGGGGTCATAGACAGCCTTCCAACCAAAAAAGCACAGGACTAGATGGCTTCACTGCAAAATTCTATCAGACCTTCAAAGAAGACCTAACTCCAATACGCTTCAAACTATTCTACAAAATAGAAAGAGAAGGAACATTACCCAATTCCTTCTACGAAGCCACAATTACGCTGATACCAAAACCACATAAAGATCCAAAAAAGAAAGAGAACTTCAGACCAATTTCCCTTATGAACATCTATACAAAAATACTCAATAAAATTCTTGCCAACCGAATCCAAGAACACATAAAAACGATCATCCACCATGATCAAGTAGGCTTTATTACAGGGATGCAGGGTTGGTTACAAATACAGAAATCCATCAATGCAATCCACTACATAAACAAACTCAAAGAAAAACATCACATGGTCATTTCATTAGATGCTGAAAAAGCATTTGACAAAATTCAGCATCCTTTCATGCTTAATGTCTTGGAAAGAACAGGAATTCAAGGCCCATACCTAAACATAGTAAAAGCAATATACAGCAAACCGGTAGCCAGCATCAAACTAAATGGAGAGAAACTTGAAGCAATCCCACTAAAATCAGGGACTAGACAGGGCTGCCCCCTTTCTCCTTATCTTTTCAATATTGTACTTGAGGTACTAGCTCGGGCAATTAGACAACATAAGGAGGTTGAAGGGATACAAATTGGAAAGGAAGAAGTCAAACTATCAATATTTGCAGATTATATGATAGTCTACCTAAGTGACCCAAAAAACTCCACTAGAAAAATCCTAGAGCTGATAAACAACTTCAGCAAAGTGGCAGGTTATAAAATCAACTCATGCAAATCAGTAGCCTTCCTATATTCAAAGGATAAGCAGGCAGAAAAAGAAATTAGGGAAATGACACCCTTCACAATAGCCACAAACAGTATAAAGCACCTTGGGGTGACTCTTACCAAACATGTAAAAGACCTGTATGACAAGAACTTCAAGACTCTGAAGAAGCAAATAGAAGAAGACCTCAAAAAATGGAAAAACCTCCCATGCTCATGGATCAGCAGGATTAATATAGTTAAAATGTCCATTTTGCCAAAAGCAATATACAGATTCAATGCAATACCCATCAAAATCCCAACTCAATTCTTCACAGAGTTAGAAAGAGCAATTATCAAATTCATCTGGAATAACAAAAAACCCATGATAGCTAAAACTATTCTCAGCAACAAAAGAAATTCTGGGGGAATCAGTATCCCTTACCTCAAGCAATACTACAGAGCAATAGTGTTAAAAACTGCATCATATTAGTACAGTGACAGGCAGGTGGATCAATGGAAGATCCAGAAATGAACCCACACACCTATGGCCACTTGATCCTCAACAAAGGAGCTGAACACATCCAATGGAAAAAAGATAGCCTTTTCAACAAATGGTGCTGGTTCAACTGGAGGGCAGCATGCAGAAGAATGTGAATTGATCCATCCTTGTCTCCTTGTACTAAGCTCAACTCCAAATGGATCAAGGACCTCCACATAAAGCCAGACACTCTGAAGCTAATAGAAAAGAAACTGGGGAAGACTCTTGAGGACATTGGTACAGGGGAAAAGTTCCTGATCAGAATACCAATAGCGTATGCTCTAAGATCAACAATTGACAAATGGGACCTCATAAAATTACAAAGTTTCTGTAAAGCAAAGGACACCATCAAAAGGTCAAATTGGCAACCAACAAATTGGGAAAAGATCTTCACCAAAACTACATCAGATAGAGGGCTATTATCCAATTTATACAAAGAACTCAAGAAGATATACCCCAGAAAACCAAATAATCCTATTTAAAAATGGGGTACAGAGTTAAACAAAGAAATCTCACCTGAAGAACTTCAGATGGTGGAGAAACATCTTAAAAAATGCTCAACTTCATTAGTCATCAGGGAAATGCAAATCAAAACAACCCTGAGATTTCACCTTACTCCAGTCAGAATGGCTAAGATTAAAAACTCAGGAGACAGCAGGTGTTGGCGAGGATGTGGAGAAAGAGGAACACCCCTCCACTGCTGGTGCGGTTGCAAATTGGTACAACCACTCTGGAAATCAGTCTGGCGGTTCCTCAGAAAATTGGGCAAGTCACTTCTGAAAGATCCTGCCATATCACTCCTGGGCATATACCCAGAGGATTCCTCAGCATGTAATAAGGATATATGCTCCAGTATATTCATAGCAGCCCTATTTATAATAGCCAGAATCTGGAACCCAGGTATCCCTCAACGGAAGAATGGATGCAAAAAAATGTGCTATATATACATAATGGAGTACTATTCAACCATTAGAAACAATGAATTCATGAAATTCTTAGGCAAATGGATGGAGCTAGAGAACATCATACTAAGTGAGGTAACCCAGTCTCAAAAGATCAATCATGGTATGCACTCACTAATAAGTGGATATTAGCCTGGAAAACTGGAACACCCAAAACATAATCCACCCATCAAATGAGGTACAAGAAGAACGGAGTGGCCCATGGTTCTGGAAAGACTCAGTGTAGCAGTATAAGGCAAAACCAGAACAGGGAAGTGGGAAGGGGTGGGTGGGAGAACAGGGGGAGGGAAGGGGGCTTATGTGACTTTTGGGGAGTGTGGACCCAGAAAAAGGGAAATCATTTGAAATGTAAATAAAAAATATATCGAATTAAATAAAACAATAAAAAAAGAAAATGCTTACTTTCCTAACACAATAACATGAAGGTATTTTCTGAAATGAAGTGCTTCTCAGATGATTTCAATGTCTGTTTAATTGGCATAAAAGTATACAGTACATCTGTCACAACACAAAATATTACACCATACTCATAGTATCTGAATTCTGAAATTTCATGCCTCATCATTTATTTAATAAGTTACATTTAATTATTTTTCTTTCATTTTATAAGTCTTGTGTTCTTGTGTCAGATTTCTGACATGTGTATATATTCCCTTGGCCTCAGTGACGGCTGGTAGTCCCCCTGGAGGAGAGTCATAACTGGCAGCTGCATAGTGTTGGCACTGGAAATCAGACACAGATCCTCTGCAAAAGAGGTTAGTGCTCCTCAATACTGCAGAACCTTTCTATAATATGAATAATGGTCAAAAGGCAGAACCACACTGTGACTAATCCACACGGCTTGCAAAATCTTTCTATTCTCTATTACGTTGTCCAATCAGCAAGGAAAACTCTTCTTCTCTAAAATGCTTTCTAATGACAACAAAAGTTTTTTGTAATGTTTTCTGAATTTCCAAAATCAAATGCTGGTTTTAATTGATTATCTTTTCTCTCAAGATAATTACACCACACTCATAGTATCTGAATACTGAAATTTCATGCCTCATCATTTATTTAATAAGTTACATTTAATTATTTTTCTCTCATTTTATAGGTCTTGTGTTCTTGTGTCAGGATCTGTGACATGTGCATACATTTCCTTGGGCTACAGTGAAGGCTGGTGGTCCCCCTGGAGGAGAGTCATAATGGCAGCTGCATAGTGTTGGCACTGGAAATCAGACACAAATCCTCTGCAAAAGAGGTTAGTGCTCCTCAATACTGAAGAACACATCTCTCAAGATAAAATCAGGAAATATCTTACAAGATGTGGTTAATACTTGACAAGTCTTATAAAATGTTGCAATTTATCTGTCTGAATTAACAAAGTAATAGATTTATTAACTCTTCTCTAAAGAATTTTTTTTTTGTCTTTTTTTTTTATTTGATATAATTTATTTACATTTCAAATGATTTCCCCTTTTCTAGCCCCCCCCCACTCCCCGAAAGTCCCGTAAGCCCCCTTCTCTTCCCCTGTCCTCCCTCCCACCCCTTCCCAGTTCCCCGTTCTGGTTTTGCCAAATACTGTTTCACTGAGTCTTTCCAGAACCAGGGACCACTCCTGCTTTCTTCTTGTATCTCATTTGATGTGTGGATTATGTTTTGGGTATTCCAGTTTTCTAGGTTAATAACCACTTATTAGTGAGTGCATACCATGATTCACCTTTTGAGTCTGGGTTACCTCACTTAGTATGATGTTCTCTAGCTCCATCCATTTGCCTAAGAATTTCATGAATTCATTGTTTCTAATGGCTGAATAGTACTCCATTGTGTAGATATACCACATTTTTTGTATCCACTCTTCTGTTGAGGGATACCTGGGTTCTTTCCAGCATCTGGCAATTATAAATAGGGCTGCTATGAACATAGTAGAGCATGTATCCTTATTACATGGTGGGGAATCCTCTGGGTATATGCCCAGGAGTGGTATAGCAGGATCTTCTGGAAGTGAGGTGCCCAGTTTTCGGAGGAACCGCCAGACTGATTTCCAGAGTGGTTGTACCAATTTGCAACCCCACCAGCAGTGGAGGAGTGTTCCTCTTTCTCCGCACCCTCTCCAACACCTGCTGTCTCCTGAATTTTTAATCTTAGCCATTCTGACTGGTGTAAGATGAAATCTTAGGGTTGTTTTGATTTGCATTTCCCTAATGACTAATGAAGTGGAGCATTTTTTAAGATGCTTCTCCGCCATCCGAAGTTCTTCAGGTGAGAATTCTTTGTTTAACTCTGTACCCCATTTTTTAATAGGGTTGTTCGGTTTTCTGGAGTCTAACTTCTTGAGTTCTTTATATATATTGGATATTAGCCCTCTATCTGATGTAGGATTGGTGAAGATCTTTTCCCAATTTGTTGGTTGCCGATCTGTCCTCTTGACGGTGTCCTTTGCCTTACAGAAACTCTGTAACCTTATGAGGTCCCATTTGTCAATTCTTGCTCTTAGAGCATACGCTATTGGTGTTCTGTTCAGAAACTTTCTCCCTGTACCGATGTCCTCAAGGGTCTTCCCCAGTTTCTTTTCTATTAGCTTCAGAGTGTCTGGCTTTATGTGGAGGTCCTTGATCCATTTGGATTTGAGCTTAGTACAAGGAGACAAGGATGGATCAATTCGCATTCTTCTGCATGCTGACCTCCAGTTGAACCAGCACCATTTGTTGAAAAGGCTATCTTTTTTCCATTGGATGTTTTCAGCCTCTTTGTCGAGGATCAAGTGGCCATAGGTGTGTGGGTTCATTTCTGGATCTTCAATCCTGTTCCATTGATCCTCCTGCCTGTCACTGTACCAATACCATGCAGTTTTTAACACTATTGCTCTGTAGTATTGCTTGAGGTCAGGGATACTGATTCCCCCAGATTTTCTTTTGTTGCTGAGAATAGTTTTAGCTATCCTGGGTTTTTTGTTGTTCCAGATGAATTTGATAATTGCTCTTTCTAACTCTGTGAAGAATTGAGTTGGGATTTTGATGGGTATTGCATTGAATCTGTATAGTGCTTTAGGCAAAATGGCCATTTTAACTATATTGATTCTACCGATCCATGAGCATGGGAGGTTTTCCCATTTTTTGAGGTCTTCTTCCATTTCCTTCTTCAGAGTCTTGAAGTTCTTGCCATACAGATCTTTCGCATGTTTGGTAAGAGTCACCCCAAGATACTTTATACTGTTTGTGGCTATTGTGAAGGGGGTCATTTCCCTAATTTCTTTCTCAGCCTGCTTATCCTTTGAGTATAGGAAGGCCACTGATTTGCTTGAGTTGATTTTGTAACCTGCCACTTTGCTGAAGTTGTTTATCAGCTGTAGGAGCTCTCTAGTGGAGTTCTTTGGGTCACTTAGGTAGACGATCATGTCGTCTGCAAATAATGATAGTTTGACTTCCTCCTTTCCAATTTGTATCCCTTTGACCTCCTTATGTTGTCGAATTGCCCGAGCTAGTACCTCAAGTACAATATTGAAAAGATAAGGAGAAAGGGGGCAGCCTTGTCTGGTCCCTGATTTCAGTGGGATTGCTTCAAGTTTCTCTCCGTTTAGTTTGATGCTGGCTACCGGTTTGCTGTATATTGCTTTTACTATGTTTAGGTATGGGCCTTGAATTCCTGTTCTCTCCAAGACTTTAAGCATGAAAGGATGCTGAATTTTGTCAAATGCTTTTTCAGCATCCAATGAAATGACCATATGATTTTGTTCTTTGAGTTTGTTTATGTAGTGGATTGTATTGATGGATTTCCGTATATTGAACCAACCCTGCATTCCCGGGATAAAGCCTACTTGATCATGGTGGATGATCGTTTTGATGTGTTCTTGGATTCGGTTGGCAAGAATTTTGTTGAGTATTTTTGCATCGATGTTCATAAGGGAAATTGGTCTGAAGTTCTCTTTCTTTGTTGGATCTTTGTGTGGCTTTGGTATCAGCGTAATTGTGGCTTCGTAGAAGGAATTGGGTAGTGTTCCTTCTGTTTCTATTTTGTGGAATAGTTTGAAGAGTATTGGTGTTAACTCTTCTTTGAAGGTCTGGTAGAATTCTGCACTGAAACCATCTGGTCCTGTGCTTTTTTTGGTTGGAAGACTTTCTATGACTCCTTCTATTTCTTTAGGCTTTATGGGACTGTTTAGATGGTCTAGTTGGTCCTGATTTAATTTTGGTATTTGGTATCTGTCAAGGAAATTGTCCATTTCCTCCAGATTCTCCAGTTGTGTTGAGTACAGGCTCTTGTAGTAGGATCTGATGATTTTTTGGATTTCCTCAGTTTCCGTTGTTATGTCTCCCTTTTCATTTCTAAGTTTGTTAATTTGGATACTTTCTCTGTGCCCTTTGGTCAGTCTGGCTAAGGGTTTATCTATCTTGTTGATTTTCTCAAAGAACCAGCTCCTAGTTTTGTTGATTTTTTGTATGGTTCTCTAAAGAATTTTGAAGTTAGTCACTCTCATGATAAAGAAGGAGATACAAGTGTAAGTTTTACACTGGTAGTATGTTAGATACACTGAGAGTAAATATCGTTAGGGCTAATTAATGGACTGTATGTTTCTATGCTTCATTTTTCTTTGTCCTTAGACATTTCCAGATATGTTACAATAGCGGTGTGTGTGTGTGTGTGTGTGTGTGTGTGTGTGTGTCTGTGTGTGCCCCTGTGTGTGCCTGTACACATGTATTGACTTTATCACCTGGGTGCTGCTGTCTTGCTTTGAAGAGTACTGACAAGAAGTTTAATGCAGCAGCATTGACTTCACAGCTGAATCTGTAGCCTGTTTTTCTTTCTGCTTTGTGTGGGCAAATAATTCATCGAGAAGAGGGATCTTAGCAAGTTTCTTCCTAACACCTTCTTGGCAGCTTGCCAGTGATGAATGCCAGCATGGTTAGCTTATGCCAGTGACTTCAGTTTTACTTTTCTACCTTTTATTTTTCTCTTCTTTTTCTATCTTCACAAAATTGATCTTCACTAAATAAAACAAAATAAAAACCATGTTGATGAATTAAAAGTAGGTTTAGTTGTAATAATTTACTGTGTAATTTCATGGCAAGCCTTTTAATGATGCCTAATTTTCCTAATGCTTTTCATCTTCTGTAAGAAAAATGTTGATAATGCTACACATTATTGTATTTGAGGGAGGGATATGCTCCTGCAAGTAATTGCTTAATTACTTTAGTGGATTGTGTGCTGCCAGCTTGATGTGCTGCTCCATCTGTTTCCTTTAATTTATTGAATTGATGCCATTTGACAAAAGCGCAAATGGAAGTCATGGGAGAGGGAGAAGATGATAGGTCACTGGCCTGAGGCTCTGGGGAGGAGTATAGGTCACAAGCCTGCTGCACTTGAGGATGCACGATTCATCAGATACTTAAGTCAGCAGCCTGATGTGCAAATTTCTGTCCTTCAATGCTGACTTCTGATGCTTTATTTCTTCCTTTTGTTTAATATTCTGAAGTGCATCTCAAAAGCCATAGCCCTCTCATTTAGAAAATGGGAATAATAATTCTTGTGACTTACATAAAGGGGACATTTGTGGGTACAACAGTCTTTAATAATGATAATGAGAGTTGATTCTGTATTTACTCTATCATCATGGAGGACTGAAGTAGAACATGAAAACGGGTTTCTTCTCTGTTAAGTAGAGAAAAAGGTTAAACTCAAGAGAAATCAGTAAAAAAGATAAAGTAGTTATGCTTGGGCCAAGGTAATGTTCCCATATACAAGACGAAGGCTGACCAATTGCTTTCTGATGTCTATTCACTATTTCCCTGGTGGTACCAAGGAGATGCAAAATTTGGGACTGGAGAGATGACTGAGCAGTTCAGATTTAACACTGCCTTTCCAAGAGACCAGAGCTTAGTTTTCTTTCTTTTTTTTTATTCGATATTTTCCTTTTTACATTTCAAATGATTTCCCCTTTCCTGGATTCCCCCTCCCCTAAAGTCCCATAAGTCCTCTTCCCTGTTCCCCAATCCACCCCTTCCCATTTCCCTGTCCTGGTATTCTCCTATGCTGCTGCACTGAGAATTTCCAGGACCAGAGGCCACTCCTTCCTTCTTCTTGGGCATCATTTGATATGTGAATTGTGTCTTGGGTATTCCAAACTTCTAGGCTAATGTCTGCTTATCAGTGAGTGCATACTATGAGTGTTCATTTGAGACAGTGTTACCTCACTTAGGATGATGTTCTTCAGTTTCATCCATTTGTCTAAGAATTTCATGAATTCATTGTTTCTAATGGCTGAATAGTACTCCATTGTGTATATATATACCACATTTTCTGAATCCATTCTCCTTTGATAGACATCTGAGTTCTTTCCAGGTTCTGGTTATTATAAATAGGGCTGCTATAAACATAGTGGAGCATGTGTCCTTATTGAATGCTGAGGAATCCTCTGCGTATATGCCCAGGAGTGGTATAGCGGGGTCCTCTGGATGTATCATTCCCAGTTGTCTGAGAAACTGCCATACTGATTTCCAGAGTGGTAGTTCCAGCATGCAACCCCACCAGCAGTGGAGGAATGTTCCTCTTCTCCACATCCTCACCAGCACATGTTTTCTCCTGAGTTTCTGATCTTAGCCATTCTGACTGGTGTGAGATAAAATCTCAGTGTTGTTTTGATTTGCATTTCCCTGATGACTAAGGATTGTGTTGAACATTTCTTTGGGTGCATCTCAGCCATTTGATATTCCTCAGGTAAAAATTTTTATTAGCTCTGTACCCCATTTTGTAGGGTGTTATTTGGCTCTCTGGAGTCTACCTTCTGGAGTTCTTTGCATATCTTCGATATAAGCCCTCTGTCAAACTTAGTGTTGGTAAAGATCTTTTCCCAATTTGTTGGTTGCCATTTTGTCCTTTTGACAATGTCCTTTGCCTTATAGAAACTTTGTAATTTTATGAGGTCCCATTTGTCAATTCTTGATCTTAGAGTATAAGCTATTGGTGTTCTGTTGAGGAAGTTTACCCCTGTGCCCCTATCCTCAAGGGTCTTCCCCATTTTCTTTTCAATTAGTTTCAGTGTGTCTCATTTTATGTGGAGGTTCTTGATACACTTGGATTTGAGCTTAGTACAAGGAGATAAGAATGGATCAATTTGCATTCTTTTGCAGGCTGACCTCCAGTTGAGCCAGCACCACTTGTTGAAAAGGTTATCTTTTTTCCATCGGATGGTTGTAGCTCCGTTGTCAAAGATCAAGTGACCATAATTCTGTGAGTTCATTTCCAGGTCTTCAGTTCTATTCCACTGATCTACTTGCCTATCACTGTACCAATACCATGCAGTTTTTTTAACACTATTTCTCTGTACTACTGCTTGAGGTCTGGGATACTGATTCCCCAAGTTCTCTTACTGCTGAGGATAGTTTTAGAATCCCACTAAAACCAGGGACTAGACAATGCTGCCTGCTCTCTCCATATTTATTCAATATAGTACTTGAAGTTCTAGCCAGAGCAATTAGACAACAAAAGGAGGTCAAATGATACAAATTGGAAAGGAAGAAGTCAAACTATCACTATTTGCAGATGATATGATAGAATTCTTAAGTAACCCAAAAAACTCCAGCAGAGAACTCCTACAGCTGATAAAGAACTTCAGCAAAGTGGCTGGATATAAAATTAACTCAAGCAAATCAATAGCCTTCCTATACTCAAAGGATAAATACGCTGAGAAAAAATTAGGGAAATGACACCGTTCACAATAGCAATAAACAATATAGAGTATCTTGGTGTAACTCTAACTAAACAAGTGAAAGATCTGTATGAAAGGAACTTCAGATCTCTGAAGAAGGAAATTGAGGAAGACCTCAGAAGATGGAAAAATCTTCCATGCTCTTGGATTGGCAGGATTAATATAGTAAAAATGGCCATCTTGCCAAAAACAATCTACAGATTCAATGCAATCCCCATCAAAATCCCAAATCAAATCTTCATAGACTTAGAAAGAGCAACTTTAAAATTCATCTGGAATAACAGAGCTTAGTTTTCAGTATATACTTTGCGTGTATCATAACACTTCGAACTCCACCTTCAGGGCATCTGACTCCCTCTTCTGGTTCTGAGTGCACCTTTATAGATGTGACATAGACAGATGGACACATATGCAAAAATAATCATACATCTTTAAAATGGTGTGTAATTACTTTAATTCATGTTTCCATTAATTTCTACCGCTCAATATCATTAAACTCAAACTATCTCTTCCTTTCCAACATAAGCATGCTGACTCCTCTGCCTGGCATATTACATCAGCTGCTTCACTGCAAGGTCTGTCTTAATTAGGACTTATAAAGTCTGATTGTATTTGCTGAAGTCTGTAACAATTTTGCTTCATGCATTGCCTAGTACTTATAAACTTGTATTAATAAGTATTTATAAACTTGCAGTTGTTCAGGACTGAACTGAAAGCCTCGTGTGAGCTACTTCTGAATGTGAGCTACTCCTGAATGTGAGATACTTCTGAACTGTATGTACAATCCTGAACATATTCTTCAGATTCAAATGACATGTATCAGAATCTAAAAGCAGTAAACAGGAACTATGTACATTTAAACAAAGGGATTTAATGGTTCAGTCTCTAATAAGGTCTATAAATTCAGGATCATAGACTCATATTTGTCTCTGGGGTGAAATTTTAAATGTTTGCATAAATTTTAGTGCAATATTTGATACAGAATCTTTCTTTAGAAATTATAACTTACATAAATCAATAGCTCACCATGAATTAATGAACTAATTTTATAGCCTGGAAATGTAAATTATCAATCCATCCTTGAAAGTATGTGGAGTTTAAATGGAGAATTACTCATTTTAAAATTATATTTCTCCATTTAATCATAAAAATTTCTGAATTGCTACAGAATGTTCACCTACTCAGTAGGTTTGTAGCATAAAGACTGGGACAAGCTTACAAATTTTTAATTATATAAGAAAAACAAGGAAATCATGAATTTCACAGGAAAAAGATGGAATTAGAAAATATGATCCTGAGTGCAATAACCCGAGACCCAAAAGGACATGCATGATAAGTAAGCATTGATGAGTGGATAATAGCTACAATTTTCATAATACCCATGAAAAAACTCACAGATCACATAAGGGTTAACAAAGAAGGCCCAAGTCTGGATACTTCAATGCCACTTAGAAGGGGGAAACATAATCAGGAGAGGAAGAGGAAAGGAGAGACTTGGGTTGGACAGGGGAGCGGAATGGATAAAGGGGGAAAGGATCATGTATTGGGGGAGACAAAAATAAAGCCCAGACAGAAAGGTGAATGAATACAAATATTCACCAGTATGGAGTTGCGGGCTGGGGATTCCTCTAGAAAGTGACAGAACCAGGGATATTAGAATCATGCTTTCCAGGACCCAATGGGGATGACTTTAGCCAAAATATTCAACAATGGGGAGATGGAACCTAAAGAGACCACCTCGTATAGGTAAACATGGCCACCATTGGAGCCATGGGGCCACTTGATCATCTTCAAAATTTTTGACCCAGAATTGTTCATTTATAATGGAAATGCAGGACCAAAAAGTGAGGCAGAGACTGAAGAATGGCCACCCTGTGACAGGTCTAACTTGGTATCCATTCTATGCACTGGCACCAAATGTCAACAGTATTACTGATGCCATGTTGTGCTTGCAGAGAGAAGCCTATCATGGCTGAATACCAGCAGCTGACTGAGACCGATGCAGATACAGCCAACCATGGGACTCAGGTCGGGACTTCTATGGAAGAGTTTGGGGAAGAACTGAAGTAGCTGAAAGGGATGGCAATCCCATAGGGGGGAAAAAACATTATCAAGGTCCCAGAGAATAAGCCATCAAAGAAATAGCATATATGGGATGGTCTATATGCTCTGCATATGAAACA
Organism: Apodemus sylvaticus; assembly: GCF_947179515.1. Taxonomy (NCBI): domain Eukaryota; kingdom Metazoa; phylum Chordata; class Mammalia; order Rodentia; family Muridae; genus Apodemus; species Apodemus sylvaticus. Next base: position 105,080,557 of record NC_067473.1, on the reverse strand, counting down.
GAGTACTGCCTTGTCTCACTTTAGTTGGTAAAAATGTGCTTAATCCTGTAGAAACTTAATGCCCCAGGTAAGGGGGATGCTAGAGGGGTAAGGTGGGAGTGTGTGTGGCAGGGAGCACCCTTTCAGAAGCAAAGGGGAGGGGAAATGGGATAAAGAACTCACAGAGCAGGGACCAGGAAGGGGGAAATAATTGGAATGTAAATAAATAAAATAATTAATTTTTAAAAAGCCAACTTTAGGAAAGATATAACTATAACTATGGATGTTGGAAGAAGCGCAGAACAATCTTTTCGTTGTAGAATGTAAATACATAGAAAGAGATAATTAGTGAATATATAAGAATAAGGAAATATATGAGAAAAGAAATGATGAGAAAGTACTGGAGAGAAAGAAAATGGAAGGAGGATGGACAGAGGAAGGAATTTGCACTTGATGTAAAAATGAACCAACTCTAATCTTTACTGTAGAAATGGACACACTGATGATATCTTCAATTTTATGATTTTTATTAAATTGTTATGATGATGATTTCAGTGTGCATCTGATGTGTAATTCTTTATGTGTTAGATTATGGAATTATAGAAGACAATCTTATGGAATTAATTCTCCTATATTCAAATGGATTTTGGAATCAAACACAGGTTCTTAGGCTTTACAGGAAATAACTGACCCACTGAGAAATTCTATTGGCTTCAGATTTATGTCTTTCAATTAGCATCTGATAGGGTATTGTAAATAGGTGATTTGATTTACATTACTGCTTTACCCCTCTTGGAAGTGTGCTATATGATTTCATATAGTATGAAAATGCTAGTCAGTAGCTGTGGAAAGTCTAATTTGGGTATCAGCTCAATTCCATGTTCAGTGATCAGTAAGTGTTATATTTAGCAATAGGGCATTGCCTTCAGGGTGTGAAGTCTTGGCAATAACATATGGTGTTTTTTAAGGAGGGGGTTAGGGGAAATGGAGGTTTTATTTGGTAGAATAAAATGTCTCTGTCATGTATTTTTTCTATTATGAGATAATTCCACATGAATTCCTTTTATATATGCATACATTTTAGAAAACGTCTAAAGTAATGGAAGGTCATTAGTGTTGAATGTCCCTCCTCACATTCTCTCTTTCACTCTGCCATTTCATCCCTCTATCAATAAAATGATTTCTAATGAAATATTGCTATGCCTATAGATTAGCCCATCCCTCAATCCTCATCATGGAAACTTCTTTTTGTCCATGATAATTAGCACTGAATACCACAGCAGGAAGATGTGCAGAGAAAGACTTTGGAAAACTAAGCTGTAATTGAGAATTATTCATCAAACCCTTTCCCTTAAAGGTCAGTGATCTACACAGAAGAAGAGACAGGGAAATTGAAAGAGCCAGACTGAATGAATGACATCAAGAAGACAGCATCACCCAGACACAACAAGACTACTGCCCATATGAACTCACAGGGTCTGTGACAAGATGAAAGTTTGGTGGCACATGCTTAAAGTCTCAGCTCTTGGGAAGCTGAGGTAGAAAAAATAGAGACCCTTCCCCCCCAAAAAAAAGGAGAAACAATAACAACCAAAAAACAAATGAAGAAAGGAAAGAGAAGAAGGGAGAGAGAGAGAGAAAGAGAGAGAGAGAGAGAGAGAGAGAGAGAGAGAGAGAGAGAAAGAGAGAGAGACAGAGAGACAGAGAGACAGAGAGACAGAGAGACAGAGAGACAGAGACAGAGAAGCGAGGGAGGCTGGGGATGTAGTCCAGTGATACAGAAATTCTCTACTATTCAAATCCAAGGGATCATTTTAAGACACTACAAAGAGTTATATTCATCATGAAAATTGCTTCTTGATAAAGACTAAGAAATCAAATGACATTTAACAAAACATAAAAGAGGAATAATAGCAGTATCAAAGATTGTCAAACCATATTATAATCATTATAAAAATTGACACAAACTAGAGAATGTGAACAAGTAGTATGAACAAATGATTTCATGAGAAGACACCTAAATGTTTCAATGAATTTCATCTATACTTAATCAAAAATTTTCTGAATCATATAATCTTACAAAATCCTTTTATAAAAGCAATATCCAAATTAACTAGGATATTTCAAAATTATCTATAAAAACAAATATATGAAAAGCTACACTTATTCCCATTTATTACAAAGTAGCAGTAACTATAACAGAAAACAAGATTAAAATTAAAATGTTACAATAACTTTAACTCTTGAATAAATCCCTTTGAGATGAAGCCATAGCACAGGGAATGATAACTTACCAAAATTTGCAGTGCTTTGCAAAGGACAAACATCATAACCAGTATTGAAAAATTAAAATTTAGAAACAACTTATGCAAATGTTGAGGTCTTGCATTTCTTTTTACTTTTGAAATTGTAGTGTAATTATATCATTTTCCTCATTTCATTTCCCCTATCAAACCCTTCCATATACCCCTTGTTACCTTGCAAATTCTTCACCTTTTTAGGCCAACAATTTTATAACATTCATATATGAATGTGTATACACACTATACATAAATAAATAAATAAATAAATAAATAAATAAATAAATAAATAGAATCTGCTCAGTCTGTATAAAATGAATTGTATGTATGTACTCATGGCTGATCATTTGATATTGAATACTCATTGGGTGTTCTCTCCCCATGAGTATTCAATATCAAATGATCAGCCATGAGTACATGTCTCCCACTTAGCATTTTGTAATTGTTTGTAGCTCATTGTGTACGGATGAATTCTTGCTGTCTTTCTTCCATTCACTTTAGCATATATGTTGTTGTCTTGTTTCAGCTAATACTTAGATAGTCATGCTGGCAAAATATTATGGGTGTATTTAGTGACATTTGTAGGGGACATAGTCTTACAGGTAAGTGTAGCTCTCACTATACAAAGAAACTGCTCTTTGCAGCAGACATCATTACGGAAAATCACAACCAGTTAAAATGCAAACTTTTGGAGCCCATACCCAAAGATGACTACAGAATCTAGTTTTACTCTCACAAATACAGTAGATCAGGGATTATTGAGGAAGAGGGGAAGGAAAATTGTGAGAGCCAGAGGACCAGGAATTTGCTGTGAGTTGGAAAAACAAAATAAAACAATCAAACAAATGAAAACAAGAAATGAATCTTTCGGAATTAAAACCGTGATACCACCTACAAATGAAGAAGAAAATGGACACAATATTTTTTGAACATTAAATGTGATTTAGAAGCAAAACTAAAGTCTAAATAACCAAAAGGTCAGTTTAGGATCAATCAGGGAGAGAATCCAGTCTCAACTGATACCAAGGCAGATTTACCTTAAGATAAGTGGGACCAACACAAAATGGTGTTTTCTGGATATAATGCCATTATGAATTTTGTAGTAGACTCAGAGCTGCTATTACAAAGACCCACATCTAATATATGATATGAAGAGTTGGAAAACACCAAAACACAAACAGATTTTTTTGTTTCATGTTCATCATAATCAAAACCACTATCCATCATACCTTCCAAAATAAGTCATAGTACTGTTTAGACTTTTTGTTAAATGTTCAAAATGAACTTCAGATAGTGGAGAAGCATCTTAAAAAATGCTCAACTTCATTAGTCATTAGGGAAATGCAAATCAAAACAACCCTGAGATTTCACCTTACACCAATCAGAATGGCTAAGATTAAAAATTCAGGAGACAGCAGGTGTTGGAGAGGATGTAGAGAAAGAGGAACACTCCTCCACTGCTGGTGGGGTTGCAAATTGGTACAACCACTCTGGAAATCAGTCTGGCGGTTCCTCTGAAAACTGGGCACCTCACTTCCAGAAGATCCTGCTATACCACTCCTGGGCATATACCCAGAAAATTCCCACCATGTAATAAGGATACATGCTCTACTATGTTCATAGCAGCCCTATTTATAATTGCCAGATGCTGGAAAGAACCCACGTATCCCTCAACAGAAGAGTGGATGCAAAAAATGTGGTATATCTACACAATGGAGTGCTATTCAGCCATTAGAAACAATGAATTCATGAAATTCTTAGGCAAATGGATGGAGCTAGAGAACATCATACTAAGTGAGGTAACCCAGACTCAAAAGATGAATCATGGTTTGCACTCACTAATAAGTGGATACTAACCTAGAAAACTGGAATACCCAAAACACAATCCACACATCAAATGAGATACAAGAAGAACGGAGGAGTGGCCCCTTGTTCTCGAAAGACTCAGTGAAGGAGTATTTGGCAAAACCAGAACGGGGAAGTGGGAAGGGGTGGGTGGGAGGACAGGGGGAGAGAAGGGGGCTTGCTGGACTTTCGGGGAGTGGGGGGGCTAGAAAAGGGGAAATCATTTGAAATGTAAATAAAAAATATATCGAATTAAAAAAAAAGAATGTTAAAAAAAGAAAGAAAACTCCAAGACAGCTATCCACAAAAAAAAAAAATCTCTATAAATCACAATTTTAAGCATATGTTTTTCAATACAAAAACACAGAGCCAGTTCTTAATGCTTACCACTCTTATAAAGGTCCAGAACTATATTCTCAACACCTATATTAGGTAGCATATGAGCCTGAGTCAGACCTATCTTATGGTCCCTCTGAACACCCACATGTACGTGGTATACATAGACACACAGACATAGAAATACTGATGAAAATAAATATCTAAAAACAAGAAAAGAAAATTATGTAAATGAATGCAGCATGGTTTCCCTTCCCTTTACTCTTATTGTCCTTTCCAGACCGTTCCAATGCTGAGGCATGAACCCACAGTGCAAGGCAAGTGACCTCTCAATGAGCTATATCCTTGCCTCTTTAGATGTACTTTCATTCAAGAAAATAATGGGAAAAATGTTTAGAGAGTCATGAATTAAAAGGCAATAATCATCAATGACAAGAGGATTTAGACATACAAAGCTTTCAAAAAAGATAAATACAACCATGGTCTGTAGGCAACTTTGGAAAAGTAAACACATCACAACAATAAGACAGCGGTTTTTTCCATATCTAGGGAAAACTAAAGAGAAATCAGATAGAGTTAAATATGTAGCCAAATTTGTCTATAGTGGAGACCTTAAACTTTCTTCTAGATTTTAAGTGGAAATGCATGAAAATAATAGCGATGAAGTTTATTTTCTCGAAAAATACTGCATATTGAACAGCCATACAACTCATGGAATGTGGAGAGCTTGAGCTGGTGCCGCCAAGAAGCATTCAACCCTATGTACTACTCTCATAAACACTCAAGCCATTAGAAAGGAAGGCAAAGATGAAGCCAAAGTAAGAATAGATCTCTAAAGTTCTTAGCTATAAAACAGAAAACACCATGGGAACAGGGGAGGAGATCAAATTCTTTCTGCAACCTATTGTACCTTGTAAACCCACAACCTAAAGTGAAATTGATTCTCTGAAAAATATTATTAGCCTATGACCTTTTATAAAATTTACTTTTATCAATAGACAAAAGCATGGCTTAATGATGTTATGTTTTTTATACCACTGTAATTTTTAGAAACTGTTATGATCACAACAGATAAGTAATCTAGTCTCTAGGTTTATTGGAGATTATTGCAAAATTCTTAAAAACACAGGCCATGTTTTCTTTTCAAATATATAATTTTTGTTTTATTTGCTTTATTTCATACTATAACCAAGTTAAACTAAATATGGGTGTGTCGGGTTTTGCTTCTTTAGTGGAGGGGGTATTTGTTGCTTGTGTTTTGTGGTTTGAAAATCCATGGGTAAATGCAAAATAGCTTGTAAAAATAAAGCAAACTTTGCATACCTCATTTGTTGGCTCTATCAGGTTCTTTGCTGGAGGCAAGCAGTTATGCTTGAAGAGGCTGCCTGGTGTTTATCCCATAAATAGAACAAACACACACATGCTGGCACTGTTGATCATCATTTTAATGTTAACCTTCAGATCATCAATAAAAGATGGTATCTCAGTGTACCCCTTACCTTCCTAAAAGTTGTTCGTGTTTTTCTCTGGAGGCTTTTCCTACCTTTTAATTTTATATTATGCAAACTCGTATCCTTAGCTCTCTTTTATTTTATTTTTTGCAGATACTACTCATGATTCTTAAATTGTAAGGAAGATTTTGCTACCTTTACTTTTCTTTTAGGATCTAATTGATTATAAAACATACATATTTGTATACTTTTACCAATGTTTTTATTTATTAATTTGTTCTCATTTTCCTTAATTTAACTATTTGTTCCAACTGTTTAAACCTTTTATTCTATATTTTTTGACAGATTCTGACAATATAATCTTTCCTGACTCTGGATGGATAATCTTGGCACTGTAGATATCCGACCACACCAATCACTTAAGCAAGAATGCAGCTATATCTAGTTTTGTTTAATCTCTCTGTCAAGGGGAAATAGAATAGATTTTATTTAGGTAGAGTGAGGAGGGGGCATGAGCAAGAAGTATTATATGCATGGGGGAATGGGGAGAGAGAGGCAGTGTAGGGAGAGAACTCTAGGATTGGGTGTCATGGAGTATATTGAAAGCTAGTAGAGCAGGAACTTCCTGAATCAATGTGATCAGACGTAATGAAGACTCCCTATAATGGAAAATATGGAGTCTATTCTGACCATTTTCTGTAACAAGACAAAACTTCTAGTGATAGGACTGAGTTGCATTTGTGTGAATTGTGGTCTGAAGAGTTCTCATGAAAATTCTTCAAAGCCTGGTGGTAGGACAAAATGTTCCTCTATAAAAACTGATCATAGAACCCTATTGCCAAAGACAACTTCTACACAGCTCATTGAATGGAAAGAGGTCAGGCTGGCAAGAGAACTCCTATGTTCTAGTCTCTTTAATATGAGAAGGTACTCTGGAGGTTGTTAGATTCCTGGACACGTACCCAGCCACTCCACCTACAGCCTCACCTGCCTGCAAAATATGCTGAGGCAATTGATGGCACTTGCAAAGTAGGCGTAATGAAACAATGTTTGGTTTAACTTGAACACAGCCATGAGAGGGAACCTGTGATCATTGATGCTTGTTTGACAGGACTCAGAGAAGACTAGGTGTCCCAGAGACCTAGAGTAGAACCAAACAAGACTTTCAAAAAATGAATGCAATTATTCCTAATGATATTCAGCTGTTTCCATAGATCATTAACTTTTACATTTGTAATTAGAAAAGCTCCCTCTTGCAGAAGATGGGAGCAGATATAGTTGTCCACCTCCAAATATAGTTAAATATAAACAAATATTTCAGTTTTTTAACAATTTCAAAGGTTGTTTTAATTCATAAAAGAGAATCATAAGACTCCTGAATGATTCATTCCTCTGCTCAACAAGATTTTCACTCTTCATCTCTTAAGATGCAATATTATTCTAAGTTTCAGAAACCTTTTTATCATTTACATGATATTTTTTGTACCAAGTTAAAAATCATAATGAAAGGTTTACAATAGAAAAATAAGTAAAACTAAGGAAATTTTCTTAGTAATCAGTATTCATTGTGATCTTTCTTCAAGAGAATAGAAATAAAATGAAAATGTTCTGTTCTGTGAAAGCTTTTTTGTCACATCCCCTACCAATCTAATTTATTCATTATAAGAAATTATGTTGAAAATAATATGATTCTCTTCAGTTTTCTGGGTTTCAAATGTTGCATCTCTTTGATTTGTTTTGCAAAATGTTCCACAGTTGTATTAAAAATGTAAATATATTTGATGTAATTAATATATACTTTACAGTAATTATAAAGGCTTAGTGAAATACTTGTTGTAAATCTCTGTTTAAACTATATTTCAAAAAATAAATCCAACAATGATGGAGCATTTATAAAGAGAATCTACCCAAAGAAATTAATAAAGCAATGATTAACTTAGGAATAGCTCTTAATTAAATATCATTTATAAACTAGAACTTATATATTTATACTTAATTATTGTTCAACAATTCAACAATAAATATAACTGTGGTTATTTATATCCTATTATATAGCTTTGTCAAATCAAATATTCCTGTGTTATGATTAGCTAGAAGTAATTACTATACAAATGAAGCAGTACAAAACATGAAAGGTATGTTTATTTGTGCAGCCTATTAAGTTTAAGCAATATGTTTTAGGATTTCATTTTATCTTCATAGCAAATTCATGATCTTAATAAATGATTATTCTAATGATTTACTTCTGACATAGAATCATGTCTATTAGTAAGCAGAGATATATGCAGAGATCCACTCTGTAGTCAAATTTATATTTCTGGTTTACTGTAACTTTTAGATCCCAAGCAGATGAAATTTGAGAAAAGGTAAAACCTGTCTATACTGTGAGTGCCTTTATTGTACCAGATAACACCAAGTAAATATGTAAAAAACTGATAAGAAAAAGACCACCTTAAAGCTCAGGAATAAAATGAGTACATAAAGGACATGGCTATAAATGCACCCGAAGAAACATGCTGACCATCATCTAGACTTCAACAGTGAATGCTTAAATGTCCCTCTCCCTCCTATCTCACATCCTTTTATCAATCTTCCTCCCATTCCTGCTCTTGCTGGTTCTCTTCCTTATTTTTTCTTCTGCCTTTTGCTCAAGTTTCTGTATAGAGCCCTCTTTTTCTCTGTTAGCCATAGAAATAATTTTGAATGTGGCCAAGAGGAGTTTCTTTCATGATTATTTTTATTTTAAATTATACATTTCTCTACCACAACTTATAAAATATTAACTATATTTTGCAACTGCACTGGACTAGAAACCTGTGAATAATAACAATTCTTAATTCAACTCTTTTATTACAAAGTTAGATTTTAGGTTTATGAATTACATTTTTTTCTATTCCCAGTGCTGCATTTTACTGGAATTTTCTGAAGTCTTCATTCAAAATGATGTTGGTATTGATACATTTTTATTTTTTAATTCAGTATTTTTTTGAAGGAAAACTTAAGGTGATAATGAGAAATGCCCAGGAATACTCAGTATATACTCTATAAGTTTACACTTAAATGTAAGAGGTATAAATTAAGATCTAGTATAATACATATATACTAGATAATAATATTTGTTCAAATTAACAAATAGAATTTCAGATGGCAATAATTTTGTAGGAGGGTGAACATCGTGGTCTCAAAGAAGTCTTACCATTTTCTTTTACAATGAGTACTAGCAACTCATTAAACATATAGCATTCACATTTTCCAGGCTCCAAATACATTCTTATTTGACCATTTAGTGTTGAAAATCCACCGCATATAGTCTAAATATCAATTTACCGATGAACAGAAATAGACATATCATATGAGTATAATGCTTATTGGCGCAAACAATATGTTGTTTTGATTTGCAGTCCCCACAGGAACATTGCTAGAATCAGGGAGAATGAGAATCCAGTGAGGTGTCATAAGCAAGAATATCACTATCTGTGGCTGTGTGTGTCCCACATCCTCCTTGTGCTAGCACTCACTCCTAGACTCCCTGGGTAAAAGAACCAATGTGGAGAGGGCTGCATTCCAATATCTCATCACTATTATTGGTTTGTTACATGAAAACAATTACGTGTCACCAGGTTAAGCTTTTTAATGCTGTTGGTGTAAAAAGGATTTTTATTCAGGTTCATTATTTCTTTTTTATTATAATTCTTTACTCTTATTTTACAGTGCAATCATTATCCCCACTCCCAGTTCATACTCCGACAGTTCCTCAGCCCATTCCTCTTCCTCCCCTCTCAAAGTGGATGCCTCCACTCCATCAAGGACCTCCCCTTCTCTGTGGCTTTAATTCTCTTGATGATTAGATGTTTCTTCTCTCATAGAGGCCAAATACCAACCAAAAATCCCCAGGACCCAATGGGATTAGTACAGAATTCTATCAGACCTTCAAAGAAGACATAATACCAATACTCTTCAAACTATTCCACAAAATAGAAACAGAAGGAACACTACCTAATTCATTCTATGAAGCCACCATAACTCTGATACCTAAACCACACAAAGACCAAACAAAAAATGAGAACCTAAAACAAATTTCCATTATGAAAATAAATGCAAAAATAATCAATAAAATTCTTGCCAAACGAATCCAAGAACATCAAAAAGATCATCCACCATGGTAAAGCTGGCTTCAGCCCAGGGATTCAGTGATGGTTCAATATACAGAAATCCATCAATGTAATCAATCACATAAACAAACTCAAAGAAAATAATCACATGATCATTTCATTGGATACTGAAAAAGCATTTGACAAAATCCAACAGTCCTGAATGATAAAAATCTTGAATGATAAAAAGATTAGGAATTCAAGGCCCATACCTAAATATAGTCAAAGCAATATACTGCAAAACAGTAGCCAACATCAAACTAAATGGAGAGAAATTTGAAGCAATCCCACTGAAATCAGGGACTAGACAAGGCTCTCTACTCTCTTCCTACTTGTTCAATATCATAGTCAATATCCTAGCCAGAACAATTAGACAACAAAAGGATGTCAAAGGGATGCAAATTAGAAAGGAAAGAGTCAAAATACCACTATTTGCAGATGATAAGATAGTATACTTAAGTGATGCCAAAAATTCCCCCAGAGAAGTCCTAAACCTGATAAATAACTTCAGTAAAGTGGCTGGATATAAAATAAACTCAATTAAATCTGTAGTCTTCCTCTACTCATAGGATAAAGAGGCTGAGAAATAAATTAAGGAAATAACACCCTTCAAAATAGGCACAAATAATATAAAATATCTTGGTGTGACACAAACCAAGCAAGTGAAAAATCTGTATGACAAGAACTTGTAGTCCCTGAAGAAAGAAATCAAAGATCTCAGAAGATGGAAAGATCTTGAGACTGGGAGCACACAGCTTGCTCTGGCAGCACTGAGCTTAGATTCCAGTCCTGAGGCCTCTGGCAGGAGCCTTCAGATCTCCACTTCGGGATCCAGAACAGCCTGGGTTGCAATGCCACATCTCCAGGTCCTGCAAGAGGCCAGAGGGGCACCCGGGAGGCAGGCTAGGAGGAGTCAGTGTGCTCTGGTGAGTCCAGCAGGCCCCGGGCAGGAGCCTTCAGGTGTCTGCTTCGGGATCTGGACAGCCTGGGCCACAGCACCCTGTCTCCAGGCAGTGCAGGAGGTCAACTGTGCACCAGAGGCCACCTGAGAAGAGGCAGCTTGCACTGATGAGTCCAGTATTGACAAGACCAACTAACACCAGTGAGAACTAGATGGCAAAAGGCAAACACAGGAATGTAACCAACAGAAATCAAGGCAATATGGCAGCATCTGAACCCAATTCTCCTTAAACAGCATGTCCTGGATACCCCATCACAACAGAAAAACAAGATTTGGATTTAAAATCACTGGTCATGATGCCGGTACAGGAACACATGAAGGTCATACATAAAGAAATTAAGGAGAAAATGGATCAAAAGTTAGAAGCCCTTACAAGGGAAACACAAAAATCATTGAAAGAAATTCAGGAGAATACAAAAGCCAATAAGGAGGAAACGCAAAAATCATTTAAAGAAATAAAGGAGAACTTTGGTCAACAGGCTGAGGTCATGAAAGAGGAAACACACAAAATTTCTTAAAGAATTACAGGACAGCACAAACAAGCAAGTGAAGGAGCTAAGCAAAACCATCCAGGATCTAAAATCAGAAGTAGAAACAACTAAGAAAACTCAAAGGGAGACAACTTTGGAGATAGAAAACCTTGGGAAGAAATCAGGGGACATAGATGCAAATATCAACAACAGAATACAAGAGATAGAAGAAAGAATCTCAGATGCTGAAGATACCATAGAAACCATGTACTCAACACTTAAAGAAAATGCAAAATGCAAATATCTGGTAACCCAAAACATCCAGGAAATCCAGGACACAATGAGAAGACCAAACCTAAGGATTATAGGCAGAGATGAGAATGAAGATTTACAACATAAAGGGCCAACAAATATCTTCAATAAAATTATGGAAGAAAACATCCCTAACATAAAGAGAGAGATGCCCATGAATATACAAGAAGCCTACAGAACTGTACAGAGCCATATTGGGGCAGTCTTGCACTTGGTCAGAGTTTGACTTTGGTCAAGGTTAACTTCTCCCAGTTAGCCAGGATCCTGCTCCACCTAGGGTGGAGCGCACGTAGTAAAGGTTAAGTTCATTGTTCCTCCAGGTATAGGGATTCCTGAATTAAACAGGTGACCCACCCAGCTGCGGGAGCAGTCAAGACGAAGACCTCCAAGAGAAGCTAGACAACTTCCACCGGAACTCAGCCTGGAGTCTGGGGGGAGGGTTTGCCCAAACTGTTAAAAGGTCCAGCGCCATTAAAGTTTACGGCTTTGATCAGTGAACATTGACTTGGCCGCACGTTCTTTTCGCTTCTCTTCCCTATGACCCCAAAATTCTCTCAGCAGGTAACCCGGTTTACATGTGGCTGCGGGCAGCTACACAGAACTCCAAACAGACTGGACCAGAACAGAAATACCTCCCGACACATAATAATCAAAACACCAAATGTACTAAACAAAGAAAGAATATTAAAGGCAGTAAGAGAAAAAGGCCAAGTAACATATAAAGGAAGACCTATCAGAATCACACCAGACTTCTCACCTGAGACTATGAAAGCTAGAAGATCCTGGTCAGATCTCATGCAGACTCTAGGAGAACACAAATACCAGCCAAAACTACTATACCCAGCAAAACTCTCAATCACCATAGATGGAGAAACTAAGATATTCCATGACAAAACCAAGTTTACCCAGTATCTATCCACAAACCCAGCCCTTCAAAGGATAATAGGAGGAAAACACTAATACAAGGATGGAAACTTCATCCTGGAAAAAGCAAGATAGTAACCTTCTTTCATCAAACCCAAAAGAAGTTAACCAATCAAATTTAAAAAATAATATCAAAAATGACAGCAATTAATAATCACTATTCCTTAATATCTCTTAACATCAATGGACTCAATGCCCCCCCCAAAAAGACATAGACTAACCGACTGGATACGTAAACAGGACCCTACATTTTGCTGCATACAGGACAAATACTACCTTAGAGTAAAAGGCTAGAAGACAATTTTACAAGCAAATGGTCTCAGGAAACAAGCTGGAGTAGCCATTCTAATATCAGATAAAATTGACTTTCAACCCAAAGTCATCAAAAGAGACTCTGAGGGACACTTCTTGCTGGTCAAAGGGAAAATACAGCAAGAAGAACTCTCAATCCTGAACTTCAATGCTCCAAATGCAAGGGCACCCTCATTCATAAAAGAAACTTTATTAAAGCTCAAAGCACACATTGCACTTAACACAATAATTATGGGTGACTTCAACACTGTACTTTCCTCAATGGACTGATCAGGAAAACAGAAACTGAACAGGGACACAGTGAAACTAATTGAAGTTTTGGACCAATTAGATTTTATATATATATATATATATATATATATATATATATATATATATATATATATATATATATATAAATAAAACATTCTATCCTAAAGCAAAAGAATATACCTTTTTCTCAGCACCTCATGGTACCTTCTCCAAAATCGACCATATAATTGGTCACAAGACAGACCTCAACAAATATAAAAAGATTGAACTAATCCCATGCCTCCTATCAGATCACTATGGAGTAAAAGTGGTCTTCACTAGCAACAAAAACAACAGAAAACATACATACACATGGAAACTGAACAATATTCTACTCAATGGTCAAGGAAGAAATAAAGAAAGAAAATAAAGACTTTTTAGAACTTAATGAAAATGAAGACACAACATACCCAAATCTATGGGACACAATGAAAGCAGTGCTAAGAGGAAAACTCATAGCCCTAGGTGCCTCAAAAAAGAAAATGGAGAGAGCATACACTAACAGCTTAATGAAACACCTGAAAGCCCTGGAACAAAAAGAAGCTATTTCACCAAGGAGGAGTAGAAGGCAGGAAATCATCAAACTCAGGGCCAAAATCAATCAAGTAGAAACAAAGAGAACCATACAAAGAATCAACAAAACCAGGAGCTGGTTCTTTGAGAAAATCAACAAGATAGATAAACCCTTAGCCATACTAATCAAAGGGCACAAAGACAGTATCCAGATTAACAAACTTAGAAATGAAAAGGGAGCTATAACAACAGAAACCAAGGAAATTAAAAAAATCATTAGATCCTACTACAAAAGCCTATACTCAACACAACTGGAGAATCTGAAGGAAATGGACAGTTTCCTAGACAGATATCCAACACCAAAACTAAATCAGGATCAAATAGATCATCTAAACAGTCCCATGACACCCAAAGAAATAAAAAGGGTCATAGAAAGTCTCCCAACCAAAAAAAGCACGGGACCAGATGGCTTCAGTGCAGAATTCTATCAGACCTTCATAGAAGACCTAACACCAATACTCTTCAAACTATTGCACAAAATGGAAACAGAAGGAACTCTACCCAATTCATTCTATGAAGCCACAATTACGCTGATACCAAAACCACACAAAGATCCAACAAAGAAAGAGAACTTTAGGCCAATTTCTCTTATGAATATTGATGCAAAAATAATTAATAAAATTCTTGCCAACTGAATCCAAGAACACATCAAAACAATCATCCACCATGATCAAGTAGGCTTCATTCCAGGGATGCAGGAATTGTTCAATATAAGGAAATCCATCAATGCTATCTACTACATAAGCAAACTCGAAGAAAAAGCCATATGATCATCCCATTAGATGTAGAAAATGCATTTGACAAAATTCAGCATCCTTTCATGCTAAAAGTCTTGGAAAGAACAGGAATTCAAGGCCCAAACCTAAACATCTTTTAAGCAATATACAGCAAACCGGTGGCCAACATCAAACTAATTGGAGAGAAACTTGAAGCAATCCCACTAAAATCAGGACTAGACAAGGCTGTCCTCTCTCTCCATATCTTTTCAATATAGTACTTGAAGTTCTAGCTAGAACAATTAGACAACATACGGAGGTCAAGGGGAAACAAATTGGAAAGGAAGAAGTCAAATTATCACTATTTGCAGATGACATAATAGTCTACTTAAGTGACCTGAAAACCTCCACCAGAGAACTCCTACAGCTGATAAACAACTTCAGCAAAGTGGCTGTTATAAAATCAATTCTTCATAGAGTTAGAAAGAGCAATTTCCAAATTCATCTGTAATAACAGAAAACCCAGTGTAGTGAAAATTCTTCTCAACAATAAAATTTTCTGGGGGAATCACCACCCTGGATCCCAAGTTATACTACAGAGCAATACTTTTAAACACTGCATGGTATTTGTACATTGACAGTCAAGTAGATCAATGGAATAGTATTGAAGACCCAGAAGTGAACCCACACACCTATGGTCGCTATATCTTGACAAAGTAACTAAAACCACCCAGTGGATTAAAGACAGCATTTTCAACTAATGTTGATGGTTCAACTGGCAGTTGACATGTAGAAGAATGCAAATTGATCCATTATTACCTTCCTGTACTATGCTCAAGTCCAAGTAGATTAAGGACCTGCACATAAAAACCAGATACACTGAATCTAAAAGAATAGAAATTGGGGAAGAGCCTGGAGCACGTGAGCACAAGGGGAAATTTCCTGAACACAACACCAATAGCTTATGCTCTAAGATCAAGAATGGACAAATGGGACCTCGTAAAATTGCAAAGCTTCTCTAAGGCAAAGGACACTGTCAGAAGGGCAAAATGGCAACCAACAGATTGGGAAAACATCTTCATAAATCCTACATCTGATAGAGGGCTAATTTCCAATATATATAAATAACTCCAAAAGTTAGACTCCAGAGAAACAAATAACATTGCTAAAAATTGGCGTTCAGAGCCAAACAAAGAATTCTCAACTGAGGAATACCAAATGAAGGAAATACAAATAAAACAACCCTGAGATTGCACATCACATCAGTCAGAATGACTAAGATCAAAACCTCATGAGACAGCAGATGCTGGTGAGGGTGTGGAGAAAGAGGAACACTCCTCCATTGATGGTAGGATTGCAAGCTGGAAAACAGTTTGGTGGTTCCTCAGAAAACTGGACATTGTACCATCCAAGGACCCAGCTATACCACTCTTGGGCATATATCCAGAAGAAGCACCAACATGTAATAATGATACATGCTTCACTATGTTCATAGGAGCCTTATTTATAATTTTTCAGAAGATGGACAGAACCCAGATGTCCCTCAACAGTTGATAGATACAGAAAATGTGTTACATTTGCACAATGGAGCACTACTCAACTATCAAAAACAATGAACTGATGATGATATATATATATATATATATATATATATATATATATATATATATATATGCAAAAGATGAAACTGAAAAATATCATCCTGAGTGAGGTTACTCAATCACAAAATAACACACATGGTATGCACTCACTGATAAGTGGATATTAGCCCAAAACCTCATAATATCCAAGGTACAATTCATATACCACATGGAGCTCAAGAAGAAGGAAGATCAAAGTGTCAATACTTCAGTCCTTCTTGGAAGAAGGATCAAATACCCATGGGAGGAAATTCAGAGATGAAGCGTGGAGCAGAGACTGAAGGAAAAGCTATCCAGAGACTGCCCCACCCAGGGATCCATCCCGTATACAGTCACCAAACCCAGACCCTACTGTGGATGCCCACAAGTGCTAGCTGACAGAACCCTGATATAGCTCCCTCCTGAGAGGATTTGTCAGTGCCTGACACAGTTGTGGATGCTCACGGCCAACCAGTGAACTGAGCATAGGGTCCCCAAAGGAGTATCTAGATAAAGCACCCAAGGAGCTGAAGGTGTTTGCAGTCCCAGAGGAGGAATAACAATATGAACCCACCAGTACCCTCAGAGCTCCCAGGGGCTAAACCACCAACCAAAGAGTACATATGGAGGGATCCATAGCTCCAGCTAAATATGTAGCAGAGGATGGCCTTTTCAGACATCAATGAGAGGAGAGGCCTTCGTCCTGTGAAGGCTCTGTGCTCCAGTGTAGAGGAATGCCAGGACAGGAAAGTGGGATTGGGTGAGTGTTGAGCAGTGTGAGGGGACAAGGGATGGGGGGGAGTAGAGGGGAAACGAGGAAAGGGGATAACATTTGAAAAGTAAATAAACCAAGTTTCTAAGAATAAAAGAAAAATAATTTTGCTCAAATTCAAATTTAAAAGGTGTGTTATAGATACTAAAACACCAGTGATGTTTCAAAATATTTTTATAAACTATAAATATATTCAAAGTCATGAATGGTCTGTGTTCTTAGTATAGTATTTCTATCACTTAACTCCTAAAATGAAAACTGGAGGTCAACATCATCATTAAACATATTTATTATCTCTCATTTGATAAAATGTGAGTTTAACTGAGTAGTCAAATATAGCAATTATTTGTTGTCTTAGAACGAGGCTCAACTACCCTTCTCCATGTCCTTTTTTTTAAATTTATTGATATATTTATTTACATTTCAAATGATTTCCCCTTTTCTGGACCCCTACTCCCCGAAAGTCCCATCAGTCCCCTTCCCTCCCCCTGTTTTCCCACCCAACCCTTCCCACTTCCCTGTTCTGATTTTGCTCTATACTGCTTCACTGAGTCTTTTCAGAACAAGGGGCCACTCCTACGTTCTTCTTGTACCTCATTTGATGTGTGGATTATGTTTTGGGTATTCCAGTTTTCTAGGTTAATATCCACTTATTAGTGAGTGCATACCATGATTCACCTTTTGAGTCTGGGTTACCTCACTTAGTATGATGTTCTCTAGCTCCATCCATTTGCTTAAGAATTCAGAAAGCCCACATACACATGGAGGCTGAACAATACTCTACTCCATGACACCTTGGCCAAAGAAGAAATAAAGAAAGAAATCAGAGACTTTTTAGAATTTAATGAAAATGAAGGCACAACATACCAAAATCTTTGGGACACAATGAAAGCAGTGCTAAGAGGAAAACTCATAGCCCTGAGTGCTTCCAAAAAGAAAATGGAGAGAGCATATACCAGCAGCTTAATGACACACCTGAAAGCCCTGGAACAAAAAGAAGCTATTTCACCCAGGAGGAGTAGAAGACAGGAAATCATCAAACTCAGGGCTGAAATCAATCAAGTGGATCCATGTCCTTTTCTAAAGGAAGAAAAAGGTGTGTTTAGTCTAAGGGAACCACCATTTTTAGGTTATAATTGTCATCAAATTATTCTCAATCATGCTCCATCCTGAGTAGATTCTTGTGGAAATACCCAGCAATAAATATAAGCAACATGAGACAGTCATGCAATCCTTATTTAGTCTTTAGTTTACACATGCCAAAATATTCTGGGTAGCTGTTATCACACAATGATTTGACTATTTAAAAGAGAGTTAGTATTGTGTAAGAAGCACCAGATCAAATAAAAAGTGTTTCCAACAAATAGATTTTGTTTTCTTTGAGTATTGAAAATTAAAGATCATTTGATAAAAGACCATTAATCTCACTCCTTGGGGCAGAAGCAGGCAAGTGTCTGTGAATTTGTTGCCAACCTGGTCCAATTACCAAGTTTTGCACGAGCTAGGGCCACATTGAGAGATACTGCTTGTTCATCTCTCATAAATGCTAAACAATATAACTAACGGCCAATCATAACACACGTGATATCTTTAACAAGTCTATAATAAATGCAACAAAGTATTAGGGGGGAGTAAAACATTTGCTGTGCCTTGATCTCATGACTAAATAAAGATGCAGCCTACCTTCATTTCTACTGACATTCATGGCTACAGGTCAACTGCTCAGAGCATTTAATCAAAAGCCAATTCTGATTACAGACTTTCTCCAGGAACAGAAACTGAGATTCAACTATTTGAACTCAGAAAATAAGACTATTGCCAACAACAAGAACAAATAATGGGCAATGGAAATTTTTGAAAAGACATATTCTATAATGACTTCAGTGTATCTGAAATAGTGTAAACAATGAGCTGTCAAATATTTAGTCAGCCACAAGGGCTGCTGTCAAAAAATGATGTGGTGCAAGCACCTGTAAGTTTGAGGATACCTCTACTTATCAAGTAGTTCCTTTGAATATGGTATTGCTGGACCTGAGTGGAGAAAGTGGAAAAAGACCTTGTTTGCTCTGTAGCTCTTCACTAGGTTAATCATATAGATCTTGGATTTTAATTTGTCTGCAATGTGTTAAAGTCTAAGCCAAGTTCAGGGCCACAGGGGAGTGGGGGTCCAGAAAAGGGGAAATCATTTGAAATGTAAATAAATATATCAATAAATTTAAAAAAACATAAAAAAAAGATTTTGGAATCTTGTATGACATTTGTTTTAGGGTTCCTATGCTATGATGAAAAAAAACATGACCAAAGCAATTTGCGAAGGAAATGGTTTATCTCACTTACTTAGCACAGTACAATGAGAGAAGCCAGACAGAAATTCAAACAATGCAGGAACCAGGACACAGGAGCGAGTGTATCATCCATGGAGCAGTACTGCTTACTATCTTGCTACCCATAGTGTGCTCAGCCTGCTTTTTTGTAGAAACCAGGACAACCAGCCCAGAAATAGCTCCACCAACAATAGTCTGGTCCCTCCCACATTGCTCACTATTTAAGAAAATTCTCTAGAGTCATTTTGTGCCCTCATGGAAATATTTTCTCAGTTGAATCTCTGTCCTCTTTAATGATTCAACCTTGTACCAAACATTAAACATTTATCTAAATTAGACTCAATGTTGAAGAGGAACACCGCTACTTAAGAGGATTCATGTTGATAGATTTTACTTCTTCCTTACCAGAGGGTCTGTGGAAATCAGTGTGAATAACCTTAATGTAGTAATCATATCTGGTTGTTTAGTTTAAAAGTTTAGATTTTAGATCAAGAGAATATTCCTTAATCCCTGCAGTGTAGCAATAAAGTGAAGGTTTCCAGTAACCATCAGGTTCTGGACTTTCCAGAGGTTTATCATGGCAATTTCAAGGAAACAAGTTATATTATTGACTGGATGATAAGATGGTAAATTCCCAGAAGGAAAAGGAACCAAGGTAGAGAGGCATACATGCATAATCCTAATGAAGAGAAGGTAGTGCTAATCTCTTGAAGTTACACAGTCTATGTAAATTAATAAGCTCACAATTTGGTGAGATATAGAGACACAGAAATAATATAGATGATGAAATAAGAATACACTTCGAATTGACTTCTGGCCTCTGGATAGGCATGTAAACACACACACACGCACACACACACACACACACACACACACTCACAGAGAGAGAGGGAAGGAGTGGGAGAGGGAGATGGAGAAGAGAGTAAAAGTTCTGTATATTTTTCTACTCTTTGAAGCTCTTAAATATCTATACAAGGTTTATAAAGTCCTTTTAAAGCCAATGAATAAGATAAATGTATTCCTTGATGGAGTAGTCATTTGAAATCTAAAGCAGGTCTTTTTATAGCAGCAAATATGAAGAGAGTTTCTTGTTGCTTCACTGGGTAAGAAAAGCCAACCCTGCACCTGCAAGTGACTGTTTCACAGAAAAGCCAACTCTACCATAGGAACCATGTTACCATGTATTATTAAATCTAAACATCAGTCATTCTTATTAGGGTCCTCATCTTTGCATTATAGAATTCAGCTTATCATTTCTAGTTGAAAATATCAGCAGAATTTGTCAATTTAACTTTAGTTCTGGAAAAAAAGTTTTATTAAAATTATAGTTGCAAATAGCCATTTTAACATGTATAGAGTTTGGGAGCTTATGGACTATAACAATTTGCAAAACAAAAACGCACAAATATAAATTTCAAGATATGAGGACTGAGGACATCCCATATATATGGGATATTAAACATTGTTGCAATGAGCCATAGAATGGCTTTTTTTTCTGTGTTCTGAATATTGATTTTTTTCTACTGAACATCTCAAAGGAATGAATATTAGGATCTTTGTCATAAACAGAGTAGGAATATAAAAAGACTATATATTCCTGTTAAGCCATTAATAGCCCACTTCATATGAAATTCTTTATTACTAGAATCCATAGGAAAGGACAATTTTCTAAATATGGTAAATATCAAGAATGTGTTTATTATTCAAATATATACCAGAATAGACAATCATCTTCTCATATGCAATCTTACTTAAACCTTCATTAAAATTACCATTGTAGTTGTTATTAATCATCATCCATTCTCACAAGGCTGATATTTGAGCTGATGGATATATGCATTGCACAGCCTTTCAGTCTTGCAGCACTGAAGTTCATTCATGCTAAAATTGAGCAGTAAGTTCTGACATCTAATTACAGTTCTGTGGAAATCAAGTTGAGAATGTACACAATTTATATTTACTCTTCTTTCTGTGCTATTGTTTCCACTGAGAAACATTAGATATTTCAAGTTTTAAAACTTTACTTTGTTTGTATTTGTAGCCATGGAATGCTTCACAAATTTGCATGTTCTCATTTGCTATCCTAATACTTCTATAAATCATTCTAGTCTTAATATAAACATTTAGAAAGCCAACACTGAAAGTCTCCTTTGAAACTTTTACGGAAAAACCCATGAGGACTCATCATCCCTTAGGATCTACACATAGTTAATGGTTTCTGGGGAGATAGACATTATTATTGAGTGGTATATCATTTAATAGGATGGTCATGCTTTTGGAAATAATTCCTCACACCATATCAAGTCAAACATATATATAGCAAGTGACTTGAAAGCAAAATGGGCCTCATTGTGAAGAAGAAAGTGCTTAAGTAGGAGTTGGAAGTATCATGATGTAAATCTCTATCATATACAGCTAATGTATGCTAATAAGAACATTATAAACTTTAAGTATTGTGAAGTTAGTGTAAGTTAAAATGTCCTTGCCTGTTTCACTGATCACTGATGGTAATCTGACACATAATTTTAACTGAAAGCACATGATTGAGACTGTTCTTCTTTTAAAGTAGAGTAAAATTAAACACCTTTGTTTGAAAGTGCTAGTATTTTAGAATGTGTGATGTCATAGATATTCTCTCTTTTCTGAAAAAGACAGATGTGACTATTTGCATTATAATACAATTGATAACATTTTCTTCTTACATTGTAAAAATTCAGCAAAGTGAATTGTCTTAGTTATTGTGACTATTACTATAATAAAACACAATGACACAAAGTGGCTGGGAAGAAAAGGATCTACTTGGCTTACATATCCTGAGTCACAGACGACTGAAGAAAGTCAGGATAAGACCTCAAATCCTAGAGGAAGGAAACTCAATGTACTATCACTAAAATAGCCACAGCAATATATAATTGAATTTTGACATGTGTCATTTGAGTTAATGTCTCTATAATATTATGTCATTTATTTATTGATGAAACAATTAATTTATTGTATTGTGTTTTAGCATGGTTCCAGTTCTGATTTTCTGATTGTTGACTACTATGTTGCTCTCTCTCGTTCTCTCTCTATCCTCTCTCTCTCTCTCTCTCTCTCTCTCTCTGTGTGTGTGTGTGTGTGTGTGTGTGTATGTGTGTGTGTGTGTGTGTGTGAGAGAGAGAGAGAGAGAGAGAGAGAGAGAGAGGAAGAACGAAAAAGAGAGAGAGAGAGATCTAGCAACATCTGTACTATTCACTGATAGGATTTTTGAAGAAAATTTTATATTATTATACACTAAGTAAGTATTAAGTATTGTTGACAGTTTTGGCCATTCTACCCAAGTCTATAAATGTATATACTTAATCTTCATTTCCCATTTTCTGAAACAAATGTCTTTTATCTTAGCATACTTCCATGTCTGGCTGAAACATCTTTTCTGAGATTGATGCAAATCTCATGTTTTTGTGACTGTCAGAATAGCTAAATGTCCACAGTATATACTGACAATTAGTATGATACTTTCATTAACTTGTTTATTTTGAAAATAATCTTCACAATTTTTTGGTCTTTTAATCTGTAATAATGCCTCATTATTAAAAATTAAAAATTAAAAGGAAAAATTAAAAGGAAAACATTGATACATTTATTTAATTTAATGGACATTAGATATTAATAGATACTTTGTTTTTAGTTTTCTACTAAAATCAGTCATTATTTAGCTTTTTTATACTATATTCTGAAAAGCAGTATCTTTTTCTTTAAATATAAAGATAATCAAGTTCACAGTTTATAGAGTTCATTCAACTACATAAAAAGAGTTGCATAAACATAAATTCACATGACTATCTGGACAGTGCTCATGCATGCTCAGTTGCCTCTTTCTGTGTTTTGCTAGGATATTATTATTTCCCAATTGAGGAAAAATAGCAACTGGAGAATTAATCTCTCCCACAGAAAGAATTAACTACTAACTAAGATGACTCAATCACTTTAGATAAATTCAAGCAGCACCATAGCATGGCTTCAAAGGGAGTTTAGAAAATTATCAAAATAGCAATTAAAGGTCAGAATCTCATATCACTGCAGATCACTAGCCACCAAACTAAAGGGTAAACTGATGACACTAACACAATCAGGTGCTCTTATCTGTTTCCACACTGAGAGTAGCCTAGAGGTGGAGTGTGCTTAGCTCACTCCTGTCTCAAATACTCACTCTGGGTTCAGTTCTACACAGAATAACATTTGACTAACCAAAAGATTAACACAATGGAAATGGGATGAAATTGCTGCTTCCTACTTCAACCAATGAAGGTAGAAGACTTTTCAAACTCGAGTCTCACATCATTCAAACAGAATGAAGGTTTCATATTTTCCTCAATAAAAATCTTAATTTTATAAATTCTTCAATCAGTATTGAAAAATTCTTATTTCCTCAATAAACACCATTAGAGAGCATGTGTTTTGTTCTCTTCTGGTATTCTATTTTTATCTTGATTAACCAAGGTACATCTTTCTATTTATAGTTTATAACAGATGTCTACACGCTTTTTTTGAGATTCGCTTCACATTTTGAGAAAGTATTTTAGGAAGATGTTCACAACCTTAAACAAATACATAGGTGACTTTTCAGTCCAATAGCAAGGAAAACTTTGGTAGAATCACAAATGGTATTATAATTACATGTATATGAATATATACTACTTTTGGTAACTGATGATTTTGCACATCACATTATTGGATCCTGTGTCAGAGAACAATAATCAAGTTACTTCTTGCTTTCAGTATCCTGAATTATTTATGATCTCCACTATGGTGCTCTATGATGCTCTATGGTGCTATCGGTTTTCCACTGAAACTATAGTCCGAAGTTGTAATGAAGTATCAATATAACAAATGGTGCTTTGATTCTAACTCTGATCTTATTGAAACCAATGGTAACTAGACATCTATTTCTATTTTGTCCAATTTTATAATATATCACACAACAGAACTCAAAACTACACATTGTACAACTTCTACAACTACAACTAGGGATATATGAAATAAAAATAAGACCTTGAAAATTTTCTATCTTTAAACTTGTTTATGGATATAATTTTAATATAATATATTGTATTTCATGGAATTAAATAAAAGCATGTCTAATATTGGATTAAAAGAACAGGAGCTTGTCATTTTGCTTCATGTCATACATAACACTGACATATTTTTATTATTAGATATTAGATATTTGCTTTATTTAAATTTCAAATGGTATCCACTTTCCTAATTAACCCTACAAAACCCCCTATCCCATCCTCCTCCCTCCTGCTTATCAATTCCTGCTCCCCAAACATTCCCCTAACTGGGGCATTGAGCCTTCATAGGACCAATGCCCTCTCCTCTCTTTGATATCTGAAATGGCCATCCTCTACTACATATGTAGCTGGAGCTATGCGTCCCTCCATGTGTACTCTTTGTTTGGTGGTTTAGTACCTGGGTGCTCTGGAGTACTGATTGGTACATATTATTGTTCTTCTTGTGGGTCTGCAAATATCTCCAGCTTCTTGGGTCCTCTCTCTAGTTGCTCAAATGGGGACCCTATGCTTAGTCTATTGGTTGGCTGTGAGCCATGGCTATTTTGATCCACCTTCCAAGGAGGATCAAAGTATCCACACTTTGGTCTTCCTTCTTCTTGAGCTTCATGTGGTCTGTGAGTTGAATCTTGTGCATTCCAAGCTTCTGGGCTAATATCCACTTATCAGCGAGTGCATACCATGTGTGTTCTTTTGTGACTGGGTTACCTCACTCAGGATGATATTTTCTAGCTCCATCCATTTGTCTAAGAATTTCATGAATTTTCATTGATTTTAATGGATGATTAGTATTCCATTGTGTAATGGAGTTTCTGTATCCATTCCTCTGTTGAGGGACATCTGCATTCTTTCCAGTTTCTGGCTATTATAAATAAAGCTGCTGTGCACATAGTAGAACATTTGTCCTTATTACATGTTCTGGATGCTCAGGAGTGGCATAGCTGGTCCTCAGGTAGTGGTTATGTCAAATTTGCTGAGGAACTGCCAATCTGATTTCCAGAGTGCTTTTACCAGCTTGCAATCCCACCAGCAATGAAGGAGTGTTCCTCTTTCTCCACATACTCTCCAGCATCTGCTGTCACCTGAGTTTTTTATCTTAGCCATTCTGACTGGTATGAGGTAGAATTGCAGGATTGTTTTGATTGGTGTTTCCCTCATGATTAAGGATGTTTAACATTTAAGTGTTTCTCAGCCATCCAGTATTCCTCAGTTGAGAATTCTTTGTTTAGCTCTGTATACCATTTTAATAGGGTTATTTGGTCTGTGGAGTCTAGCTTCTTGAGTTCTTTGTATGTATTGCATATTAGCACTCTATCAGATGTAAGATTGGTGAAAATCTTTTCTTAAAGTACTGGTTTTGATTTCATCCTATTGACAGTGTCCTTTTCCTTACAGAAGCTTTGCAATTTTATGAGGTTCCATTAGTCAGTTCTTGTTCTTGGAGCATAAGCTCTTGGTGTTCTGTTCGGGAAATATTCCCCTATAGCCATGTGCTCCAGGTTCTTCCCCACTCTCTCTTCTATAAGATTCAGTGTATCTGGTTTTATATGGAGCTCCTTGATCCACGTGGACTTGGGCTTTTTACAGGAGATAAGCATGGATCAATTTGCATCCTTCTATATGCTGACTGTCAGTTGAGCCAGCACCATTTTTTGAAAATGCTGTCTTTTTTCCACTGGAAGATTTTAGCTCCTTCATCAAAATCAAGTGACCATAAGTGTGTGGGTTCATTTCTGGTTCTTCAATTCTATTCCATTGATTTATCTGCCTATCATTGTACAAATACCATGCAGTTTTTATTACTATAGCTCTGTAGTATAGTTTGAGGTCAGGGAAGGTGATTCCATCAAAAGTTCTTTTATTGTTGAGAATAGTTTCCACTATCCTGTTTTTTTATATTCCATATAAATTTGGAAATTACTCATTCTAACTCTATGAAAGATTGAGTTGGTATTTTGATAGGGATTGCATTGTATCTGCAAATTTCTTATGCCAAGATGGTCATTTTTACGATATTAATCCTGCCAAACCATGAGCATGGGAGATCTTACCATTTTCTGAGATCTTCAATTTCTTTCTTTCTTTCTTTTTTCTTTCTTTTTTCTTTCTTTCTTTCTTTCTTTCTTTCTTTTTTCTTTCTTTCTTTTTTTCTTTCTTTCTTTCTTAAGAAACTTTAATTTCTTGTCATACAGATCTTTCACCTGCTTGGCTAGAGTCACACCAAGATGTTTTGCATTATTTATGACTATTGTGAATGGTATCATTTCCCTAATATCTTTCTCAGCCTGTTTATTCTTTGAGTAGAGGAAGGCTACTGATTTAATTAAAATTAAAAGAAGTATCTGTACAATGTATATAGTAAGCTACCATCTGAGGTTTACATCTGCTGCATTTAGAACCAAGTGTTTGTATTTGCTATGGTTCATGAAGTCAGGAGCATCATTGATGTTCTTTAGTGGTAATGCATGCATTTTATTATCACCTGTTTTTATTCTACTTAAAAATTTCATTTCATTTTTTGTCTCTTGATTTGTACAATAAAATTGTTCCAATATTCTTTTTTACTTTTTATTTTAATATGGTTTTATGACACAAGAGAATGTCATATGATCTCTCTATGGGTGACTTCATTAACAAAAAGACTTATAAAATACTCCCCAAGTGTTTGCTTCTTGTCTTAAAAACATATTGTTTCTAATAGCATGGATTTTTATAAAATATTTACTCCCAAGCTCAAGCAACTGTCTAGATACACTCGATTTTAAATGTGTGAATAACATCTAAATTTAATGCAAAATATGCTATATTCCAATTAACAATATTTGATAAATGTTTGAAATAAACTAGGTGTAGCTCTTCAGTATTTTCTTTATATTTTACATGTATAGCAGTTTATATCTGTAACTATGCACTGCATTCATACGTGCATATTCCCCGAGGTAGCCAGATTATTACATAAGATACCCAGGAAATTAATTTACAAATGGTTATGAGTCTTTATATGACTATGTGGTTCTAATCTGGGTTCTCACTAAAACAGTAAGTGCTCATAACTGCTGAGCACTCTCTCTATTCCTCTTTTTAGTTATCACCATGTAACACAAACTCCAATGAAAGAAAATATTACAATCATTTGAAACACTGAATATTGTTAGCCAGGATTTGTGAGCAGATTATGTTGAAGTGCACAAGCATGTAAAATCTCAAGTTGTATGGAAGGTTCAACACATATTTGTAGTACCCTGATCTTGTTTCCTTTTCATATGGAAAGTATATTATTTTCTACTAAGGTTAGCAATAAGCAAACTGTATTTTAACTGGATATTTTTCTAGTGATATTTGGGGACTGATAATATTAGGCAAAGGGTTTCTTAATCCTAAGCCCCACATTAAATAGAGAAAGCCTATTGAATGACTATTGGTGTATAGGGTGTCGTTTTCTTTATTCAGTGATATTTTACCCTCATTCCAGTAAATAACCCTTCACCAATGTTCAGGAAAAATGCATTTATGAAACTTTGTGTGCTCCACACAAAGAGGTGTACAAAGAGGCAGAGAACTGTTGAAAAGAAAGATAGCAGCAGGAGAGAGGAGAGGGAGAGAAGGGAATTTGGTATGCGAATTAATACCATTCATGATATAAATATATGAAACTGTCAAACATTTAAAATTGAAAAGTAATTACTTAATATGAAAACATATGTAAATTGGGTAGAAATAAAGATAAGTGAAAACGAAATTGCTGAATTAATTCAAAGCAGGTACCATGTTAGTTTTAATAAGCTTTCCATAGTTATTAACAGATTCTTTGAGTTCATTATTTATCAGTTGACAATGTTTTTTCTTCAAGATTTATCTTTTTCTCTAAATTAAAACCTAAAAATCCAGTGCAAACTTTCTGTTGTCACTTGTGACATCTAAAATGGAAATTTCTGGTTTCTTAACAACTCAGTGGTGTCACATGATGCTTTTCTGAAATCTGTCTTATGAGAAGGCATGGGATGTTTTGCTGAAAACAGACACTTGAGAGGGTGTGTGATATTTAGAAAGAATATAAATCAAAACCTATAGAGAAAAAATTATCTTGCATTGCTATGCTGTGCAATG
Source organism: Apodemus sylvaticus (assembly GCF_947179515.1). NCBI lineage: Eukaryota > Metazoa > Chordata > Mammalia > Rodentia > Muridae > Apodemus > Apodemus sylvaticus. Next base: position 105,052,060 of record NC_067473.1, on the reverse strand, counting down.
CTTTGCTGGTCTCAGCTGGTCTTTGCTCTTCAGTTTGTAGAGAGAAACTCACCAAAAATCCTCAAGTGTTATTCCAGCTGGTTCTGGCTACTTCTGTTCACTCATGTGACTTTGTGGAGCCTTGCAGGTTCTGCTGGATCATGCCAATACTACTGATTCCTGTTTGATGTTTGGTATTGAACTGGATTACTGGTATCCTGACAAGGAATCACCCCAGGGAACTACTTCTAAACAGGTCCCCGGGCGGGGGTGGTGGTGGTGGTGGTGGTGGTGGTGGTGGTGGTGGTGATTGGGAAATGGGCTGAGGGAAGAGGGCTTATGAGACCGATGGGGAGGGGGGAACGGGAAAGGGGAAAGCATTCAGAATGCAAACAAAGAATATAGAAAATAAAAAAAAATAAAAAAGAAACAGGTCCACAACACCCTTTTCCTGTTAACCTTCTTTTCCTTCTAACTCTGGTGGGTAGGTTAGAAGGGAGGTTGAAGCATTTAAGAACCATAAATAAAGTAGATTTTGAAAAAATCACGGCCTACAGAAAACTGTGAATATCAATAGGAATTCTACACTGCTAAAGTAGAGAGAATAAAGAGAAAATAGAGTCTGTGAAGCTTTTTATTTAAAATACCATTTAGTTCCCATTATACTCTGCCACACAGATTGCTGGGAATAGGAGGGAGTGAGAAGAATTTACTGCTCATAAACATGTGAATTAGCCCTGTCTAGACTCTGTGAAATTAACAGCATCCCCCAATGTCGTATAAGATCTAAAAATCTCACTCATCAAAAGCTGAACACCAGAAAAAAATAAATGCAATCACAAAGAGAATTGAAATAAACTACAAAGCCAGATGGCATTTGCAGAATCTCCTTGATATAGTTTAGACTATGACAGACTTGAACTAGGCTTTTAATGAGCCCAGAAAAGAAGAAATACCAACACAGCTAATAATTGCTAGAACAATAAATTCTATTAAAACATGTTAAAATGGTGTTTCATGTTTCTGAGATTTCTCAAGATGTTTTTGACAGAAGTGATGGGAAGGATTTAAAAGCTGGCTGCTAGGTGGTGGTTGTTGATAACAGCTTTACTAATGTATAAGTCACACATTCAATTCACACATACCATGCAATTATGCACACATTCAGTGTTTTGCAAAATCACAAGAAACTCTACATTTGCATATTAATTTTTACAATGATTAATTGCATGGCATACATGTGTGTATGTATGTTTGTTATGTATTTTGTATAGATGCAAAAGCCCATGTGTGAACATCAGAGGACAACTTGTAGGAATTATTTCTCATGTTTATTTCAAAATAAGTGGGGGTTCCTTCCTTCCTCCAGCAATCTGCAGACATCCCCAGTCCCTAGACCATAGTTATTACTAATATACAATACTGTATCTTCATTGATTCATGATTCTAGATATTCCATATACTGAATTTTTCACATAATTTTTAGCTAATATATTTCCTTTTATGTGTTCTTGAGATCTATCTACTTCTAGGATGAATTAGTAATCTATTGAATGTGGCTAAATAACTTTTACTGGTATAGATGCCAGATTTTTACGTAATAATAAGTTATTGGATTTACAGAAGCTTTACTTGAATGGATAGTGTGACTAATTTTAAGGTGTCAGCATTCAGCTATATTTGTGTGTATATATGTTTCAGTTCTTTTTTATTCCACATTGATGTGTATCATGCTTATAGAAAAGTGTTCCACTTGCACACCTTTATGGTTTTTCATAGGTCTAGTAAGTAGGCCAGTCATCCCTCAGTTCAGAATTCAGATTACCAATAACATTGTTGACATCCTTCTGGCTTTCATCCAGTCTTCATGATGTAGCTTAATTTATCTCTTCTATGCTTTTATATAAATAGGATCACATGGTAATTGTATAAGTTTAGCAACACTGTGATACAAACATACCTGGAAGTTTGGGAACATTTTATTGAGCTTAGTACTCAAAATTGTGTTTTTAAAACCATGATTCTAAGATAGTGCTGGACATTTGTTTTCTGACTGCATTGAGGGCACAATATTTTCAAGAAGAAAAGTGATATTATAAATGGCATGTATTTCTCTTTCTAAAACTTCTCAACTTTAATTTGCCACATAATAAATTCCATGTAAACTAAAACCTTGTCATATTCTTTTAGCAATGCTTGGAATGAATTGGAACAGTTCTTGTCAGGTTTGGATATTCTTTTTTTCGAGAATTGTGACAACCTTTTTATTTATGAAGCAGCGTAAATATCCCAAATGTTTGCCATGTCTAAAATGCCACTCAACTCTACTGGACTACTAATTTTCTGGGGCAAACATCATGACAGTCTGTGAGAGTCTTTACTGACTACATTTTTTTTAAATACCAAGTTCAATGATTTTTATAAATAAGGATTTTAGTGTTTCTGGATTTCTTCCATACAATGAGGACATGATCACTCTACACTTGTGACGTTCCTTGCTTTCCTCTCTAGTAACATTTCAGTAAATGTTCTTCTTCTTGTTGAAAGGAAAATTCTAAATCTGTAAGCCAGTCCCAATGAAATGTTGTCCTTTATAAGAGTTGCCTCCGTCATGGTGTCTCCTCATGCCAATGAAAACCTAACTAAGACAACACATAATGCTTCCCCTCAGCACTTAAGCAAGACCAGATGGCAGTGACTGAAGGGCCCTTTCTCCTCCTACCCAATTCTCAGAATGTGGAGACATGAACAGGAACACATTTTCCTTTACTGACTTCATTTGGCATCCATGCCTATGAGTTTAAATGTGGTTTTAATATTCCTTTGTCAACTTCTATTTTGATTGAGCTTAGGTTATTTGACCCTCATTTCTTAAGTGAGGAAATACTTAGTCATGAGCAGTTAAACAAAAAACAGAGGTCAAAATGATACAAAGGTTCTAGAGGTGCTAATAAATAAAATCAAGCAAATATTCTCTTGTCAAGTGTTTATGAATACAATATCTATAATTACCTATGAAAGTGAAAATGCTTTACAAATTGAATTGAGAAAATAGCTCCTGATATTAAGGAATATGAAACCAGATGAAGAGTACTCTTATATTTTGTTTAATTTGTAAAATATATTATATATATATATATATATATATATATATATATATATATATATATATATATATATATATAATCATTGCTTCTCCATTTCTGCTTCCACCAGCACATCCCTACACCCACATTAGCTTGCTTTTCAACTCTTTTGTTATATACACACACACACACACCAAAGCACAAACACACACACATACACATATATATCAAGTAAATGTATAAAGACAATGTGCTGAGTCTATTCATGAATAAGTTCTTAACACTGACAACCTTATATTGAATAGTCATTTAGAGGCCTCATCTCTGGAGTAGAATGATTCTCCTCATTTTTCTCTCTGTATTTATTCATTTTCTATAGTTTTTTCATCTAGAGGAAGAGCTTTATAGATTTCCTCCATTTCAAACCACTCTGAGAGTTGAGAAACATAGAAGCTTCTTGACCTTGTGTGCAGAAACACAGCAGAAGCCAAGTGAAGGCAGCATTTTATGGTAGTCAAAGTTTGTCTTTTGAGCAGTAATACAGACTGTGAATTTGCAATGTGTAGTTACCAGCCAGAATATTTATTGTCGATAAGATGCTATGTGACAGGTCTGTGAGAAAGTTCAGACTTCTTCATGTCCTTATATAAGATTCTTCTATTATGTCAATACATTTAGCAAGGCACTTCTAAAAAATGATTTGCTTGTTTTTTTTTTTTTTTTGGTGGTTTGTTTTGTTTTTTTCAAGACAGGGTTTTTCTGTATAGCCCTGACTGTCCTGGATCTTACTCTGTGGACCAGGCTGGCCTGAAAACTCAGAAATGCACCTACCTCTGCCTCCCAGAGTGCTGGGATTACAGGTGTGCACCACCACCGTCCAGCTAGCAAGGCACTTCTAGATATCACAACAATGTCTCTCAACTTCAATGATATTACATTAATGAAAAAGTTTTACTTCAGAAAACAGTGACTTATAGGTTCATTTTTAGTTTTATATAGGCATTAATTATTCAAATACTGATTTCACTTATTTTTCATGTATGTAATCTACTTTAATCACATTGTATTTCTGCATACTTCCCTCCATTGTACCCTCTTTTCCTTCCTCTCTTTTTCATCAGTGTCCCTCTTTAAAAGCAGTCCCCACTTTTGTTTTTTTTTTCTAATTTTAATTAATCTTTTTTTCACACTCCAGATTTTATCCCCCTCTCAGTCCTTCTTCTGACTGTTGCATATTCCATTCCTCCTCCACTCTCCTCAGCTCCATGAGGATGTCACCACCCTCCACCCCACCAGAACTTTTCACTCCCTAGAGCCTCCAGTCTCTTGAGGCTTAGGTATATCATCTCTAAATGAACACAGACCTGGCAGTCCTCTGCTGTATGTGTTTTGGGGGCCTCATATCAGATGGTGTATGCTGCCTGGTTGGTGTTCCATTATCTGAGAGATCTCGGGGATCCAGATTAATCGAGATTGCTTGTCATCCTACAATGTTACCCTCCTCCTCAGCTCCTTCCAGCTTTCCCTTAATTCAATAACAGGAGTCAGAAGCTAGGGGTTTCTCACTATGAGGTCTTTGCCATCAATTAATGCATATTCAGCTACAGCTAACATTATGCAGACTGCTTTTGGATGATACTTTTGAGGGCTCATGGGTATAATGTCTTTTGTCTTTTGTATCTACATAAACTCATCCATCTCTCTATATACTTATATATGTATATATACGATGTGCATGAAATTATTATACATAAATATTTATAAGTATATATTGGTGAACATTATGGCAAGAAGGGTGAGGAAAATCAAGTACGTAGAAGAAATGAAAACTGAGTAGAAAATATCCAACAACAGGACCTGTTATAAAGACGGCTGAAAATTATCCCCATTGTTTATGGTCTAAGCAAATATTGAAGATGCATACAATTAATTGGCTATAATTAAGTACTTAATCTTCTGCTAACAAACTAAAGTGGCATGAAAGTTCACTGAGACCATTTGTGGACAAGAGTAAATCATGTAAGTCTAATGAGTTAAATGTGAGGCCTAATGGTCTGTCAAACAATTAACAAACACAGGAAATGGAGTATTTGTTCACACTGTAAGAGAAATATGGTCGTGGGTGATTTGTGAGTAGCAGAGGTGCAACAGAGATATTATAGCCTCTTTCCCTTCTTAAGATTATTCCTTTACACTCTGAGACTTTTCTTCTCAAAAGAAACAGGTACTGAACCTTAAAATAAATGAAACATTGTATTGTTTTGAAAATTTGCACAGATGACTCATTCAACTATTATTTGTAAAGTATAAATTACATTTGATCTGTATGCCACTATTTTGTATAATCATTCATTCTAATACTTCTCTTAATTATCATATTTTTCTCATATGCCCATTACTTTGGAGGGATAGCTAAAATATCATCAGAGGCACAAACAGGAGCAGAAGAAAGAAGTTATAGAAATTTAAGTTGTTGTTGATATGTAAATTTCACTAAATAGCAAAACAGGACACCTTTATATGCTGAAGCTTTCAGAAACGTAAGTTATTAGTGGGTGTTATGTTTTCTAATTTTCACAAAGACCAAGAAGATGAGTTATCATTTACAAACATCTTCTGTTCTTTTGTGGACTCATAGTTCAGTTCCCAGCACTTTCGGCATGCATCTCACAACAAGTAGGTAACTCCAACTCTAGGTAATTCCACAGCATCTTCTTAGATACAGACACACATCTTCTGGCATGTCTTAGATACAGACACACAAAAAGTATATTTACAAGAATGTATTGTACTGAAAGCATATAGTCCATATAGTCTTCAAAAGTTCAAAATATTAAAGATTTTATTTTACTCTTTAGGACCCATTGACAGACAGACAGAAAGTTTATGTCATAATTAAGAAGATACCACAGGTGAATCTAAGTGATTTTGCCTGTCACTTACATATTCACCAGGTTTTATAGATCACATGGAAATCCAGTGAATCATGAATGGGCAGAAGTAAGACACAAATCCAATTGGTATACAGAGAATGAGAAAAAGTTAGAAGAAAGTTATCTTTCTGTGAAAAACAGCAGCCAGCTCACTTTATGATCATGGCTGTCTTAGCTTTCTCCTCATGCTGTTTAAACAACTGTCAGTAAGCAGGGTAAGGCAGTGATGATAGAGTTGTCTCATAGTTTCCAGGTACCCTTCCTTCACAACTTGAGGTAGCTTGTCACAGAATTCCTCAGTTAGGAAACTGAGGAAGGTGAAAGCTGATGTTGAGACAACTTTATTCTTTTATTCAGTCAGTGACTGCAGCCCGGGAGATGATGCCACTCACATTCCTAATTGATCTTGCCTACATTTTAAGCCCTTCTAGAAACCATCTCAGAAACACACCCAAAGCTGTTACCATAGTTATCCTAAACACACCATAAAGGTTAAACATGTATTCCTGAAGTTTTAAGTGACTCACACTTTATAAAATGTCAATTTTTTTTAATTGGTAAAATCAATAATGTCAGATACTGATGGTGTTAAAGTCAAATTTAGACAAAGATCTCCGAATTCATAGTGTTTATTCATAGATTGGTTTTCTGAATGCCATGTGGCAAATGATTAATAATTAAGATGTAGCCCCAGTTCTTGAAAATTTGTAGCTTTAGAGAGAAAACATGCATAAAAATATAAACATACTTGACACAATTAAATTGAAATTTGACAGACTGTTTCTGAACAGTAATGTCTTATCAATGTTATCCTTTACTTTATGTTTTGTAATTACTTTTTAATCCAATAAGTTCATTTACTGCTGCCTATGTGCACATGGCCATGAAATCATTAAGGGGATACAAGGAACACACCAGAGGTCACAATCCTAAAGAAAAGTGATTCTTATATTCTCAGTTACCTTCAGTTTTCTATATCTCCTCAGTTAGAGTGTTACTTAAGCAGCCACTGTCATCTCTATGATAGAATTAACAATTTTCTTGCTTTTGTAACTTCTTGGGCAGGTAATTAAAAATATGAGTTTTAATATAAAGCCTGCTAGTGTCCTCAAGACAGCCTTTCTCAGTATACTTTCCTACATTCCAGCTCTTATATTTTCTTCTATCCTTTCATCCATGATGATCTCTGAATCTTAATGTGGATTTAGGAATTCACGATGATATCCTATTTACAGAACACTCACAGTTCCTGATTCCCACCACTTTGAACAGTAATATGTCTCTGCATTAACAATACTGCTCTACTGAAGAAAAGCTTCTCTGATCGAAGTTAGAATCAGCACAGCCTATGGAAATAAACATAAATATTTAGATGATGGTTTGGCAACTTGACCATTTACAAAAGCAACATTAATACGATTTCCCCCTAGGGGCAATAATTTTTTAAGTCGTGTAATATTACCAGATTTGAAACATAAGGTATAAATTTCCCCATGTGAGGCTTTCATTATTATGCTAATAAGCAGTCTTGCTACTATTGCACCTATTAGCATCTTGCCTGACAGGCAAGGAAGATAGCATGTAGCATGCAGAGCTGGTTAATACAATTGGTTTCTTTTCTCTAAAAGTAGAATGCAGAGTACCATTTAGCATTATGGAATCTAGCAAGCAAGCAGAGTTTTGTTTTATTTTTTAATAAAAACAACCAACAAGCAAACAAAAAGGAATAAACACTTTCCCCTTTTAAGACAGGGTATCTTGATATAACCGAGCATAACTATAAAGTCTTGGAAATGTTATCTAAACTTCAGGACATTAGGATTATTGGAGTAGAGCAGTACAATAACCGCTCTGCAGTCAGTGCAGTTCGCTTTGTTGAGTTCAGATGCAGAACAGAATAAGAACAAAGGAGAGGCAGTTTTCCCAGGACAGCTTCATAGAGACAGGTTGCTGGTAAAGAAAGGATGAGGAAGAAAATGGGAATGAGTCAGAAGATTAGAACACATTGCCAGAGTTGGTTTGAGTGCAAGCAGAGCAATTCAATCAGAAGCTGAGAGAAGCCTATTTGAATTAATCATCTTGGAGGGGAGTTTGAGCCTCAACAGCTGAGGTGACCAGACAGCCAACCAGCGACTAGAAAGACACAGAAAATGAGAAATTTTTTTAGCAATAAGTCTCAGGGCCTTAAATATTCTAGGCCTAGATTAGCAGATTAGATTGCTGGAGGCTAGAAGTTTACAGGTTTAGGACTAGGGCTAATTAGATAGAAATGCTCAGGGATTAGCCCACGCCATGTGCTCATAAAGATTGGGTATAGGTTTCATCTAATCCTTTCCTCTCTGGAAAGAAAATCACATTTACACATACCCTCCTTATGATATTCTTTTAAAGTATATGTAAAATATATTAAAATGTGTTTGTTTGAGTGAGTGAATGTCACTTGTACCTGTAAAGACAAGAAAAGGAGGTAGGTTCTACTAGAACTAGACTAGCATATAGATGCATAGAGATTGATTTAAGTGATAGGAATAAAATGTGGCCCTCTAGAAGAGCAGAAAGTACACATAACCACCTGCTCATCTATCTAGAACCATCTTACAAAAAAGGTCTTAATTAAAGAAAAGATTCAGTGATAACACAGAGGACGAAATAATTCTGTATTGTGACTCAAAGAATTTGTAAGTCATTGTCACACTGTGTGCAGACTGTTCATATGTGTAACACTTAACATCTTACAATGAACATTTTCTTAAGAAAGGAGATCTTTCACTTTGAGAACTGTTCAAAGCACTTTTACCTAATATATTACTAATCATCACATTACATTGGAAAAAATTGTTTATTCATTTGCAAAATTTCTTTCACAGAAGGAGATTAAGAGGATTTTCAAAGCTCATTCATCCTTCCAAAAAGAGAACACATATGCTGAAATACAATGTTTGCAATATAGCCAGCAGACAATGAAATAGTAACTATTTGTTTTTAAATTATATCTTTTATTTTGGGGGATTATAATATTATATTAATCCTACTTCCTTTCTCTTGCCCCCAAACTCCTATACAATGTTCCCTGTTATCTGGTCTTTTACAAACCCATGGCCTTTTAAAAAATCAATTGTTGTCAACAATTAATCATTAATTTTATTAATTATTCTAAATTTATATTTGAAATAAAACATTATAAAATTAAAATAAACATTTAGGAAGGTTACCCAGGCTCAAAACACATGAAGGGCAACTCCCAATTCTGGTTATGTGCATATAACAATGCACAGAGCATGAAGGTGGCCTACAAGGACTCTGAGGCTTTTTATATAATTACACGCATATGCATATATATTTTCATATGTATATATATGAATATATATAATTGATCTGTATATTTGTGTGTGTGTGTGTGTGTGTGTGTACAACCTATAAACACTGCAAAATGTTATTTGTCTGTATGATTTCAGGGCTGACCATTTAGTATTGGATAACCAGTTATTGTACTCTTAATGAAAGAAATATAGCAACACAGAAGCCAAATAATTTGCAAAAACTTACATATCTAATAGGCTATAAAAGTCCACAAAAAGTAAAGTAGGAAAGTTAATATTTTTAAGCAAAATAGGACTTACCCTTCATTTGTCTTGAGCATGGATAGGTTTCCTAAAGCCTGTTTTGTTATTTTTTCCACTCAGAGCCAAACAATTTGATATTACAAATAAAATTTAAAAATACATACACACACACACACACACACACACGTAAAATAAAATATGTCAGAACTCATTCATAGATAAGAATATGTAAAAATATAAAATTTAAAATCTAATAGAAAAAGTGGAAGGAATATTAAATATTTATATTGCATTTAATTTTATTTATTGAATTTTTTTCTAATTTTTCAGACCTTCCAATGCTAAATTTTCTCTTTAAAAGATTTTTTTAATGTCAATTTTGTATTTGTATGGGTTCCACTGTATGGGTGTGTACCCACAAGTGCAGGTACCAACAAAGGCAGAAGAGGATATCAAATCTGAAAATGGAGCTACAAGGGCTTGTGAGCTCTTCAAAATTAGTGCTGGAAACACAATGCAGGATTTCTGCAAAAGGAGTCATTTCTCTAATTCCTTCACTTATGACATTATGATAATTACATTTCTAAATATTATAGATTCTTTCTACAGTTTTCCTAATCTCATAGATTATGTCTAACTACAAAATCATATATATGTGTACTTAATTAAAAATGTGATATTTAGACAAGAGAGATATCTCCTTGTTTAATATCAATTATTGTTCTTTCAGAGAAATCATGTTTGATTCCCAGCACCCACTGTTAACTCACAATCATTGCCAGCTCCAGTTTTAGGGGATTCAATGCCCTTGTCTAGTCTCTGTGAAAAACAGGCATGAATGTACTGTAAAGACTTTGGTGCAAGTAAAACATTAATACACGTAAGGACATAATTATAAAGTTATGCTTTTTATCTAAAAACATCATGAAATTTCACTCTCTTTCTTAATTTTGTATGTAATTAGCACTTTTGTGGGTATAGAGAACTTTATGGTATTCAAGAAAGTAGGGATTCCTAGCCCTCTTCCATTATTGTGGGGATCCGGAATGGAATCTGGGTGAATTTCTCAGTATCAGGGGCTGAGTTGTGACAGGAACGACTCAGAAACTGAGGGCCTCTCTCTTTCTCATGTGTCCTTTCTGTGGTGTGTGGCCTTGTTCCTTTGATGCCATGGCCATGTAGCCAATGATGTTTACCATCCTGTTCATGTAGGTGTATTCATTGTCATACCCAGAAATGAGCTTTACAAAGTTGTCATTGAGAGCAATGTCAGCCCCATATTCAAAAGTAGAAGGGTGGGGCTCAGTGTTAACTGAAGACACAAGGTGGCACTCTGTGTAGCACAGCATGACTTTTAATAGGACCTCAGATGCTTGCTTCACCATCTTCTTGATGTCACTATACTTGACAACTTTCTCATGGTGGTATGTAGATCCAGGATCAACACAGTGGGCATAGGAACACAGGTCATGCTAGTGAGCTTCCAATTTACCTCTGTGATAACTATATCAAAGCCTTGGCAGCACCAGTGGATGCAAGGATATTATGGAAAGCCCATGGCCATTAGACCTCAGCTTTCCAAAGATGTCATCCACAGTCTTCTGAGTGTCAATGAGGATAGGGATCAAGGTCATGATTCTTACCATGATGGCAAGGTTATCATGCTTCATCTTGCCAGGGGTACTATTTCTTGGGGGAAGAGGAAATAATGGTGACAATTTTGACTGAATTGTCATACTTTTCATGATTCATACCCATCAAAAACATGGGGGGGTTCACCAGCAGAAAGAAACAAGATGATATGGATTTTGGCACTTCAAAAGGTTCCCTGCCTTCTCCTTTTTGGTGAGACACCAGTAGACTTTACAATATACTCAATACCAGCTTCACACTATTGGATATTAGAAGGATTTTGCTACTAAAAGATTTTGGTGAGTTTCCTGCTGCTGAAAAACTTCCCACCCTCAGTCTTGACTGTGCCATTGAGATTGCCATGGGCAGAATTCTACAGGCAAATGTACACGATATAGTTGACATCAATGAAGGGTTCATTAATAGCAACAGTCTCCACTTTGCCAGATGCAGATGAACTGGCACACCTAGTGCCCATAAGTATGCACCCAATGCAGCCCTATCTGTTCTCTCCAACCTTAACCATCATGTCTAAAGGATAGACAAAGCTGGCAAGGCATTAGAAGATGCAGCTAGCTGTCTCTGGAACAGGGGGAGCAAAGAGTTATTACTTATCACTTTCATTTGGATTTTAAATGACACTTCAGTTCAGGAAAACTGAGTAGTACCAAGACATGGGCACAGTTTCACAAATTACAAATACTGTGGTTAGGTAGCATTATAAAAGTAAATGTCCATTTAAATATATTTATCTTGCCACAACATTTAAGCCACATTTATGTTTGCCATATGACAAAATATCTGAGTTTTTCTATTAATATTTTTAATTTTTAGCTTTACTTATTTACTTAAGATTCTGCTATTAGCTGTTAGTTTCTTTCTGTTTTTCTATCTTGAGAATTTATTTCCTCAAATTTTTGACTTGAGAGATAGCACAACAGGTAAGAACACATTTTGCCCTTGCAGATGATCAAGGTTCAGATTGTAGCACATGATGGTTCTCTACCATTCAATCTTGATCTGTGTTTTTGCTTTGTTTTGTGTGCTTGTGTGTTTGTGCTTGTGCATGTGTGTGTGCATGTGTGTGTGTGCATATGTGTGTGTGTGTGTGTGTGTGTGAGAGAGAGAGAGAGAGAGAGAGAGAGAGAGAGAGAGAAGAGAGAGAGAAAGAGAGAGAGAGAGGGAGGGAGGGAGGGAGAGGGAGGGATGGAGGGAAGGAGAGAGAATAAGAGACAATGGATTTTAAATAAAAAAGGAGGCAGGGGCAGAATTGTAGGAAAAATAAGGAGAAAAAGAAAATGATGTAAATTCACACTCCCATATGAAATAGCCAATAAATAAATAAGTTTTAGAAGATGTAAATTTGTACCCTCAACACTGTGGAGCCTATTTTCCCCTTCTGTCATCTTGGCATGATAATATTTTAAAGCTTACATTTTATCTCCTTTGTTCTTCACTGATTCATGGATTTAATCCTTTACCTTTCTAATCTTCTGTGCATGTCATATTTCAGACTGCCATGTTCTGTTTGTAAATCAGTGTTTTAAACTTCATAGCGCATAAAAGTGTTGACAAAGTAACAGTACCTTAGCAATGATACATTTATTGTCTTGTTTAGGCATAAGTGTGTGTATCTATTACCATATTAATTTTTGACATAAAATAGTATGACAAAGCAACTGTAATGTTTAGCATATTTATCTGTAATAATGTTTAACTACTACTTGGCTTGTGAATTTTAATTATACTCAGATACCAAAATCAAAGACTCAAAATTATATTAAATGATGAAATTTTACATTTTCCCTTTTAAGCTTAAACTTATTATATAAATTTTTGTCCTAAATTTCTTACTTAATATGACTGTTAAGAAAAAAAGAGAATATTAAAGTACGTAGGACACATTTTATTGAACTCCAATTGATATAACCAAAATCAAATTAATTTTATATTTCCTATTTAGAAATTATTTTCTCCTTTTTTAATGAAGTTTTCCTTATTTTTGTATATACATTCAGTGGATGTTTACTTAGTGCTCAGTATTGGGCATTTTTGTCCTACCATACACATTCAGTAATGAGTTAATTACAATAATGTTTCAAATAAACTTTGTTTTGTATATAATAAAAGTATGCAAAAAATAAACCTTTCCAAAACATGTTATAGAACTTTAGTACAAAAAAATCATGATAATATTTCTATTGTACTAAAATGAGCATCCTGGGTAATGTTGATTTAGTTTATTTTTATTTTGTGTACATGAGTATTTTTCTGGCTTATATGTATTTATAATATGTACACATCTGATGCGAACAAAAGTCAGAAAAGGGCAGCAGAGCCCTTGACCCTGGATTTACAGATGGATGAGAGCCACTAATGTGGGTGCTAGGAATTGAACCCAGCATCTCTGTTAGAATAGTCAATGCTCTGAACCAATGAGCCATCTCTCCAAAGCCTTATGGCCATTTTTTTGTTCTTTAAAGTTTAAATAATTTTATAATGATTTTTTGAAAATATGATATTATATCACTTCCTTTATTTATCCTTTCTTTATTCAATACCTCCTTTAAGTTTACAGACTTCTAAGAATGTTCAAAATGTCAAAACAGTATAATTCAGCTAAAATTTATGTGAGGAACAGATTTTGTCTGAATAGGCCACATCTATTAAAGGAAATAGTGACATTTATATAATTACACTGGAAGAGACTTTACTCATTAAAGGTTGAAGTAGAAACTTACAGGTTCTTTGGAAAGTCTGTTTGATTGGGTTTGCTGGGGCAAACAAATTAAGGAATGCTTAAAGTGAACTAAGGTGTGAAACACTAAGGCATACACATGAAGAAAAATTTCACTGAAGCAGACACTGGAGAGGATATTCTGCTAAAGCTAGCATATGAAAGGACACATGATGAAGGATTCTTTGCTAAGGACAAGCATGTATTATTCTGAATTACATTGCTTAGATGAGCTACATATGTCAGGACTCTACAGAGAGAAACACACCAAAAACTTCTGGTTCTGTGCTGCAGTTTTTTTTTTTTTTTTTTTTTTTTTTGTATTTTGTTTTTTGTTTTGTTTTGTTTGCAGTTTCCAAGGACTTGGGAGACTGAATGCACATGCTGAGGCAAGGTGGGTGCTTAGTCAAGGCCCTTGGAGGACATATGATGTTTGGAGGGTATAAATAGGACCCCATGGAGTAACAAAGACAGAGCTTGGCTTGTTGGTACATTTAGCTGTCCAATGCTTGCATTGTCGCTGATCTTTGCTTCCCTAAGAGAGGCACAGCTGAAAATATCTCCTGGTGTTCCTCCTAGTCCTGCCTGCTGACTCAAGCTGAGTCTGAGGTCTGGCTGTCTCTGGCAGGTCATGTCACTACTGTTGCTAACGCGATTCTCCTAAGCTGGACTGCTGGTATATCCATGAGGTGTTTGCAAGTGGATCAAGCTGCTACTGCCTGCTAACCTATGAACTGAATGGCCGATTTCTAGACCACACAGATGGGAGTTGCCCCAAAGAACCTTTCTTTTTTTTATTGATATATTTTTTATTTACATTGCAAATGATTTCCCCTTTCCAAAGAACCTTTCTAACCAGGTCCACTTTCTCCTGTATCCTTTCTTTTCCACTATCTCTGGTGGGTGGTGGGTTACAAGGAAGGTTGAAGAGTTTAAGAACCATCATTAAAAACAGGATTTGAAAAAAGTAATTTTACAACTCATTTATGAGATACAAGTAGTCTATTTTATTAGGTATTAAAGAGTTTTATTTGTATTTATTTACTTTTAAAGTAGATGACTCTTTTCTCTTTAGCTATATTTGTTCATCAAGTACATGCTTGATGCTAGTGAAGGATAAAAAAGAGCTTTGGATACCTTACAAGTAGAGTTCTCCATTCAAATGAGTTATCTAAAGAGTCCACAAATGTCTATTTACCCTTCCCATACATGCCCTCCTGCAAAAGGTATTTTATCTCTGGTGCACCCTGAGTAAGTCATATGCATCCATTTTCCACCATGAATAAAGAGTATGGACAAGCAAGGAATGTTTCCTTCCTCAAGGACTACCTTGGAGGGAAGCCATAGTCTTAAGCTCTATCTAAGTCTCTAGCATACGGCCCCTCTGTATTCCTGACACCCACCCTCTGAGTGAAACTGGACCTCCCTGACCTGGGCTCATCTCAGGCCCAAGGGTCCAATGCCCAACTCTTCAACGTTTTCAGCTTCTGAGTGAGCAGGAGTTTGAGAACCACAGCCTCATTCCAACCTGTGCCATTTCTCACCTGGAGAAACACTGGCTGGGGCCCCTATCTTAGTCAACATTTCACCTGCCCTGAGCTTGAGCTTTATGTCAGCATGCCCCACAAGCCAGATACAATCAAGATGGCTTTGGGGAATGAATGTAGCTTAGCACCTCTGCATTTCAATTCCCCGAGCAGCTTTCTGACTCTCCAATAGCTAGTCAAAACACAAAACCACAGTCAAGCAATCATTAATTCAGGAAATCCAATGAGTATGTTATGTCTTAGCTTGTGGTTCTGTGATTATCATAAAAACACATTAGGAAGAACTAGTTTATCTGTCTGAAAGATCCTGTGTCACGTTATATTGAGGAAGCAAGGCAAGAAGTGAAACAGATAGGAATCCAGAAGTAGGAGCTGGTACAGAGGCCATGGAAGGCTACTGCTTATTGGTCTTGTTCATCATGGATTTCTCAGTCAGATATCTTATAACACCCAGGACCACCAGCCTAGGGCAACACCCTGGCAATACCCTCAGAGTAACAAATAAAATGAGTTGAGTCTGCCTTCCTACAAGAACCATCCATTTAGAAAATGCTCCACAGATCTGCTGCAGACCAATTTGAAGGAACATTTTATCCACAGAGGCTTCTTTTCAAAAATGACTATAGCTGTATTAAATTAACATGAAATCATCATGTATATTCTTCCAAATCTTTAAAAATTTAAAACTGTGGGATCAAAGGCAAAGATAATGAGGATAAAAAAGCAAAATCAAGATGATAGAAAGCTATTGCTATAAGGATTATGTCTAAAACCACTGGAAAATCCCATAAATTTTATTATAGTTCTTATTAAAAATAATTTACCATAAAATATCTTCTGGTTATCATTTCCCCTCCCACAACTATGCCCAGGTCTCTTCCTTTTTCCATCTACAGAACACAAGTCTTGTTTTTACCTCTAGTTAGAAAACAAACAGAAATTTGAAGAACAAACTTTATGAGATAAAATACCAGAATAGACAAAAATAAACAGAAAATAGTCAAGAATAAAACACAAGAGATACCTAAGACACTGAGACACACACACACTCATTCATACTCAAACATGTCTCATAAAAAACCCACATTCAAAAAATGAAATATACAGACAAAAGACTTTTAAGGTAGAAAAACAAATGCCTCAACAAAACATGATGTGAAGAAAAACCTCCTAAAATATAATTGAGATTATTTTGTCTTAGCCATCTAACATAGGTGTGCATAGATACTGCCCTTATTTAAATGTGGCTCATATTCTCAATGAGACTCCATCAGAGAAAACTAATTTTTTTCTTTATTAGGAATTATTGCTTAAAATAGCTTCTGGGTTAGGGATGAGGCTTTGGGTCTACTTTTCTTTCATCACCAGGGCTTCCTCTGTCTTAGACCTCTGTGGGCTATGTTTACTTTACAGCAGTCTCTTTGAATTAGTATGCACTATATCCCTGTTGGGTCTAGACTACCGTGTGTGTGTGTGTGTGTGTGTGTGTGTGTGAGTGTGTGTGTGTGTGTGTGTGTGTTTTCCAATCTGACTGGCTCTGACAGTGTTTCTGCCTCCTTTTTTTTTTTTTTTTTTTTTTTTTTAACCTTTTTGTCGTTTGATTTTTTTTTTTATTTTTTTTTTTGTCTTTTTTTTTATTTGATATAATTTATTTACATTTCAAATGATTTCCCCTTTTCTAGCCCCCCCCCACTCCCCGAAAGTCCCGTAAGCCCCCTTCTCTTCCCCTGTCCTCCCTCCCACCCCTTCCCAGTTCCCCGTTCTGGTTTTGCCAAATACTGTTTCACTGAGTCTTTCCAGAACCAGGGACCACTCCTGCTTTCTTCTTGTATCTCATTTGATGTGTGGATTATGTTTTGGGTATTCCAGTTTTCTAGGTTAATAACCACTTATTAGTGAGTGCATACCATGATTCACCTTTTGAGTCTGGGTTACCTCACTTAGTATGATGTTCTCTAGCTCCATCCATTTGCCTAAGAATTTCATGAATTCATTGTTTCTAATGGCTGAATAGTACTCCATTGTGTAGATATACCACATTTTTTGTATCCACTCTTCTGTTGAGGGATACCTGGGTTCTTTCCAGCATCTGGCAATTATAAATAGGGCTGCTATGAACATAGTAGAGCATGTATCCTTATTACATGGTGGGGAATCCTCTGGGTATATGCCCAGGAGTGGTATAGCAGGATCTTCTGGAAGTGAGGTGCCCAGTTTTCGGAGGAACCGCCAGACTGCTTTCCAGAGTGGTTGTACCAATTTGCAACCCCACCAGCAGTGGAGGAGTGTTCCTCTTTCTCCGCACCCTCTCCAACACCTGCTGTCTCCTGAATTTTTAATCTTAGCCATTCTGACTGGTGTAAGATGAAATCTTAGGGTTGTTTTGATTTGCATTTCCCTAATGACTAATGAAGTGGAGCATTTTTTAAGATGCTTCTCCGCCATCCGAAGTTCTTCAGGTGAGAATTCTTTGTTTAACTCTGTACCCCATTTTTTAATAGGGTTGTTCGGTTTTCTGGAGTCTAACTTCTTGAGTTCTTTATATATATTGGATATTAGCCCTCTATCTGATGTAGGATTGGTGAAGATCTTTTCCCAATTTGTTGGTTGCCGATCTGTCCTCTTGATGGTGTCCTTTGCCTTACAGAAACTCTGTAACCTTATGAGGTCCCATTTGTCAATTCTTGCTCTTAGAGCATACGCTATTGGTGTTCTGTTCAGAAACTTTCTCCCTGTACCGATGTCCTCAAGGGTCTTCCCCAGTTTCTTTTCTATTAGCTTCAGAGTGTCTGGCTTTATGTGGAGGTCCTTGATCCATTTGGATTTGAGCTTAGTACAAGGAGACAAGGATGGATCAATTCGCATTCTTCTGCATGCTGACCTCCAGTTGAACCAGCACCATTTGTTGAAAAGGCTATCTTTTTTCCATTGGATGTTTTCAGCCTCTTTGTCGAGGATCAAGTGGCCATAGGTGTGTGGGTTCATTTCTGGATCTTCAATCCTGTTCCATTGATCCTCCTGCCTGTCACTGTACCAATACCATGCAGTTTTTAACACTATTGCTCTGTAGTATTGCTTGAGGTCAGGGATACTGATTCCCCCAGATTTTCTTTTGTTGCTGAGAATAGTTTTAGCTATCCTGGGTTTTTTGTTGTTCCAGATGAATTTGATAATTGCTCTTTCTAACTCTGTGAAGAATTGAGTTGGGATTTTGATGGGTATTGCATTGAATCTGTATAGTGCTTTAGGCAAAATGGCCATTTTAACTATATTGATTCTACCGATCCATGAGCATGGGAGGTTTTCCCATTTTTTGAGGTCTTCTTCCATTTCCTTCTTCAGAGTCTTGAAGTTCTTGCCATACAGATCTTTCGCATGTTTGGTAAGAGTCACCCCAAGATACTTTATACTGTTTGTGGCTATTGTGAAGGGGGTCATTTCCCTAATTTCTTTCTCAGCCTGCTTATCCTTTGAGTATAGGAAGGCCACTGATTTGCTTGAGTTGATTTTGTAACCTGCCACTTTGCTGAAGTTGTTTATCAGCTGTAGGAGCTCTCTAGTGGAGTTCTTTGGGTCACTTAGGTAGACGATCATGTCGTCTGCAAATAATGATAGTTTGACTTCCTCCTTTCCAATTTGTATCCCTTTGACCTCCTTATGTTGTCGAATTGCCCGAGCTAGTACCTCAAGTACAATATTGAAAAGATAAGGAGAAAGGGGGCAGCCTTGTCTGGTCCCTGATTTCAGTGGGATTGCTTCAAGTTTCTCTCCGTTTAGTTTGATGCTGGCTACCGGTTTGCTGTATATTGCTTTTACTATGTTTAGGTATGGGCCTTGAATTCCTGTTCTCTCCAAGACTTTAAGCATGAAAGGATGCTGAATTTTGTCAAATGCTTTTTCAGCATCCAATGAAATGACCATATGATTTTGTTCTTTGAGTTTGTTTATGTAGTGGATTGTATTGATGGATTTCCGTATATTGAACCAACCCTGCATTCCCGGGATAAAGCCTACTTGATCATGGTGGATGATCGTTTTGATGTGTTCTTGGATTCGGTTGGCAAGAATTTTGTTGAGTATTTTTGCATCGATGTTCATAAGGGAAATTGGTCTGAAGTTCTCTTTCTTTGTTGGATCTTTGTGTGGCTTTGGTATCAGCGTAATTGTGGCTTCGTAGAAGGAATTGGGTAGTGTTCCTTCTGTTTCTATTTTGTGGAATAGTTTGAAGAGTATTGGTGTTAACTCTTCTTTGAAGGTCTGGTAGAATTCTGCACTGAAACCATCTGGTCCTGTGCTTTTTTTGGTTGGAAGACTTTCTATGACTCCTTCTATTTCTTTAGGCTTTATGGGACTGTTTAGATGGTCTAGTTGGTCCTGATTTAATTTTGGTATTTGGTATCTGTCAAGGAAATTGTCCATTTCCTCCAGATTCTCCAGTTGTGTTGAGTACAGGCTCTTGTAGTAGGATCTGATGATTTTTTGGATTTCCTCAGTTTCCGTTGTTATGTCTCCCTTTTCATTTCTAAGTTTGTTAATTTGGATACTTTCTCTGTGCCCTTTGGTCAGTCTGGCTAAGGGTTTATCTATCTTGTTGATTTTCTCAAAGAACCAGCTCCTAGTTTTGTTGATTTTTTGTATGGTTCTCTTTGTTTCTACTTGATTGATTTCGGCCCTGAGTTTGATGATTTCCTGCCTTCTACTCCTCCTGGGTGAAATAGCTTCTTTTTGTTCTAGGGCTTTCAGGTGTGTCATTAAGTTGGTAATGTATGCTCTCTCCATTTTCTTTTTGGAGGCACTCAGGGCTATGAGTTTTCCTCTTAGCACTGCTTTCATTGTGTCCCATAGATTTGGGTATGTTGTGTTTTCATTTTCATTGTGTTCTAAAAAGTCTTTAATTTCTTTCTTTATTTCTTCCTTGACCAAGGTGTCATTGAGTAGAGTATTGTTCAATCTCCACGTGTTTGTGGGTTTTCTGTTGTTTCTGTTGCTATTGAAGACCACTTTTATTCCATAGTGATCAGATAGGAGGCATGGGATTAGTTCTATCTTTTTATATTTGTTGAGGTCTGTCTTGTGACCAATTATATGGTCGATTTTGGAGAAGGTACCATGAGGTGCTGAAAAAAAGGTATATTCTTTTGTTTTAGGATAGAATGTTCTATATATATCAGTTAAATCTAATTGGTCCAAAGCTTCAATTAGTTTCATTGTGTCCTTGTTTAGTTTCTGTTTTCCTGATCGGTCCATTGAGGAAAGTGCAGTGTTGAAGTCACCAACAATTATTGTGTTAGGTGCAATGTGTGCTTTGAGTTTTAATAAAGTTTCTTTTATGAAAGAGGGTGCCCTTGCATTTGGAGCATAGATGTTCAGGATTGAGAGTTCTTCTTGTTGTATTTTTCCTTTGACCAGCAAGAAGTGTCCCTCAGAGTCTCTTTTGATGACTTTGGGTTGAAAGTCAATTTTATCTGATATTAAAATGGCTACTCCAGCTTGTTTCCTGAGACCATTTGCTTGTAAAATTGTCTTCCAGCCTTTTACTCTAAGGTAGTGTTTGTCTTTGACCCTTAGGTGTGTTTCCTGTAAGCAGCAAAATGTAGGGTCCTGTTTACGTATCCAGTCAGTTAGTCTGTGTCTTTTTATTGGGGCATTGAGTCCATTGATGTTAAGAGATATTAAGGAATAGTGATTGTTACTTCCTATCATTTTTGACGTTATTTTTTAAATTTGATTGCTTAACTTATTTGGGTTTGATGAAAGGTTACTATCTTGCTTTTTTCAGGGTGGAGTTTCCCTCCTTGTATTGGTGTTGTCCTCCTATTATCCTTTTTAGGGCTGGGTTTGTGGATAGATATTGGGTGAACTTGGTTTTGTCGTGAAATATCTTAGTTTCTCCATCTATGGTGATTGAGAGTTTTGCTGGATATAGTAGTTTTGGTTGGCATTTGTGTTCTCTTAGAGTCTGCATGAGATCTGCCCAGGACCTTCTAGCCTTCATAGTCTCAGGTGAAAAGTCTGCTGTGATTCTGATAGGTCTTCCTTTATATGTTACTTGGCCTTTTTCTCTTACTGCCTTTAGTATTCTTTCTTTGTTTAGAACATTTGGTGTTTTGATTATTATGTGACGGGAAGTATTTCTGTTCTGGTCCAGTCTGTTTGGAGTTCTGTAGGCTTCTTGTATATTCATGGGCATCTCTCTCTTTAGGTTAGGGAAGTTTTCTTCCATAATTTTATTGAAGATATTTGCTGGCCCTTTAAGTTGTAAATCTTCACTCTCATCTATGCCTATAATCCTTAGGTTTGGTCTTCTCATTGTGTCCTGGATTTCCTGGATATTTTGGGTTACAAGCTTTTTGCACTTTGCATTTTCTTTAACTGTTGAGTCCATGGTTTCTATGGAATCTTCAGCATCTGAGATTCTTTCTTCTATCTCTTGTATTCTGTTGTTGATATTTGCATCTCTGTCCCCTGATTTCTTCCCAAGGCTTTCTATCTCCAAAGTTGTCTCCCTTTGAGTTTTCTTAGATGTTTCTACTTCTGATTTTAGATCCTGGATGGTTTTGCTTAGCTCCTTCCCTTGCATGTTTGTGTTTTCCTGTAATTCTTTAAGAGATTTTTGTGTTTCCTCTTTCATGAGCTCAGCCTGTTGACCAAAGTTCTCCTGTATTTCTTTAAGAGATTTTTGTGTTTCGTCTTTCATGACCTCAGCCTGTTGAGCAAAGTTCTCCTGTATTTCTTTAAGTGTTTTTTGCATTTCCTCCTTGTTGGCTTTTGTATTCTCCTGGATTTCTTTCAATGATTTTTGTGTTTCCCTTGCAAGGGCTTCTAACTTTTGATCCATTTTCTCCTCAATGACCTTCATGTGTTCCTGTACCAGCATCATGACCAGTGATTTTAAATCCAAATCTTGTTTTACTGGTGTGATGGGGTATCCAGGACTTGCTGGTAGAGGAGAATTTGGTTCAGATGTTGCCATATTGCCTTGATTTCTGTTAGTGACGTTTCTGCGTTTGCCTTTTGCCATCTAGCTCTCACTGGTGTTACTTGGTCTTGTCAGTGCTGGACTCACCAGTGCAAGCTGCCCCTTCCCCGTTGGCCTCTGGTGCACAGCTTACACTCTGCACTGCCTATAGACAGGGTGCTGTTTTCCAGGCTGTTCAGATCCCAAAGCAGGCACCTGAAGGCTCCCGCTGGGGCCCGCAGGATTTATCGGAGCACACCGACTTTTCCCAGCTGGCCGCCCGGAAGCCCCCACTAGCCTCTTGAGGGACCTGGAGATGTGGCGGCCACCCAGGCTGATCTGAAGCGGAGAGATTTGAGCTGGGGGCTTCTGCCTGAGGCCTTGCCCCAGATTGTGTCTGTGGACCAGGTGGAACCCGTGTGCACCCCCAGGGAGCTCCGAAGGTGAATGTTGCTGTGACCTCCCCTGTGCTCCGCTCACTCCGCTGGGCAGCCGATTTCCCCAACCGGGCTGGCGCACACTAGGTTAGCCTTGTCGCCTGGGCCCTGAGTCCAGGCAAACGCCTGGGAGGCCAAGGTCCGAGCAAAGTTCCCCTAGGGCTATGTCTGTTATTTGGGTCCGCCAGGTGACCCGGATGGCGGGCGTGCGCGTCCGCGCTCCGCGAAAGCACCGGGAGAGTCTGTTGTGCTAATAACCTCCTGGGCTGGTTGACACACAGATGGCCCACCAAGCCGCCCAGTTCTTGGGGTCAGTCCTGTGCCTTTTGGGGCCTAGACCCCCGTTTTGTTAGCCTCAGGCTACGCTTGTTAGCAGTCTCTGCCCTCCCGAGCACTCTGGCTCCTGTAGGCAAAATGGCGGCGCGTGCACCGGCCGGGGCAAAAAAAAAAAACTCCTGGCTGGGTTGGCGCCCCGATGGCCACTCGAACAGCCCAGGGTCTGGGTGCAGGCCAACGCCCGTCTGGCTCAGACCCCTGCGGTGTTGGGCCTAGGATTATGTTTGTGTACCTCAGTCTGACTGATCTCTGGAGCCCGGGATCAAGATGGCGGTGAGTCTCTCCTGACTGGCGGGCAGCCGAGTTCTGAAGTGGCTTCCGTGCAGCGAAAGGCTCCGCAGAACCGCAGTTGCTTGCCGCCCGGCTGGTCAGCGAAGGTCAGTGGTCGTGGGCGCAGGGCCTAACTGGACCCTGTGTCGCCTTGGTTCCACTGCTGATGGCCCTTCAGCTGGAGCAGCCACTGCTACCGCCGCCGCCGCCCTCTGCCTCCTTTGCCATGGTGTTTTTTGAGCCCTGAGAGTAGGGATTTCATAGAGACATTTTATTTAAGACTGAATATTCTAAGTTATCTTACTCTCTATACACTGTCCAGTTATAGATCAGCCAACTATTGCAGAAGGAATACTTCTATGATCATGATTGAGCAAGACACTCATCTAATGGTTTGAAAAAAGTTATTAGAAAAATATAATTGCTATAGAATAGTGGTATTTGGTTTTTATCTAGGTCTATGGCTTTTCTAGGCTCAAGTTCTTAATGAGCTAACCAATGTCACTCACGGCTTCCTTCTCATGGAGTGAGCTTTCAAGACAATCAGATGGTGGTTGGCTACTGCCCAACTTTGGTACCATTATTGAACTAACATATCTTTCAGGCAGGTCACCATTATAGTTCAAAATGCTTATAACTGGCTTAGTGTTGACCCTTCTTTTCATTAGCATACAGAGTACCATATAGTGCCATGAACATTAGTTTAGGTGAAGCAGAAATGAATTCTCTACATAGACACCAGCTCAGCTTCTCCATGTTCAATAAGTTATACGGGTGTTGTCTTTTTAGCAATTTGGCCTTAAGATCATTTTGTGGAGAGTATACAATAGTTTTATCAATATACTGGGGTATTTGGGAGCATTCATAGAATTCCTTTGACCTACAACTCCTTCAATTAGATGTAACCCATTACTTGTACTAGAGGTCTTGTTTCAAGTCTTGGTGCAAGATATCTAATTGGGACTATCTACAATATCAATATCTAGCTGATATATTAATAAACATGTATGTGCACATTTCTAAGTAGAAGAATATAGAGTCTTTGAAAATAAGACAGAGAGATTGGTATAGATGAATTTTAAGGTTGTTCTATTCCCACCATCCTGAAGAACTGCTATACTGATTTCCATATGGCTGTACAATTTATACTTTTAAGTTACTATGCTTTCATAGTGCACTTTGGGCAATAATAGATGATTGTTCCCCTTACCTCAAATTATAGCCAGAATGACCTACCATGTTTTTATTGATCACAGACATTCTGCTTATATAAGATGACATCACGAAGTTGTTTTGGTTTGTATTTGCCTGATGACTAAGAATGTTGAACTCTTTCCCCAGACAATTGTTTCTCTTTTTTTTCTTTTTTTAGAATACTCTGTTTAGATCTCTGTAAATTGTTTGTTTACTTGATATTTAGCTTATTATATTCTTTACGTATTTTGGATATTAGCCCTCTAATGGACATGTAGTTGATAAACATATTTTCACCCTGTGTCTTACTGTTTTATCCAAATGATGTTGCCTTTTGTATTATGGAAGGTTTTCAGTTTCTTGAGGTTCCAATAATTAATTGATGTTCTTGGTGACTGTGCTATTGGTGTTCTGTTCAGAAATTCTTTTCCTGTGATAATTAGTGTAACTCTATTTCCCATCTTATATTTTTATCAAAATTAGTATATATAGCATCATGAAGTTTGTCACATGTAAAATTGAGTTTTGTGAAAGGTAATTAATGTGAATCTATTTTCATTCCTCTACATGCAGCCATGCCATTAGAACAGTACCATCTTTTCTAGTATGTATTTCTGTCCTTTTTTCTGATCATTATATGCTTCTTTTTTGCCCTGCCTCTCAGTTTCCACTCCCAGAGTTCTTCACCACACACTCCTCCACTACACCTCTCCACTCCAGAGGATTCTCCTTCTCTGGGGCATCAAGTGTTTACAGGATTAGACACCTCCTTTCCCATTGAGTCCAGATAAGTCAGTCCTCTATTATATATGTGCCAGAGGCCACAGACCAGCACAAATATACTCTGGTTGTTGGCTTAGACTCTTGGAGATTGCAGGGATCCAGGTTACTCGACACTGTTGTTCTTCTTGTAGGGTTGCCAGCTCTTCCAGTTCCTTCAATCTTTCCCCTAACTCTTCCACAGGGATCACTGACCTCAGTCCAAGGTTTGTCTGTAAGTATCTGCACCTATCTCAGTCAGCTGCTGGTAGAGCCTCTCAGAGGACAGCCATGCTAGACTTCTGTCTATAAGCAAAACATAGCTTCAGTAATACTGTCAGGGGTTAGTGGTTGCCCATGGAATGGTTCTCAAATTCGGCCTGTCACTGTTCAGCCATTGCTTCAGTCTCTGATCCACTTTTGTCCCTGTATTTCTTTTAGATCAATTTTGGGTAAAATATTTGGAAGGTGTGTTGTTTCCTTTCCATCACTCCAGCAGGGGCCCTAACTACTAGAAGTGGTCTCTTCAGGTTCCATCTTTACACAGTTGAACATTTCAGCTAAGGTTGCCCATATTGTATCCTGGGAGCCTCTCATTTCAGTTGATGCTGGCTATGAGATTATTGAAAGTTATGTTAATTGTGTGGCAGTATGTTTCTTCCAGTAACTCCAAGATTGTTATAAGGAGAGATTGGAGGATTTTGTGCAAGGTCTTTTATGCATCTAAAGAGACAACATGTAAATTTTATCTTTCAACCTGTTGAACTATGCCTGCATTTCTGGATAAAAGATACCTGATCAGTGTTGATGACCTTTCTAATGTGTTCTTATAATCAGTTTTTAAATATTTTATTGACATTTATTATCTCTATACTCAAATGGGAAACAGGTTTGTAAATTTTTTTCTCTTTTAGTTCTTTATCAGTTTAAGTATTACATATCTGTGATCTTTTAAAAGAATTAGGTAATGATCCATCTGTTTCTACTTTTTGGAATTATTTGAGTAGGTTTGCTGATTATTCTTCTTAGGAAGTCTGCTTGAATTCTGGGCTGAATCCATCTGATTCTGCTTTTGTTTGTTGTTTGTTTGCTTTATCCATGTTTGTTTGTTGTTTTTATTATTGTGAAACCTTTAACTACTGCATTTATTTCAAAAGGAGTTACAGGTATGTTTGCTTATCTAGTCTTGATTTGGATACATAGCACCTTTCAAGAACATTTTCATTTATTTTTGGTTTCATAATTTGGTGGAGCACAGACATTTAAAGTATGTCTTTATGATTCCCTGGGGGGTTTTTGGTGTCTGTTATGAAGTCCCTGTTTTTCTCTAATTTTGTTATTTTTATCAGTTCTCTCCATCTTCTCATTAGTAGGCCTCAAGGTTTAACCAGTATTAATAATTTTCTTAAAGAACCAACTTTCTGTTTCATTGATTATTTGTATTTTCTTTTGCTGGTTTGTTTGTTTGTCTGTCTGTTTCATTTTATCTATATCAGTCCAGAATTTGTTCATGTTTACCATCTACTTCTTTATTCCTTTTCTTATAGAGCAGTGAGTTCTCAACTTGCATTGGTCTTGACCCCTTTAGAAGTGAATGACTAGTCACAGGCATTGCATATAGATGGTTTGTATATCAGATATTTACATTATGAGTTGTAACAATAGAAAAACTACAATTATGAAATAGCAATGCAATGATTTTTATGGTTGAGAGTCAACACAATATGAGGAACTGTGTTAAAGGGTAGTAGCATTAGCATGGTTGAAAACCACTGTTATAGAGCTTTCAGGTATGCTGCTATTAATATGGTTTTTGTTTTTGTTTTCTGGGTATTTTGTTTTGTTCTGTATTTTTTTTCATGTAGGTACGTAGTCCTAAAAACGTTTCTCAGAACTACCTTCACTGTTTCCCATAGGTTTTGGAAGTGCTGTGTTTTTATTTTAATTTTCTCTTAATTTCTCTTCTTGTTTTCAACAAAGAATGGGTTGTTTTAGTTTTCTTGAGTTTACAGACTTTATGATGTTTCTATTGTGATTGATATCCAGCATTAATATATAATGGTCAAATAGGATGGACAGAGTTCTTTAAATTTTCTTGTGTCTGTTGAAACTTGCTTTGTGCCTGAACATTTGGTTAATTTTTAAGTAAGTTCTATGGGCCAATGAGAAGGCATTTACTTTTGTATTTGTATAAGACATTCCGTAAATATTTGATTTATGACATCATTTAACTAAAGCACATCTGTTTGGTTTTTGTCTGGATGGTGTGACTTTAAGTTAAAGTCGAATATTGAAGCTATTTATTGTCACTGTGTAAGGGTCAATAAGTGATTTAAGTTGTAGTAGTGTTTCTTTTGTGAACCTGGGTTCACTTGAGTTTGATGAATAGATGTTAAAAATTGCAATATTCTCTTGGTAGATGTTTTCTTTGATGAGTATTTGGTGTCCTTCCCAATCTCTTCTGATTACCTTTCTTTAAATTTTATTTTGTTATATATTAAGATGGCTATACATGCTTGCTTCTTAGGTCCGTCTTCTTGGAATACCTATTTTCTTTCATTTTACCTTAAAGTGATTATCTATCCTTAAGAGTGAGGTGTGCTATTTGGATGTGTTATGTTCTCATATCTACTGTGATACTTTAATATGTTTTGGTTTCGGTGGCGGGAGTTGAGACTATTGAAGTTGAGAGTTAACAGTAAGTGGGGTTTTTTTTTTGTTGTTGTTGTTGCTGTTATTTAGTTTTAGTAGTGTGTCTTTATCTTCACTTATTTTGATGTGCTAATACGTGATTTTTTTCCCTGGTACTTCTTGGGTATATAGGTAACCTCTTCAGGTTGAAATGTTTCTTCTACTGCCTCAAGTAATCTACGTAGTAGACAATTTTTAGATATATATTGCTTTAACATTTTTACTGCATTATTTTGCTACTATTGTGACTTAAAGTTTTTCCATGTATAGTAGTCTGATCTATTAAATGTGGGAGTGGGATCTTATGGATCTTAGAATTTTGAAAGCATAATATATATTAAGTATATATATATATATATATATATATATATATATATATACTTTCGTAAATATTTTTTCTTTGACTAAGATATCCATTATTTATACCCTGTCTTCAATGATTAATATTCCTTAATCAATCTCTTTTATTTTGTTGATAAGTTTTTTCTTTTATTGTCTTAAGTTTTTGTTTTGTTTTTTTTTTGTTTTTGAGTTCTTAACATTTTTATTTCCAATTTTCTATCAGTTTGAAATTTCTTTAGTAATTCTAATTCTACTTTTTTGCCTTATATGGTTTTCCCCATCACGTCCCATTGTTTATGTTCTCACAAATTTTACTAAGGGGTTTGTTTATAACCTCTTAATGGCTTTGAACATATTTTTAACAACTGTTTTTCAATCTTTGTCTTGTGCCCCAGCTACATTGAATATCCCAGTGTCTAGTGTCATATGGTTGATGGCTTCTGGTAGAGTATTAATGACCATGTGTTATACTGGGGGCTTGTGATCTAGGTCAGCGTTGATTGTAACTCTCAGTGTTGATATCTGGTTATGTTTTTACAGGGTGTTGTTTTCTTCTTTCCTTTCCAATTCACTCTATAGAGCTTTAAAAATTGTTGTGGCTGGGTATTGCCTGCTAGATAGTATTTCTGACTCCCTCCTAGTTACAGCAACTAGAGCTGCCAGGTAGAAATATATTTCTAGATATTGGGGACTGCCATGGGGGAAGGGGGATGCTCTCGAGTAGGGTGTGACTGAAAGAATCCACTGTGAAAAGGAAGTTGAGTGCACCATGATGTTAGAGGAATTACAAATAGTTGTAGGCAGAGAGAAAATATAGGATTCTGATCTTGGTCTCCCAAAATTTCTGGATGAGAATTGGATTTGGACTTGAAATGGGGATGGATACAATGAGGTATGTTTAATTTAGCTTTGCATCTGAGAAGTTGAGAAGTTGTATTGCTGCATAGGAAAAGAGAAATTATCTTTACTCCATCTATCCCCATCTACCTGAAACTTATGACAGTGATAATATTGTTTTCCATAGCACTGACACTATTGACCTCAAAACAGCAGAAGTATAGATGTTATAAGAAATTAAATTTTCTTCTGGACATTTTATTCCAGAATCTAAGGTAGTACTGAAATTTAAAAACTATTTAGTAATATTTGATGGGAGACAACATTATAGGAAGACTTACAAACTCTGTTCACTCTTTTGTTTTCTTGACATAGAATCTTCTGTATAGAGATGCTTTATGTAACATTAAATCAAGATGTTTGCTTGGCTTGATATGTCAGGGCCATAGGCAGATGATGGGTCTTTTTGAAAAGTAAAATAAGAGGCTCTTTGGGTTTTTTGTCCTCTCATTTTTGTGTTGTCTTCTGTAGCAATGATAAAAGCTTTTATGCATTTGAGTTTTATACTCACCCTCAAATATAACAGTAATACTGGAATTCTGTTTGGCAGGAAAATGATAAAGAAACAAATGCTTCTACAAAATGTCAATACAAATCTTTTTCTCATTTCTATCTCTTTTTTTTAAGAATATCTCTTCATTCTCATTTTAAACTATAATTTGAAGTAGGCAGCACCCCAACTAGCCAATTAGTATGGTAAGATTAATGTGAGAAATGCATCATAAATAAAATAGAACATTTATGTTGCTGTCCAAAAGATCTGTGCTTATGTTTGTTCCAAGAGACAAGGAGAAAGTTCCCCTAAGATTAGTGGTTTTTATCATGGTACTTATTGAGTGTTTAAAGCATTAAAATTTCAAACTCACAAGTGTATAAACAAAACAGATAAAACATCTTACTTTTCTATGAAATATGTTGTGCAAGATATTCCAGGAAATAAATAGTGAGGAATATAAGGTATTTAAAATGAATCTGGAAAATACCTTAAAATTTTAGTGTTGCTTAGTGAGCATCCTCTGCCCTACTTCCTCTTCCTCTTCTCCTTCTCTTTACTTTTACTCACTATGTATACAATCTGAAGTAAGCACCAAAGACAATATCTATTTGCTATTCATGTCTCGCTTTTATCCAAGACTTTTTGTTCATGTTCGTTCTCCCATTAACACTATGTTCATTTATGATGTTTTATTTTCATGTAGTCTGGACATAGAATTCAGAAGAGAAAAAGATAGTGTATATAGTTCCTTGTTAGTCATTCTCTAGATCAAATATTCCCAATAAACTAGTAGTACAAATATGTTTTATATCCCAGTATAATTACTACATATTTACTTACCAGCACTGTGGTTCAGGTAGTAAAGTTTCTTGCTACAATACTGAAGAACTGAATCCATTCCTAGTGTCCACAAGTTAGAAACTCAAAACCAAATTCTCCCTGTTTCCCTCTGGCTTCCACATGTGCACCACTGTGCAGACACTCACACACAAGCACAAAATGAAAAAAAATGTTTTCAAAAGTAATTAATTTCATGCTTTATTATGTTTATACTTTTGATATGATGAAGAACAAACAATAATTAGAGTACATTTATTTTACTGTTACTCCAGGTACTCAAAGTCCTGAAAATTCTTTGCCTTTTAATTGGTGTTTTTAATCAGGAATTAAATAATCATTCTTACTGATGTGTGAATGATGTTAAAGCTACAAATTTCTTAGATGTTTGCACTAATTCAAATAGTAAAACGCATATCAAGGATATGTAGAGAATTGCATTTTGAAAAGAATACCTGAAAAATATCCAGATGTCATGTGTTTCTGTTCCATAGCTAAATTAAGTTAGCTAAGACTAAGTTAAGTCTCACAATGGAAACATAAAGAAATGCATGTAGGGGTGATGGCTGTGTCAAGTGGGAGTGTGTGAACCCTATACTGGTTGCTGACCTGCTATGGGCCATCAAGGCCCCTAACATGGGGTAGGGCAAAAATTGGCTCTGAGCCAGGATTGAAACTCCAAGATAGATGATCAGAATTTTGGGGGATATTAGCCCCCTTCAACAAATTGTGGCCCCAAGAACTGGGATTATGGTCACACCCCTCTTCGTGACAGGCCTGGATGTTGTGAAGGTCTGTCTTCAGACTCAGAGATCCGTGGTTGCCAGAGAATTGACATCTCCCTCCAGATTCTGAAGACTCTCCTACACCAAAACACCCTCTACTCTACCATCCCCAGGGAAGTTCCTCCTATACTACAATGCTGTCCTGGAGCCCCTTTACCTGTGCCCAAATGGAGCTCACTGTGCTACTTGGTTTCAGGATCCTGCGCTATTCACTATTGTGAAGATTGTGAGACATGAGGGCACTAGGACCCAATGGAGCATGTTCCTTGCCACCCTGGCCATCTATGACTCTGACAGCTATGTCCATCTACTTCACTGTTTTTGACCAACTCAAAACCTATCTCCGTGGTCAATTCTTTACCTCTGAACTCTACGCATCCATGGTAGCTAGTGCCCTCACCCGCATGGGCACTGTGTCGTGCTCCTTGTCAGCTCCTTGGAACTTGTATAGACAAAGCTGCAGGCTCAGCACATGTCAAACCACGAACTAGCTACCTGTGGTCAAGCTGCAGTGCCTCAGGGAGATGGGTGTTCACTAAGACTAGGCTGGGGTCCCATAGCTCTTCGAGATGGACCTTTCTCAGCTGTGTACTGTTTCAACTATGAGCGGGCTCATATCAGGCTGAATGGGCTAAAAAAAAAAAAAAAAAAAAAAAAAAAAAAAAAAAACCAGAAATCTGTGGAGGTCAGTTTTTGGCTGGTGGCATTTCAGGAATGGGGATTACCACCCTTACCCTACCCTTTGATGTGGTGAAGACATAGCTACAAATGTCACTGGGAGCAGTGGAGTCTGTGAGAGTGAAACTACTAAGAGTTGACACCATCTGCCTCCTGCTTCACAGAATCTTAAGTTGAATGTGTCACCAGGGCACTCTGCAGGTTTCCTCCCAGAAATCATCAAGGCTGTGTCCTTCTGTGCCCTCCTGTGCTTGTCCTGTGCCATCCTGTGGCATCCAAATCAGTACTTACATGAGGATGGCAAAAGTTTCTTTCAGAGGCTCAACCAGGAACAGACTCTGGGTCATTGAAAGCTGAGGAGCAACTGGCTCTTCCACTGATAGGGACAGGAGACTGAGTCAACATCCCTTTTCCTCCCAATCCAGTCACCCCGGCTATCCTCACGCTGAGATTCTTGTTGTTCCTCTTCCCATGATTGCCACTCTCTCACCATCAAGTTCAAGACCAAATTTCAAGATTTTCCCTTCTTTGAACCTCCTTTATGGTTGTTGTAGCTTTGCCCAGAAGAATCAATATCTCAGGGCAGGCATTATTCCCAGACCTGTGCATTCCCTGTCTAAAGATGAAGACCTTCAAGAAAAAGAAAAAAAGAAAAAAGAAAAGAAAGATGATAGAAAGAAAAATGAAAAGAAAGAAAGGTATGTACATATCATTCCCAAAGGCCTCCCCTGTACCTATGATACAATGTTAACTTGCCTCACCTAAAAATAATCATATCCCAATATACTTTCCCTGCTAACATTTACTTATCCCTAAAGCTGATGATGCTACTTTGTTTGTGTAATGAGAACTTTGTGGGAGAAAATTTCTGCTGCAGGATCAATATTAACTTTTATAGTGAGCAACACACTGTGTTTTCTTTTCTTGCCATTTACTTTTGGTTTAGTTATGAACTGCCTGAGTGAAATCAAAGAATCTATTGCACTCACAGCGAAGTCATAGCACCTGGGTGAAAATAAACTGATCTTTGTAGATGTACATCAAAGCCAAACAGAGGCACTGATGCTTCAAGCATGATATGTCTTTCAGAGTGTTAATCCCATAGCACCAATTTTAAATTTTTATACTTTTACGTTGTGTGAGCCTCACCATGACTTTGTAAAGAGGTGAGCTCCTTACTTTGTTTTGTAGGACCAAATGTGGTTAAAGCAGGAAGTGGTCAGGTCCTGCATATTGGCACTTCAACTTCAATTAGTTCTAAAGGGAAGCGGAGGTTGACCAGATACATCAAAAGGCATTCTGTTCTCTGACGATGACAAGCATATCTTTTACTTTCTGTTTTCTTAGTTATAGGGGCTCACTGCATAACGCCAGGGTTGCCTTGAACTCATTCTTTTCCTTCTTGCCTTTGCTGCTGAAGTCCTGTAATTACAGAATTATGGACAGCACTCTTGCCTACCACACCTTTATCCAACCTTGTCTTTCACAGGATGACACAGTTCCTTTGCAATACCCCAACTCATATCTTGAACATAGTACCTCTTTTTCCCAAAAGTTTGACATGTAGTTTTGAAATACTTTTGAGATATTCCTCTTTCTTTATTTTCCTGACTTATTCTTTGCTCTTCCTGGTATCTTTCTAATGCCTTGATTTCCATAGGGAGCTTGTTCTTCCTCTTGTAACTCCCTGCCCAGGACTTCCTACCAAATCAATTTTCTTTCTTCTTTAGAAGTCCTTACAATGACTCCAAAATATTTGCCATACCCTTAAAGGATAAAGCAACAGCATTTGTAAAATGTGAATTGCCTCCATTTTTCACTATGTTTAAAAATTCTAGCATAATGTGCTTTCTAGAATTAACTGATATAACTAAATGTGTGACGTATTTTTGAGACACCTTCCAAATATATATTAAATAAGTTAAAGTCTTTTGTGTTCACGCATGACTTAACACAGAACCCCATGCCTAGTTCCCCTGTTCTGTATAATTAGACTAGTTTGTGACTTTTAAGTGTGACAACCATGTTTATAAGTAGTAAAATTTGTTTCACCATCTATCGTAGTAAGATATTATTACTATGAGCAGACACCATGACCAAGGCAATTCTTATAAAGAACAACATTTAATTAGGGCTGGATTATAGGTTCAGAGGTTCAGTCCATTATCATCAAGACAGGAACATGACAGCATCCCGGCAGGTATGGTGCAGGAGAAGCAAAGAGTTCTTCATCATCTACTGAAGGCTGCTAGCAGAATACTGACTTCCAGACAGGATGAGGCTCTTTTTTTTTTGTTTTGTTTTGTTTTGTTTTGTTTTGTTTTGTTTTGTTTTTTTTATTCGATATATTTTTTATTTACATTTCAAATGATTTCCCCTTTTCTAGCCCCCCACTCCCCGAAAGTCCCATAAGCCCACTTTTCTCCCCCTGTCCTCCCACCCACCCCTTCCCACTTCCCCGTTCTGGTTTTGCCCTATACTTCTTCACTGAGTCTTTCTAGAACAAGGGGCCACTCCTCCTTTCTTCTTGTACCTCATTTGATGTATGGATTATGTTTGGGGTATTCCAGTTTTCTAGGTTAATATCCACTTATTAGTGAGTGCATACCATGAGTCACCTTTTGAGTCTGGGTTACCTCACTTAGTATGATGTTATCTAGCTCCATCCATTTGCCTAAAAATTTCATGAATTCATTGTTTCTAATGGCTGAATAGTACTCCATTGTGTAGATATACCACATTTTTTGCATCCACTCTTCTGTTGAGGGATATCTGGGTTCTTTCCAGCATCTGGCAATTATAAATAGGGATGCTATGAACATAGTAGAGCATGTATCCTTATTACATGGTGGGGAATCCTCTGGGTATATGCCCAGGAGTGGTATAGCAGGATCTTCTGGAAGTGAGGTGCCCAGTTTTCAGAGGAACCGCTAGACTGATTTCCAGAGTGGTTGTACCAATTTGCAACCCCACCAGCAGTGGAGGAGTGTTCCTCTTTCTCCACATCCTCTCCAACACCTGCTGTCTCCTGGATTTTTAATCTTAGCCATTCTGACTGGTGTAAGGTGAAATCTCAGGGTTGTTTTGATTTGCATTTCCCTAATGACTAATGAAGTTGAGCATTTTTTAAGATGCTTCTCCGCCATCCGAAGTTCTTCAGGTGAGAATTCCCTGTTTAATTCTGTACCCCATTTTTTAATAGGGTTGTTTGGTTTTCTGGAGTCTAACTTCTTAAGTTCTTTATATATATTGGATATTGGCCCTCTATCTGATGTAGGATTGGTGAAGATCTTTTCCCAATTTGTTGGTTGCCGATTTGTCCTTTTGATGGTGTCCTTTGCCGTACAGAAACTTTGTAATTTTGTGAGGTCCCATTTGTCAATTCTTGATCTTAGCGTATACGCTATTGGTGTATTGGTGTTCTGTTCAGAAATTTTCTCCCTGTACCAATGTCCTCAAGGGTCTTCCCCAGTTTCTTTTCTATTAGCTTCAGAGTGTCTGGCTTTATGTGGAGGTCCTTGATCCATTTGGATTTGAGCTTAGTACAAGGTGATAAAGATGGATCAAGGAAATGGAAGGAGACCTCAAAAAATGGGAAAACCTCCCATGCTCATGGATCGCCAGAATCAATATAGTTAAAATGGCCATTTTGCCAAAAGCAATATACAGATTCAATGCAATACCCATCAAAATCCCAACTCAATTCTTCACAGAGTTAGAAAAAGCAATTAACAAATTCATCTGGAATAACAAAAAACCCAGGATAGTTAAAACTATTCTCAGCAACAAAAGAAAATCTGGGGGAATCAGTATCCCTGACCTCAAGCAATACTACAGAGCAATAGTGTTAAAAACTGCATGGTATTGGTACAGTGACAGGCAGGAGGATCAATGGAACAGGATTGAAGATCCAGAAATGAACCCACACACCTATGGCCACTTGATCCTCGACAAAGGGGCTGAAAACATCCAATGGAACAAAGATAGTCTTTTCAACAAATGGTGCTGGTTCAACTGGAGGTCAGCATGCAGGATGAGGCTCTTAAAGCCCCCCCACACAGTGACACACCTACTCCAACAAGGCCATATCTACTCCAACAGGGCCACGCCTTCTAACTGTGCTACTCCTTGGGCCATGAATATATAAACCATCACACCATCATATTTAATAAGGTATATTTGTAAAAGTTCATAAATTCTAGAGTAAAAGGGAGGACTATTTGGTTTCTATTTCAGTGCCTGCCAAGGTGTATCACTTTGAGGCTCTAGGAAACTTGGCATTTTTGCTTTTATCTTTCATGGTAACAAAAATGGAAAAACATTTGAATTTTGATAGCAGCTAAATTGATGAACATATATATTGCATGGTATATATGTGATAGAATAAACAAGCAGAACAATTCTAACAATGGATATATGGGGTTCTTACTGGAGCATGAGTGATGTGTTTAAAAATAAAATTAAACTTATTTCCTTTAAAACATCCAGTTGCATACATTTAAAGTTCAGTTTTCCAAGTTTCCCTTGAGTAGAATAGCTGAAAAGAGCCAAGTTAATTTTCAAATCTTAAAGTTTATTACTATGTGTATATCCCCATATTTTTTACATACCCGTGAAGTCATATATTTTTCTGTGTGTTCATGTATATATAACATGCAGTCATACACCACTTAGTGATGAAGGAACATTCTGAGAAATGATCCTTATTTATGGGTAACATTGTTTTAGATTTGTGCTATCCAGTTAACTTCTTAAATGTTGATAATGTGTGTTTAGTATAATATAAAATGTCAAGGAACAAACTGTCATACTCTCATTCTAATCTATATGGCTGTAGTGTTTATTTATTTTGCTAAATGCTTTGTTTCACAGTAATTTTGTGGTAATGACACTAAAACCCTCTTAGAATATGTGTGTGTGTGTGTGTGTGTGTGTGTGTGTGTGTATGGAAGTATTTATTGTCACTTATTTCCACCAATGACACTCTCTCTCCCTCTCTCCCTCTCCCTTTTCTCCCTCTCCCTCTTCTCCCTCACCCTCTCCCTATTCCTCTCCCTTCCTTTCTCTCTCTCCCCCTCCTCCTCTCTCTTCCTCTCCCTCCTCCCCTCTCCCTCTCTACACTCTGCCTCTTAGAATGCTTAGGAACTGGTTTTCTTCAGGCTTCTCCAGTGGTCAGAGCCAATCTCAACCATCACAACTCAGTCTATGCATCACTAAGACTCCTCGGGCATTTCTGAGCA
Source organism: Apodemus sylvaticus (assembly GCF_947179515.1). NCBI lineage: Eukaryota > Metazoa > Chordata > Mammalia > Rodentia > Muridae > Apodemus > Apodemus sylvaticus. Next base: position 105,014,663 of record NC_067473.1, on the reverse strand, counting down.
GCTGAAAATACTTATATACACAATACTTAAAATACATATATTCACAATACTTGACAAACGGTGATGTGCTTCACACCTGTTAGTATCTGCAAATCTGAATACATCAGAGCAAACCGTCTACCAGCCCCTTCTTTCTAATACCTGGAAACCCAACAGAGGCAATCTCTGTGGCCCTCAACTCCAAATTTCCTGTGCACTCTGAGCATTAGGATGGCCTAAAGAAGAAGTGTCCAGACTGTGGTTGGGACATCACTAAGGGTGGTGCATTGAAAACAGTCAACACTAAAGCCAGTTTCTCACGTTGCTTGTTAAATAATCTTGAGAGGGTCTCATGTGATCATCAATTAACTAAAAATAAGTATTTCTTTGGGGAAGGTATATTCTACTTTGCTTTTAATTTAACTATAAATTCTATTTGCAATACTCTCAAATTAACAAGCCAACATTGCCTAACCCTTCAATCTAGAAACAACTAAATCTGGAAAGAAATTTTAATCTGTAGTGAGCATTCAGTGGGCAGTTACCTATCAGCCCATTGCTATGGCAGTTTATGAATACCACTCAATTTTTTGCCCAAGGCATTTAAAAATGATACAAACTTTTATGTTGTACCTCTGGTTCATAGACAACAGCCGCAAAATGTAGGTTTCATAATAATTATATTAAGAATATTTCCATATATATAATATATATATCAAGATTTCCAGAGATGAAATCTTAGTGTGTACCACTGGTCTGTTTTGTGTTATGGTAATGAATATTCTCATGGTTTATTTCCTTACTTCTGTTTCTAGTCTGTTTCATACCAATATGCAGGTAAATTTCATAACTCTGAGTATGGATATATACATTTCCTGCTTCTTCTTTTGTCTCTTTCTTACTTGTATCCCTCCTTACTTTATTGCTAATTTCATGACAGAAAAAGATAAACTTGTCAGATTCTACACATATTTCTAATTTCTAGGTCAATGTTGAGAGTGAGGCAACCTCAGTAAAATCTCCCAGGACTTTTGAGATTTGAAGTGTAACACTATAAAAGACATGACTTGAAGAAAATGAGTAGGCATTAAAGAGAATCATGTAGTACTAAGTGGAAGAAGTCTCCTTTCAAATGTGTGTTGCCAAAAAATTATCCAACAGTTTTTCAAAACCTTTTTAACCATCTGAAGCTGAATTTGAGTCTTGAATGCAAACTCTACTACATTTTATTTAATTGCTTATTTATCATGTATGATAGGCAAAACATCGAATGAGGCTCAACGGATGGGAAATAGTTGATATGAATGTCCCCACTCCTCATATGTCAGTGTCCTATGCATAAAGTCATATATGTAACAACACATGAAATGGAGAATTAGTTAGTCAAATATGCCATGTAGAGCTATACAACATAGAGCATGTGGACTTAATCACTTTGTTATCTGTCTCTTGCTCAGTTTTATATGTCAATTGTAGTTACAAAGATGGTCTTATTGTCCTTAAACATTTATTGTTCATTATGATTTAATGTTTATTATCTTTACTGCTTAGTAACCTCAACCACTATTTAGGACACTTTTATTTTTGTAACAAATTTTATTTTAATTTAATTTAACAATATGAAGTAGAATAAGGTAACACAAAAACCATCATATTGAATTTGGACAAGGAAAACCAATAGAAGGGAAATATCCTCAAGAACAAAAATCAGAGATCTAATCCTTTACATCTTCAATATTCCCATTAAAATACTACATCGTAAGCTGTAGTAAATAAGCAGGGCACACTGGGAAAACTTGTGTAGGCCCTGCACTTGCTGACCTTATGAAGACCACTCCTCCCACTGCCACATTTAGTCCCTGGGACTCCTGGGGTGTCTGGGTGGCCGAAATCATTCTTCTTCCCATGGGGATGTAAACCACCAGCCCCTCCATTGGGGACCCCACACTCAGACCAATGATTGTCTGCTAGCATCTGCCTGTGTATTTGTAAGACTCTGGCAGGGCCCCTCCGGAGACAACCATGGCATGTCCCTTTTGGTATACACTTCTGTCGTCCATAGTAGTGTCAGGGTTTGGTGACTGTTCATAGGAAGAATCCTCAAGTAGGGCAGTCTCTGGGTAGCCTTTACTTCAGTCTCTGCTCCACACTTTGTCTCCTTTATTGCTCCTGAAAACATCAATGCAAGTTGCTCCAGAGAACCTTTGTAAATAGGTCCACTTCCCCTGTATCCTTTCCTTTCCACTACTTCTATTAGGTGGTGGGTTACAAGAGTGGGTTAAAATGTATAAAACATCATTAAAAGTAGACTTTGAAAAAATTTAAGTTACTGAGGAGGAAGGAAGGTGGGAAAGGAAGAAGGAAGGAAAGAAGAAAAGAAGGAAGGATGGAAGGAAGGAAAGAAGGGAGGAAGAGAGAGAGAGAAAGGAAGGAAGGAAGGAGAAATGAAGGAATGAATGAAGGAGGAATATAGGAGTAAAAGAAGGAAAGAAGGACGGAAAAGGAAAGCATGAAAGAAGTGAGGAAGGATGGAAGGGAGGGAAGAAGGGAAAAATAAAGGATGAGGGAAACATGGAGGAAGGAGAGTGGGAAGAAAGGAAGGAAAGAAGAGGGAAGAAGGAAAGATGAAGGAAGAAAAAGAAGAGGAGAAAAGAAGGAGAAAGGAAGGAAGGAAGGATGGAAAGAGAGAGGAAAACAAAGATGTAAGAGGATGAAAAAAAAGATGGAAGGAAAGAATTATTTTAGTTTAGTGTTTGAGGCTATACTACATTGTAATCATGAAGGTATGGTAGTAAAGAGTACTTAGGTATGGAGGCAGGAACATGAAACTATTGGTCACATTGTGCTCAGATTTTGGAAGAAGAAAACAAGGAATAGTGGTGTTTCTATTTCTTCTTCTTTTTTGAAAAATATATTCAGTCTGTGTTCCCAATTAATGAAATGATTCTGTCCATGTCTAAGCTATGTGTTCTTTCATTTGTGCAACTTCTGGGAATATGCTCAGACAGAAGAGAACTTTAAGCTTTAGTAGTAGTAGTAGCAGTAGCAGTAGCAGTAGTAGTAGTAGAAGTAGTAGTAATAGCAGTAATAGTAGTAGCAGCAGTAGTAGCAGCAGCAGCAGTAGTAGTAGTAGCAGCAGCAGCAGCAGCAGCAGCAGCAGCAGCAGTAGTAGTAGTAGTAGTAGTAGTAGAAGTAGTGTTTTATTATTATTATATATATTCTTTGTTTAGGTCTGTACCCATTTTTTAATAGGGTTATTTGGTTCCCTGGGGTCTAACTTCTTGAGTTCTTTGTATATACTGGATATTAGCCCTCTATCAGATGTATGATTAGTGAAGATCTTTTCCCAATTTGTTGGTTGCCATTTTGTCCTTTTGACAGTGTCCTTTGCCTTACAGAAACTTTGTAATTTTATGAGATCCCATTTGTCAATTCTTGATCTTAGAGCATAAGCTATTGGTGTTCTGTTCAGGAACTTTTCCCCTGTGCCTATGTCCTCAAGGGTTTTCCCCAGTTTCTTTTCTTTTAGTTTCAGTGTGACTGGTTTTATGTAGAGGACCTTGATCTACTTGGAGTTGAGCTTAGTACAAGGAGATAGGAATGATTTAATTCACATTCTCCTGCATGCGGACCTCCAGGTGAACCAGCCCCATTTGTTGAAAAGACTATCTTTTTTCCACTAGATGTTTTCAGCTCCTTTGTCAAAGATCAAGTGACCATAGGTGGGTGGATTCATTTCTGGGTCTTCAATTCTATTCCATTGGTCCACTTGCCTGGCACTGTGCCAATACCATGCAGTTTTTAACACTATTGCTCTGTAGTATTGCTTGAGGTCTGGGATACTAATTCCCGCAGAAGTTCTTTCACTGTGGAGAAGAGTTTTAGCTATCCTGGGTTTTTTTTTATTCCAGATAAATTTGAGAATCGCTTTTTCTAACTCTGTGAAGAACTGAGTTGGAATTTTGATAGGGATTGTATTGAATCTATATATTACTTTTGGTAAGATGGCCATTTAACCTATATTAATCCTGCCAATCCATGAGCATGGAAGCTGAAGAAATTCGGAGGGCCAAGAAGCACCTTAACAAATGCTCAACATCATTAGCCATTAGGAAAATGCAAATCAAAATAACACTGAGATTTCACCTCACACCAGTCAGAATGGCTAAGGTTAAAAACTCAGGAGACAGCAAGTGTTGGCGAGGATGTGGAGAAAGAGGAACACTCCTTCACTGCTGGTGGGATTGTAAGATGGTACAACCACTGTGGAAATCTGTCGGGCAGTTCCTAAGAAAACTGGACATGATACTTCCAGAGGACCTTGCTATACCTCTCCTGAGCATATACCTAGAGGATTCCCCAGCATGCAAAAAGGACACATGCTCCACTATGTTCATAGAAGCCTTATCTATAAAAGTCAGAAGCAGAAAAGAACCCAGATATCCCTCAATGGAGTAATGGATACAGAAAATGTGGTATATATACACAATGGAGTACTACTCAGCAATTAAAAACAATGAATTCGAGCTTAGTACAAGGAGACAAGGATGGATCAATTCGCATTCTTCTGCATGCTGACCTCCAGTTGAACCAGCACCATTTGTTGAAAAGGCTATCTTTTTTTCCATTGGATGTTTTCAGCCTCTTTGTCGAGGATCAAGTAGCCATAGGTGTGTGGGTTCATTTCTGGATCTTCAATCCTGTTCCATTGATCCTCCTGCCTGTCACTGTACCAATACCATGCAGTTTTTAACACTATTGCTCTGTAGTATTGCTTGAGGTCAGGGATACTGATTCCCCAAGACTTTCTTTTGTTGCTGAGAATAGTTTTAGCTATCCTGGGTTTTTTGTTATTCCAGATGAATTTGATAATTGCTCTTTCTAACTCTGTGAAGAATTGAGTTGGGATTTTGATGGGTATTGCATTGAATCTGTATATTGCTTTTGGCAAAATGGCCATTTTAACTATATTGATTCTACCGATCCATGAGCATGGGAGGTTTTCCCATTTTTTGAGGTTTTCTTCCATTTCCTTCTTCAGAGTCTTGAAGTTCTTGTCATACAGATCTTTCACATGTTTGGTAAGAGTCACCCCAAGATACTTTATACTGTTTGTGGCTATTGTGAAGGGGGCCATTTCCCTAATTTCTTTCTCAGCCTGCTTACTAAGCTCAAATCCAAATGGATCAAGGACCTCCACATAAAGCCAGACACTCTGAAGCTAATAGAAAAGAAACTGGGGAAGACTCTTGAGGACATCGGTACAGGGAGAAAGTTTCTGAACAGAACACTAATAGCGTATGCTCTAAGATCAAGAATTAACAAATGGGACCTCATAAAATTACAAAGTTTCTGTAAGGCAAATGACACCATCAAGAGGACAAATCGGCAACCAACAAATTGGGAAAAGATCTTCACCAATCCTACATCAGATAGAGGGCTAATATCCAATATATATAAAGAACTCAAGAAGTTAGACTCCAGAAAACCAAACAACCCTATTAAAAAATGGGGTACAGAGTTAAATAAAGAATTCTCACCTGAAGAACTTCGGATGGCGGAGAAGCATCTTAAAAAATGCTCAACTTCATTAGTCATTAGGGAAATGCAACTCAAAACAACCCTGAGATTTCACCTTACACCAGTCAGAATGGCTAAAATTAAAAATTCAGGAGACAGCAGGTGTTGGAGAGGGTGTGGAGAAAGAGGAACACTCCTCCACTGCTGGTGGGGTTGCAAATTGGTACAACCACTCTGGAAATCAGTCTGGTATTTCCCCCGAAAACTGGGCACCTCACTTCCGGAAGATCCTGCTATACCACTCCTGGGCATATACCCAGAGGATTCCCCACCATGTAATAAGGATACATGCTCTACTATGTTCATAGCAGCCCTATTTATAATTGCCAGATGCTGGAAAGAACCCAGGTATCCCTCAACAGAAGAGTGGATGCAAAAATTGTGGTATATCTACACAATGGAGTACTATTCAGCCATTAAAAACAATGAATTCATGAAATTCTTAGGCAAATGGATGGACCTAGAGAACATCATACTAAGTGAGGTAACCCAGACTCAAAAGGTGAATCATGGTATGCACTCACTAATAAGTGGATATTAACCTAGAAAACTGGAATATCCAAAACATAATCCACACATCAAATGAGGTACAAGAAGAAAGGAGGAGTGGCCCCTTGTTCTGGAAAGACTCAGTGAAGCAGTATTTGGCAAAACCAGAACGGGGGAGTGGGAAGGGGTGGGTGGGAGGACAGGGGGAGAAAAGGGGGCTTACGGGACTTTCGGGGAGTGGGGGGCTAGAAAAGGGGAAATCATTTGAAATGTAAATAAAAAATATATCAAATAAAAAAAAACAATGAATTCATGAAATTTTTTAGGCAAGTGGATGGAACTGGAAAATATCATCCTAAGCGAGGTAATGCAATCACAAAAGAATACACATGGAAAGCAATCAGTGATAAGTGGATATTAATTAGCCCTGAACCTGTGAATACTGAAGATACAAATAGCATATCAAATGATTCTTATAAAGAAGGAAGAAGAGGGCCCTAATCCTGGAAAATCTTGATCCAGCATTGAAGGGGAGTACCAGGGTAGAGAAAAGGGAGGGGGAAAGATAGGAGAATGGATGGAGAGAAGAGGATTTATGGGACATATGGGTGGGGGACTGGGAAAGGGGAAAGCTTTTAGAATGTAAACAAAGAATATAGAAAATAAAAATATATATTTAAAAAAAGAAAAAAGAAAGCAATTAAAATCCATCTCTTTTCAGTTTGAAATAAATAGATATATTATTTATTTACATTTCAAATGATTTAATGATTTCCCCTTTCCTGGTTCCATGTCCCCCCGAAAATCCCATAAGCCATCCCCCATCCCCTTGTTCCCCATTCAGCCCTCTCCCACTTCCCTGTCCTGGTATTCCCCTACACTACTGCATCAAACCTTTCCAGGACCAAGGGCTTCTCCTCCCTTTGATGTCCATCAAGGCCATCCTCTGCTGTTTATGTGTCTGAAGCCATGTGTACTATGTAGTTCATGGTTTTGTCCTGGGAGCTCTGGGTGTACTGGGTGGCTCATAACATTTTTCTACCTATCGATACAGAAAATGTGGTATATTTACACAATGGAATAGTACTCAGCCATTAAAAACAATGAATTCATGAAATGTTTAGGCAAATGGTTGGAACTGGAAAATATCATCTTAAGTGAGGTAACTCATTCACAAAAGAACACACCTGGAATGCAGCCACTGATAAGTGAATATTAGCCAGAAGTTCTGAATACCCAAGACACAATTAGCATATCAAATAATTCCCAAGAAGAAGGAAAGAGAGGGCCCTGGTCCTGGAAAGGCTTGATGCAGCAATGTAGGGGATAACCAGGACAGAGAGGTTGGGGGGGGGGATGGATTGGAGAGTGGGCAGAGGGAAGAGGGCTTATGGGACTTATGGGGAGGGGGGGGGAACCAGGAAAGTGGAAATCATTTGGAATATAAGCAAAGAATACAGAAAATTAAAAAAGAAATTGAAGAATAAAACATTGATTTTTTTTAAAAGTCTTAGTTAAAATAATATCTGCAATCGCCTGTGTTTCCAGAATCTATTTTCTCCATTCTTTCTACATAGATTAAAAAAAATTATTTTTGCTAAATACCATCAAAGGTTAGGAAATATTTTATGATCCCTTTGGTGTGTTTTTACCAGAAATATGGAGAAAACTAAAACTCTCCTTAGAGAATTATGCAGCAAATATTATGCCCTCTGACTCACCTGGTTCCACTTACTCTTTGAGAGTAAAGAAATAATTGGATTTATATTCATGTTTAACTTATTTTATAATGACTTGAATTGCTGTATTCATTAACTTTTATTATAAATTACATAAATTTTCTTGAAGTAATAAAAATATAAGGGATTTCTTTATTTCCCTTTCTTGTTATGGACAGACACATATCATTAAAGCACTAGATTCTACTATGTGCATGAAAGTGTCAACCAAACTAGACAATCACAGTAAAATAGGCACATGATTTATAGTTTACTTCAATGTGAAGGGAGTAATTTGTCTTTTATTAGGGAAAAAATGTAAAACAGATTCTAACCCCAATTAGGTGTCTTGTGCACTGAACCCTATCAGTTATGTTAATTGGGAATGGCAGCATACCTGTGCATAGATGTATATATTCTCCATTTAGTAAACTGCTTGTACTCACCCACTGACTTTAAATTCATGTCATAGAATATAATCACTGAATATATTTTCTTATAATATATAAGAAAAATTATGGTTTCACAAATAAATTGCCACTTAGGTCTATCTCTTTTATACATTGAAATCTGGGAACATACATTACTTCATTCTGCTGTTTGAATAAAACATGTTACTAATGACTATATACTTAAGGAAACTGTCTGAAAGCAGTAAGTTTGAAACCTCGATCTAGCACATACCAATGATATTCACTGGCATAGTACAAGCTCAATGATACGCTATCTATATATACTTAGAAACTTAACAGAGCTAAATGCAAAGCAATAAGAGGATAAAAGACAGAGGAGATGCTTAAAACTTTAACTAGAACTTGCAGAATGTATGGCAGTAGATTATAATGTTTATTATTCCAGGGATTGTAGAGAGCAAGGACCATGACTTGGGTGTATCTGTAATTTAAAAACACAAAATAATTGATAGATTCACACCTAGCAATACAGCACTTAATTACATAGAACATGTGTCAAATAATCTTTCATTATTACAAAGTTGTAAGTGAGTTAAATTAGTTTAACATAGCTTTAAAATAATTATCCATGACTGGATAAATAAATAGACAGTTACCTAATTGTCTTGAGGAAGCTATTATAACTATATTTGGAACTACTACAAACTAAGTTGAAAATTCCTGAAGCCTTTGTCCTTTTATTTCAACTATTGAGAAGTAACTTCAAACAACAATACTTTATTCCTAAAAATAGAGTATAATTTCAGTGTTTATGACTATTCTTCTCATATAATCATTTCTGGATTTCCAGTTTTGTTTTATATTTATTTAAATTTATTTTCTCTCTCTCCTTCCTTATATCCTCCAACTCCTGCGTGTGTGTGTGTGTGTGTGTGTGTGTGTGTGTGTAAAACAAATCATGTCATAGTGAGTATGTAGATGCCTTCTTGAGTCAGCTCTTTCCTCCTATCTTGTGGTATCAGATGTGCTGATGAACAACTTCCAAATGGAAATGTCATGGCACCTCAATTTTTACAATTTTAATGATAAAACTCTCATTTTAATATATACAGACATTTTAATATTGCTTGATTAATTAATCACTCTAGTATTTAAATCAAGAACTGTTGGAATAAATTAACCCTTCCATTTCCATTAAAGACATTTATATTGAAAAAGATTGAAATGTGTTCAAAGATGTTAGTTCCCCATAGAAAAGAATTTGTCCACTTTATCATATAAATAAAATACTTTAATTTTAATCAAGTTAATAAAATCTATTTTCTGCAAAAAGCATCAAGCCAGTTAGTCATTTCTAAATCATTCTGTAAAACACTAGCACAAGCAAGAGTAGACAGACACAGTAGACAGACATAAACAATTAAATATCCCGGACCATCATAATACATTTAGTGTTTGAAATACATGTATTTATCTTATGCTGTGTTTGTTTGGATCATTGGCTATGTTATACAATAAGATATTAAGATCAGGTAATTTTTCTTTCAGTTTCAAGGCATCTCTCTGAGTTGATGCTCATCCAAAAATACACAAATGAAAACAAACATACAAACAATATCTCTCCCTAAAACAAAGAATGAGACACAATGGTGTTCAGAGATGTTGAAGGATGATGCTAGAGTGATTGCAACATGCATCTCTTTTACATCTGTAGCCACAGTCTATGAATTCACATTATGCTCTAGGCAGGATTGAGTGAATACTGTCACAAACACAATTGTTCATTTTACTCAAACATAATGAACTGTGTGGCTCTTCAACTATACTTACTGTTGTCTGACTAAGGCTGTGCATAAACTTGTTATGTGTGACTCTGGCGTCACCATATGATTGCCTAAAAGAGGCGAATATAGTTTTGTGGGTTTGTATCTATGTGAGTGCTTATAAAGTAATAAAAATATGTGTAAGCAAAAGTGTTATATGCCACTAATATTGAAAAATCCTAATGGCCAGTGAAACGTGACTTTAATAGAGTCCCTTTTCTCTATATATAAAACTAGTAAGATTTAAGACATCATGGCACCTAATCCTAATATTAACATTTGGTTTAGGTGCCATGATGAAATTGATGTGGTGAATTCACCATAATCAAGAAACAAACATTTTGCTGCCAAATGCCAGTGGTGGGACAGAGGCCTGGGAGATGGCTCATCAGTTCGAAGTTCTTACTGGTTTTGCAGAAGGATCTGTTTTTTTCCCCTGCGCTCATCCAACAATTTGTAAATACTCTAGTTCTAGGGAATCTATGGGCTGAGCCTTCTCATCTCTCTGCAGGCACTGCATACACATGGTGCACATGCATATTTGATAACACATGTGAAATTAAAATATTTATATTTAAATTTCATTATTAATTTTATGATTATAATGCTGTATTAATATTTTAGCTGATCACTTTCTCTTATATATTACTATTTAGTTATCAGCTTCTATCCTACATTATCCTGGCTGATACAGTCATCTCTAGAAAACACTTTGAAGAGCTGTTTACCATGGCTATGTTGTCTTTAGACTTGCCTTGTATGAAAGTATTGCCAACAGATACTATATTTTGTACATTTGAATTAATTCTGGCTGAAAGCAAGTTAAATATTGTGTGTTCACTCAACTAACCACATTTAGAATACTAAGTAGACATGCATACCATTTGCACAGCAGCATTTGTATAGGCTTTAGCTATAGACTATCTCTATTACCAGGAAGCAAGACCTCAGCGTATGAGACTTGGAGCCTTTTCAAATTTTCATCACATTTTCCTTCAGATGGATTCATCCATCTCCCTTCTCCCGGAGTAGTTAAACTTAATCACAGGAAGCACTCCAGCTCTCTTAAGCATCTTAAATCTCTCCGGCTGTCTCTGCATTTTTATTCCTTTTTATCTAAAACCAATTGCAGTTGTCACTGGCTCATTTTATACCCCACTAATAGCCAGACCCTCTGGAATTCACTAATGCTGTTACACACCAATCGATAACAATTAGCTGAGCTGCCACCACTTCAACTCGATCCCTGCCTGGTTCCAGAATTAGCAGTGCGACACCCTTGATTTAATTGAGAAGTACACTGATATCTGAAGCTTCTCAAACCAAATTGATGTAGACTTTTAAAATGACATCAAGACACTCATCTGTGTATCCCAGCCTCCAGAAACTGTCTTCTACTAGTGAGCCGGGGAAGTCAGCAAGCCAGTCAGCACCAGTCAGCATCAGCGCCTGATCTTGGTGTTTCTGATATTGTTTTATGTTTCACTGCAAAGTGTTCTGAGGATTCTGATTGTCCAGAGAAAAAAGAACACATTCTATTCCAAAAGACTAGTTTTGTTCACCTCAACTTGCTGTTAATATATTATTTTTCCCTTGCATTTCAAAGACATTGTTCATTTCAGTGTGACAATATTATCCACTATTTGCTGTTGACATTGCCACTGATGCTGCCTCAATAAGGACCTTTTGATCCTCATTTATCTTCATTTTTAGGCTTAAACCTCATTTTTCTCATCATCCTCACCCTAACTTTTCATTCCACTTGGACTGCTTTCTTCAGAAACATTACTGGCTTGTCACTTCCTCTCTTCCTGGTAGCCACATTCCATAACTCAATAACAATCTTTTAAGAGCCTATTGTACCAGTTCCTTACCTAAGTGCTCAGGAAATATCCATCTATAAATTACACAATTAAATAGTGTCCATGGAACCTGCATTTTAAGAGGATTTAATGCATTTTAGCCAATTCATTATCAGGTCCTCAAATGCAGGGGCGATCTATTGCATGTATTCCCATTAGCTTTTCTCTCAAGTCTCAAAATATGTCTTGAGGTTCAAAAATGTATTAGTGAAAAGCCTGGATGAAAGACTTCTTATGGTATACTGATAAACATTTTCAAGTCATCGTTTGACCATTTGTTTTTGGTTTTGTTTTTCATTTTCTTAGATTTCAAAAATATTTCATTAATGATCTCACCCAGATATATACTGGGCACTTGAAATTTCTAATTTTACACATCTTGTCTAAATTGCCTTTATTTTTGTGCCACATATAAATAAATAAATAACAAATAATCATCAACTGAGCCATCTGCTTTATTTTTGTGTCACATACATACGTACATACATACATACATACATAAAAGATAATCATCAACTAAGTGACTCTGCTTCTGTTTTGTCACCATTTAAATCAATGCTGTTCAGTGTTAAACTGGTCCATGTTCCAAGAAAGAACTGTCAGGTTATTTGACCTAGGAAGGAAAAACTTCCTCTAACCAGCTGGCTGACTCTGATAAGTGACCGCCTTACTCAGAAGTCATTTCCTTGTTGAATTTGTCTTATCTCAAGTCACAGATGAGTGAACTCATTCTGCTGGAACTCCAAGTGTGATTCTGATTCATATTATGTTTATGTATTATCTTAGGAAAGCAGCTATGCCAAAAAATACATGAGAAGCTTTAATTCATTCTTACATTGTAGCAATGTGAAGTATAAGAAGATGTAACATTTTTCTTTTCATGTGAAAATGACAACTTTACAGATTCTACACTCCATTCTTCCCTCTTTCCTCTTTTATTTTTCATCCTTGCTCCTTTCCTTGCAAATCATTGCGAATAGCAGTCTTGTATATTCCAATAACTCACCTGGGGATGCTGGGATCAGTTCTTGTAGCATTTAGGGCTACTGAGACTTCTGTCTTTCTTCATGTATCTTAAATTGTATAACTTTCTGTTGAACAAGCCAAGTTTTAAAACACACATGATATTTCATAATTTTATATCAACTATAATTAAAGCCATGCAACTTACTTATGGCTTATATCAAATTTTTGGGCAACAAAACATTTTTCATTTTATGAAACATGAACATAATAGATTTAAATCTAAAAAATAATAATGTTAATAAATTGTGTGTGTGTGTGTGTGTGTGTGTGTGTGTGAGTTAACTTCAGTGGACAATTTGACACTCTTAGGAAGAAGAAATCTCTACTGAAGAATTGTCTAGATAGAACTAGACTTTGGCTTTGCCTATTGGGGCTTTTCCTTGATAGCTAAGTAATATAATAGGGCCATGACCACTGTGAGTATTACCATCATTAGGCAGAAGTTTTATATGAAAAGTACCTGAAAAAGACCAAGTGAATTAGGCCATTAACTGGTAAACCTCCATGCTTTCTGTTTCAGTTGCTGTGTCTAGGTTCCTGTACTGAAGGAAATAGTTTTCTTTCTTTCTTTTTTTTTTGTTTTGGTTTATTTGGGTTTTTTAAACCCAATGGCTCTTGGTTGGTCATGAGGTTTATCACAACAGAAAACAAACTAGGACCATTTGAAAACAAAAATTTATGAAGATAGCAAATATCCAATTGTTTATAGCCATATTGACTTAAGGAATCTATTATATCTTGTGTAAATCATTTGTACAAAAAGGTTACATAGTCTAAATTTCTTTTGTATACACAAATGATGCTATTTTGGTAGAAAGCATTCAATATTCTCTCTGTGTTAGAATATTTCCTTTCTAATCAACAGACTTACACATTACTTAATTGCACCAGTATTTTAAAGCATTTGCCTTTAAAAAACTCTATTAGGATTAAAACAAATAGATGTATGATGCCTAAAAGGTCAATCTGAATATGAAGTTCAAAATTGTAGGTATAGAGCTTATGTGATAGAGGGAGCTGATTGGCTGTTCAAAGCAATTTTAGTATTTCCATACACCCAGTAGTCAAGTCATACCCGATATTTTCTTTCAAAAGAGACAAGGCCACATATATCAAGAATACCTTGAAAAGTAGTGGCCACCTCTCCACCATTAATCTCATTTGTTCATTGTACCTACAATATAAATAACCTTTACTCAAATATCTAATTCACCAAAGAACCTGTCTATTTGTAAGTTATAGCTCTCTTGGGGAAAATGGATAAAAGGCTGACAGCTGGGACAGTGGAGGTCAGAGAATTGTCCTTTAAATTGAATTTCATAAGGCATTTAGAAAAAAAAATGGGTCCCCAAATACAAAGGAAAAATAAGAAACAAAACAAAACAAGGCATGATCTATCTCTTGAGCTCTCGCTATGCAATTTTAAACTTCTTGACAGTATTCTTATAGAAGCCAGGAGCCATAGAAGAGTTAGATACTTAGTAAGATTAGTTTGAGGGAAACAGACAATTCATTCTGTTACCTGTATAATATAACCTTCCTTCTTTCAATGTCCATCAATAAATTTTAGTATGCTCTGGGCGTGGATCATCTGATGAGACTTCTGTACCATTCATCATTTATCTTGTTTCCTTCCTTCACCCTGTGAGATGGTCAATGAGGATACCATGATGTCATCGGTGATGAACCAGAAGAGTATAAAGTTGATATCTTTGTTCCCAATGTACCTGAAGAGCAGTTTCAGAGAAGAGATGATCACTCCTGTTTCTTGCTTTTAGAGCCTAGATTTTATCCATCATTCCCTAACATACCTAGAGCTATGTCTAGTTAACAGTTACACAGGATTTGAATGCCCTCTGAGACCATTACTTGTTAGCTCTTCATAACTTTTCTTCACATATTGTCAATCTAAAACCTGGGGAATATTGAACAAAATTAAGGCATCATAGACAAGTCTATTTCTGTTGTCTTACTCAGTTGCTTTATGGAAGAAGATCTGAAAATTCTACACAATTACTTATATCTTTATAATACATTTTAGTGTCTCTAGTTAGTGAACTAAATTACTCACAAAGGAGCAGCATCAGCATTAATCATTTGCCAAGGTCAAATGACTGCTTCCAGAGAACTGGAATCGAATTAGAATTATTTTGGACTATCTGTGGCCCCATGAATAGTTATTTATTGAGGATGGTTTCAACTCATTAATAATAAACCCAGTCTCATCAATAATGCATCAGTATTGTATTAAGGATAAACATCAAAGCATTACGCTTGGTATAATTTGGCCAAGAGCAAACATAGCTTTCAATTCTCTACTTTTCTGTCTCTCCCATTGTCTTTCATTCTCTCTGTCTTATCTGTTGTATGTGTCTGTGCTTTGCTGAAGATTGACTTGTGAATCTGTCCCTCTCCTTGTTTGTGTTTGAGTTGTCTGCTATGTTTAGGTGTGTCTGTTCATTGTATTTATCCCTTACAAAAGGCTTAATTTCTCAGTTACAAAATGGAAAGCATGATAAATACTTCCCAGAAACTTAAGAGTTTTACATGGGATTATGTCACTAATTCCAACTAGTTCTATTTGACCCAGATGACATAGTACAAGAAATACCATTGTTTACTAAGTGATATTTTCATGTTGCTTTCAGTATATATGGTGGTTTTATTTAAAACTTCTATTAGAGTTTATTTTCTCTTCTAGCAAATAATTACTATTACACAGATACTTACTCTTGGGTTAGGGATATAGAAAAGTACATAATTTAAGATTAAAGCTTTATATTACATTAGGATAAAAAGTTCATTATATAGAAAATTCAAAAAATGTAAGGTTGATTACCATGCTGTTCACTTAAGTGTGAATGGAAGAAATAGGCTATTATGTAGTACAATATTTTAAGTCTCAAGAGACTCAAAAGTAGACTATCAGTTCTAACAGTGACATCCAGAAAAAGGTCACATCTATATGAAGGCAATATATATGTGTATGTATATACACATATATAAAATTTTGCATTGAATTTTATTTTGTTAGATATTATTATTATAGGTATTATATTAATCAATTTGTACATTTACATTTCAAATGGTATCACACTTTCCTGTAACCCCTCCACCATCCCCACACCAAATCCTCCCTCTCCCCCATCCCTTTTGCCTTTATGAGGGTCTTCCTCCACTAATTCACTGACTCCTGCCTCACCCCTCTACCATCTCCCTACATGAGGGCATCAAGCCTCCATTCCCACCAATTGATGTCAGATAAGATTAACCTCTGCTACATATGTATCTGGAGCCATGGATCCCTCCATGTATACTCTTTGATTGGTGGTTTAGTCCCTGAGAGATCTGGCTTGTCAAGTAATTTGAAATTGTTCTTCTTATGGGGTTAAAACCCCCTTCAGCTCCTTCAGTTCTTTCTCTAGCTTTTCCATTATGATACCCATGCTCAGTCTGATGGTTGGCTGTGAATATCTGCATCTGTTTTGGTTAGATTCTGGTATAACCTCTCAGAGAACAGCTATAGTAGGCTCCTGTCACCAAGCACTTCCTGGCCTCAGCAATAGTACTGGGGTTTGGTGACTGCATATAGAATGGATCCCTAGTTCTCTGGATAGCCTTTCCTTCAGACTCTGTCCCATTTTCTATTCCCATCTTTCCGTTGGGCAGGAATATTTCTGGGTTAAAAAATTTTGAGATGTATGTATGGCCCCCTCCCTCAACTAGAGGTGGTCTCTACAGGTTGTATCGCCCCTTTGTTGGGTATTTTAGCTAAAGTAATCACCATTGGCTCCTGGGAGCCTCTTGCTTCCCTAGCGTCTGGGACTTCCTAGTGACTACCCCATTTCCCCCATCCTCTTCTGCTACATGTTTCTATTCAGTTTCCCTATCCTTTGTACTTCTCTCCTGTCCCTTCCAATACCTGTTTCTGCCCCCATTTTCCCTGCCCCCTCCACTCACCTCTGTCTACCCCCTATGATTATTTTGTTCCGAGTTTTATGTAGAATCGAAGCATCTACATTTTGGTCTTCTTCTTAAGCTGAATATGGTTTGTGAGCTGTATCATGAGTATTCTGAGCTCTTGGTCTAAAATTCACTTGTCAGTGAGTACATACCTTATATGATCTATTGTGTCTGGGTTACCTCACTCAGGATATTTTTTAGTTCCACTCATTTGCCTAAGAATTTCATGAACTCCTTGTTTTTAATAGGAGAAAAGTTAATAGTTCCCATGTGTAGATTTCCATTTATGATCAGTGTGTAATGGTAGGTATGATCAGTCTGTGGAAAGGCAGAATGTAGAGAAAATGCTAATACCGTGAAGCAATGAGAAATGAGTAAGAGGTTGGGAAATGAGTAGTTCCTCTAGGGACTGCCATCAATGTCCCATGATCTAAAGGTGCCCTCAGTTTGCAATGTCCAAAAAAAAAAAAAATAATAATGAAAACCATGTTTTTATTGCTAAGCCACTGTGTGATATTTAACAGCTATTCTGTAATGATAATATATTCTACTTTTTAAAATAAAAGATATGTATAAATTCATAAAATCTATTTCAGATACTGTAGTTTATATTACATTTCCTTAACTCTGCAAAACACTGTTTTTTTGGATAAATGGGAACACACACTAACACAACTCAAAATGATGTGCCAGATGCTTCTGTTTGCATACTTAAATCTCATAATTATGTTCTCCTTAATCCTACAGGATATTGATTTTATTTAATGATACCGTAAGTTTTAAAAAAAAAAAAACAGTTCTGAAAAAATTAACTTGCCAGGCAGGGGTAGCACATGCCTTTAATCGCAGCACTTGGGAGGCAAAGACAGGCCAGCCTTGTCTACTGAGTGAGTTCAAGGCTAGCCTGGTCTACAGAGTGAGTTCCAGGAGAGCTAGGGCTACACAGAGAAACCCTGTCCTGAAAAAAACCAAAAAATGAAGGATAAAAAAAATTAATTAAAAAATTAAAGGTGAGTATTATCAGCATACATTCTATCAGCATAAGAAAATATTTAAAAAATATAATAAAATATAAAAGAAAGTCATTAGAAACTTCCAGTAATAAAATTTGCAAGATAAATTACATTTTGGGAAAATTCACATCTTTGCTTTTAAATAAATGGTCAGAAATTACAAAATATATTTATATTAAGTCATGATTTAAGCATAAAATTAAGTAGATTGATTATAAAATAAACATTTGATTTTTTTATATAACTTAAATTTCAAAATGAGAGTTATGAGATTGGAACAAATTCTCCCTCAGAAAAAAGGAAATTGATGTTAATTTCAGAGAGTGCTGGTTACTCAAATATCACCTAGAAAAGGACCTTATATTTTAGAATCCAAATTCTGTTCTGAGTGTGAATTTATATTTAGGTAAACCTACCCATGTAAATATTGGATGATTTTACTCAAAAAAAATGTCAAGATCTCTTAAATACTGCTTGTTTTTTAGTACTGTATGCCTCTGCTGGGGGGGGGAGTTGGTGGGTAGGTATGTGTGTGTTCTCTCCAATGCATGTACATACACCTGAATACATGGCATATTTGAAGAAAAGATGGTAAATTTTGAGAGTTGGTTTATACCTTCTACCTTAAGGCTAAGTCCTTCTGTGTTTGCCTGTGTGTGCTCCTGCATATCTGGTCTATGAGAGTCAGGCTGGCTGTGACTCTCACTTGTCCGTAGGTGACCTAAGTTTACAGTTGTTTGCCACTACATACAGCTTTTCATACATATCCAGATATCAAACCCAAAAATTGAGTGATTAGAGCTGATGTGACAGCCCATGACATCCCCTGCCAAACAAAATTCATTTTTACCAGATTTAGCAGTATTGTATCATCTCTTTCCTATTATTTTTACAAATGCAATTCCAGGAAGCAATTACATTAACTTAATTATATTAATACTACACAGCTAGAATAATTAGAGGAAAACAAATAAGAAAATGGAGCTCTGTTGTGTGGCCCATTAGATCAAGAAGTTAATATGTATTACTTTGCCCTATTTTTAACAAACAGTAATAAATTCTGTGGAATAAATCTTTATATTAGAAAACATCTTTTGTTGGTAGTTAATTATGCTTTGTCTTGTCATAATGAATTCCTTGTGAATATACATAAAGCTACATTTTTCATTATGGTTTAATTATATACTCATTAAAAGAAAAAATTACAAAAGGACTACTTTGAACATAAGAGGATAATCTGCATAACTATTCACATTACAGCATAATATATAAAAATCTGATTAACAAATATGTTGAGGCTATATTTTATTCTCTACAACCTGAATTATTATAAGTTCAATGTATGCAAATAGTTTACTATAAATGTTTTATGTGATAAATACAGGATTGAATTCAAAATTTCAGAATCTACATTATTTTCAAGCATGAATAGTTTCTAAGATTGTACTTCCATATTCTCTTCTAAATGACATTTGAATATAGCATGTAATCATTTCACTACATCCTCTTTAAACTTATGTAACAGATTGTAGTATTAATTTCCAATGTTTTTTAAAATTTTATCTAAATCAAAGGAAAGTATTCTAATTTCCATTTATATTGCTATTTGAAAATATAGAACAGTGATGCGTATGCCTATATGTCTGTGTGCTCATGCTATATTATTTTGACAAATTTCAATGTCACTTAGGATGACTGTGAATGTAGTAAATAGAATATATCATTTAAATATAAAAATCACTATAATATGTGTGATAATGTTACTAAGGATATTATAACGGCAGGATTATATTGCTTTCAGGAATGGAATGCTCCAAAGAGAAGGCATGAAGAAAGTCCAGCAATATACATCACACATATCAGAAATGATTGAGAAAATTTTTATCTAATTGATCTCCTCAGGTGGAACACAAATTACTGGACTTTGTTAAAATCATACAATTAAAATTATTTTAGTTATCTCAAGAAATGAAGAAATTATAACCTTTTGTTATAATTTTGGTAAGAAAATGATTGGTTTAGCATGAAACAATTACTAAGAAGGCAAGGCATAAAGGTAAAACAGTTTTGAGAATGTCAACATACAGAATTTTGATGGATAACATAAAAACAATAATGCTGAAACTTTATTTTTACTTGATGGTAAAATCAATTTAGAATTAATATAAATCCTCTTATAAAATTTGCAAGTTATCCCATTTGTTTATAGGAGTATTTGGTTCTCTGGAGTCGAACTTCTTGAAGTATGCGTATATATTAGTCCTCTATCTGATGTAGGATTGGTAAAAATCTTTTCCCAATCTGTTGATTGCATTTTGCCCTATTGACATTTTTCTTTGCCTTAGAGAAGCTTTGCAATTTTATGAGGTCCCATTTGTCAAGTCTTTTTTTTCTACATTCTTTGTTTATATTCCAAATGATTTCCCCTTTCCCGAATCCCCCTCCCCATATGTCCCATAAGCCCTCTTCCCTCTGCCCATTCCCCAATAAACCCCCTCCCACTTCTCTGTCCTGGTAATTCCCTATATTGCTGCATCAAGCCTTTCCAGGACCAAGGCCCTCTCCTTCCTTCTTGGGAATCATTTGATATGTTAATTGTGTCTTGGGTATTCAGAGCTTCTGGGCTAATATCCACTTATCAGTGATTGCATACCCTGTGTGTTCTTTTGTGATTGGGTTACCTCACTTAGGATGATATTTTCCAGTTCCAATCATTTGCCTAATAATTTCATGAATCATTGTTCTTAATTGCTGAGTAGTACTCCATTGTGTAAATATACCACATTTTCTGTATCCATTCCTCCATTGAGGGACATCTGGGTTCTTTCCAGTTTCTAGCTTTTATAAATAAGGTTGTTATGAACATATTGGAGCATGTGTCCTTATTGCATGCCAGGGAATGCTCTGGGTATATGCCCAGGAGTGGTATAACAGGGTCCTCTGGAAGTGTCATACCTAGTTTTCTGAGGAACCGCCAGACTGATTTCCAGAGTGGTTGTAACAGCTTGCAATCCCACCAGCAGTGGAGGAGTGTTCCTCCTTCTCCACATCCTTGCCAAGACCTGCTGTCTCCTGAGTTTTTAATCTTAGCCATTCTGACTGCTGGGGTACAGAGCTAAACAAAGAATTTTTACCTGAAGAATTTCGAATAGCTGAGAAGCACCTTAAGAAATGTTCAACATCATTAGTCATTAAGGAAATGAAAACCATTTATCAATTCTTGATCTTAGAGCATAAGCTATTGGTGTTCTGTTCAGGGAATTTTTTGCTGTGCCCACATGCTCTGGGCTCTTGAATACTTTCTTTTCTATTAGTTTCAGTGTATCTGGTTTTATGAGAAGATGCTTGATCCACTTGGACATGAGCTTTTTACATGGAGATAAGAATGGATCGTTGAACCAGAACCATTTGTTGAAAATGCTCTTTTTTCTCCTGGATGGTTTTAACTCCTTATGTATGGGTTCATTTCTGGGTCTTCAATTCTATTCCATTGATTTACCTGCCTGTAATAATACCATGCAGTTTTTATCAGGATTACTCTGTAGTATAGCTTGAGGTCAGTGGTGGTGATCATGTAAGAAGTTTTTTTGTTATTGAGAATGATTTTTGCTATCCTGGGCTTCTTGTTATACCAGATGAATTTGAGAATTGCTCTTTCTAACTCTATGAAGAATTGAGTTGGAATTTTGATGGGAATTGCATGGAATCTGTAGATCGCTTTCAGCAAGATGACCATTTTAAGTAAATTAATCCTGCCAATCCATGAGCATGGAAAATCTTTCTATCTTCTGAGATCTTCTTTGCTTTCTTTCTTCAGAGACATGAAGTTCTTGTCATACAGATATTTCACTTGCTTACTTAGAGTCACACCAAGGTATTTTATATTATTTGTGACTATTGTAAAGGGTGTCATTTCCCTAATTGATTTTTCAGCCTCTTTATCCTTTGAGTAGAGGAAGACCACTGATTTATTTGAGTTAATTTTTTATCCAGGCACTGTGCTGAAGTTGTTTTTCAGCTTTAGGAGTTCTCTGGAAGAATTTTTGGGATCACTTAAGAACACTATTGTATAATCTGCAAATAGTGATATTTTGACTTCTTTGTTTACAATTTGTATCCTTTTGGCCTCCTTTTGTTGTCTAATTGCTCTGGCTAGGACTGTGAGTACTATGTTTAATAAGAGAGAGAAGGCAGCCTTGTCTAGTCCCTGATTATAGTGGGAATACTTCAAGAGAATGCTTCTCTCCAGTCAGCTCGATGTTGATTACTGGATTGCTGTATATTGCATTTATGATGCTTAGGTATGGGCAATGAGTTCCTGATCTTCCCGAGACTTTTATCATAAATAGGTGTAGGATTTTGTTAAATTCTTTCTCACCATCGGATAGAATAATCATGCATTTTTCTTTGAGTTTGTTTATATAGTGGGATATGTTGATGAATTTTCATATATTGTACCATATCTGCATCCCTGGTATAAAGCCTACTTGATCATGATAGATGGTCCTTTTGATATGTTCTTGAATTCTGTTTGCAAGAATTTTATTGAGTATTTTTGCACTGACATTCTTAAGGGAAATAGGTCTGAAGTTCTCCTTCTTTGTTCTGTCTTTGTGTAGGTTTGATATCAAAGTAATTGTGGCTTCATAGAACAAGTTGGGTAGTATTCCTTTAAGAACCAAATAACCATATCTAAAAAAAAAAAAATGGGTAATAGAGCTAAAGAAAGAATTCTCAACTGAGGAATACTGAATGGATGAGAGGAACCTAAAGAAATGTTCGACATCCTTAGTCATTAGGGAAATGCAAATTAAAACAACCCTAAGATTCCATTTCACACCAGTCAGAATGGCTAAAATCAAAACTCAGGTATAAGCAGATGCTGGAGAGAATATGGAGAAAGAGGAACACTTTTCCATTGCTGGTGGAATTGCAATCTGGTACAACTACTCTGGAAATCAATTTGGCAGTATCTCAGAAAAAAATGGACATAGTGCTACTTAAGGACCTCTTTGAACCACTCCTGGACATATACCCAGATTATGGTCCAACATGCAATAAGGACACATGCACCGCTATGTTCATAGCCTTATTTATAATAGCCAGAAGCTGGAAAGAACCCAGATGTCGCTAAACAGAGGAATGGATACAGAACATATGTTACATTTATACAATGGAGTACTACTCAGCTATTTAAAACAATGAATTCATGAAATTCTTAGGCAAATGGATGGAACTAGTGAAGTAACCCAATCACAAATGAACATAAATGGTATGTACTCACTTATTAGTGGATATTAGTGCAAAAAGTCAGATTACCCAAGATATAATTCACAGGCCACATGAAGCTCAAGAAGAAGGAGGGCAAATTTGTATATACTTCTGTCCTTCTTAGAAGGGAGATCAAAATACCCATGGAAGGATATACAGAGACACCATGGATATACTGGATAGAAGGGACAGTATGAAATTTTATCATACTAATCATGATGGCATGTAATTTAAAACATTTGAAACAGTGTTTGTAGAATTTTTCATGGATCTTATAGAAGACAGATGTCACAGAAAAGCTCTTGGGGATGGAAAAACTAACTTACTTCAGGCTTTAATTATTATTGCTTAGTACTTCATTTGGTTAAGGAGTTATTGTCTTAAAAATGGATTAACAATCAATGGAATCCTTTTTTTCCTTCTTTTCAAAATGGAAAAGAATATTATAGTTATAAGTCAGTTTCCAGGATTATATAATCCTTTACTGGGTAAGAAATTCAAATGTACCTTCTCATACCACATCAGTATTATTCCTGTGACAGAACATCATAACCAACACAACTTGGTAACAATATATTTAATTGAAGGCCTTTTTTAACACTTTTAAAGGGTAAATCTATGATCATCGTGGTGCAAAGTATAGCAATAAGGAATGGTGCTGTACCAGAATCTGAAGTCTTACAACTGATGCAAGATGGAGAGAGAGAGAGAGAGAGAGAGAGAGAGAGAGAGAGAGAAGTACTAGGTATCCTGGAGTATGACTCAGAACCCATAAAACACCACCTCCCATCCACAGTCCACCAACTATGAACCACAGATTCAGAAATATGAGCCTATGTGGGCAGGCTCATTCAAACAATGACAACCTTCCAGTATAGAATAAATCTACTGAGCAAGATAAAAAAAAACTGAACAACTGTTTCTGCATGAATTCAATTGCTGCATTACACAGGACTAGTTCAGACACATTTTTATAATATTTTTTATTTGATATATTCTTTATTTACAGTTCAAATAATTTCCCCTTTCCTGAATACCCCTCCCTGAAAGCCCCATAAGCCCTCTTCCTTCCCCTCTTCCCCAATCCTGGTATTCCTCTATACTGCTGCACTGAGCCTTTCCAGAACCAGAGGCCTCTCCTTCCTTCTTGAGTATCATTGATATGTGAATTGTGTATTGGATATTGCAAGTGTCTAGGCTAATATGCACTTCTCAGTGAGTGCATACCATGAATGTTCTTTTGTGATTGTGTTACCTCACTCAGGATGATATTCTCCAGTTCCATCCATCTGTCTAAGAATTTCATGAATTCATTGTTTTTAATGGCTGAATAGTACTCCATTTTGTATATATACCACATTTTCTGAATCTATTCCTCCATTAAAGGACATCTGGGTTCTTTGCAGCTTCTGGCTATTATAAATAAGACTGCTATGACCATCGTGTAGCATGTATCCTTATTACATGCTGGGGAATACTCTGGGTATATACCCAGGAGTGATATAGCAGGGTCCTCCTGTAGTATCATGCACATTTTTCTGAGGAACTGCCAGACTGATTTCTAGAGTGGTTGTACCAGCTTGCAACCCCACCAGCAGTGGAGGAGTGCTCCTCTTTCTGCACATCCTCTCAAGCAAGTGTTTTCTCCTGAATTTTTGATCTTAGCCATTCTGATTTTTGTCTCAGGGTTTTTTTGATTTGCATTTCCCTGATGACTAAGGATGTTGATCATTTCTTTAGGTGCTTCTTCGCCATTCGATATTCCTCAGGTAAAAATTATTTGTTTAGCTCTGCACCCCATTTTTAATAGGGTTATTTGGCTCTCTGGAGTCTATCTTCTTGAGTTCTTTGTATACCTTGGATATTAGCCCTCTGTTGGATATAGAGTTGGTAAAGAGCTTTTCCCAATTTGTTAGCTGATGTTTTGTCCTTTTAACAATGTCCTTTGCCTTACAGAAGCTTTGCAATTTTATGAGATCCAATTTGTCAATTCTTGATCCTAGAGCATAAGTTATTGGTGTTCTGTCGAGGAACTTTTCCTCTGTGCCCATGTCCTCAAGGGTCTTCCCCAGTTTCTTTTCTATTAGTTTCAGTGTGTCTGCTTTTATGTGGATATCCTTGATCCCCTTAGATTTGAGCTTAGTACAAGGAGATAAGAATGAATCAATTTGCATTCTTCTGCATGCTGACCTCCAGTTGTTAAAAAGGCTATCTTTTTTTCTGCTGTATGGTTGTAGCTCTTTTGTCAAAGATCAAGTGACCATAGGTGTGTGGGTTCATTTCTGGGTCTTCAATTCTATTCCATTGATCTAATTGCCTGTCACTGTACCAATACCATGCAGTTTTTAACACTATTGCTCTGTAGTACTGCTTGAGGTCAGGGATACTGATTCCCCCAGAAGTTCTTTTACTGTTGAAGATAATTTAATAATCCTGGGGCTTTTGTTATTCCAGATGAATTTGAGAATTGCTCTTTCTAACTCTATTGTTATTCTAAAGTATATAATAATGGTGCAATTTCCAGCAATAAAGTTAAATATGGTCAAATACATTGAGCAAGTTAATCAAAATGTGAGAAAAGAAGGCATATGCTTTTTTATAGCAAAGTATTTTTGAATTGTCAATCTTCAGTCAGTCTTTCTATGCTCATGTACAAATGACAATTAACACAGAAATGATATAACAAATGACTCTGAAGCTTAAAGGGACATTGTCTATGAAAAACTTAAAATATAACTGTTATTTAATATTTTGATTTTAGTATAATTAATGTATTTTTGACACTTTATTGCAACCTAACTGATGTTGCTGGGCTTTACATAGGAATGTTTCCAGTAGGCTGCTATATTTTAATACCTTTTTACTGCTGATTATTGGGGAATTTTAAGTAGTACAACATTGTCATAGTTAGGATTTCTATTTCTATGTACAAACAGGATGACAGTAGCCCATTATCATCACAAAGAAAAGTGATGAAGAATGCAGGCAGACATGGTTCTGAATAGGAGCTTAGAGTTCTACATCAGGATCCTC
Source organism: Apodemus sylvaticus (assembly GCF_947179515.1). Lineage (NCBI taxonomy): Eukaryota > Metazoa > Chordata > Mammalia > Rodentia > Muridae > Apodemus > Apodemus sylvaticus. Next base: position 104,988,493 of record NC_067473.1, on the reverse strand, counting down.
TGGCCGTAGGCAGGGAGAGCAAACCTTTATTCCTAAATTGAGCTTCTGAAAACCTCAATATCCAATTCCCAGGAACTTACTTCCTCCAACACAGCAGCACCTACACAAAGCAGGCCATCCTTCTGAGACAGCCATACCCTATGGGAAACATTTTCATTCAAACCACTACAAGTCTAGATTGAGGAAGTATAGGATATAAAGTTTTACTCTACGTACTGTTTGTTCTCTGTGCTTCCTCCATTCTCCTGAAGATATGAGCTCTTAGCTTCTTGGATTTAAAGCTATGCATGCTGCTTGCTACTATTTCATCTTGCCAGAATGTACCCTTATTACTCTAAGACGGTAAGATGTAATAGTCTCTATTAAATTGCTGTCAATCTTGTTTTAGCATATTATCAGAAGTATAACTAATTGATGTGTAAATAAGTAGAATGCCTTTCAGTGAAACATTCCAACCTCAGCCCACATGAACAATGGTGGCCATTCTAGAACATAATAGAACTGAGAACTTCTTAATCTCTTGCTAAAACCATACCCTTCATGATTCCATATCATAAAGCATAGTTCAGGTACTATGTTAACAGATGTGTTCCAACATATGTGGTTCTAATAACAACCTTTCAAGTTAAGCATGCCAATCATGTTTATGCCTTTTATCAAGTTAAGTGAAATATATATATTAAGTCATTTTGTTAATGAATTTTTAAACACCCACAAAACTTTTGAGAATAAAAGACCATTTTATACACTGATATTTTTAAATGTGTCTATCTTTGATATGACAGACCACAATTTTGATTGCCAGTGTATTAGTAAAGCATATTGAAAGATTTGGAGTGGTTGAGAATGTTAACAAAAATGCCTTTGATAGATGCTCAAGTTACATATCAAACTATGAGTGTAAGGAAAGTTCCCTTTAGTGTCTTTAATTATATATTCCTCTGTTTCTTTGTTCTGCTTTAACTTTCTGATTATTTCTACTCGGTAAGCCTTTACAGCTGCTAGGCCATATAATTAGCTCATGCATAAAGCAAGTGTAATTTAATTTTATTACTAGCTCAATATGCTAAAATATTTTTTGTTCTCAGTGAAGTCAGGATCAAAGAATGAAATTAAAACCAATAGGATCTTGTCAACTAATTCTGCTAGATAATGAAGAGAAATGTCTGGATTCGTTCTTGTTTGGAGGTAGACTCTGGGGCCTTTCTGACTAAAAACTCCTGGGCAGGGAATAATTAAGTATACAAAGGCGCTAAATATAATTTTCAAAGAAGGATATGGACATGGAACCACAAATTCACAATATTTTTGCATACTAGAACTAGGTCAATGGAAGTCAAGTATTCATAAATGTGTGCTATAGTACAGATGAGCGCTTACTGGGCCCTACCACATACTAATAATATATTGACAATCAACACGTTCTGGAAGAAGAAAAGACATAGAACATAGACCTATATCCACTAGTTAACTCTCTAAGCTATGGAGGCTTCATCTAAATGTAAGGTCACAGAAGGTGGTGGATAAAGTCTGTTCCACACTGACTATTATCCAATCTACTAAATAGGGAACAGAAACTTATATGAGGGAAGAGAAAGTGGTACAGTTTGGGGAAACTTTAGAGACTGAGGAAAACATGAAAAGAAGATATAATCCACTTGTATAAAATTTTAGAAATTGACCAATAAATAGGATTAAGAAGAATATTCTTGTCCATTAGAATATAAAAAAATACATAACTAGTATTTTGAATTTTACTCTGTCCTATATCACAAGTATGAACTATAAAACTTTTAAATTCATTTTTCATTATTTATTCTTTGACTACTTCATACTTACATAAAATAGTTTTATTCACTCTCCTTCCCTTTTCCCCTCTTTAAGTCTTCTTTCCACTCCAATTGAAACTCTTCCAATTTACCGTAAGTCTCCCTGCGGCTTTGAACAATTTAACAGTAACTACACCATAGAACAAAATAACATCTCTTACCATATTCTTAGCTTCCAATAGCAAATATTTGATATTAATGACTTTTTACAATGTACTGTAATAATTGTACATTATTCATAAAATATTACTGTAGTGTTAAGAAATGACCTAATAGTACAAAAATGCCCATGATAAAACTCACAGACCATATGAAGTTTAATAAGAAAGGCCCAAGTAAGGATGCTAAAATCTCACTTAGAAGGGGGAACAAAATAATTCTTGGAAGCAGAGGATGGGAGGGACCTGAGTGTTAGAGGGAAAAAGGAGTGGAAAAGGTGATCAGGATCAGATATATGGAGAGACGGGAGAGATGCCAGAGGGCCAGGAGAATGAATGAAAATATGCCTGGTGGTTACGGGGTGTGGGAAACCTCTAGAAAGTCCCAGAGACCTGGGATATGAGAGGCTTCCAGGACTCAATGGGGATGACATTAACTGAAATGCCAACAGTGGGAAGAGGAAATGTGAAGAGAGTACCTATTGTGGGAAATATTAAAATGAACAACAGTATCTCACACTATGCTGAGCATGGCACCAGTGGTGTGTTCTAATGTCATGAGACTCTTTGGCCCTGAACTCCCCCCCCCCAAAAAAAAAAGAAAAAAAAACTCTACTCAGCTTGTTACCATGCCAGCCCCATATTTCAAAACCCGCATAGCCTTTTGTGGTTCACATCTAGCAAACCACACTTTGCCACCTTTCCTTTCTCTCTGGAACCCAGTCAAACTGTTGCCTGAAGGAAAATACCACACAAACTTAGTTCGTAAACAATGGTAACTCAATCTGTGGCCACAACTAGAATCTAATCTTGTAAGCCATATTAAATCAAGATTCACCATTGAAACCAGGAGACACTCGAAGCTACATCTACTCGAAGCTATTTCTGACCTAAAAGCTTCTCTCCCCTACTTCCTCTTTTCCTCCATCCAACACAGGAGTCCTGTCTACTAGACCAGTGATTGGTTCCTTTATTCATTGGTGGAAGGTTCACAAGAAGTTACCTGAGTACTGACTCATTCCTTGTTCAAGACAGCCCTTCCTGAGAAAGCTGAATTAACATCAAGTGGTTCTTCTTCCAGTGATCTTGGCCTTACCCTTCATTTGTTGTCTTCAATAAAACTAGAATTATTAGTGGTAACAAATAAAATTGGAGTACTGATAACTTTTATAGAGCATTCTCACTGTATCTTTTTATTGTTAGATAATGCTCAGCAAAATAAATATCTCCATTGTGCTATAATAATCTATACTGTTCAGTGCAATAACATTACTTTTGAATTTTTATTGTAATATAAATGAAAAAAGATATAACATTATCTATGCTTGAAGTTATCAATCCTAGTCATACTTCTAAAAATACCACCCTATGTTTTCAAACTTAAAATATCTCCCATCAATATATTTTTGTCAGACTGCTTCCAATTATAAAAGAACACATAATTGTATGTAAAACATCTACAAAAATTCTCTATTTAAATTTTGCAACAGATTGCAGATATGTACAAAGAATCTCAAATATTGAGGGGAGCGGAAATGCATTTAAGAGTAAGTAATGAGCAGAGAAGAGTCAACAATATAAGATTACACATTTACAGGTGAATGAAGAAGCTAATAACACATACATTGTAATATTTTATTTATTGTAATTTGAAATTCACAAAATGATATTTTAGTGGTATTTTAGTAATGTGAAAATTTGGGGATTAGAATTTTACAGGTTGTAAAATCACCAGAGTCATTGTAGAATAGAAATAAACTGCTTAGTTCAACTTTCCTAATTATAACCTACCCTCATATGGGAAATTGATTAGGAAAACAAAACAAAAAAAAAAAAAAAAAAAAAAAACAAAAAAAAACAAAAAAATAAGGAAAGCAAGTTTTGGAGAATTAAACTCTTATGTGAATAAATAAGATGATACATTCCCTGTAGGCCTGGGGGTTGAAAGAAAAGTTATATAAAGAACATATCATTGCATAGAGTAAAGAGGAAGGGTAAAGAAACTCCTGAAAAATGCCCTATCAGATATGCCTATTGAAGGCACACAGGATGCCACCACATGTAGCTGAATGCATCACTCTGTGTTACACGATATATCACAATTTCAGTGGAAAAATTATAAGAGAATCATAAGGAAGAAAAGCATAAATCTCTAAATGGCTTAAACCGAATCTGTTTTGAGTGAACATATTGTCTGATTACACTTAACATTGGCTGCAAAACAAAAATTATTTTCAATAGCATCCCACTAGGTATATTAACCATACTTAAGGTCATGTCCCATGCCCAACACTAAATAGTCAACAAAAAGTTAACTCAATAATATTTTTGCAAATTTTTTCTCTTGTGTTGATTTCTTTGGACATTCATTTTTTCTTATTGGTCTGTCTCTAGCATGTCATAGTTGCTGATTTTGTGACTTCTTGGTTATTTGTTTATTTGTATGTTTCATGTGTTTTCCCTTTTTATGGTTTGATGTTTTTCATTTGTTTTGTCTCTAAATAGAGAAGGATTGGGAAAGGGAATATATTTGAGCAGGTGAGAAGCATATACAAAAGGTTGGTAGAGGGTACGTGTGATCAGAATATATGGTATGAAAAAGTTCTATAAAAATTAAGTATATATTTGATCTCAAAGAAGTCTGGTATAAATCATATAAGCATTTAACACCAATGCTTCAAAATTTATTACATCATTATTAAATTGTCAGTAACTAGGATTTATATAGATTATTGAGGTCTTACTGTTCCTTCATACATACTTTGTGCACATAGCCTCTAAGACTTAGAAGTTATCACTTATTTGCAAAACAAAGCTTCAAACATGAGCAGGATGAGGTTTTGTACACAAACTAATGACAATGTATCAACAAGCACTAAAGAAATATTGCTTGTGTAAGTCAACAATTGACCAAATTTATGAATGTGAATGAATATTATGTATGAATGTGATGAATTCTTAGTTTGATGCTAACATTGCCATCTGAGATCTCCAAACATGTATTCACCAAAATGGAAGATCATTTAGAAATAATAGGGCAACTGAGTGGTCACCGGGATGAAGCACAAAGGTGAATGTAGCTTCGCTGTGGACACCGTGGTTTCAACACCTTATGGCTTCGATGGGGAAGCAACAAAAGCACCAATAGCCATCAAAGTAACTTAGTGAGTCCAGAGAAAAACTGCCTGTAAATTTCATTTTGTCCTTTTAATTATTTATGTTTGTTTTAGTAATAGATTATCTTTCGTATTTTACTTAGTGAGTAAGCCATTATAAACTGAGCATTGATAAATATATATATATATATATATATATATATATATATATATATATATATATATATATATAACTAAGAATTTGAAAATCAGAACTATTTACAAGTGAAAAATTGCACAAAAATATTTCTCTCCAATGTTTGAACATAGCATTTTTTTTTCCTAAGAAACCAGCCGTCTTCTAAGAAAAATCTCAAATGTTTCTAATTTTCACTTAATTACCATGGAGTTCTTTAGATCTGCCAAATCAATTTGACATTTCTACAGCTCTTCTAAAATAAATGTGACTAACCATGAGTATCTGCATGAGGTCGTCACTAGGGAAATATCACTCCAGAGAACAGGTTTTTTTTTTTTTTTAATTTGGTATTTTTATTCACACCATAGATAATTACAAGTTATTCCCTGCAAACAATTCAATGGAAAAACATTGCCTGACACTTCTGGATTTATAGTAGCAACAATGAACTTGGTTTTCCAAATCAAGCAAATTTAGCAGGAAGGACAACTAGCCTTGTTGTGCACACTGTATCTGTTGACACTTTTTTTTTAATTCATTTTTAATTTTTATTGAATATATTCTTTATATACATTTCAAATGTTATTCCCTTTCCCAGTCCCGCCCCCCTAGAAAACTCTTTTTTTTTATTCGATATAATTTATTTACATTTCAAATGATTTCCCCTTTTCTAGCCCCCCACTCCCCGAAAGTCCCGTAAGCCCCCTTCTCTTCCCCTGTCCTCCCACCCTCCCCTTCCCACTTCCCCGTTCTGGTTTTGCCGAATACTGCTTCACTGAGTCTTTCCAAAACCAGGGGCCACTCCTCCTTTCTTCTTGTACCTCATTTAATGTGTAGATTATGTTTTGGGTATTCCAGTTTTCTAGGTTAATATCCACTTATTAGTGAGTGCATACCATGATTCACCTTTTGAGTCTGGGTTACCTCACTTAGTATGATGTTCTCTAGCTCCATCCATTTGCCTAAGAATTTCATGAATTCATTGTTTCTAATGGCTGAATAGTACTCCATTGTGTAGATATACCACATTGTTTGCATCCACTCTTCTGTTGAGGGATACCTGGGTTCTTTCCAGCATCTGGCAATTATAAATAGGGCTGCTATGAACATAGTAGAGCATGTATCCTTATTACATGGTGGGGAATCCTCTGGATATATGCCCAGGAGTGGTATAGCAGGATCTTCTGGAAGTGAGGTGCCCAGTTTTTGGAGGAACCGCCAGACTGCTTTCCAGAGTGGTTGTACCAATTTGCAACCCCACCAGCAGTGGAGGAGTGTTCCTCTTTCTCCACACCCTCTCCAACACCTGCTGTCTCCTGAATTTTTAATCTTAGCCATTTTGACTGGTGTAAGGTGAAATCTCAGGGTTTTTTTGATTTGCATTTCCCTAATGACTAATGAAGTTGAGCATTTTTTAAGATGCTTCTCCGCCATCCGAAGTTCTTCAGGTGAGAATTCTTTGTTTAACTCTGTACCCCATTTTTTAATAGGGTTGTTTGGTTTTCTGGAGTCTAACTTCTTGAGTTCTTTATATATATTGGATATTAGCCCTCTATCTGATGTAGAATTGGTGAAGATCTTTTCCCAATTTGTTGGTTGCCGATTTGTCCTCTTGATGGTGTCCTTTGCCTTACAGAAACTTTGTAATTTTATGAGGTCCCATTTGTCAATTCTTGCTCTTAGAGCATATGCTATTGGTGTTCTGTTCAGAAACTTTCTCCCTGTACCGATGTCCTCAAGGGTCTTCCCCAGTTTCTTTTCTATTAGCCTCAGAGTGTCTGGCTTTATGTGGAGGTCCTTGATCCATTTGGATTTGAGCTTAGTACAAGGAGACAAGGATGGATCAATTCGCATTCTTCTGCATGCTGACCTCCAGTTGAACCAGCACCATTTGTTGAAAAGGCTATCTTTTTTCCATTGGATGTTTTCAGCCTCTTTGTCGAGGATCAAGTGGCCATAGGAGTGTGGGTTCATTTCTGGATCTTCAATCCTGTTCCATTGATCCTCCTGCCTGTCACTGTACCAATACCATGCAGTTTTTAACACTATTGCTCTGTAGTATTGCTTGAGGTCAGGGATACTGATTCCCCCAGATTTTCTTTTGTTGCTGAGAATAGTTTTAGCTATCCTGGGTTTTTTGTTGTTCCAGATGAATTTGATAATTGCTCTTTCTAACTCTGTGAAGAATTGAGTTGAGATTTTGATGGGTATTGCATTGAATCTGTATATTGCTTTTGGCAAAATGGCCATTTTAACTATATTGATTTTACCGATCCATGAGCATGGGAGGTTTTCCCATTTTTTGAGGTCTTCTTCCATTTCCTTCTTCAGAGTCTTGAAGTTCTTGTCATACAGATCTTTTACATGTTTGGTAAGAGTCACCCCAAGATACTTTATACTGTTTGTGGCTATTGTGAAGGGGGTCATTTCCCTAATTTCTTTCTCAGCCTGCTTATCCTTTGAGTATAGGAAGGCCACTGATTTGCTTGTGTTGATTTTATAACCTGCCACTTTGCTGAAGTTGTTTATCAGCTGTAGGAGCTCTCTAGTGGAGATTTTTGGGTCGCTTAGGTAGACTATCATGTCGTCTGCAAATAATGATAGTTTGACTTCTTCCTTTCAAATTTGTATCCCTTTGACCTCCTTATGTTGTCGAATTGCCCGAGCTAGTACCTCAAGTACAATATTGAAAAGATAAGGAGAAAGGGGGCAGCCTTGTCTGGTCCCTGATTTCAGTGGGATTGCTTCAAGTTTCTCTCCATTTAGTTTGATGCTGGCTACCGGTTTGCTGTATATTGCTTTTACTATGTTTAGGTATGGGCCTTGAATTCCTGTTCTCTCCAAGACTTTAAGCATGAAAGGATGCTGAATTTTGTCAAATGCTTTTTCAGCATCCAATGAAATAACCATGTGGTTTTGTTCTTTGAGTTTGTTTATGTAGTGGATTGCTTTGATGGATTTCTGTATATTGAACCAACCCTGCATTCCCGGGATACAGCCTACTTGATCATGGTGGATGATCGTTTGATGTGTTCTTGGATTTGGTTGGCAAGAATTTTATTGAGTATTTTTGCATCGATGTTCATAAGGGAAATTGGTCTGAAGTTCTCTTTCTTTGTTGGATCTTTGTGTGGCTTTGGTATCAGCGTAATTGTGGCTTCGTAGAAGGAATTGGGTAGTGTTCCTTTTGTTTCTATTTTGTGGAATAGTTTGAAGAGTATTGGTGTTAACTCTTCTTTGAAGGTCTGATAGAATTCTGCACTGAAACCATCTGGTCCTGTGCTTTTTTTTGGTTGGAAGACTTTCTAGGACTCCTTCTATTTCTTTAGGCATTATGGGACTGTTTAGATGGTCTAGTTGGTCCTCATTTAATTTTGGTATTTTGTATCTGTCAAGGAAATTGTCCATTTCCTCCAGATTCTCCAGTTGTGTTGAGTACAGTCTCTTGTAGAAGGATCTGATGATTTTTTGGATTTCCTCAGTTTCCGTTGTTATATCTTCCTTTTCATTTCTAAGTTCTTTAATTTGGATACTTTCTCTGTGCCCTTTGGTCAGTCTGGTTAAGGGTTTATCTATCTTGTTGATTTTCTCAAAGAACCAGCTCCTGGTTTTATTGATTTTTTTGTATGGTTCTCTTTGTTTCTACTTGATTGATTTCGGCCCTGAGTTTGATGATTTCCTGCCTTCTACTCCTCCTGGGTGAAATAGCTTCTTTTTGTTTCAGGGCTTTCAGGTGTGTCATTAAGCTGGTAATGTATGCTCTCTCCATTTTCTTTTTGGAGGCACTCAGGGCTATGAGTTTTCCTCTTAGCACTGCTTTCTTTCATTGTGTCCCATAGATTTGGGTATGTTGTGTTTTCATTTTCATTGTGTTCTAAAAAGTCTTTAATTTCTTTCTTTATTTCTTCCTTGACCAAGGTATCATTGAGTAGAATATTGTTCAGTTTCCACGTGTATGTGGGTTTTCTGTTGTTTTTGTTGCTATTGAAGACCACTTTTACTCCACAGTGATCAGATAGGAGGCATGGGATTAGTTCGATCTTCTTATATTTGTTGAGGTCTGTCTTGTGACCAATTATATGGTCGATTTTGGAGAAGGTGCCATGAGGTGCTGAGAAAAAGGTATATTCTTTTGTTTTAGTATAGAATGTTCTATATATATCTGTTAAATCTAATTGGTCCAAAGCTTCAATTAGTTTCATTGTGTCCCTGTTTAGTTTCTGTTTTCCTGATCGGTCCATTGAGGAACGTGCAGTGTTGAAGTCACCCACAATTATTGTGTTAGGTGCAATGTGTGCTTTGAGTTTTAATAAAGTTTCTTTTACGAAAGAGGATACCCTTGCATTTGGAGCATAGATGTTCAGGATTGAGAGTTTTTCTTGTTGTATTTTTCCTTTGACCAGCAAGAAGTGTCCCTCAGAGTCTCTTTTGATGACTTTGGGTTGAAAGTCAATTTTATCTGATATTAAAATGGCTACTCCAGCTTGTTTCTTGAGACCATTTGCTTGTAAAATTGTCTTCCAGCCTTTTACTCTAAGGTAGTGTTTGTCTTTGACCCTGAGGTGTGTTTCCTGTAAGCAGCAAAATGTAGGGTTCTGTTTACATATCCAGTCAGTTAGTCTGTGTCTTTTTATTCGGGCATTAAGTCCATTGATGTTAAGAGATATTAAGGAATAGTGATTGTTACTTCCTATCATTTTTGACGTTATTTTTTAAATTTGATTGTTTAACTTCTTTTGGGTTTGATGAAAGGTTACTATCTTGCTTTTTCCAGGGTGAAGTTTCCCTCCTTGTATTGGTGTTGTCCTCCTATTATCCTTTGTAAGGCTGGGTTTGTAAACTTGGTTTTGTCATGAACTATCTTAGTTTCTCCATCTATGGTGATTGAGAGTTTTGCTGGATATAGTAGTTTTGGTTGGCATTTGTGTTCTCTTAGAGTCTGCATGAGATCTGCCCAGGACCTTCTAGCCTTCATAGTCTCAGGTGAAAAGTCTGCTGTGATTCTGATAGGTCTTCCTTTATATGTTACTTGGCCTTTTTCTCTTACTGCCTTTAGTATTCTTTCTTTGTTTAGAACATTTGGTGTTTTGATTATTATGTGACGGGAAGTATTTCTGTTCTGGTCCAGTCTGTTTGGAGTTCTGTAGGCTTCTCGTATATTCATGGGCATCTCTCTCTTTAGATTAGGGACGTTTTCTTCCATAATTTTATTGAAGATATTTGCTGGCCCTTTAAGTTGTAAATCTTGACTCTCATCTATGCCTATAATCCTTAGGTTTGGTCTTCTCATTGTGTCCTGGATTTCCTGGATATTTTGGGTTACAAGCTTTTTGCATTTTGCATTTTCTTTAACTGTTGAGTCCATGGTTTCTATGGAATCTTCAGCATCTGAGATTCTTTCTTCTATCTCTTGTATTCTGTTCTTGATATTTGCATCTCTGTCCCCTGATTTCTTCCCAAGGCTTTCTATCTCCAAAGTTGTCTCCCTTTGAGTTTTCTTAGTTGTTTCTACTTCTGATTTTAGATCCTGGATGGTTTTGCTTAGCTCCTTCACTTGCTTGTTTGTGCTTTCCTGTAATTCTTTAAGAGATTTTTGTGTTTCCTCTTTCATGACCTCAGCCTGTTGACCAAAGTTCTCCTGTATTTCTTTAAGAGATTTTTGTGTTTCGTCTTTCATGACCTCAGCCTGTTGACCAAAGTTCTCCTGTATTTCTTTAAGTGTTTTTTGCATTTCCTCCTTGTTGGCTTTTGTATTCTCCTGGATTTCTTTCAATGATTTTTGTGTTTCCCTTGCAAGGGCTTCTAACTTTTGATCCATTTTCTCCTGAATTTCTTTAAGTATGTCCTTCATGTGTTCCTGTACCAGCATCATGACCAGTGATTTTAGATCCAAATCTTGTTTTACTGATATGATGGGGTATCCAGGACATGTTGGTAGAGGAGAATTGCGTTCAGATGTTGCCATATTGCCTTGATTTCTGTTAGTGACGTTCCTGTGTTTGCCTTTTGCCATCTAGTTCTTACTTGTGTTAGTTTGTCTTGTCAGTCCTGGACTTACCAGTGCAAGCTGCCTCTTCCCAGTTGGCCTCTGGTGCACAGCTTACCTCCTGCACTGCCTGTAGACAGGGTGCTGCTGCCCAGGCTGTTCAGATCCCGAAGCAGGCACCCGAAGGCTCCCGCTGGGGTCCGCTGGATTCACTGGAGCACACCGACTTCTCCCAGCTGGCCGCCCGGAAGCCCCTCTAGCCTCTTGCAGGACCTGGAGATGTGGTGACGCTGCCCCGGCTGATCTGGATCTCAGTCTGTCCGATCTCTCTGGAGCTGAAAACAAGATGGAGGTGAGCCTCTTCTGACTGGCAGGAGAAGGAGTTCTGAAGTGGCTTCCGTGCAGCGAAAGGTGCTGCAAAACCGCAGCTGCTTGTAGCTCGACTGGTCAGCGAAGGTCAGTGGTCGTGGGCGCAGGGCCTAACTGGACCCTGTATCGCCTTGGTTCCACTGCTGATGGCCATTCAGCTGGACCAGCCACTGCTGCACTGCCGCCGCTGCCGCCACCGCCCAGCCCTGTTGACACTTTTAAATGAGATTAAATATGAAGAAGCCACTCCCGACCCCCATGTTTATTAACTGATGAGTGTATCATAAGTATAACAGAGAAGCATTAGGAAATAATTAACTTTTTCTTTCTGTTTAGTAGGATTGACATGAATTAAGCTAATATCTATAAACTTCACTTCTCCTACATCTTAACATGAGCAGACAATAGAGTTTTACTAAAAATGAGTTTGGGTCCCCAGTAATAAAGTATATAAATCACTTTATAAATTTAAAATTATATGGTAAGAATTAAGTTTTAAAAAGAATAATTAATGAGAATCTGGGTGGCTTTAAGAGCTTGAACAGGCTTCATTTAGACTGAGAGGATTGCATCAGTGTCTGGCTCCCCATGATCAGGCTCTAGAACCATGTAGCCTGTGACCCAAGTTTGAGAGAAGGCAGATAATAGGTTTCTATCTGATGATACTTAGCTAAGAATTGAAGGAATAATTCTTATTCATTTGTTGCTGCGTGGGTACATTATCTGTTTTCTTTAGATGCGGTGGGTTTGAAATCTTATGTTTATTTCTGCAATTTCTATGCATCTGAGATCAGGGAAAGATGCTTTACTTTTGTAGCCTCAGATAGCTGGCTCAGTTTAGGACCCTGGCTTTTGTTCATGTGTCTTTTATGTACAAATAATTCATACTATGCTGCAATGTAAAAATAAGTAAGTAAGACATAATCGTATTTGTAAAATCAGAAGTGTGTGTTCATCAGGACATTAGCTCTTGTTACCTATGTTTTGATTTTTCCCTTTCCACTTATGAATTCTTTACCATCTTTATTTTCTTTAAATATAAATGAAATGCTTTGAAAATGCCAAAAAATATGTCTCAAATAATGCATTTTATAATATTGAGTCAAAGAACAGACATGAGGTGATTCAAGGATAGAGATGTTTTCAGTAACAGAATTCTGTGATTGACAGTTAAGTTTCAGGAAGGTACAAGGTTTAGACAAAAAAAAAAAAAAGAAGAACAAGCAAAACAAGGACATATGAGCAACACTAAATGAACCTGGCAAGTTATTATAATATATTTATATGAAACGGTAATAATTACATGGGAAAAAAAGAACAATATAATGTTTTCTTCCAAGATTGGCTGAGTAAATATCCTTTCTTCTATTCCATTGACTCTACAGTATAGCACCTTTGTCTCCTTCAGCTCATTTCCTCTATGTTACCCATTGCTTCCTAAGGCTCTAAGGGTCAGCTTACTTACAGTATCCTGGTGGCCAGATCATCAGTGCTTCCTCATTCTTGTGTTCTATTCACAGAGTTATTTGAGTAACCTCACTGAAATTTCTTGCTATGTGTTCAGATTGACTTGCTCTTCATATTTCAGCCCAAGATCTCTGTTCATATTCTAAGTAATTGAGTAGGAAATGTTCCATATTAGATTGCTCTTTCAGACATTAAGTTTTTCAAAACATTCATTTCTTTCCCTGAAAGGATAGCATCCTGGTCTCCTGATTATCACTATTACGACACTGGGTATCTTTTATATCATGAATTTTCACTAGTGTGTATTCAGGTGTCTTTGAATTACAAATCCCTTACTTTCCAATAAGTAAATTTTTCATTTTAATACGTGAAGCACACAATTTGAGATTACTTAAGTGTAATAAACTATGGAAAGAATCACATTTATAAACAGGAAAATGTGACTAGAGATGCATATGAATCAATAAAAATACAAGTGACATTGTACAGATGAATCACATTGTGTATATGCATTTATAATTGTGTGGGTATAACAACAATGAAATAGAAAACATAGCTTTGAAGGACAGCAAAAAGAGTATGTGGGAGCATTTAGAGAGAGTAAAGGGAAAGGGAAATTATGTCATTCTATTACAATCTCAAAAATTAAAGAAATAAATAGAAAACAGCTATAGATTTTTAAAAATCTTTATATTTACAGAGAATTTGGATGGAAATGATGACAATAATAGAAGTTGTGGAGGAGGCTTAGTTTAGGTCTGAGGGAGAGCATAGGGAGAGGCATTTGGCAAAGACCAGTGTGAGCAGAGCTGGCAGTATGAACTGGGCTATATGGGGACACAGGAGAGGGAAGAGAGGAGAGACAGAAGTAAGAGACATGGGAAGTAGGGACCAAGAGTGGCAGAAGCCAAGAGGCAAAAGGGGCCAATAGACCAGTAAAGCCAAGCTGGCAGAGATTTATATGGAAAAAAAACTGGGACATGGAATTCCATCCCAGTCCCTTGGTTAGAGAGTTTAGCATAAGTTGCCAGGGTATGTGAGGCAGGATGACTCTATAGCAGAGGAACTGAGGGAAACTAGATAGCTACTAGTTTGTTTGGTGTCTTAACCATTTGTCTTGGGTTTCTTTGAGTACTAACAGAATTACTATTATTTCTTAATTATATTATAAAATATTTATAGAAAAACTACTTAATACATAATACAAATACATAAAATGAATGATTTTTAAATCTTCATTATATTCAGATTTTTATCTTAACTGATCCTTTTAATGCAGGCCTGGGTGGACTGGGAACTCTATGTGTAAAAGAGGCTGACCTGAACCTCGCAGAGATCCACCTAAGTTTCCTAAGTACTAGGGCTAAAGGACACATCACCAACACCTGGCTAATATATTTACAATATCTTGAGACCTTATTTCACTTGAAAACAAGTTTTTAAGTATTAATAAATTCAAATGATAGCCTTATTTACATTGCTAACTATTGAAAGGATTACATATAATCATACCTGCATTACCCAAGAGTCTTTGTTCACTCGGTTGTTCAATAGCGATTCAAATTATAGCAATTAACTTTTCAAGTTCAAGGCTGAAACTGAAACCATGCAACAGAATAGGGCCAAACAGTGAAAATTACATGTCACCTCAAGCAAACAAAACCTAGTAGCAGAAAAGAGTGTTACCCATGAGACTTTATGAGTTTTAATAATTACACTTTAATGTAGAAATTCTATTTCTGAGCAATAAATTTCCAAGCAGAAACTTTTTATCATATTTCTTCATATGCATTATTCAGCAGTGCTGCAAACGTATTTGTGAGAAATATAATTTTGAAAAAAGTTACTAAGTATTGTTCTTCTTTTGAACTGAGTTGCTGGTCATGAAATAAATGGTATATAAGTTTTCATACATTTAAATTATATACATTGTATTATTTTATACTTTATTTTTAAAGTTTTATCTATAGGAATATAAAAGTATAAATAACATAAGTAACCAAATATGGGAGACTACCTGTTTCAAGTGACAGCCAAGAAGTTACCATGGGCTATGTGAATGTTGCTTTATTAGAGACCTGGGCAACACTTCCTTGAGCTACTTAGTAGCAATTTTTATGTAAGACTGATTATTAGCAACTGGGCATTGTGGCCAAAGTCTTTAATCCCAGAACTCAGACAGTCTGAAGATGGAATGAGCAAGACAATGAGAAAGAACGAGAATATTAGAACATATTTCCATAAATAGTATGTGGTCAGGCAGAGTAATTTGGTCAAAACCTGAAAGACACTACACTGAATCAGTATGAATAATTGGAATTTAAGATTGTACAGAGGTCAGAGGCTTCCAGGCTGAGACATAGGAGACATATAGATAGGGAGAACAGAGAAAGAAATGCTCAGTGCTCATCCCAAGTTATGTATTTCCACAGCATGCATCTGGCTTTCCTCTCATCACTTCAACTGAGGAATTGAAAGTGACATTTACACTTCTGCTGATTCTCAAACCAAACAAAGGTCTTGAGATACATCGATTCCCAGTTTTCTGAGGACCACTATATTGACCTCAGTAGTAGTTGTATAAGTTTTCACACCCAGCAGCAATCAAGGAGTGCCTCTCTTGCTCTATATCATTGCCATCATGAGGTGGCCTTTGTGTAATTGATCTTAGCCATCCTGACACATGTAAGGCAGAATCTCAAAATAGCTTTGATTTTCTAAGGATGGTGAATATTTATTTGTTTCTCAGCTAACTATGTTTCCCTTTTAGAGAATTCTCTGTTTAGATATGTAACCAGTTTTAATTGGATTATTTAATTTTTGATATCAAGTTTCTTTTGCTCGTTATATATTTTTTGATATTAGTGCTCTATTGGATGTAAAGTTGGTAAAAACTTTTTTCTATTTCATAGGCTGCTGCTTCTTTCTGATGATATTTCAATTTCATTAGGTACCTATTATTAATTGTGGATCTTAATGATGCTGCTATCTGTTTTCTTTTCAGAAAGCAGAAAATATTTTCCTGTGCCAGTGGATTCAAGACTCTTCCTCATTTTTTTATTAGGTTCAGAGTATCTGGTTTTATTTTCAGATCTTTAATGCACTTTTCTTTGAGTTTTGTGCAAGGTGGTAAATATGGACATATCTGCATTCTTTTAAATGAATACATCCCATTTGAGCAGCACCATTTGTTGAAGATGCTGTCATTTTTCCAGTATGTATTTCTGGCTTCTTTATCAAAAACCGGGTGTTCTTAGGTTTGTGGATTTATGTCTGGGACTTCAATTCAATTCCATTGATCAGTGTGTCTGTTTTCATGCCAATACCGGATTATTTTTCATTACTATAGCTCTATAGTACATTTACATAATGGAGTGTTGCTCAGCTGTTTTAAAAGTGGCATCATGAAATTTGCAGACAAATGGATTGAACTGAAAAAAAAAATCATCCTAGTTGAGGTAAACACAGATACAGAAAGACAAATACATTATATATTATGTATTTTCTAATAAATTGATATTAGCTATTGGATATAACCAAAATGTACTCCATAGACCTAGAGAGGTTAAATAAAAAGGAAGGATCTAGAGAAGCCACAGGGATCTTCTTAAGAAGGAGAAATAGAATAGATTTCCTGGTGGGTTCTTTGTATGTGTTATGGGAACAGGAATGGATCAGGTAGGAGTGGTAAATTGGATGGAGGGAGAGAGTGTGGAGAGAAACAGCTGGAACTGAAGTACAGTGTGGGACTCTAGCACCACTGAAACATCCTGGGATTACCATGGATGGTAATGGAAGCTATGGTATTTGACCTGGCCATCTCTTGAAGCCAGGTAAGTTTTCCTGTGGTGGGACTGTGTTTAAAATGGTTGAGTTTATTGTGGTGGCCTTGTAGAAATACCCAAAGGATCCTGGATGTTGCTAGGTCAGAGGATTGCTCACTGCAAACTAGGCCTAGAGAAGAATTCTAAGAGAAGGCATGCCTGGGAGCCAGGCAAGGTCAAATCAAAGATCCAAGCTTGATCCACCTTTTCCAATCTGCTTCTCTCTGTGTTCTGCTTTCTCTCTAGAGCTTTCTCTGTCTCTATTCTATTTGAATGTTCTTCTAAGAGGCCTCTCTGTCCATGCCCTGCTTGCTTGTGTGTGTGTGTCAGATTTCCAAGCAGTTCTCTCATTTTTATCCAAAAAGAAAAAAAGAGCTAGTTCATCTCCTGCAGAACACAGGTCTAGTATTTTACATATTAATGCAGTCATTTTGAGTGTTTTTGATTATCATTTTCTTTTTATCATCTTATGAATCAGCATCACTTGACCCCAGCCATTTGATTCTTAGGAGAGTCTTAGGAGATGACAAGCATACATTTTCTTTCTTAAATTGTCAAAAAAAATCAGAGATCTGTCTGCCTTTGTTAAGCACCAATGACTAGTTAGTTGGTTGGGACCCTGCCCTGAAATTATCATTTCCACTATGCCTTGGGCTAACTTTGCTCTGTCCTAGGTTGATCCTGAGCTAAGCAATCTATCTGCCTTTGTAAGCATAAACAAACAAACAAACAAACAAATAAAAAACTTAGCTAAGTGAGACTCCTCCAAACACCACTCCCTAAATCTCTTTATCTCCTTCCATAGTAATTTTCTAACACATTGGCTCAGAGCACAGCTGCTTTTGTTCCTTTAGATTCCTGAAGCACCTCATATAATTATATTGCATCCATTTTTTTTTTGTATAGCAGAAACTATATATTTTTGAACTCAAATATTTAGAGTTATTTCCCATAGCCTTAAGGGCTTTCCTGAAGGTATCAGTGTTTACCTTTTTGCAGAGACATAGCAACTCCCTCACAGAAACTCCTGCTCTTTCTAATTGTAGAGTCCAGCTCATACATTCTAACATTGGGTTCCCTGGAGGGAGAGATGGGTATAGGAACAAGAGAAATCACATGGAGAGACACAAAAGCACATGGCTTCTTGTTCAAGTCTCCCTCTTTAATCCCTCTTTTCCAAGATACAAAGGCAGGCCAAGCCCCTCCCCTAAAGGCTGGAAACCGGTTCTACTTGTTCTTCAATGAGGCAGGTGGATCAGGTTGCTGGCTGCTATTCTTTTAGAACAGTGGGCAGGAGGAGGTCATATCTAATTATCATGGACACTAAGGTTAATACCTTAGTGGGAAAAGACATTCCTCAGAGGAATGTGAAACATGCTCATTATCATATAAACAAATCTTAATGCCCACAGCAGCCTCCTGGAGGCTGAAACAGGGGCCCTGTCACAGGGTCAGAAACCATATCACTCTATTACCACCAAGGCTATGCTGGGCTAGGCAACTTATGTTCCCAGCGCCTAGGACAACATGAAGATAAAGATATTGAGCTGGTGTCTTCATCAAGTTGTCAGTGTTCTTGTCATCTTGGTACAAGAAGGTACTCTGCTAGTACTGAAAGAGATATATGGACCAACACAGCCATAAAATGCTTCACCTACAATCTGTCCTGCCTCAAAGATGTGCTGTGTACACTGGTGACATCGAATTTGAGGGAGAGGCTTGCAAATATCTGATTCAAGTTGAGGTCCACAAGATGCAGCCCATGCCCAACATTGCTTGGATGGCCAGGAACTGAAGTCTGGATAGCCTAGAGACTTAGAGTCAAAAAAAAGGGAGAAAAGTCAATAAACAGTTTCTTAATGATAATTTTCTATACTCATGGATGAGTGCATAGCCCAACTGGCATCAGAGACAATTCCTCCAATAGCAGATGGAAGTGGGTATAGAGACCCACAGCAGGACATTATGTGGAGGGTGTCTAAATTGGAGGTATGGATCCAGCCCCTGCCCTTGGAGGCCAGGGTATTCTGTAAAAAAGGGTGGATGATTGTAGAAACCAGAGGAGATGGGGGACCCCGGGAAACATGGAACACTGAATCAAGCAGGACATATATGAATGGGTTCATGAAGACTAAAGTGGCAGGGATGAAGCCTGAAAGTGTTTATACCAGGTCCTTTCTGGATATGTTGTTAGCTTGGTGTTCATGTGAGACTCCTAACTGTAGGAGCAGGTATATCTTTGTCTTGTTTGCAGGCTCTTGGGATTTTTCCCCCTGTTTGGTTGCCTCGTCCAGCCTTGGTGTGAAGGCGTTTGCCTTGTAATTTGTTGTATTTTATTTGGTTGCTGCCTTTAGCTTGCCTTCTCTTTTTTAAGAAAGACAGCGGGGAAGAATGTGTCTGGGGCTGAGGGGGAGATGAGAGAAAACAGAAGGAAGGAGTGAAGGGAAACTGGTTCTGAATATCTTGTATGACAGAAGATTCTATTTTCAATCTGAATGAATTAATCAATGAATGAATATAAATTAAGTGATCATTTTGTGCTATGTTTCCAACAGGTGCCTTTTTAGGCACATCCATAACTGATAGTCAGTATGGCCAGAGAACATTGTATGTAAATTCAACTTATGACATCTCTACTTGTATAGTAAAACAAATTACTTTTACATACCAAATTATATTTGTTTCTTTTAATGTATACATAATGATCCCGACTTGGCTGACTTATTATACTTCTAAACTTGCAGAAATTCTGGAGATAAGTTTATAGACTATCAAAGTACAGCTTGCCAAAAGCAAATCCACCTTTGCTTTTTCAGTCTAAAAATCAGTTACATCTTTCAACTTATCATTTCTAGAAGATGCAGCTGTGACAAAACAAACAAACAAACATTCTATAAACATGATATGTTAAATTTAAATGATTCTTCCCTTTTTAAAAATTCTCTTTATTTTCTTTCCCTCCCTATTCTCTCATTAGATCTCCCCAATCTCATTTTAGTTTTTTCCTTTCTTTCTTCCTTTACAGTGTTTCTGATGCAAGTTAGCTTCACTTTTGCTAAATAATTTCAGCTGGTATTGAATTAATGATCCTTCTTCTTAGCAGGAATATGTCACTACGTCAATAATATTATGCCTTAAAAGTTTATCTGATCACTCTCCATTTGATAATGATGACCATTTCTAGAAGTCTTACATTAATGGTAATAATACTTAAGGTCAATATCATAATTTTCACTTGTAAGTGCTTTTAAACTTCTATCTTTATAATATTCTTTTTTATTTTAATTTTAAGTATCTTTATTTTGTATTTTGTGTATAGGAGTTTTGTCTGCATTGAATATGTACTCAACCTGCAAACATGAGGAATACAGAAGTCACAAGAAGTTATCAGATCTCCTGGAATTAGAGTTTCAGATGGTTGTGAACCACCAGTAGATGAGTGAACTGAACCCAGGACTGCTGAAAGAGGAGCAAGTGTTCTTGTTTGAGATATCTCACCAGTTCTTTCAATTTTTATTTCACTGTATTTGATGGTTATTGGATTTATATAAAGTTTTGTATTACTGACTTTTCTCAGTTAAACTACTTACTAAGTTAATCATCTCTGATTTACATGAACATACATACAACAGTCCCTCTTCTAAACACTTTGTTTAACCTTTGGGGTTTGAAATTGCCATGCATTATAAAAAAATGTTTAGACAAAAAATTGTCTAGAGTGTTTTATTTTTCTCTATAGTCATACTTAATTAAGATGCCTCTATTTCATCAAAGATAGGAACTGGTGAAATTATCTTTAGACTCCTAAAATTCATACCTAAAAAGCACAGATATTTTAGACCACTGGAGTCTTCTGATCATACTGCATGTTCATACTCACTGATCCTTTTGCTAAACCATGCTACTGATGTAAATCTCAATTAATCGCCAGTCCTACTATACTTTTTTGGCTATCATTGTGCTTTTAGGTTATGAATTGACCCACAAATGCAAATGAAGACATATTGTAATAAGATTTAGTTGTAAGTCTTTTTTTTTCTTCTAAACCTATCTCTTTTAAAAGCTCTAATGACAAACACCATAAAAGGAGGGCAATTGGGTTCAAGTGGAGAACATGTACTCAATTAGCAGAGCCTTTTTTTAAGCTTCCCAATATTCTCACACCAAGAGTGTTTTATTAAAGGGGTTATTTTAGTTTTAATGGCTGAAATATTTCTGGGTTTCTAGAGCATACTGAGTCCTTAAGAGCTCCTTGGAGAAGTTGCGTGACCTTTATCATCAAAGTACTAAATGAGAACACCATTGGCATAGCTGTATTATCATAAAACAAATTTAGAAGCCAGATTTATAAAAGGGCATGAAATTGGCCTAATGGAAAAGGCCAAGAGTGGATCCTTGTGGAATTTCCCCATGTGTTGAAATGAATGCAGATCATCTGGACTGAGTCCAGGTTTGTTGTAGAGAAATACTCACCAAATGAAGCATGGATTATGAAAATGGGATATTATTCTGAAGGCCTCATGCCACAATAGATATAATCTGTGGCTTAAAATCACAAGCAGAAGAGATGGCACAAGAGTAACTATATCCACTTTAAACATTTCTTAGTCCTTATTCCATGACCAATAAATGAAATCCAATACAACTGCTTATAGAGGATACAATTTAAATCACTTCCATATAGATATCAGACTCTAAGTTTTATAAAACCAGGATGATTTCTTTGTCAAAATTGAATTGTCATTTCAATGACAATTACTTTGTATCATGGAAAAGTACATATAAAGATAAGAAAGTGTAGAAATAAACACTATAACAGTTAGTTGCCCTAACACCCATAGTTAAGAGTCTGTTAATTTTTATGTAGCCTTTCATAACAACTATAGTGTTGTACATCCATATTCACATAGGCACGCAGGCACACACACACACACACACACACACATATACACACACAAATAAATGTTCATGGATTGACTTAATCTATACTATTATGTTTATTGTGACAGTATTTTGTGAATTGTGAATAATTTTTACATATCCCAATTTTATTTCTCTCTCTCTCTCTCTCTCTCTCTCTCTCTCTCTCTCTCTCTCTCTCTCTCTCTTCTCTCTCATTTTCTTAATTATTCTTCCTTGTTTGGTGGATTCTTTCAGCACAGTGACTAGCCTCAAAATGCTGACTTCCAATGACAGAGATTACAGATATGTACTCCCATTCTCACATAAGAGAATATAGTCAAACTAATAATTCTATGAAGTTTGAGTCACACTTAGCAATATATATATATATATATATATATATATATATATATATATATATATATATAATTGAAAAACAAAATATCAGTGGAAAAACAAATATCAGTGGATTTGTGAGTGGCAACCAACTGGAGAACAAATAATAAATACACAGACCAGGGGGTTGGCACTTGCTATGAGACAGACTGTTGTCCTACAGTCACTTTAGTTTGATGGACTTCATGTTGCTTTATAGAGTTAGTTAAAGCTGTAAGTCTTTGCATTTCAGTCCCAATTTCCAACTAATACTTAACATTAATAATTCAGGTCAATTTAAAACAGGCCTTTCTGACACGAAGTGACTGTTTAGCTTTTTATTTATTTTTTTTTTACCTTTTTTCTATTCCTATCCCTAGTCCTGGAAGCCTCTAGCCTCTGTGCAATCTAATCCTCTGCTTCAAGTCCCAGCCTCCATCTGCTAACCTAGGACTAGAATGTTTCAGCCTATGAGACTTACTGCTGAATAAATTCACCTTTTCTAGCTCATTCTGAGCTTTGACTGGTTGGTTCAACTCAGCTGTTCTGGCTCAAATGCTTCTCCAAGCTTACTGATTCAAATTGGTTTCTCTTGGATTTTGGCCGAATTGTTCTGCTTTGAAAAATTGCCTCTAGACTTAGTGAACTGAACTGCACTAACTGCACTGACTGCATGAACTGAATAAAACTGAACTGAATGGAATGGTACAAATTCAGCTACACCAAAGTGAACTGCCTCTCTCCTTCTGAACTTCCTTCTTGTGAGTTGGTTATATCACATCTATGACTTATTCTGTCAAATCCTTCTCTAATTCTTTACTTTGTCTTCCCCTCCATAAGACATCATTTTCAATAAACTATTTTTATCATCATTTTATTGTTAGTGCGTCCTAAGAGCATGTCTGTATAAGAGCAAGATCATACTGTAATCCAGGGCTTTTCTGAATTGGGTTTAGTTCACATCTTTGTATGTGATCTCTAATATGTGATACCTAGCCAGAGCAGCCATGTCACTGAATTTAAATTTCTAACCACAATTGTAAATCTGAGAACACTGTAGAAATCTTTTCACTCTCCCAGCCTTCAAGCAAGAATTCCTGTGCTAGCCATAATCCCCTCTACTTAGGGTTGAATGCTCAGACCAAGGGGAAGCCTATTGTTCTCCAAGGATAGCTGCTTTCTGAGAGACACTAGCCACCACCTGCAGAACAAGCAAAACCAGTTTCCAGCTTTTGGGGAAGGGTCCTGCCCAGCCTATGTATATTTTGAAACCTCCATTAAACTTGAGCCTTGAGCAGGAAATTCATCTTAGCATCATGTTTCTCTTGCCACTCCATTCCCCCATCCTCAGCTTTCCTTCCAGGGAACCCATCTTCTATTAGATGCCAATGACTGACTTTGACATTCATGAGGCAGAAGCTGTGGTAGGCAACCAGTGGGGTCAGTGCTTATTGCTGCTGACAGGAGTGGTTCAGATATCTACAGGGATGTTGCAAATTGCTGCCAATGATCAGAGAAGATACTCAACAGACTTTTCTCTAAGGAACCAAAACATACTTTACTCAGGCTGGCAATACATGTCCAGCAGAAAAACTATGAGTTCTTAATTCTTTAGGGCTAGATTGAAAGAGAAGGAAAGAGAGAAAATTCACATACAGTCAGTCACACACATACACACACACATACACACACACACACACGTACACACACACACACAAACAGAGTGGTTGAAAGAGCAAGCATAGTCTAATAACTTCATGTATACAACTACATACATATATACATGCATACATACACACATACATACATGCATACAAGCCTATGTACATTGTTACAGCGACTGTTCACACATACCTTATACATATACATAACATACACACAGTTGATGAATGGAAGGTACAATGTTCCAGCCTCCATTCTTTATATTTTCTTCCATAGCTTATATATCCCAAAAATATCTTTCAAGTACCACAAAATTACGAAGTGATTATGTTTTTGTTTATGTTTTCTAGTAAATGATTATGATAAAATAGTGTGTCCCTCAACATTTACAAGAAATAACATTAGGTTGTACAGGTAAAGAAAACAAATCATTCCTAAAAACCCAAGTATGTTTGTAACTAAGCAACTTGTTATAGATTAGCAAGGTGTAAGCAAACAAGGATGGCTTTAACCCTTGAATTTCTTGTTTTAAGCTAATTTTCTCTACAGGTGTCATGATATTTAACTATACTCAATTCCTTATAAGCCAATAACCTATAACCAAGACATATAAACCATAGTAAATTATACATTTAAGACTGGTCAGAAATAAAGGTGTAGTAGTAGCACATACATTTAAAATAGATATACAAATTTTTTACTTACTTTCTCCAGTTGTAATTTTCAGGGATGAGTACCTAGCTACCAGTTGAATCCAATTCTCATGGATTAGCAAATTTAGACATTGGTTTCATTACCAGCAAAACTGAGAAGCTGCAAATATTCCTTTAACTGCAGCTTGTACTTGATCAAACAGCCTCCTGCCTGGTGTCACCTTGATTCATTACCAGAGGTTGGGGGGGAGTCAACAGTGTTCAGCTTCTAACTGCAGGTACAGGGCTTTTGAGAGCAGAACCATTTTAGAAATTTACGTGTCAAAACTGAGGAAAGCATGCAAATGAAGTTTGGCCTATATTTTTGAGTATGAAACTGAGCTACTCTCAGACCAAACTAAGACTAGCATGTTCAGGGAGCCTAAAGATGATGTCTCAGACTGAAAATAAATTAGACAGGTTACATAAGCACTTAGATAGCCTGCTTGAAAGTCTGGGCATTCAAGCTGGCATAGCAATGGTCTAGAAAAGGTGGCAGTGCATTATGTTCTTGCAGGGTTTGGAAAGGCAAGGGCTTATGTCATGGCAACCAGCTGGGTCTGCCATGGAGATCTGTAGTAGTGAGAACCTTTCCTTTTCCTTTTTTTAAAAATATGAAACATAGCATACTTAACTCCTCTAAACATACATTTAAGAGAGCAAGGGATAAGCAAGACAGGACAAGAGACAAAAACACAAGACATGCAGCATATAGAGGTACCTCAATTCACAGATTGGTAGCGAGCCAATTGCTCCTTTAAAAAATGGTCTACTATGCTGTCAGGGGTGTCACCAGTGATCCCAGAGAACACCCAATGTAAAGGTCCAAGAATCACTGACAACTCTAGACTCAAATATTATCAGTGAGTGCATAACATGTGTGTTCCCTTGTGATTGGGTTACCTCATTCAGGATGACACTTTCTATTTTGATCCACTTGTCCAACAAATATACCTTTCTCTTTTGAACCCAGATGAGCCACCACATGAAGGAAAATACAACACAGACTAAGTTCAGAAATGATGCTAACTCAATTGCTGAGTGCAACAAGTAAAATCCTAATCTTGTAAGCCTTATTAAATCTAAATCCTCCTGTGAGGAATTCTGAAGCATCTGTCAGTGAAACCTGGAGACACTCGTAATTACATCTTGTCCTCATACTATCCCTGTCCCAAAAGAACCTTACTCTCTCCTGCTTACTCTCTTGAGAGTAGCTGGGTGTAGCATAGGAATTTGCCAGTTTTATTGTTTGTTTGTTTTTTATTTTGTTTTTAATTTTTAATATTCCCACACCATATAGCTACTATAGAAATCAATATGGCAGTTCCTTAGGGAATTCAGAATCAATTTAACTCAAATTACAGTTATATCACTTTTGCCCATATAGCAAAAGGATATTTCATCCTATCAGGAGTCTTAGAGTTGGGTTCTTCTTTTTCCCATCCTTTATCCTCCCAGTTTTACCCCATGACTCTAGATAGGAAAAAAAAAAAGAAGGATTAAGTGGAAAATGAGAGGGAAAGAGAAGAAAGAAGGAGAAAGAAAGAAATTTCTTAAACTAATCTATTTTCTTTTATTTCTTTTTGGAGCACAATTGCTAAGACACCACAACCAACCTCGGTAAATGAACAGCAACCACCTTCTCCACCTCTCCGGGCCCTAGATTTTATATACTATCTCTGAAAAGTATCCAGAATTCCAAACAACACACAGTCACACTAATTACCTGCAGCTGGCTAAAACATGCTTCTTGTAGATCTATATAATTACAGTCTATTAGATCCAGTCTAAAGTAGCCCCAAATCCCTATACCTTGAATTAAAATGAAAGCATAGTCCTATAATTCTTTATCTGTAAAAGAAACCAAAATTGCAAAATTGTCACTAGGATCAATGGCTCAACTTTGTACGTTTGCTCCTTATTTATAATATCCAGAAACTGGAAGCAACAGAAATGTCCATCAACAGAAGAATAGATAGTAAATATATGGTCCATTTATTCATTGCAGTATTACTCAGCTGTTAAAAAATGACTTAAAGAAATATACAGGAAAATGGATTGTAGCAGGAATTGGAGGGCACGTCTATGAAAACATTGGGGAAGGGTGCACAGCAGCAAAAGCTTCTCTTGCAGGGGGACCTAATTGAGAACTACCTGAGAAACCTAGGATTGTAGGTGCAGACAACGCCAGCTAATCAGGAATTGCTGTTTACAAGAGATGCTCTCTTGGGACCAATGGGGCATGGTAAAGGCTTTTAAGAGAGCTTGTAGCAGTATTCACATGAGCTTGCTGTGGCATTTCTAACCTGCTCCTGTAGTCTGTGTCATTGTCTCCATGCCACTGCACCTCAAAGGGCAGTGAGTAGTCCAGTACACATGCAGCAATGGGTGGAAATAGAAAGATCATTCTATGTGAGATAACCCAGACCCAGAGAGATCAATATGGAATATATTCCCTTTTATGTGAATATTAGCCATTACATATAATAATAAATAAGCTATAATCCACAAAATCAGAGAGAATGAGAGAGAAGTAAGAGACTAGGGGACACAGGCATCTTCTTAGAAAGGGAAAATAGAATAGATTTTACTGGTAGGTTGGACAAAAGGATCTGAAAAATCAGGTTGCAAGGGAGAGGGGATGTAGTTTTGAAGTTTGAAGATACAGGAGAGACATTTGGAATTAAGTGACATTTGAGGGATGATATGGAAGCTTAGTGTAATGCAAACATTTGAAAATATATGAAGGTGATTTTTAATTAGGTCACATAAATTGGGCCTATGGAGACCCAGCTGGTCATTTCTTGTCTCCAAATGAGGCTTCCAGTACTGATACTGGGTTTGTATTCAATTGAGTTGTTGGCAAATAGGATAGAACCCAGGCTGTTGATAAGAAAATGGGTTGCTCTTCACAAACTGACAGTGAGGCCTCATTGCCTGAGACAACACCCACACAATTCATTAAAGATGGACAAGTTTATCTGCTACTTACATGGAGTCTTCTCCCCTACATTCTATTGCATTTGGTGTGGGAAAGTACCCTGCAGGCTACAAATGGAAAGCATAATCTGCAACCCATCCACAATACCTTTCACCTACAATTTATCCTGCCTTGAAGATAGGCTAAGGCAGTAGATATACAAAACTTGTAGAACAAAGAAAAAAGTCTACTTTGACTTAAGGCTCACTCCAGGTGATACAATCATAACTGTCCCTCCTTGGGTGACCAATAACGAGACTAGATAGCCTAGAGTCCTAGGGTAAAACCAAATACTATTGGTCTCTAACAAAGTATCACTAGCTGACTCCTACTGATATTCTGCTATACTACCTGCTAGATTTTACTTGGAGAGAGTCCTTCGAACACTCAGCTGAAGTGTTCCATCAAATCACCCACCACACCTCAAAACTCATGGAACCCCTCAGAGGGAAGAGACAATAGATTGTGACAGTCAGAGGGAGATGGGCATTAGGAGAACAAGACCCTCTGAATCATCTGACAATGGCTCACATGAACTTACAAAGACTGAAGCAACAAGAACAGGGCTTACATGGGCCTGACCCACTTCTCTGAGTTTATATTAGAACTTTCACCTCTGTGTATTATTCGAGCTCTATGCTTAGTATTTTTATGGGATGCTGAAGCTTGAGAATGTGTGGGTCTCAGATAATTGTGGTTGTTATTGGGGCAACTCTCCCTTCCTTGGCTTGCATTGTCTGGGCTCGATGTGATTTATCTTATTGCCATGTTTGGTTATTATCCCTTAGAAGCCTGTTCTTTCTAATGAAAGGCAGAAAGGGATTGAATCAGGAGGTGAAGGGAGGTGGGGAGGAACTTGGATGACAAAATGGAGAAGCTGTAATCAGGATATTTTATATGAAAAAATACAAGAATAAAATTAAAATATAATTACATTATCACTTTTCTTTATCCCTTTCCCTCCAACCCCTCCCTCATCTTCTATCCTTACTCTTTTTATGATGGATGACTCTGATGAATGACTCCTTTTTTCTTTAGTTGTTATGGCTACAGTACACTCAGTCCATCTGCTAAGTCAGTTTAATATGGCTTTTGTATATATGATTTGAAGGCAGAAAAGTTTGTATTAGAGAACTAACTAGCAGGCATTTTACTTTCTCAGCATTCATTTTTGACAGATTTCTACAGGTATATTATTTAATTTGAATTCAGTTCAGTTCTGCCCACATCCTCTATACTCTTTCTCCTAACCCTGCTAATCGCCTCCCTGCTGTTGTTTGCCCTTCCCATATTTAAGTCTTTTATGCTGGTTTTATGGGCCCCCAATTTTAATTTTAATTGGAGCCATCTATGAAAGCCACAGGTAAAGAACTCTTGACACTGGTGCTCACCTTTTAGTACAATGAAAATGACTGATCCTGCACTCCACCCAAAAACACATTAGTTATCAATAGTTAATCAGAGAGATAATCTTAGTGTTAAATATTGCATGTATTTTTATTCAATTTTATTTTTTAAACATCATAAATTAATATGTAACAATAATATCAAAAGCATCATATAATATATATTATAATATATATTTATCTATAAACTATTATTAAATGATAATATTATTAAATCATCATAAAATTATTAATCCAGTGACATTGTCTTAGTTGTGTGTTCAATAATACAATAATACAAATACTCTTCTAGACATGCATTTACATCTGGCATTTATGACCCTCCAAAAATGTTTGACTTTCAGTAGGTGCTCTTAACTGCTGAGCCATCTCTCCAGTCATGTTTGACTTTCAAACAACACAAGATATAACAACTTATTTCTCATAGGTATCTGGGGTCAGTAAATGTTGGTTGACAAGGTTGGACTTAGAATCAATCATTCTTTATTCTTCCTCCACATATTTCAATCTTCTCTATATCTTGGATACTTAGTAAAATGTGTTCTGCTTCATAACTTCAATAAAGGATGAGTAAGCAACATCCTAATTAGGGAAAGAAATCCAGTCCTACAAAGGAGAGTTTAAAAACAGAGACAGAGATTTTTTTACCTAGGAACTTGGACCCAATGTCTGAACATTTGTTTGATTCTCCAAACTAGTTACTCCACTTCTTCCCCTATCATATCAGAGGAAGGTTGCAAATATTATATAGTAACCATAATATGTATAGACAGATAATATGTATTTACATCATTGATGAAAACACAAACTTTTCAATTGAGTGGGAGTAAAAGACAATTCAATCTGGAGGCAACTGTATATGATTATTCAAGATACCATATTTAAACATGGTAATAATCTTATGATGTTTTTGCAGGCATAGAAGTAAAATGATAAACAAAGACATATTTCAGGCATATTTTGTTGGGACATCACATGGATACGTTGCAGCAAAGTGAGGCCATATCTTCTATGGTCATGTATACAGTCTAATGTCATGTTTAGCTTTGGGGTTCATGGAAGCAGGAAGGCAGATAATAGATTCCACAGAGATTGATCAAATAGCCAAAAATTTATTAGGTCAAACACAGAGATGGGCAATGTATGATTGACAAAAGACATTCTATAGCCCAAGGTAATTTGGCTTACTATCTTCGTATTCTAACTCTCCACAAATCCATTAAGTTCCAGATAAAAAAAAAATTATACATTATTTAGCATTTGTTTGACTTTTTTGAGAGGATATAAATTCACAATATCCTCAATATTTTTATATAACTTATGCATTATGATATTTCATTGCAATTATTTCAAAGTTATTTCTCCTCTAGCTGAAATACTCATTGTATTTACATTTACATTAGCTTATCTCTATATCTTAATTTTATGGTTTAAATTATAAATTTATTATTTTCTTCTTGAAAAGTTATTATATGAGCTACTTTATTGTTTAGCAATCATAAAGTAAACAAATGGCATTTTCATAAACTTTTTATTCTAGTTAATCATAATGGTCATCTAGGTTCTTCTGAAATATAAAAAAACTGTCTTGTGTGACACTTGCTCTTAGTTTAAATGCATTTCTACATTTAGATGATTTTTTTTCTATTCAGCTATAGCATAATTTGAAGGAGTGAAAGCATACTTGCTATCTATGGTATAATCTGATGAATGCATTGCTTTCCTATTCTTTTCTTTTTAAAATCTTTTACAGAAAGAAAGAAAGAAAGAAAGAAACAAACAAAGAAACAAAGAAACAAAGAAACAAAGAAACAAAGAAACAAAGAAACAAAGAAACAAAGCAACAAAGAAACAAAGAAACAAAGAAACAAAGAAACAAAGAAACAAAGAAACAAAGAAACAAAGAAACAAAGAAACAAAGAAACAAAGAAACAAAGAAACAAAGAAACAAAGAAACAAAGAAACAAAGAAAAGGCCTGCGGCCTCCAGTCTCTTGAGAGTTAGGTGTATCTTCTCTGACTAAACCCAGACCCAGAAGTCCTCTGCTGTATATGTGTTGGGAGCCTCATATCAGATAGTGTATGCTGCCTGGTTGGTATTTCAGTATTTCAGAGATCTTGGGGGAGTCCAGTTTAATTGAGACTGCTGGTCTTCTACAGGTTCGCCCTCCTCCTCAGCTTCTTCCAGCATTCCCTAATTCAACCACAGGGGTCAGCAACTTCTGTCCATTACTTGGATGTCAATATCTGCATCTGACTCTTTGAGCTGTTTGTTGGGTTTTTCAGTCATAAGTTCCTTTTTGTGAGCACTCCATAGCCTCAGTATTAGTGTTAGATCTTGAGGCCTCTCCTTGAGCTGGATCCCACTTTGGGCCTGTTGCTGAACCTTCTTTTCCTTGGGATCCTCTCCATTTCCATCCCTGCATGATGGAACAAAAATGAATCAGAGTTTTGACTATGAGATGACAACCGCACCCCTCATTTGATCCCTATGAGTTCTGTGAGTCTCTCACCTCTCAGATCTCTGCTACATTCTGGAGTGTCCCACCTGCCCCCCCCCACCTCCACCTTCCCAAGGTTGCCGGTTTCCATTCTTTGTGCTGGCCCTCAGAACTCAGTCCTTTTCAGTGTCCCCCCAACAATACCAGATCATGTTACTCTCTCCCTCCATCCCCTTTCACTCCCACCCTCCCCCTTGTGGTTCCTTTCTTCTCTCTTCCAAGTGGGACTGAGGCATCTATCCCCACTTGGACGCTTCAGCTCTTTAACTTTTTGAGTTCTGTAGACTGTATCTTGGATATACTGTACTTTTTTGTTGTTGTTGCTAATATACCCTTATTAGTGAGAACATACTGTGCATGTCCTTTTGGGTCTGAGTTTCATCACACAAAATGTATTTTCTAGTTCTATCGATTTACATGCAAAACTCAGGATGTCTTCATTCTTAATAGCAGAGCAGTATTCCATTATGTAAATGAACCACATTTTCTGTATCCTCTTCTGTAGTGGTACATCTGGATTTTTCCTGTTTCTGACTATCACAAACAAGGCTGCTATGAGCATAGTGGAACATGTGCCCCTATAGCATGTTGGGCATCTTTTTGGTATATTCCCAAGAGTGGTATTGCTAGGACTTCAGGTAGAACTATTTCCAATTTTCTGAAGAACCTCCAAATTGATTTCTAAAGTGGGTGTACCAGTTTGCAATCCCACCAGCAATGGTGTAGTCTTCCTCTTTCTCTAGATCCTCCCCAATATGTGCTGTCACCTGAGGTTTTAATCTTAGTCATTATGATTTGGTCTAATGTAGAATCTCAGAATTGTTTTGATTTCCATTTCTCTGATCACTAAGGACTTTGACATTTCTTTAGGTGTTTCTCTGTCATTAGAGATTCCTTTGCTGTGAATTCTGGGTTTAGTTCTATACCCCATTTTTTTATTGGGTTGTATGGATTTTTAGTGGTTAGCTTCTTGTGTCCTTTATATATTTTGGATATTAGGCCCCTATCAGATGTGGGGTTTGATCTTTGACAAAGAAGTTAAACATATACAATGTAAAAAAGAAAGCATCTTTGACAAATGGTGCTGGTCTAACTGGCTGTCGATATGTTGAAAAATGAAATATATTTTCACCTTGCACTAATCTCAAGTCCACATGGATCAAGACCCTCAACCTAAAACAAGATATACTGAATCTAATAGAAGAGAAAGTGGGAAAGAACCTTGAACTCATTGGCACAGGGAAATTTTCCTAAACAGAACTGAAATGGCTCATGCTTTAAGATCAAGAATTGAAAAATGGAACCTCATGAAACTGGAAGGCAAAAGAAGGCAAAAGACATAGCCAACAAGACAAATCAGCTTTTTTATTAGATATTTTATGTACTTACATTTCAAATGTTATCCCCTTTTCTCATTTCCTCTCCAAAAACTCCTACCATCCCCCCCAACACCTGCTCCATAACCCACCGACTCCTGCTTTCCTCTCCTGGGATTCCCCTACACTGGGGCAGCAAGACATCACAGGACCAAGGGCTCTTCTTTCTGAGATGCCCGACCAGGCAATCCTCTGCTATCCATGTGGCTGTAGCCATGGGCCCTTCCATGTGTACTTTTTGGTTGGTTGTTTAGCCCCCAGGTGCTCTGGGGTTACTGGTTGGTTCATATTGTTATTCTTCCTATGAGGCTGCAAATTCCTTCAGCTCCTGTGGTCCTTTCTCTAGGTCCTCCATTGGGGACTCCATACTCAGTCCAATAGTTGGCTGAGAGCATTCCCCTCTGTATTTGTCAGGCACTGGCAGAACCTCTCAGGACACAGCTATATCAGACTCCTGTCAATAGGTACTTGTTGGCATCCACAATATTGTCTGGGTTTGGTAACTATATATGGGATGGATCCCCATGTGGGGCAGTCTCTGTTTGGCATTTCCTTCAGTCTCTGCTCCACAAGTCGTTGCCTCTGTATCTCCTCCCATGGGTATTTTGTTCCCCTTTCTAAGAAGGACAGTAGTATCCACACTTTGGTCTTCCATCTTGAGCTTCATGTGTTCTGTAAATTAAGCATGGTTAATCTAAGCTTCTGGAGTAATATCCACTTATCAGTGAGTAAATGCCATGTGTGTTTTTTTGTAATTGGGTTACCTCACTCAGGATAATATTTTCTAGTTCCATCCATTTACCTAAAAATTTCATGAATTCATTGTTTTTAATAGCTGAGAAGTATTCCATTGTGTAAATGTACCACAACTTCTGTATCCACTCCTCTGTTGAGGAACATCTGAGTTCTTTCCAGCTTCTGGCTATTATAAATAAGGCTGCTATGAACATAGTGGAGAATGTGTCCTTATTACAGGTTGGAGAATATTCTGTGTATATTCCCAGGAGTGATTTAGCTGGGTCCTCAGGTAGTATTATGTCAAATTTTCTGAAGAACCACCAAATTGATTTCCAGAGTGGTTATACCAGCTTGCAATCCCACCATCAATGGAGGAGTGTTCCTTTTTCTCCACATCCATGCCAGTGTCTACTGTCCCCTGAATTTTTGAGCTTTGCTGTTCTGACTGGTATGAGGTGAACTCTCAGGGTAGTTTTGATTTGCATTTCTCTGATGACTAAGGATTTTGAACATTTCTTTAGGTGCTTCTCTTCCACCCTGTATTCCTTAGTTTTGAATTCTTCGTTTTGCTCTGTACCCCATTTTTATTAGGGTTATTTGTTTCTCTGAAATCTACCTTCTTTTTATATATTAGATATTATTCCTTTATCAGATGTAGTATTTGTAAAGATCTTTTCCTAAACTTTTGGGTTGCCATTTTGTCCTATTGAAAGTGTCATTTGCCTTTCAGAAGCTTTGCAATTTTATGAGATCTCATTGGTGAATTCTTGATCCTAGAACATAAGCTATTAGTGTTCTCTTCAGGAAATTTTCCCCTATGACCATGTGTTTGAGGGTTTTCCCCACTTTCTTTTCTATTAGTTTCAGTGTATCTGGTTTTATGTGGAGGTCCTTGATCCACTTGGACTTGAGCTTTGTACTTGTATTCTTCTACATGCTGACTGTCAATTGAACCAAGATCATTTGTTGAAAATGCTGTCTTTTTTCCACTGGATGGTTTTAGCTCCTTTGTAATAGATCAAGGGACCATAAGTGTGTGGGTTTATTTCTGGTTCTTCAATTCTATTCCATTGATCTACCTGCCTGTCACTGTACCAATGCAATGCAGTTTTCATCAAATTGCTCTGTAGTACAGCTTGAGATCAGGAATGTTGATTCCTACAGAAGTTATTTTACTATTGAGAGTAATTTTCACTATCCTGGGTTTTCTGTTATTCTAGATGAATTTGCAAAATTCTCTTTCTCACTCTGAAAAGAAAACACACATACATGGCTATTCTTTCAAGCAAGTTTACAACTTTAGGAAACATGTTTATGAGAAATATATAAAATAATATTTCAGGTGTGGTTATTGAACCACACAAAATGAAAGATTCTGAATATAACTTTCCAAAGTATATGGAAGAACTATGTATACCTCAATATTTATATTTTAAAGTGCCATTAGTTCTCAAATTTATTCACAGAAAAGATTTTATATATCAAAATTTCATTTAAATATTATAGAATAAATTGAGGATATAGATCAAGTTGTATAGTATTTGTCTAGTATGCACAAAGTCCTGGATCTCATCTGCATTATTTTAAAGCTATGGTAACTCACAACTGTAATGCCAGAACCTGGAAAGAACAGAAGTTCAAGTCTTTGCAGATTCATAGTAATATGTTGCCAATTATTGATACTTGAAATCTTGTCTCTAAATAAATAAATGAATAAATAAATATATAAACACTCCAATTTTATTAGTAAAATTTAGTTTCTATTGTTTTGTTAGTTAACTAAAGTCCTAATATTTATCTGAATTAATTACAAACTGAAAATGTAGGCATGTACTCTGTAATGATTCTCTGATAACTACAGCAGTAAACTCTGTCAGTAACATAATTTTCTAATCAGAAGTTGAAAGTGACCCTGGAATGCAGATAATATTTATTAACATACACTTTAGACAGGCAGTGGTGGCACATGCCTTTAATCCCAGCACCCTGGAGGCAGAAGCTGTCAGATTTATGAGTTCAAGTCCAGCCTGGTGTACAGAGTAAGTTCTAGGACAGCCAGGGCTACACAGAGAAACCCTGTCTCAAACCCCCCCCAAATGAAATTATTTAAATTAAATCAACCCATCTGTAGCATCTGCCATTAGTGAATCATTCATCAATATATTTTTCAAATGTTATTTAATTTATTTTTTCCACCTAGTACAATGGTTTTCTTAAGTCCATGGCATTTTTAAAACATTAAAATGAACATATATTAACTTTTGTGTGTCCATCCAATCTCCTATCCTTTCCTTCTTGACTTTTGTCTTTGTTGCTGTTCTATTGCTATAAAGAGACAAGGGAAACTCCCTAAAACCATTTAACTTGTGCATAATTTTAATTTATAGGTTATTTCATGATGATCATGACAGGAAGCAGATAGATACAACACTGAAGTAGAATCTGAGAAATGTATAACCTAATATGCAGGCGTCCAGTAGAGAGAGACACTCAACTTGGCCAGAAATATTTTTATTTTAATACATTTTTTATTCAATATATTTTTTTTACATTTCAAATGATTTCCCCTTTTCTGGCCCCCCACTACGCGAAAGTCCCATAAGCCCTATTCACTGCGCCTGTTCTCCCATCCACCCCTTCCCACTTCCATGTTCTGGTTTTGCCCTATACTGCTACACTGAGTCTTTCCAGAACCAGGGGACACTCCTCCGTTCTTCTTGTACCTCCTTTGATATGTAGATTATGTTTTGAGTAATCCAATTTTCTAGGCTAATATCCACTTATTAGTGAGTACATACCATGATTGATCTTTTTAGACTGAGTTATCTCACTTAGTATGATGTTCTCCACCTCCATCCATTTGTCTAAAAATTTCATGAATTCATTTTTTCTAATGGCTGAATAGTACTCCATTGTGTATATATACCACATTTTTGCATCCATTCTTCTATTGAGGGATACCTGAGTTCTTTCCAGATTCTGGCTATTATAAATAGGGCTGCTATGAACATAGTGGAGCATGTATCCTTACATGCTGGGGAATCCTCTGGGTATATGCCCAGGAGAGGTATAGCAGGATCCACCAGAAGTGACTTGGCCTGTTTTCTGAGGAACCGCCAGATTGCTTTCCAGAGTGGTTGTATTAATTTGCAACCCCATCAGCAGTGGAGGAGTGTTCCTCTTTCTCCACATCCTCACCAACACCTGCTGTCTCCTGAATTTTTAATCTTAGCCATTCTGACTGGTGTAAGGTGAATTCTCAGGGTTGTTTGATTTGCATTTCCCTAATGACTAATTAAGTTGAGCATTTTTTAAGATGCTTCTCGGCCATCTGAAGTTCTTCAGGTGAAAATTCTTTCTTTAGCTCTGTACCCCATTTTTAATAGGGTTATTTGGTTTTCTAACTTCTTGAGTTCTTTGTATATATTGGATATTAGTACTCTATCTGATATAGGGTTGGTGAAGATCTTTTCCCAATTTGTTGGTTGCCGATTTGTCCTTTTAATGGTGTCCTTTGCCTTACAAAAACTTTGTAATTTTATGAGGTCCCATTTGTCAATTCTTGATCTTAGAGCATAAGTTATTGATGTTTTGTTCAGGAACTTTCCCCCTGTACTGATGTCCTCAAGGGTCTTCCTCAGATTCTTTTCTATTAGCTTCAGAGTGTCTGGCATTATGTGGAAGTCCTTGATGCATTTGGAGTTGAGCTTAGTACAAGGAGATAAGAATGGATCAATTTGCATTCTTCTGCATGTTGACCTCCAGTTGACCCAGCACAATTTGTTGAAAAGGCTATCTTTTTTCCACTGTATGTTTTCAGCTCCTTTGTCGAGGATCAAGTAACCATAGGTGTGTGGGTTCATTTCTGGATCTTCAGTCCTTTTCCATTGATCTGCCTGCCTGCAACTGTACCAATACCATGCAGTTTTTAACACTATTGCTCTGTAGTATTGTTTGAGGTCAGGGATACTGATTCCCCCAGAATTTCTTTTGTTGTTGAGAACAGTTTTAGTTATCCTGGGTTTTTTGTTATTCCAGATGAATTTGAGAATTGCTCTTTCTAATTCTATGAAGAACTGAGTTGAGATTTTGATGGGTATTGAGTTGAATCTGTATATTGCTTTTGGCAAAATTGCAATTTTAACTATATTAATCCAGCTGATCCATGAGCATGGGAGATTTTTCCATTTTTTGAGGTCTTCTTCCATTTCCTTCTTCAGAGACTTGAAGTTCTTTTCATACACATCTTTCACATGTTTGGTAAGAGTCAACCCAAGGTACTTTATAGTGTTTGTGGCTATTGTGAACGGTGTCATTTCCCTAATTTCTTTCTCAGCCTTCTTATCCTTTGAGTATAGGAAGGCAACTGATTTGCTTGAGTAGATTTTATAACCTGCCACTTTGCTGAAGCTGTTTATTAGCTGTAGGAGTTCTCTAGTGGAGTTTTTTGGGTCACTTAAGTAGACAATCATATCATCTGCAAATAATGATAGTTTGACTTCTTCCTTTCCAATTTGTATCCCTTTGACCTCCTTATGTTGTCTAATTGCCCAAGCTAGTACCTCAAGTACAATATTGAAAAGATAAGGAGAAAGGGGGCAGCCCTGTCTAGTCCCTGATTTTAGTGGGATTGCTTCAAGTTTCTCTCCATTTAGTTTGATGCTGGCTACCGGTTTGCTGTATATTGCTTTTACTATGTTTAGGTATGGGCCTTGAATTCCTGTTCTTTCCAAGACTTTAAGCATTAAAGGATGCTGAATTTGGTCGAATGCTTTTTCAGCATCCAATGAAATGACCATGCGTTTTTTTCTTTGAATTTGTTTATATAGTGGATCGCTTTGATGGATTTCTGTATATTGAACCAAACCTGCAACAGAAAGCCCTCATACACATGGAGGCTGAACAATACTCTACTCACTGACACCTTGGGCAAAGAAGAAATAAAGAAAGAAATCAGAGATTTTTTAGAATTTAATGAAAATGAAGCCACAACATACCCAAATCTTTGGGACACAATGAAAGCAGTGCTAATAGGAAAACTAATAGCCCTGAATGCCTCCAAAAAAGAAATGGGAGAGAGCATACCCTAGCAGCTTAATGGCACATGTGAAAGCTCAGAGCAAAAAGAAGCTACTTCACCCAGGAGGAGAAGAAGACAGGAAATCATCAAACTCAAGGCTGAAATCAATCAAGTGGAAACAAAAAGAACCATACAAAGAATCAATGAATCCAGGAGCTGGTTCTTTGAGAAAATCAACAAGATAGAAAAATACTTAGCCAGACTGACCAAAGGACATAGAGAAAGTACCCAAATTAACAAAATTAGAAATGAGAAGGGGGATATAACAACAGAAACTGAGGAAATTCAAAATATCATCAGATCCTACTACAAAAGCCTATACTCAACACAATTTAAGAATCTGGAGGAAATGAACAATTTCCTAGACAGATACCAAATACCAAAATT
This sequence comes from Apodemus sylvaticus, assembly GCF_947179515.1. Classification (NCBI taxonomy): domain Eukaryota; kingdom Metazoa; phylum Chordata; class Mammalia; order Rodentia; family Muridae; genus Apodemus; species Apodemus sylvaticus. The sequence continues at coordinate 104,949,468 of NC_067473.1, read as the reverse complement.
AAATCAGTATGAAATAGATCATCTAAACAGTCCTATAACCCCTAACGAAATAGAAGGGCTCATAGAAAGTCTTCCAACCAAAAAAAGCACAGGACCAGATGGTTTCAGTGCAGAATTCTATCAGACCTTCAAAGAAGACCTAACACCAATACTCTTCAAACTATTCCAAAAAATAGAAACAGAAGGAACACTACCCAACTCCTTCTATGAAGCCACAATTACGCTGATATCTAAACCACACAAAGATCCAACAAAGAAAGAGAACTTCAGACCAATTTCCCTTATGAACATCGATGCAAAAATACTCAATAAAATTCTTGCCAACAGAATCCAAGAACACATCAAAACAATCATCAACCATGATCAAGTAGGCTTTATCCCAGGGATGCAGGGTTGATTCCATATACAGAAATCCATCAATGCAATCCACTACATAAACAAACACAAAGAAAAAAAACACATGGTCATTTCATTGGATGCTGAAAAAGCATTCGAAAAAATTCAGCATCATTTCATGCTAAAAGTTTTGGAAAGAACAGGAAATATTAAAATTTCAAAGCGAACCACCCCTAATGATACATCTTCTCCAGTGAGTCCATACTTCCTAATACTTTCCAAACAGTTTCACTTGTGGGAGACCAAACATTCCAACAAATGAGCTTATAGGGACAATTAATATTCAAACCACAATGCCTTCCTTCCTTCTGATCCCTTGTCTTAGTCACCTTTGTCCCTCTCTCCCTCCCTTTCTCTCTCTCTCTCTCTCTCTCTCTCTCTTTCTTTCTCTCTATACAGATGATATAGATATAGGTATAGATATAGATTAGAGATAGAGATAGAGATATAAATATTTTCCTCAATAATTTGCTTCATGAATTGATCTTTATAAGTCAATAGTGTTTTCACTACTATGCCATAGTAATTTGAATAATCATATGCCATAAATATCATTATTTTCTATTAATCAATTCACCTATTATAATACAATGTATTATAGTACATTTCATTTAATGCACACTGCAAAATTTTGGGCAGTGTATATACATTTGTGTAAATATCAAATACACATTCCCTCAAAAACCACAATAAAACATGAGTGCTAGAGAGAAGGCTTCACAGTTAAGAGTATTTGATGTTCTTGAAGAATAGCCAAGTTTCATTCTTAGCTTCTACTTAGTGGTGCAAAAATATTCTATTATTTCAGTATTTCTAAGGGTACCTGGAATTCCTCTTGTAAACATATACACATGAAAGTGAAAACACTTATAAGTATAAAATAAGAGAAAACTAAAAAGTGTATGTAAAACATTCTTTTTACTTTATCAGTTTTTAAGTTTTATTATTTTCAACCATTTTTAATAATTAATAACATTTTGTTGTATCCTTTTCTTTCCCTTTATTTTCCCTTTGTTTTTCCAGATCCTCTCTTATTTTTTAGTTATTGCTGAAAAAAACCTAAAACCCCCCAAATTACAAACTCTTTAAATCAATGAAAGTAAAATGAAACAATACCCCAAAAGAAAACCAAACCAAACCAAAAACTCCCTTATTATCAATAACAAAAAAAAAGAAAAGAAAAATATACCAAACAAGAAACAAATTAAAGTACAAAAGAAAACTGTGGAGTGTTGGTCAACTACTGCTGAACATTATGTCTGTCCTGTAACTGTATTGGAGAAAACTGATTTCCATCTCCCAGGAATTGTAAAGACAGTTTAGTTCTAGTGGCTAGCTATTCATTCATTCATTCATTCATTCATTTATTCATTCATTCATTCATTTTTTAAAAAGTAATACTATAAGGTAAAATAAAAAAAGAAAATCATTGCATCAAAGTTGAACGAAAAAAAGAAGTGATCTTAATAGAATACATAAGAGTCAGAGACTCACTCATTCACACACTCAATAATTCCATAAAAACACTAATATAGAAGTTTGTAATTCATCAGCCAGCTTCTACCTATCCCTCTGATTGGATTATCATGATAACTTAATATTCTGCCCTAAATCAAGTGAATAATTAGATTCTAATTATTAGCTGATATTTTGAGCTCTTAATCACACCATATCTCTAATGTATTTTTTTCACTTAAGAAATTGCCAACATGTTTCCCAAAATCATTATGTGATTCTCAGTATCACACTTATTCAATCTATTTATATTTGCTACTGATTTTTCTTTTCTATTTCAGAAAATATGATTGTTTGAAATATTCAAAGACATCCTGTGATTTGTTTTTATTTTAATAATCTTTCCCTTTGCTTCTCTTACACATCAGGAGGAGACATTTAGGGTCTTGACTCAGTATCCTTTTCTCTACATTTTCTGTAACTGTGGAGACTATTCCACAAATTTTATTTAATATACTTTTTTCAATTACTCTGAGATTGACTTAGGATTCTCAGCAGTGTGTAGCATTTCTAGTTAAAGATTTTAAAAACTTAACCAAATTTCTAGTTTGTAGTTAAGGTTTGATCACTGGAATCCATGTCTAGTTCTTACTTGTACTTGAGTTACTATTTTTGATGGCTGTTTACATACATTAGTAATGGCTTTGAAATATTTACAACAGAAAATATTCCTGAAAACTAAACTGTTTTTTAAAAAGTGTATGCATGTTTGGTTGGCATATTATTTTACCACATTTGTACCCGCCGAGGCCAGAAGAAGGCACTGAGTTAACTTAGAGCTGATGATACAGGGTGCAGCCACATGGATGCTAGGGAATGAATTCCAGACTTCTGCCAGAATACTGCTTGGTTTTAACTTGTGAGATATCTTCTCCAGCCCTCACCATCTTAATTTATAAATCTATATAAATATTTTATCTTATATAGGGCATATTTACTTTCTGGTTTTGGTCACTAAATAGACATGAAATTTTACTTAAATAAGTGTCAAGAGATGCTTGTGTTAAAATTATGTTACGTTAATATAACTAAGACTGTATTCTTAGCTTTACATATACACATATACATATACGTGTATACATATACACACAAATGCATATCTTAAATGTTATATATGTGTATTGAATTAATATTGCAAAATTTTAAAATGTGCTACATAGGGGTCTGTAAATTAAGTTACATGCATGCAAATAACAAATATTCTCATTATATACATGCATGCAATTAGCAAATATGCTCACTATACTTGAAAAATATCATCATATTATAAATGAATAAGTAAACTGCAAACAAATTAATAGAGTGTTCAGAGTCCAGTATATTATGTACTACAGCAATTCAGTGACTGCATTATGTATATACCTCTCTAATTGAGGTTGGATATGTAATTATTGGCATAGTTTGATCAGTTCTCTGAAGCCACCATCTGTTATGCTGATTACTGCCTGGGGTTATTACCACATAATTACATCAACAAATCTGATATCCATGTGAATCAAACTCTTGATTGTGTTGCTTTAGCATAATACTATGATCAATGATTTTGTGATAAATCATGTATCCATCTTAAATGACTGGGCAGATGGATAGGTGGCTTAAAATAGCTCTGTTATACCATCTGCTGATTTTCCTCAATGAGCAGAAACAGCCAGAATAACCACTTTAAAAATCTTTTCAGGCTGACTTAAAACATAAAACTTTTAGACACTATAAGCATACTTTGCTTGTTAAAATGATACTGATTTACAATTATTTAACATTGTTTTACAGTTGTCTTGTTCTATGTTAACCAGATGATCTATTTTCTTCAAAATAAATATTTATTAAGTTGTTTGAAAATATGTGCAGGCTTGTTCTTTAAAATTTTGAGTATTTTGTTTAAAGGATTATTTTGTTGTCTAGTTAAATAGAGATTCATTATTTAAAACTTCAAGTAAGCAGAACATGTCAGTAAAATTTATTTTTATAAATTGCAATAGAATCTTTTTTACAAGGAAGGTAATGCAATGTTTTTGGTTTGAAGGTGATAAAATAACAATTTCTGTCAAGCAACACATAACTTCTTCAACAGAGAAACAAAGTATAGAGTTCTGGATTTATCAGAGGAAAAATCCACAGAGGTCCAAACTCCAATGCAATACTGGAGTCACAAAATATCACCTTTTCTTTAGTTAATAGATTTTCAGACCATAAATAACATAAGCATTTGTAAAGTAACCAGTGGTAAAATTAAAGCAGGAAATTTCTGAGATCAAGTCTAGCCTGTGCTACACACTGAGGTATTGTTCCCTCAAAAAATCAATCATAGTGCATTGTATTGATAACTGATTTTAAAAATCACATTACTGAACTAACATAAAAATAAATGTGAATTTCAAAAGAGATAAATAAGTACAAATGTCATTAAAACAAATGTTTCTTCTTTCCAGGTTCATTAACTTCAGATACTCTAATCTGTAATTCCATTATTCTGCTTGCTTAAGTCATTAGGATATGTCTAAGTGGAGATAAGAAACCTAAAGGAATGCATATTGCTTTTGTGATTGTATACTGAATAGATGTTTATGGAATAGAATATAGCATTGTAAAGGAAATTTAATTATGTGGATTACTTTCTGTTTAAGGATTTCTGATGTCTTTCAATGATTTAATTTTTCTGATAGTTTTCTTTGGTATATTCCCAAGAAAAAATACACTTTTATATTTGATTATAACTCTATCTATATAAATCTTTTTCTCTTTTCTATAGTGTCTGAAGAAAAATGGTAAGAAATGAATGAATAGATTTTGGGAGGATCAATGTGGCAGTGATTGAGTTAATAAGTAACTAAAAACAGGATTATTCTCTTACAACACAGTGATTATTCATAAAATTCAATGTATTAACCTTGATGACAAAATTTTCATTTCACTGATGTGATATGCTAGCTTTTCTCATGATTTTACTATGGAAAAGAGAGGAGACATAAAACTACTGTACAAACATTGACTGAGTGTTGAATTTTAAAAGTCATTCTCATAACTGGAGAAATTGCCCAGCATTTAAGAATGCTTCTGTTGTTCCAGAATCTGAATTAGGTTTAAAACACCTACATCATGCAGTTTGCTACTACCAACACCCGCTTCATGGCCCCCGTGTGCACCAATGTGCCCCTGGCATGCACAGATAGATAGATATGCACACATACAATGTTTAAAAAATAAAAATATACTTGTATGGAAATAAATTCATTCTCCAGATGACTTATGAACAATTTTTGTGATTGACTATTTCATTGTGACCACATTTATTTTATGTGTCTTTCCATACATAAATCAACTGTAATATTTCTTTTACTTATAATTATAATTCACCTGTGGCTGATATACTAATTGTTATATATTAATAAACAGGGATGTCTATGATTCACTTATTTTCCTTATCTGCATATTGTATAAAAAGAATATGGAAAATCGTCCATTGTTTATAGATTCAATTCTGTAAATTGTATTGTAGAACCAAAACCAAGGTTTCTGTTTCTTATTTTCAATCATAATTTATGGGTTGTATTGGAAGGACTCAACAGTAAGTAAAATAAGTGGGAGAGGAAGGTGAAGGTCTTCCCCAATTTCAGCAAAAATACCTATATGCCCCAGCATCTATTCTCTAAATCTACAAACTCTATTATCGACTAGCATTCTAAGAGATGGTCACTCTGATCACTGATGAATGTTTTATTTGGCAGCTTCTCAGAAAATTAGACAGTAATACCTGAAGACCCAGCTATACCACCCCTGGGCATATACCCAGAATATGCTCCAACATGTAATAAGGACACATGCTCCATTATGTTCATAGCACTTTTATTTGTATTAGCCAGAAGCTGGAAAGAACCCAGGTGTCCTTCAACAGAGGAATGGATACAGAAATTGTGATATACATATACAATGGAGTACTATACAGCTATTAAAAACAATGAATTAATGAAATTCTTAGGCAAATGGATGGAACTAGAAAGTGTCATTCTGAGTAAGGTAACACAATCACAAAAGAACACACATGGTATGCACCCACTGATAAGTGGATGTTCCCAAAAGCTCAAAATAAATAAGTTACAATTCACAGACCACAAGAACCTCAAGAATGAGGACTGAAGTAGGGGTGCTTTGGTTCCTCTGAGAAAGGGAACAAAATACAGGAGCAATAATGGAGACAAACTGTTGAGCAGAGACTGAAGGAAAGGTCTCCCAGAGAGTACCCTACCTGAAGATTCATCCTATAAACAGTCACCAAATCCTGACACTATTATGGACAACAAGAAGTACATACCAAAAGGAGCCTGCTATGTTTGTTTCCAGAGGGGCCCTGACAGAGCCTTACAGATACAGAGACAGATGCTAGCAGTCAACCATTGGACTGGGCGTAGGGTTCCCAATAGAGGAGTTGGAGGGTGGACTGGCAGAGCTGAAGGGGTTTACAGCCCCATGGGAAGAACAATGAGGTCAGCCACCCAGATGGCCAGGACTCCCAGGGACTGAACCATCAATAAAGGGGTACACATGGTTTCAACCAAAAATGTGGCAGAGGAATGCCTTTTTGTGCATTAGTGGGAGGAGATGTCCTTGGTCCTGTGAAGGCTCAATAGATGCCCCAACAAAGGAAAATTGAGGTGGGGCTGAGGTGATTGGGTGGAGGAGCATATTCTTGGAGGCACTGGGTGGGAGGAGGGGTTGAGGGCTTTTGGGGAGGGAGCAAATCTGGAATGGTTTTAGCATTAGAAATGTGAATGAAGAGTATATGCAATAAAAAAAAGAAAAAAAGAAAAAGAAAAGAATGTTTTATTATAATTTTGTCTTTTTCAAATTTTCCTGCCTTTCTTTCTTAAATTATTTTATTTATTTACATTCCAGTAGTTGCCCTCCCTTCCTTGTCCAACTTACAGGTTCTTATTGCAGTGCTGCTCTCCTTGGCCTGAGAAAGGGTACTCCACTTACCCAACAGATGTCCCCTGGGGCCTCAAGTTTATCAAGGATTACGTTTAAGTTCATCTCCCACTGAGGCCAGATCAGGCAGCCTTATGCTGTATATGTACCAGGGGCCTCAGACTAGCCCATGTATGCCCCTGGTTGGTGGTTTAGTCTCTAGAAGCTCCTGGGGTTTGGAATAGTTGAAACTGCTGGCTTTCCTGTGGGGTAGCTCTACCCTTCAGCTTCTTCAATCCTTGCCCTAATTCAATGATATGAGTGTCTGACTTCAGTCCAATGGTTGGCTGTCAGTATCTGTGTCTGTCTGAGTCACTGCTGGTAGGTCCTCTCAGAGCATGTGAGAGTCCTTTTTATAAGCACATCATAACATCAGTAAAAGTGTCAGGTATTGGTGCCCTCCTGTGAGACGGATCTTAAGTTGGGTAGATCATTGGGATGCCTTTCCTTCAGTCTCTTCTCCATTTATTTCCTTGTAGTTCTTTTAGACAGGAACAATTCTGGGTCAGAAATTTTGAAGCTGTTTAGTAATCAAATCCCTCTACTTGAGCCACCTGTCTGTCTACTCGAAGTGGACTCTTACAGTTCCCTCTCCCCAACCTATGGCATTTTGGCTAAGGTCATGCCCTCACCTCTTGGGTCTCTGGTACATTTCAGAGGGTCCCCTCCACCCAGAGTCTGCTTGTATCCATTCTTTCTCCTGGTCCTCTGGGCTTCTTTCCTGTTCCTCTCTCTCACCCAGGTCCCTCCTTCTGCCTCCCATGATTATTTTCTTCCCCCTTCTAAGTGGGATTAAAGCGTCCTCACTTGGGCCTTTCTGCTTGTTATACTTATAGTTTGTGGGTTCTATCCTAGACATTCTGAACTTTTTGGGTAATATGCACTTATCAGTGAATACATTCTATGCATGTCCTTTTGGGTCTCAAATACTTTAGTCAGGTTAATATTTTCTAGTTCCATACATTTGCCTGCAAAATTCATGATGTTCTTGATTTTAATAGGTTTTTAATAGATGAATAGTATTCATTGTGTAAATAAACCACGTTTTTTGTATCCATTCCTCTGTTGAGGGACATTTGTGCTGTTTGCAGCTTCTGCCCATTACAAATAAGACTGCTATGAACATACTGGGGCATGTGTCCTTGTGATATGGACTTCTGTTGGATATATGTTCAAGTGTGGTATATCTAGGTCTTTAGAAAGAACTCTCTAATTTTCTGAGGAACCACCATATTGATTTCCAGAGTAGATATACCAGTTTGGAATCCTACCTGTAATGGAGGAGTGTTTTTCTTTATCTACATCCTCACCAGCATCTACTGTCATTTGAGTTTTTGATCTTAGCCGTTCTTATTGGTGTGAAGTAGAGTCTGAGGGTTGTTTTGATTCACAATTCTCCGACTAAGGAGCTGGAATACTTCTTTAAGTGGTTTTTGACCATTTAAGATTCTTCTTTTGTGTATTCTCTGTTTAGCAGTGAACCACAATTTTTAATTGGTTTATTTGGTTTTTTTTGGAGGTTAACGTCTTGAGTTCTTTATATATTTTGGATATTATCCCTCTATGTAGGGATAGTGAAGATTATTATTCAGCCATTAAAAATGAAATCATGAAATTACAGGTATTTGAATTGAACTGGAAAAAATAAAATCATCCTGAAAAAGGTAACCAAGAGCTACAAAGACACATATGGTATATATTCACTTTTATGTATATATTGGATATTAACTCAATAAGAAAGCAAGCTACAATACATAGTATTACAGTTCATCAGAACTTAGATATAAAGGAAGGGACTGAGGATCAGGCAGATAGATCTCCCTAGAAAAGGGAAATAAATCAGACAGTTATAAGTTGATAGGAAAGAGGACTGAAATGGGACTATCAAACAGGAAGGGGAAGGTAAGAGAAAGATGAAAGGGAAATACAAAGAGAGACAGCTAAAATTAAGTGTTGCTTGGGAAGTAATATGTAAACTTAATACAGTAGAAACTTCCTAAAATGTACACATAGATGAAGGGGATATGAATGAATTCTCAAAATGTTTGGGAAGACAGAACCCCAAATAATTGTTTCTTGTCCCAGAAGGAAGCTTCAGTACTCATGTAATTGCTTATATCTAATTGAGTCATTGGCCAAAGGAGTCAAATGGAAAAAGCCAAACAATTCAATTTGTTGTCAAGATCTTAGATGGTTCTCCACAGATAGATGGGAAGGACTCATTGATAAAAAACATCCTAGAGAACCCTTTGAACATAGTGAAGTTGAGCTGGTATCTACACCCAGCCTTCTACACTACATGCTAGATAGATACTTTGGTAGAAGAAGGTATTCTGAATGGTATCAAAAGAGAAAGGTAATATGTATTCTGCCAACATATTGCCTATTCATCTAGATTGTTGTACTACATGTCGGTGCAATGGTGGCATGAAAGTAGATGAAGTAACAAACCTATATTTGTTTGACTTAAGGAACCCTCCATGAGATGGAAACCATCTCATAATACCTAACATTGCTTAGATGGTCAGGAAAATCAAATGCCATTGTTCTAAAAATCAAAACAAAAACAAAAACAAAAACAAAAAAAGCAATGACTTTGCTTGTTGGTCTGGGTACAGGAGGCTATCCACAGAGACCTTTGCCCCAGCACAGTGGGAGAGTTTAAGCAAAGGGTAAAGGTTATGAGCAGGGTTGGAGAAGGGCCTATGCTGCCTCTGGTGCTGTTCCTCCCCACACCCAAACACCTCTGTTGCTACAAGCCAATATAATGGCTGTGCTTAGTTTAGCCACACGGAACTTGTAGAAGCTGGCTAGCTAGCAAGTAGGGTGCAAGAGCGCTTCAGGTGGCCAAAGCTTCAGGATAGCATTTCATTTCCAAGGCAGTGTTACAGCTCTTGTGACAGATGCTCTCAAATGACAGAATAATTCTTACATACCTTTATTTTTCTGGATAAGATCTTGTATACAGTTTTGGTGTAGGTTGGGTCTGACAGCAGATGCTTCCTGTTGACTTGCCCTGACATGCATCATCTACATTAGGAGGCACTTATGGACTCTGTCCCTTTGATGATAGCAACAATTCTCTCTATGGGGGACTGTGCCTAAGTGACAGTGGCCTAGAGTCAGGATCAGACAAAGCTCCTACAGTCTTCTGGGTCTCCGGGGCTTACTAGGATTCCTCTCATGGCTCACCACCCCACACTTGCTCAGTCATCATCAGGGAAGTTTCCTCCTACAACAGATGACAACAAATATAAAGACCCACAACTTGACAATGTTCAGAGAATGAGAGGTTTTTGAACTTTCTGCACTAAAGAGGAAGAATCCTTTCCATATTGGCTCAGGAAAAATGGCAGAGGGAAAGAGTGTATGAACCATAGAGGACAGCAAGAAAAAGAATATTCTAAGTAAACAAGATTGATGCACATATTTAACTCTCAGAGACTGAGGCAGCAAGGACCAGGGTTCCACAAGTAGGAATCACCAAATATGGCAAGAGCTAAAAGGAGTAGACACAATTCAGGACAACTTGCAAATAAAAATTTGTATTTGTAGTTTTTTACAAAGGAGTTTTAATTGGGAAACAAACAAATATTAGGCTACAAATCTAGGCTATATCTAGGAAACAAAAAAAGATATCCACAGAATAATCAAAGAATGATGGTTCCTTATTATGTTATGCTGGCCATTAATTTAAAAATCTCATTTTTAATTTAACATTCATTTTATTCTATAACACACACACACACACACACACACACACATATGTCACTTCTAGTTTAGTTTTTTAAAGGGAATCCAGAGTGAGCATTCCAAAGGGATTTTGTGTCTATTATTCCTTTCCTATGATTTTTCCCCCCTTAGACTCTTTTCCTTCAATTCATTTGTTTGTCCTTATGTCTTTGCTTTATATATTTTCTTATGATTTATTTTATCACTATCCTTTGGAAGCCTGTTAATTTTCCTTTCTTTTTATTTTTTTTACAGAGAAAAACATTTCATTTATTTATTTAATTATTTTTGACACCCCTTCAGCATTTTCTCCTTTCTTTACAGTCTTCCCATATTCCCACTCTGTGATTTTTCCCACCTACTTCACTCTTCCAGTTCTCTTCAAAAACAGGCAGGCCTCCCACGGATATTATCCAAATATGTCACATCACATTTTAGTAAGACTAAGCATCTCACTTCTTATTAAGGCTGAACCTGGCAATCCTGTATGAGGAAAATGGTCTCAAAAGCCAGCAAAAGTGTCAGAAACAGACCTGTTCTCATTCTTAGGAGTCTTTCAAGAAGACTGAGCTACACAACAGTACTATACATGCCTAAATCAGTTGCAGACAGGCTCCTGATTGCTGATTCAGTCTCAGTGGATGACAAAATGACAGCTTATACAATGGGCAAAGATCTTCTCCAATCCCACATCTGACAGAGGGCTACTTTCAAAAATATATGAATAACTCAAGAATTTAGACTTTAAAAAATTTTGACTTAAAAATGGAAGACAGATATAAACAGAGAAATCTCAACAGAGGAATCCCAAATGGCTGATAAGATCTGAAAGAAATGTTCAATAACCTTGGCCATCAAAAATGCAAATCAGCTCTGAGATTCTACTTTATATGCGTGAGAATGACTAAAATATTAAACACATGTGATAGCTTATGTAAGAAAGGATGTGGGGTAAGGGGAACACCCTGCCATTCCTTGTAAGAGTACAAACTTTAGAAATCAATATGGCAATTCTTCAGAAAATTGGGAATTCATTTACCTCAAGGTACAGCTGTTCTATTCCTATACATATACCCAAAAAATGCTCCATCTTATGACAAGAACACTTGGCCAGCTATATTTATAGCAGTTTTATTATTCATAATAGCCAGAAACTGGAAATAGTCTTGATGTCCCTCTACCTAAGAATGGATAAAGAAAATGTGGTACACTTACCGAATGAAATATTATACATCTGTTACAAACACAGAAGTATGAAATCTGCAGGCCAATTTCAATGGAACTACAAAATATACAAACAAACAAAAACAAACAAACAAACAAACAAATCCAAAATCAAAAAAGAAAAAAAAACAACCAAAACAAAACATCCTAAGTTAGGTAACCCAGATGCAGAAGGGCAAACATGGTATGTATGCACACACATATAAATAGATATTTGCTGTAGAGAAAGGGTAACCATGTTACAATTCACATACACGGAGAAGTTAAGAGACAAGAAGGGCTCAAGGAGGGCCACATGAATCTATCTGGGAAGAGTAAATAGAATAGAACATGATAGGTAGACAGGAGGGCAGGTGGGATAGGAAAAGTTGGAATTGGGTAAGGAGGAAGAATGGAATGAGAATATTGAAAGAGACATCTGGAATAAGGAGACATATCAGGGGCAAGCCAAAAGCCTAGTGCAACGGAAACTCCAGGAAGTTATAAGGGTGAACCTAGGGAAGAATCCTAGTAGCAGGGCATATAAAGCCCGAAACAGCTAACTTCAGTAAATAGGCAAGGCTTCCAGTAGAGGAATTGAGACATGAACCCAACCTTGAAACTGCAGTTTTTTGTTTTGTTTTGTTTGTTTGTTTGTTTGTTTTACAAGATGTGCTACGATAATGATAGTACAGAAATCATTGGGGTGGCCAAACAATGACTGGTAAAGCTTGAGACCTAAGTTCTTCACATTGCCTTCATGGCTGGATTCAGACAATGTATATCTCAGAGACCTATGATAGGACCAAACTCAACTGAACCCTACATATATGAAATGATTCCTAATGATATCCTACTAGAATTAATGCCTAGCCTAATTGTCATCAGAAAGGCTTTCTCCATCAACTGCAGCCAAATATTAGGTAGAGATTAGCAGGGAATCTCACTGAAGATTTGGAGGAAGAATTGGATGAGCTATAAGAATCAACGATAACACAAGAACATCTGCAGAAACAACGTTGCTGTTTCTCACTAGTGAAAGACAGAAAGAGGGATGAATCCAAATGAGAAGAGAGTCAGGAGAGGAACTTGGAAGAAGAAATGGAGCAGAAACCACAATGATGATATAGTAATTAATTTAGGGCACAACTTAACTTGATAAAAAGCAAAAGCAAGCACAATAGTTTTAATATTAAAGTATTTTGTATAAAGTGAGAGTAGAAATGAATTCTCCTTTGCCCAGTTACTAATGGATTAAGTTTTAAAAGGACATTTGTTATGGGCTCTATGTTGATAAATTCTAATCTTGGATAGCAATATCAGTCGGGCAATAATAACAAATGGGGTCTGGGAACGATTTCAGTCATGAGATAATGAGTATAAAATCTACAGAAGCCTTAGTTATGGGCTTTAAACTTCCAGAAGAGTGAAGAAGTGAAGTTTATCATTGTACCAGTAAATTTTAGGTAATGAAATATGGTGGAAACAAATTTATATAAAAATAGATTTTCTTTGAATTTAGATGTTCAATAATTCATGCATAAAATATTTAATATGTCAAATTATTATATTCAGACTAATCTGAATTATTATAATCAGACTATTCTGCTTTCAGTTCAAAATAAAATACTAGAAAAGATATGAAGACCTTTGAAGGATAAATAATATACATGTTTTTATCAAGAATGTCTGAACAAGATTAAAGCATCAGAAGTATTGCTATGAAATTCTAATAACATATCAAAATGTGTTCTCTATTATTTTCAGTTTAACAAATAAAACAATGTATATTTTAAATATTGACGTAACTCATTTGGAGATTCCTTTTTAACTACAATATTTACTTTACCCCAGCTATGCTTACTAAAAGAGTTTTATGATCTACTTTTAAAGTATATTCACTGTTTTTATTTTATTTTTTTCACTAGCCTTAACATCCCATTCTTCCATTTAGAGATATTTTCATCAAAGGGCACACAACATTATCTACATTTTTTTTATTTTCTATATTCTTTGTTTACATTCTGAATACTTTCCCCTTTCCAGGTTCCCCCTTCCACATCTGTCTCATAAGCCCTCTTCCCTCTGTCCATTTCACAATCACCCCTCCCATTTCTCTGTCCTGGTACTCCCCCACAATGCTGGATCAACTCTTTTCCAAACCAGGGCCCTCTCTTTCCCTCTTCTTGGGTATCATTTGATATGCTAACTGTGTCTTTAGAATTCAGAGTTTCTGGGCTAATTAATATCCACTTATCAGTGATTGCATTCCATGTGTATTCTTTTGTGATTGGGTTACCTCACTTAGGATGATATTTTCCAGTTCCAACCATTTGCCTAAGAATTTTATGAATTCATTGTTTTTAATTGCTGAGTAGCATTCCATTGTGTAAATATACTACATTTTCTGTATCCATTCCTCCATTGAGGGACATCTGGGTTCTTTCCAGCTTCTGGCTATTATAAATAAGACTGTTATAAACATAGTGGATCATGTGTCCTTATTGCATGCCTGGAGTCCTCTGGGTATATACGTAGGATAGGTATAGTGGGGTCTTCGGGATGTGTCATGTCAAGTTTCCTGAGAAACCACCAGACTGATTTCCAAAGTGGTTTTACCATCTTACAATCCCACCAACACCTGCTGTCTCCTGTGTTTTTAACCCTCACCATTATCAAGATATTCCAAACTATGGCTGCTTCTTCTATATTACAAACTAGTACAACTCTTTCTTCTGCAAGGTCTCTAGAGTGATAAATCATTTAAAAGCCTGTGTCCAGGTCACTGAGATAGAAAACAAATTGTTCCCTCCTTAGTGTTTTTCATATTCTAAAGAAAAGTACCCAGATGACTCAGCTCAAAAACTATGATTTAACCAGTTCTTTGGGAGAAAAAAAAAACAATCTATTAAGAAAATTTTTTTGTGACAAAGTACATTTCCTAAAATATATTGTGTTTATATTCATGAAGCAATTTTAATTGTAATAGTCCTTGGTTACTTACTGAATAGTTGAACTCACTATGTCCCCACTATTCCACATTTACTGAGAAGATTTTAGGTAAATACTTCAAAATCCTGGTAAATATGGTGAATAACTGCCAAAAAGACCTATTTGGATGTTTGAAACCTCAATAATCTTAGCATTAGCAAGATTATATCTGGCTTTTTTTGTTTTGTTTTGTTTTGTTTTGTTTTGTTTTGTTTTGTTTTGTTTTGTTTTTGAGACAGGGTCCCTCTGTTTATCCCTGGCAGTCCTGGAACTTACTCTGTAGTTCTGGCCTCGAACTCAGAAATCCACCTGCCTCTGCCTCCCAAGTGCTGGGATTATAAAAGGCATGTGCTACCACTGCACGGCTCTTTCTGGCTTTCTAATACGAATCAATAACTAACGAGTAGTAACTGATAACAAGCAAAAATCTAAAAATCAAAAAACTCCAATAATTTATTTCACATTATCTCACCTCTTTGTCAGTGGTCTTCACAGTGATTCCATTTTTAAAAATTTCAGGTGATGGAAGAAAATACTTCACTACATCTTTGAATCACGTCTTTAAAGAACAAAAATAATCAGTGTTTTAAAGAAACACTTGTAGATATCAGAGAGGTCTATGACTCTATGGAAATGGTGTGTTCTAGGAGCAGCAGGACTGATGCAAACATGAACTAGCAGGAATGGTATCAGGATGCAGTGTGTCTACACAGGTTCGTGACAAATGGGATGCTACACAGAGATGATGGAGTAGACACAGGTTCAACCTCTTAACCAAAAAGCTGACTGTAGCTGAAAACTTTTTGGAAAGCAAAAATTAGTTTTCTCCTGCGGAGTATCACAAAGTTTATATACTAACCACATCAAAACAAATGAACTCAAACAATTATTTTTGACTCATTGATTTCTTTGGGCGTTTTTTGGTCTTACCAGTGTATTGTCTGTATGTTATTGTTCTGGGTTTTACGTTTTTTAATGGTCTTATCTGTGGATTTTTTAAACTCTTGCTTTCTCTCTGAAAAGAAGGAAAAAGCACACAGAGTTTGGTGAGTAGAGACATGAAAATGATATAGGAAGACTCAATGGAGCAAAAACTATGATCAAACTATATTGTATGAACAAAAACTGTCAAAATTTTATAGAAAAGAAATACAGCTAAAGATGGAATGTTTGCTCAAAACCAAGATCTACTATGTTGCAGTGATTTATATGATATCAAGAAAAGTCAGAAGACAGAGAATCACTTCCAGATCTTACAATCTCTCCAAATCACCAATGTTTTCTAAAGTATCAAAAGAAAAATAAAAAATTCTTGTGCCCTGTTGAGATAGAGATATCAAACAAAGCAGCAAAAGTAACTTAATTCACTGAGACTCTGCATCTCTGCCTCACTGACTCAATGAATGTGCCTAACTTTCAATATTTACTTAACAGAGGCATACATGCCATAAATACACATTTCCAGGAATTTTAGCAGAATTCTTCTCTTTTACTTTTTTCTCAAGCAGTGTATTGTAGCTTGAAACAATATTTTAAATTTTCACCAGTGACAAAAATTAGATTTATTAAATGTTGTGAATTAGATGGGTGGTGGTGGTGCACGCCTGTAATCCCAGCACTCTGGGAGGCAGAGGCAGGAGGATTTCTGAGTTCGAGGCCAGCCTGGTCTACAGAATGAGTTCCAGGACAGCCAGAGCTATACAGAGAAACCCTGTTTTGAAAAAAACAAAACAAAACAACAACAACAACAGCAACAACAACAGCTATCTAGAGAAAGAAAGCTGTCTGGTAATCTCCAAAGAGAGCAAACCTGTTTTTTTAAAGCAGTCTCCTATCTGCCTTGAGCAAAACAGGTCATCAGCTTGGACTGCTGATTTGTTTTCAACCCTTGACAGACACCCCTTCTCTCAGAACCCCTCTTTAAGCTAAGGTTGGTCCTTGGCAGTTATAGATGACAGTAATTATTTTAGAAAATTTTTGTTGTTGTTGTTTAAGCTTTTATTCTAGCATGAAATTCTCCACTACATACTTTATTTGGATCAGAGTGTTAGACACTGGATTTGATATTTTCTGAGCAATTTTTTATCCTTAAGTTTCTTATTATGCTTTTAGTTTTTTAAATTAATTTATTTTTTGCACTTCATATTTTATTCCCCCCCAGTCTGCCCTCCAACTGCTCCACATCCCATACCTCCTCCCAACCCCCATGTCACCATATAGATGTCCTTACCCATCACCCCACGTGACCACTAAACTCCCCTGGGGCCTCCAGTCTCTTGAGAGTTAGGTATATCATCTCTGAATGATCACAGACCGGGCATCTTCTACTGTATGTGTGTTGGGGTGCTTCATGCCAGCTGGTGTATGCTTTTTATATGTCTTTGTTTGATTTTGTTTTATGATTTTTTGCTTGCTTTATGTGTGTGTGTCTGTGTGTGTGTGTGTGTGTGTGCGTGTGCGTGTGAGTGTGTATGTGTGTATGTGTGTGTGTGTGTGTGTCTGTGTGTGTGTGTGTGTGTGTGTGTGTGTGTGTATGTGTGTGTTTAAAGCATGTCTTTTGGATATTACAGGCTGGGTTTGAACTTGTTATGTTGCTGAAGCCAGTCTTGAATTCCTGATCTTCCTACCTCCCCCTCCCAAGCGCTGGGATTACAAGCACATTCCATAACACCTAGCTTTCATTGGATTTCAGATAAATTACAAGAAAACTACAAGAAAATTATGAATCTGAAATTTTGTAATTTGTAAAATTTGTTAATCTGTAATCTGTAATCAACTTCATATAATAATTTAAGGTTCTAATCCTTATTTACTTTTTATATAGAAACACCTAAATGTTAGATACAAAACAATTTGAAATCAATGTTTCAGAAACTGGCTCAATCCACTGTAATATTTTGTTTGGAACTGTAAAATAAAAAGTTTATATAACAGCAAAAAACAAAACAAAACAAAACAAATAACCAAATCCAAACAAACAAACAAACAAAAAAACCCCAAAAAATGTTGTGAATTTATGTGCATTATAAATATATGTATAGTTATATAATCTAATTCAAAGTTATTATATTTCTTTCTTATTGGATATATTTTTTATTTACAGTTCACCTGTTTTCCCCTTCTAGGTCTCCCCTTTGGAAACTCTCTACCCCATTCCCTTCCCCTTGCCTCTGTGAGGGTGCTCCCAGACCCACTCGCACCCACCCAGGCATTCGCCTACACTGGGGCATCGAACAACCTCCGTCTAAAGGGCCTCTCCTCCCTCAGATGTCCAACAAGACCATCCTCTGCCACATATGCAGTCAGAGCCCTGGGTCCCTCCATTTGTATTCTTTGATTAGTGGTCCAGCCCCATAGAGCTCTAGGGGAGTCTGTCCTGCTACCACTTTTGTCCCATCCATTGATCTGCAAACTTTCTGAACTCCTTCAGTCCCTTCTCCAAATCTTCCATCAACACTCCTGTGTTCAGTCCAATAATTGACTGTGAGCATTTGCCTCTGTGTTTGTCAGGCTTTGACAGGGCCTCTCAGGAGACAGCTATATCAGGTTTCCATCAACAAGCACTTCCCGGCATCCAGAATACGGTCAAGAATTGGTGGTTGTATATGGGATAGATCTCCAGGTGGGGCAGTCTCTGGATAGCCCTTCCTGAGTTTCTGCTCCACACTTTGTCTCCAAATTTCCTTCTGTGGATATTTTGCTTGTCCTTCTAAGAAGCACTGAAGCATCCACATTTTGGTCTTCCTTCTGGTTAGCTTCAAATGGTCTGTGAATTATATCTTGGGTATTCCAAACTTTTGGGTTAATATCCAGTTATCAGTTGAGTACATACTATGCTCTTTTGTGACTGAGTTACCTTACTTAGGATGATATTTTCAAGTTCCATCCATTTGCCTGTGAATTTCATAAAGCCATTTTCCTTAATATCTGAGTAGTATTCCATTCTGTAAATATACCACATCTTCTGTATCCATTGCTCTGTTGAGGGACATCTGGGTTCTTTCAAACTTCTGGCTATTATAAATAAGGCTTCTATGAACATAGAGGAGCATGTGTTCTCATTACATGTGGGACCATCTCCTGGGTATATGTGAAGGAGAGGTATACCTGGGTACACAGGTAGTACTATGTCCAATTTTCTGAGGAACTACAAGATTGATTTCCAGAGTGGTTGTAGCAGCTTGCAATCCCACCACCAATGTAGGAGTGTTTAACTTTCTCCACATCTTCAGCAGCATCTGTTTTTCATCTCAGCCATTCTTAGTGGTTGAGGTGGAATCTTAGGGTTGTTTTGATTTGCATTCCCCTGATGACTAAAGATATTGAATATTTCTTTAGGGGCTTCTCAGCATTCTTCAGTAGAGAATTTTCTGTTTAGCTCTGTTCCCCATTTTTTTAAAAGGGTTATTTGGGTCTCTGGAGTCTAACATCTCCAGTTATTTATATATGTTGGGTATTAGCCCTCTACTGAATGTGAGGTTCGTGAAGATTTTTCCCAATATGCTGGTTGCCATTTTGTCCTAATCACAGTGTCCTTTGCCTTACAGAAGCTTTGCAATTTTATGAAGTCTGATCTGTTGATTCTTGATCTTAGGGCATAAGCCATTGGTGTTCTCTTCAGGAACTTTTCACCTGTGCCCATGTATTCTAGACTTCTCCTCACATTCTCCTATATTAGATTTAGGGGATCTGGTTTTATGTGGAGGTCCTTGACCCACTTGGACTTCAGCTTTGTACAAGGAGATAATAATGGATCTGTATTCATTCTTCTACATGTGGACCAAGAGTTGAAAGAGCACCATTTGTTGAAAATGCTCTTTTCAACTGGGTGGTTTTAGCTCCTTTGTCAAAGACCAAGTGATCCTAGGAGTGTGGGTTCATTTATGGGCCTCCAATTCTATTCCATTCATCTACATGCCTGTCATTGTACCAATACCATACAGTTTTTAAGATGATTGCTCTGTAGTATAGCTTGAGGTCAGGGATGGTTATTCTCTCAGAAGTCTTTTGTTGTTGAGGATAATTTTTGCAATCCTGGGTTTTTTTTTTATACCAGATGAATTATTTGAGAAATAATTCTTTCTAACTCTATGAAGAATTGTGTTGGAATTTTGATGGGGATTACATTGAATCTGTAGATTGCTTTTGACAAGATAGCCATTTTTATTATTTTATTCCTGTCAATCCATGAGCATGAAAGATCCTTCCATCTTCTGAGGTCTTCTCAGATTTCTTTCTTCAGAGACTTGAAGTTCTTGTTAAAAAGATCTTTTACTTGTTTGATTAGAGTCACACCAAGTTGTTTTATATTGTTTGTGACTATTGTGAAGAATGTCATTTTCCTAATTTCTTTCTCAGCCTGTTTATTCTTTGAGTATAAAAAGGCTATTGATTTGTTTGAGTTAATTTTGTATCCAGTCACTTTGCTGAAAATTTTTATCAGCTGTAGTAGTTCTTTGGTGGAATTTTTGGGGTCACTTAAGTATATTCCTGTCATATGTCATAATTTGACTTCATCTTTTCGAATTTTCATCACATTGCTCTAATTTGTTGTGTAATTACTCTACTTAGGATATCAAACACTATATAGTTAGAAAGAGGGCTGTCTTGTCTAGTCCCTGATTTTAATGGAATTGCTTCAAGTTTCTCTACATTTATTTTGATGTCAGATACTGGATTCCTGTATATTACTTTTACTATGTTTACTTATTGGCATTGAATTTCTTATCTTTCCAAGATTTTAACGTGAAGGGATTTTGAAGTTTGTCAAATGCTTTTTCAGCATCTAATGAAATGATCATGTGCTTTTGTTTTTGTTTTTTTAGTTTGTTAATATAGTTAGTTACGTTGATGGATTTCTGTATATTGAACCATCCCTGCATCCTTGGGATGAAGCCTACTTGATCATGGTGAATGAGCGCTTTGATGTGTTCTTAGATTCGGTTTGGGAGAACATTATTGAGAAATTTTCCATTGATATTCATAAGGAAAATTGGTCTGAAGTTCTTTTTATTGGTCCTTTGTGAGGTTCTGGTCTCAGCATAGCTGTGGCTTCATGGAACAAGTTGGGTAGTATTCCTTATCTTTCTATTTTGTGGTATAGTTTGAAGAGTATTGGAATTCTTTGAAGGTCTGATAGAATGGGTTCACTAAACCCATCTGATCCTGGACTTTTTTTGGCTAGGAGACATTTAATTACTGCTTCTATTTCTTTAGAGTTTATGGGAGTGTTTACATGTTTTATCTGATCACAATTTAACTTTGGTATTTGGTATCTGTCAAGAAAATTGTCTACTTCATTCAGATTTTCCAGTCTTGTTGAGTATAGACTTTTGTAGTAGGATCTAATGATTTCTTTTAATTTCCTCAGTTTCTATTGTTAAACTCTCTTTTCATTTCCAATTTTATTAATTTGAATTCTGTTTCTGTGCCTTTTGATTAGTCTGGCTAAGGGTTTATCTATTTGTTGATTTTCTCAAAGAAGCTGCTCCTGATTTTGTTGATTCTTGGTATAGTTCTTTTTGTTTCTATTTGGTTGATTCAGCCTTGAGTTTGATTATTTCCAGCAGTCTACTCATTTGGGGAATATTTGCTTGCTTTTGTTTGAAAGATTTCAGGTGTGTTGTTAAACTGACAGTATGTGTTCTCTGCAGTTTCTTTTTAGAGGCACTCAGATCTATGTGTTTTCCCCTCAGCACTGCTTTTATTGTGTCACCTAAGTTTTGGTATGATGTACCTTCAGTTTCATTCAGTTCTAAAAAGTTTTTAATTCCCTTTTTTATTTCTTCCTTCATCTTATTATTGAGTAGAGTGTTGTTCATCTTCCATGTGTATGTGGGCTTTCTGTTATTTTTGTCGCTGATGAAGAACAGCCTTAAACTGTAGTAATCTGATAGGATGCATGGAATTATTTCAGTCTTCTTATATCTTTTGCGTTCTCTTTTGTGACCGATTATATGGTCAGTTTTGGAGAAGGTACAGTGCTGAGAAGAACATATATTCCATTGATTTAGAATGAAATGTCCTATAGATGTCTGTTAAATCCATTTGGTTCATAATTTATGTTAATTTCACTGTGCCTCTATATATGTTGTGTTTCCATGATCTGTTCATTGATGAGAGTGGGTTGTTGAGGCCTCCCAATATTGTTGTTTGAGGTGCAATGTGTGTTTGAGCTTTAGTAAACTTTGTGAATGTTGTTGCCTTACGGATGTTCAGAATTGCGAGTTCTTGGTAGGGTTTTTTTCTTTGATGGGTATAAAGTATCCTTCCTTACCCTTTTTGATAACTTTTGGTTAAAAGTTGATTTTATCTGATATTAGAATGGCTCCTCCAGCTTATTTCTTGGGACCATTTACTTGGAAAATTGTTTTCTATCCCTTTACTCTGAGGCAGTGTTTATCTTTGACACTGAGTTGTGTTTCCTGTATGCAGCAAAATATTGGGTCCTGTTTATATATCCAGTCTGATAGTCTGTGTCTTTCTATTGGGAAATTGAGCCCATTGATTTTAAGAGATATTAAGGAATAAAGATTGCTGCTTCCTGTTATTTTTGATATTAATTTTATATTTGTGAAGCTATCTTCTTTTGCCTTTGCTGATAATTTACATTCATGCTTTTTCTAGGGTGTAGTTTGCCTCCTGTGATAGCACTTTTCATCTATTTTCCTTTGTGGGGCTGGATTTGTGGAAAGATATTGTATAAAGTTGTTTTGTCATGGAATATCTTGGCTTCACCATCTATGTTAATTGAGATTTTTGATGGGTATAGCAGCCTGGGCTGCCATTTGTGTTCTCATAGGTTCTGTACTGCTTCCCAGGGTCTTCTAGCCTTCATAGTCTCTGGTGAGAAGTCTGGTATAATTCTGATATGTCTGCTTTTATATGTTACTTGACCTTTTTCCCTAACTGCTTTTACTATTCTTTCTTTGTTGTGTGCATTTAGTGTTTTCATTATTATATAACAGAAGGAGTTTCTTTTCTTGTCTTATCTATTTGGAGTTAGGCTTCTTATATGTTCATGGGCATATCTTTCTTTTTGGTTAAAGAATTTTCTCCTATAATTCTGTTGAAGATTATTTCCTGACCCTTTAAGTTGGTAATCTTTGCTCTCTTCTACACCTGTTATCCTTAAGTTTTGTCTTCTCATTGTGTCCTGAAATTCCTGGATGTTTTGGGTTAGGAAATTTTTGCATTTTGTTTTTTCTTTGACTTTTGTGTCAATGTTTTCTATAGTATCTTTTTCATCTGAGATTCTCTCTTCTATCTCTTGTATTCTGTTGTTGGTGCTTGCATCTATGACTTCTGACTCCTTCCTAGAGTTTCTATCCCCAGGGTTGTTTCTCTTTACAGTTTCTTTATTTTTTCTACTTCCAATTTTAGATCTTGGATTGTATTGTTCAATTCCTTTACCTGTTTGTTTGTGTTTTCCTGTAATTCTTTATGGTGCTTTGTGTTTTTTATTTAAGGGCTTCTACTTGTTTACCTGTGTTCTCCTGAATTTCTTAAGGGAGTTATTTATGTCCTTCTTAAGGTCCTCTATCATCATCATTAGAAGTGTTTTTAAATCAGAGTCTTGCTTTTCTTGTGTGTTTGGGCATCCAGGACTTGCTGTGGAAGGAAAATTGGTTTCTGATGATGCAAAGTAGCCTTGGATTATATTGCTTGTGTTCTTACCCAAGGCTACTTTGCCATCTTGTTATCTCTGGTGTTAGCTGGTCTTGTGGTCTCTAACCATAACTTGTTCCTTTTGTAGGGCTGTGAGTCAGCACTCCTGGGACACCACTTCTCTCAGGGAGGAATTTGGATATGGAAAGCCTGTATGTCAGCTCTGGGGTGCAGACAGAATCCAGTAAGATCTTTTCCATAGCTGTTCTTTGGTTTCTATGTCCTGATGGCTCTGGGAGGATTCCTCTTAGGCTAGGAATTTGAATAGAAGTGGTGGTCTTACTTGTGTACACAGGTATGTCGGCACTCCTGGGAGAACAGCTCTCTCCTGGGTATATTTGTTTATGGAGTGCTGCAGCACAGGGTCAGTGCCTTGCACAAATAAAAATGGGAATGCTCCTGTCCCAGGCCACTCTTTAGTTCCTGTGTCCTGTAGGTTTATACAGCAGAAGGGGTGGTTTCACCTGTGCTCACAGGCTTGTCTGTACTCCTAAGAGGTTAGCTCTCTCCAGACAATATTTGGGCTAAATTATTATATTTTTATGAATTATGTTAAAATTTATTAATCATTATAGACTTTAAGCTATTACCTAAAAGGCCCAAATAATATAAAAGAAATAAAAACAAAGAAAGTAATTAAAAGTTTTAATATTTATGAATTTAGATGTAACAATACAACATCTAAATTCAGTGTATGACTTAAAAAAAGACTACATAACTTTTAATTTCATAACATCACCAATATTTTAGTCATAAAAACATACTGGCTTCACCAGTTGGTGGAATGATTGACACATGATTGGCAACTATAACCTCTCTGGAAGAAGCAAGAGACTTCACTGGGACTCACTATTCTCATAGAGACTCTCTCCCAAAGCTGTTCATTTTCTACTTAACTGAGATGAATTTGCATGCTATATCAGATATTTTTATGGTTTGAATCTTTTAGTTTTTCTCCATTTACAACTCTAGAACATGCTGGGGAGATCTCTCTCCTGGTAGTGGATTTTCAGGCAAGCATGATGATTGGCATTTTAATATCCAGAAACAAAATAAAGTTACATAGGGCTGTGCAGTGCTTACCTCAGTGCTGATACAGTGAAATGGTTAGAGGAATAATGAAAAGACTCTGGTTCAAACAAAGTGGAAGATAAAGATGGATTTTTGATTGTTTTTTTTACCCTTAGCCTCTACACCTGTCCTATGGCATGAGCTTGCTCATATTCATACACCCTGCCACACTTACACACACACACACACACACACACACACACACACACACGCATTTCCAAAAACACACATGAAGTATAAGGATAAATAGGATAACATTTAAATAAAACATTATCTCCAGATTATTTATATTTCCTAGAATATAAAATAAATTAAAATATTTCCAATGCCTTCCTGAAATTGTTCTTATTAATTAAAGTATTAAAGTGAGTGTATATATGTATGTATGTATTTATATACATATATATGTGTGTGTGTGTGTGTGTGTGTGTGCATTATGTGTATGTGTCTTTGTGTATATGTTTATACCATCTCACAAATCTCTTCTGCAATTCATGATTTCACAAAATCTATTATATCCTGAGAAGTGCGGGTGGTTACCTGGGTTCATAGTTGTATTGATGAATTGAAAGTTTGAGTGGAACTTCTGAAAAGGTTGTGAGTCACAATCTACTTATCAATACATCATCACCAAATGAAGAGAGGACAGGTACTAGATATTTGCTAAAAACTTTTTGGCTATGAACTCTTTTTCTTGGTAACTAACATTTTGAAACTTTATCATAGCCGCATTTTCCCAAGTCTTGCATTTTCCTTAGGTTCAACAGATAAACAATGTGATATGTAAGTTTACCATATGCTGTGGGTAATGATAAGATTTAAGGCAATGTGAAGATAAATTAACTCTTTTCTTTAACAAAATGTAATTTACTCCAAATGCAAGTATTTTGATTTTAGAACACACTTTTTTCAAGCCTGAAATAAGAAAGAAATAAGTTATTAAAATATGGATGACATACAGACTAAAACTCTGAGAGTCACACAAGGCACCAATTTTAGGATGCTGTTGCAGCTGAGTTGGACCGGAATCTATGGAGAAATCTTCTGAGGAGATGGTGGCTAAAGGAAGTAGAGGCTATTCTTGTCCTAACAGAAGTGTCTGAAGAAACCAACACAAGATCTCAAGTAAGCAGCTGAGTAGAAGTGTTAACAAATACAGGATAAAGATGAAGGCATGAAGTACAATGTCATCACTCTGGCATTTCAACACTTAAGGAAGGTCAGATGACATCTCATTTTGAAGTAGAAATCATCTATCATGGTAGAACTGGGCAGGTTGATTAAAGCTCCTTTTAATTGATTAGAATAAGACAAGATTATGAGGCAGTGCAATCCAACAAAGGGGATAAGAAAGAGGCACCATTACCAAAATGAGTCATCATATCATGATGTCCTGAAGACCAACTAAAAAAATTTATATTGCTGATTAGGAAGGAATGGTTACCCAGGACTTCCAGTTAGAGTTAGAGGAGGATAGAATCTAATACTCATCACTGCACTGAATGTCTGTTCCTGAAAGAGTAAGTCTTCTGTAGGATCAGTAGTGAAAGACTAGTTAATTAAATGTGCTTCCAGAAAAGAATAAAAAGAACAAGTCTGGGGAATAAAAAAGAAGTTAATTGGAAAAAAGAAGAGAAAGTCCCTATGGAAATAATCACTACATTGATAAGTTTTGGAAGTTTGGTGTTTTGTTTCTTTGTTTTGTTTTGTTATTTTTGCTTTTGTTTGGTTTGGTTTGCTTTGGTTTTTTTGTTTTTTTTTGTTTTTTGTTTTTTGTTTTTTTTTTTTTAGTTAGGGGAAATGTCATATTTTCAACCTTGATAGTTAATCTTATTTGAAAACTTCACTATATTAAGAAACATATCTTGAAAACTTGTCAAGCATAATCTCCATGTGTTCTTGATGTGTCCAGGTAAGATTTCTGTGTGATTGTGTAGACTTAGAGATAATTGTAACTCATGTAAATGGATATTGTTTAATCTTTTGGAGGTCTGAAAAAAATCACAAATTGCACACCATAATCTCGACTAGCTTGCCTGCTTCTAATGCTTTTGAATTTACAATGATACAAAATGGTGGCATTTCTTGTCTCTCAGGAGGTAAAGTACCTGTTGTGTGATGCACATTTCACTTCCACAGTTAATAATCTTTCATGTTATATAGCCCTTCCTGATTTCCCTATTATCTATATGTCTCTTACCTATTTACTATTAATCAATCTTCCTATCATCAATTCTCCATCATCTACCTAATCTACCTTTCATATAATTCATCTACCATATATCTCTCATCCCTGCATATATTAACTACCTATCATGTATCAATAAATCTATCATACAGATATAAAATTTCTGTCTAACATTATTCAATCTACTATCATCTATTGACATCTATAATTTTGTTTGTTTATATGTCTATCATCCATCACCAAAAATTTATTATCTGTCATCTACCTATCAGTTTGTCTATTTGTAATATAACTATATAGTCTATCATATATATCTCACCTCTCTCTCTCTACATTTTGAAACATATGTATCCATTATGTATAAATACTTTACTATCCAACCATCATCTCTATATCTATTATCTATTCTATGTTATCGAACATCTATTTGTCTATCCTTCATAGATCCAAT
The DNA here is from genome assembly GCF_947179515.1 of Apodemus sylvaticus. Classification (NCBI taxonomy): domain Eukaryota; kingdom Metazoa; phylum Chordata; class Mammalia; order Rodentia; family Muridae; genus Apodemus; species Apodemus sylvaticus. The sequence goes on along the minus strand of NC_067473.1, from coordinate 104,922,292 downwards.
TATCATAGATCCAACTATCTCTCTAACCCTCATCTATCTACATCTGTGTTAGAAATTCACTGTGTTTCTCTGCAGACTCATCATATATTCTTTAAAATTCAACCTACATTTGAACTGCTATGTACTTTTGAAAACTTAGTGTGCTGATTATTTGTTACAAGAAAAGCCAGCAAATTATGAACTCATACAAGTTTATATCTTATAAATCTGCATGGTGATCAATAAACATAATTTTAAACTAATTTTTCATTTAATTTTTATCTATCATCTATCTATCTATCTATCTGTCTGTCTGTCTGTCTGTCTATCTATCTATCTATCTATCTATCTATCTATCTATCTATCTGTCTGTCTGTCTGTATGTATGTCTGTCTATATTCTATCTACCTTCTTGTTTAGTGTGTATGTGTGTGTGTGTGTGTGTGTGTGTGTGTGTATGAGAGAGAGAGAGAGAGAGAGAGAGAGAGAGAGAGAGAGAGAGAGATCAAGCAAGTAGAGGGTTCTCTGGATTTCACAACATACCTGAGGAAGTAAAAGACAAGTTATTCTCTTCTTTCCACTTATGTAGGCTCTAGGGATTGCACTAAAGCTATATAACTTGGTCGGATGCACCTTTCCCTATTGAGCTATCTAAGTACAGTTACTACCAATATTTTCTTTTAGAAAGAGTTAAAAAGTTTTTCTAAATAGATTTCTTTAGCTCAAAAACTATAAAAGAAAATGAAATAATGCAATTTTCTCAGTGACAGTATTTCCATATGATTATCATCGACTCAGTCTCTGGCCATCTAAAAGTCTACAGCTCTGGCAGAAACTCCCAGGTTCTTTGAATATATGATTGGTCCCAATGGGACTAAGAATGGAATGGTAAATTTAATGCAATTTACATATAACTCTTATAATTGACTTCAAATAAATATTTTTATTTTGTCACATCAGATTTATTTCAAGAATCTTCAGCATCTGCTAAGACAAATCTCAGTAATTGATTATGCTTGCTTTCCTTTATCTACTTCTAGTTTTCAGCTTTAAGAATGTATGGAGATGCTTGTTAAACAGACATTGAAAAAGCAGTGCAAGCATTGCTAATTAGTAACAAATGAATTATTTATGTATGTCTGCAGTATTATTTAAATAATCCTTAAGTTAACAATGTGGTGGAATTAAATTTTAATTGGAGGCCATCTCAGTTTTGAGATTCAATGGAAATATTTTATTATACGTTGTAATAAAGAAATATAGAAATAACTTCCTCATCCATATTTAATCTTTCTTTTCTTGAGTTTTATGGTGTTTTTGTAAGGGATTTATTTGTGCTTGTACACATGTGATAAAACTATTTAATTGTGTATACATGTTTTGGTTTCCCCCAAAAGTTTGTTAGATGATTATATACTAGATTTCTTTGCATAATGTGAGCTAGATGTCAAAAAACATCACTTTTCTCTTTTTTCTTTTTGAAGTTTAAATATTTTAATTACAGAAAGGAAAATATTTTAAAATTAAAAATTATAAAAAGTGAGATTTACATGGAGTATTTTCAAAATAAAAAATAAACATATAAATAATAAATAAATTATTTTCAAAATAAATAAACTTCTGCATGCTATTACATTAAATATAATATTGCAAAAACAATTCATGAGGTCCCAGAAATGAGAGCCATTTTGAGACAAACCCATCATGAATTGTCTTGACCTTACCAGGAGTCATTAATTCTGAAGATTCTAGGAAAGTCCATGCAGAGACTGCCCCACATAGGGTTCCACCTGATGGTTTCCAACACAAACACCATTACTACTTCCAAGAAGTGCTTACTGACTGGAGCCTGTCCCCTGAGAGGTTCTGCCAGAGCTGGACCCAGTACAGATGTAGATGTACACAGGAAAATATTGGACTGAGTACTGGGACCCCAATGGAGAAGTTAAGGTAAGGACTGTCTGAGTTGAAAGGGTTTGCAACCTCATAGGAAGAGCAATAATATCAACCAATCAAACCCCCAGAGCTCCAAAGGACTAAAACACCAACCAAAGAGTACACAGGAGGTAACCATGACTCCAGCTAGATATGTAGCAGAAGATTGTCTTGTCTGGTATCACTGTTAGGGGAGCCCCTTTGTCCTGTGGAGGCTTGATTACCCAGGAGAGGGGAATGCTAGGGTGCTGACACAGAAGTGACTGGGTAGGTTGGAGAGCATCTCATAGTGACAGGGAGAGGAAGGAGGAGAGAGTGGGCTTGTGGAGAGGAAACTGGGAAAGAGGAAAAGATTTGAAATGCAAATAAATAAAATAAAACACTAAAAATAGAAACAATACAAGTAAACTTCTTATCATTGGGAACTTATATCTGTTCTTCGCTAAGTCCTTCTAATTTTTTTAAAGCTGTTGTCTTTGTTTAAGTCCATGAAAGTATAATGCTGAAGCTCATTTTCTCTTTTTTCCTTTTTCTTTAAATTTTTATTAGATATTTGCTCTATTTATATTTAAAATATTATTCCTGTTCCACTTTACCCCACCAAAAACTCCCTATCCCATTTTCTCTCCCCTGCTAAACTCCTCCCAATTTCCTGGCATGCATTCCCCTATTCTGGGGAATCGAGCCTTCATAGGACTAATGGCCTCTCCTCTCTTTGATGTCTGAAATGGTCATCTTCTGCTACATGTAGCCGGAACCGTGGGTCCCTCCATGCGTACTCTTTGGTTGGTGGTTTAGTCCCTGGGAGCTCTGGGGATACTGGTTGGCACATATTATTGTTCCTCCTGAGGAATTGCAAATCTCTTCAGCCCCTTGTGTCTTCTCTCTAGCTGCTCCCTTGGAGAGCCTATGCTCATTCTATCGGTTGGCTGTGAGCCATGGGTGTTTCAATCCACTTTCCGATAACAATCAAAGTATCCACACTTTGGTCTTCCTTCAAATTGAGCTTTATGTGGTCTTGGGTATTCCAAGTTTTTGGGCTAATATCCACTTATCAGACAATCTATACTGTGTGTGTTCTTTTATGATTAGATTACCTCACTCAAGATGATAGTTTCTATTTTCATCCATTTGCCTAAGAATTTCATGAATTCATTGTTTTTAATAGCTGAGTAGTACTCCATTGTGAAAAAGCTAATTTTCAATAGATCATCTAAGGAAAGCTCACTTTTCTATCCAGTAACTCAATTGTGGTAGATGGTGGGATTTGCTTTTTTCTATTGACTTGTTCTTCTCTCTTCTAAAATGATCTAGACTCTTTTCCAATTAGTGAGAATTTGAAACTGAGTAGCCCAGTCACTCAGTTTCAAATTCTAAGCCATATATACTTCTTCAATGAATAGTACTAGTATTATTTTCCTTCTCAGGAATTGTGTTATTCTTTTTCTGTTACCTAGTACAGATCTCTGGAAGCCCTGTTCATACTGCTTCATTCTCCATCTATACTTTCTTATTTCTTACTCTGAATTGTAGGACATTGTTTTCTTAATGTTCTCCACCCCCTCTGGCACATTGCATTCTTTCTGCCTCCTTTTCCACAATATTCTCTGAGTCCTTAGGGAAGGGGATTAATGGATATAGACTAGTAATGGGTCAGTGCTTCAAGGTATCTCTTGAGATTCATAAGGTCTGGCTGTGGCTCTCCATATTTGTATGTGATCTGTTGCATGAACCAGCTTCACTGATGAAGTCTGAGCAAGGTACAGATTATATTGTAAGCTAGGTATCTAATGAACAAGGGTATTTTCTAGAAACACCAATTTATGGAGAATGCACCAAACACATAAATATGTACCATGTCTTCCTTCATTATCCTTCATCATATTGGAGTTTTATAAAAACAGAATTGATCTTGTACCTGGCAATCAATTTAGAGAAAAATCTCCACTCCCACTTTACAAAAACATGACAAAATATAGTCAACCAAGGAAGCATAATAAGAGAAAAAGGAAGTCGTAATGCTTTCCTGAAACAAACAAAGACTATTGATCAGGATTTACAAGAACATTAACTCTCCTGCTTACTCAGGTTGTGTTTTCATAATTCATTTCTTTTTAAAAGATGTATATTTATATTCTGTCTCTGTGTCTGTTTCTGTCTGTCTCTCTGTCTCTGTCTCTCTGTCTCTGTCTCTGTCTCTCTCTCTCTCTCTCTCTGTGCATGTGTGTGTGTGTGTGTGTGTGTGGTGTGAATGTAGACGGGTATATGCATGTGAATGCAGTGCCTCTGAAGTCCAGAGATTTTGAGTTTCCTGGGATTGAAGTTACATGAGGTTGGGAATCAGCTACATATATGCTAGGACCTTCATCAGTTTCTCTTCAATAACAGTACCTTCTCTTAACCACTCAACCATTCCCCCATCCAAAACATTCCTTCTAACTGCTTAATATTGTTAGGTTAATATATATTATTATATATAATTAACATATAATAGTAGATAGATAAAATATTTAGCATAGGAATATATTTACTAATGTGATGGTGGGATTCCTGTATCAGTAACATTTGGAATATTAAAAGTCAAGCTGGATTTTGAAGAAATGGCTCATTAGAAAAGGTGCTCATTGTATAACAATGAGGACTGAGTTCAAACTCCTAGAACTCATGGAAATTGAGCAGAATACTGTCAATAATCCTAATCTTTGCATGGTGATATTGGAAATCAAGCCAGTGTCTAGAAGCTCATTTGCCTAATATCCTGGCATATTAACACTATGGAGAAACAAAGAGAATGTGAACCTACATCAAATAATCTAAATGGTAAGAATGACACCTGAGAACATCCTCTGACCTTTACAAGATGGCACTCCTCACATAAGTAAAAGAAGCCATACATCATAAACATATCCCCTCCTGCCACACACATAACATGTAAGCACAAAATATTATGCCTTCATGGGCATTTATTTTTATAAAATTTATATCTATATCTAATCTTTATCTATATCTATAACTGTATCTGTATATATGTATATCTGTATATCTGTATATCTGTATATCTGTATATCTGTATATCTGTATATATGTATATATGTATATATGTGTATATGTGTATATATGTATATGTGTATATGTGTATATATGTATATGTGTATATGTGTATATATGTATATATGTATATATGATATATATATGTATATCATCTATTAATGATTAATTTGCAATGACTGGATTTTGTGGAAGTTTATTTGCTTCTTAAAAAAACTGCCAATGAAGAACTACCCTATCACAGTAGTAAAAGCTATTAAGACTTTAAAAGATTAGCATGAATTTGAGAGCTCCATATTCAAGATATTGTATTGTCTGCTTCTTGTTATATAAATTCTCAAGAATACATTTCTAGTCATCTGATATGGAATCTAATATATATATTCTAGATAAATGTATATATGCTCATATATAAGCAATATATATTGTTACAGTCTCAGCTTCCATATATTACGATCAGAATGATTTCGTCTTTTTAAAATCAACATAATTATTCATTTTGCATCTCACTTAGTAGTCACTCCCTCCTCCCAGTATCCCCCTCACTCAGATCCTCCCCACATTTGCTCTTCTACATCTACTAAGTAAGAAAGAGCAAATATTTCCTCTTCTATTTCCCTCTACATATTTCCACTTCTGGCACATCAAGTCAGTGTATAACTAGGTTCATCCTCTCCCATTGAAGCATTGGAAGTCAACCAATTTATGGGAATGGCTTCCACAAGTAGGCAACAGATTCAGGGACATCTCTGATCCAGTTGTTCGGTTACCTGTATGAAGACCAAGCTGCACTTCATTTAAATATGTGTGTGGGCTCTAGATTCAGCTCATGACTGCTTTTTGGTTGGTTCCATTTCTTTGATTCAATTCCATTGATCAACCTGTATTGTTTCTATACCAATACCATGTGGTTTTTTGTTTGTTTGTTTTTTTACTACTGCTTGGTTATTCATAATGAACTCAAGGATGGTGACACCTCCAGAGGTGGTTTTATTGTATCTGGTTGATTTAGCTATCCTGGAATTTTTGTTTTTACATATGACATTGAGAATTATGTTTTGAAGGTTTCTAATATTTGTGCTGATAATTTGATGAGTATTTATTGGATCTGTAGATTTCTTTTGGTAAGATGTCCATTTTCGTTATGTTAATCCTACTGACTTATGAAAATGGGAGATCTTTCCATCTTCTGATATCTTCTTTCATTTCTTTATTCAGGGACTTGAATTGTTGTTATAATTATATATGGTCTTTTGGTTGCATGGTTAGAGTTACACCTAGATATTTTATATTATTTGTGGCTGTTGTGAAAGGTATGGTTTCCATAATTTCTATCTAGGCTCAGTCAGCATCTGTATAAAAGAGAGATACTGATAATTTTAATTAATTTCTTTTCAGTCACTTTGGTGATGGTGTTTGTCAGCTATAGAAGTTCTCTGGTAGAATTTTTGGGAACTGCTCCTGTATATTGTATATTATTCTTCCTTTTCAAATTGTATTCCCCTTGATCTCCTTTTGTTATCTTATTGTTCTATGAAGAACAAGTACTGTATTGAATAGATATGGTGAGAGTGGTCAGCCTTATCTTGTCCCTGATTTTAGTGGAATTTCTTTAAGATTCTTTCCACTTAATTTGCTGTTGGTTAATGGCTTGCTGTTTATTATTTTTATTATTTTAAAGTATTGGCCTTGCATCAGGATTCTATCCATAACTAGTCACATGAAGGGCTGTTGGATTTTATCAATGGCTTTTTCAGCATCTAAGGAGATAATCATGTAATTTTTCTTTCATGTTATTTATATGGTGGATTACATTGATAGATTTTTGTATATTGAAACATTGTACATCCCTGGGATGAAGCCTACTTATTCATGGAGAATTCTGTTTTACATATGCTCTTGAATTCAGCTTGTGAGTATTTTATTCAACATTTATGCATAGATGTTCATACGAGAAATTCATCTGAAATTCAATTTCTTTGTTAAGCCTTGGTATTGTTTAGGTGTCAGGGTGATTCTGGCAAGTTTGGCAATATTCTTGATGTTTCTGTTTTGTGAATTTTTTTGAGGAATATCGGTACAATCTCTTCTTTGAAAGGCTTGTAGAATACCTTCTGGCCCTGGGCTTTTTTTCCCACTGGTTGAGAAAGTTTTGATAACAGCTTCTATTATCTTAGGGGTTGTAAGTCCTTATGATTCACTTTCCTCAGTGTCTTACCTTTCATTTCTGATTTTGTTCAATTTGGGTATTGTCTCTCTGTATTTTAGGTAGTTTGGCCAGAGGTTTATCTTGATGATTTTCTCAAAGAAACAGCTCTTGTTTTCATTGATCTTCTATATTAATCTCTTTGTTTCTTATTGATTAATTTCAGTTCTGAGTTGATGAATTTCTTTGGCGTGCTCCTCTTGAGTATGTTTTCTTCTGTTTTTCTAGAGCGTTTTAATCAATTATATGAAAATTCTCCAATTTATTTATGAAGGCACTTTGTGCAATGAACTGTCTTCTCTGCAAAGTTTGCATTGTGTCCCACAAGTTTTGTATGTTGTTCCCTCATTTACATTGTATTCTAGAAAGTCTGTCATTTCTTTATTTTCTGATCCAGTGATCATTGAGTAGAGAGTTGTTCAGTTTTCATGAGTATGTAGGCTTTCTTTTGTTTCTGTTGTTGTTGAAGTCCAGCCTTAATCTATGATCTGATAAGATGCAAGGAGTTGTTTTGGTTTTAGTTTATCAGTTGAGGGTTGCTTTATGACTGAGTATACAGTCATATGAGTATACAGTCCATTTTGAAGAAGGTTCAGAGAGATTGTGAGAACAAGGTATATTCTTTTGTGTTTCATGAAATGAAATATAGATAGCTTTTTGAACCATTTACATAATAACCCCTTTTAGTTTCCTTTTCTCTGATTGGTTTCTGACTCTGTGACCTGTCATTGATAAAAGTCAGGTATGAAGTCTTTCACTACTAATGTATTATTGGGCTTGATATGTGATTTAAGCTTTAGCAATGTTTCTTTTATTGATGTAGGTGCTCTTCTATTCGTAGCATGGATGTTTAGAATTAAGAAGTACTTTTGGTAGATTTTTCATTTGTTAAGTATGAAATATCCTTCCCTGACTATTGATTGCTTTCAGTTGAGAGTGTATTTTACTAGATATTAGAATGGCAGCTCCAGCTTCTTTCTTGGGATAATTTGCTTGGTAGATTTTTTTTCTAGCCCTTTTCTTTGAGGTAATATCTATCCTTACTGAGATATGTTAATTGTTTATAGGAAAATGATGGATCCTGTTTACACATTCATTTCGTTAAACTGTGCCTTTTTATTAGGAAATTGAGTTCATGGAAGTTGAGAGAGATTAATGATCAATGATTGTTAATTCCAGTTATTTTGATTTTAGATGTGGTAGTATGTGAAGGGTGTGTGTGTGTGTGTGTGTGTGTGTGTGTGTGGTGTTTGCAAGTGTGTTTGTCTTCTTTTGTTTTTAATGATGTGAAGTATTTATATCTTGTGTTTTCTTCATTGTAGTTAACCTCATTTGGTTTGTGCTTTCCTGGTAGTATTTTCAGTAGGACTTGGAAGTGGAGAGATATTGTTCAATTTGGTTTTGTCATGGAATATCTTGGTGTCTCCATGTATGGTGCTTGAAAGTTTCGCTGTATATAGTAGCCTGAGCTGACATCTGTGGTGTCTTAGAGTCTATAAGACCCAAAGATCTTTCAGCCTTGGTCTCTGAGTCTCTGTTTAGAAAGTATGTATAATTCTTTCTTTCTTTATTTATTTTCTATATTCCTTGTTTACATTCTAAAAGCTTTCCCCTTTCCCAGTCCCCCCATATGTCCCATAAGTCCTCTTCTCTCCATCCATTCTCCTATCTTTCCCCCTCCCTTTTCTCTGTCCTGATAAGTCTGCTTTTATATCTTATTTTCCCCTTTTTCCTTGAAGATTTAAAATTCTGTACATTTAATGTGATTTTTTATCATGTGACAAGATGATTTTATTTTGTGTTCTAATGCATTTGCTGTTTGGTAATTTTCTTGTATGTTTACAGGCATCTCATTTCTCAGGTTAGGGACATTTTCTTCTATGATTCTGTTAATAAGGTTTTCTGGACCTGTGACTTGGGGAATATTATCCTTCTTCTATTACTATTATTGCTACAGTTGGTGTTTTCATAATGTCCAAAATCCCTAATGTTTTGTGCCATGAACTTTTTAACTTTGGTATTTTCTTTGACATATGTGCCAATTTCTTTTATGGTATCTCCTGTGCTTGTTACTCTCTCTCTGTCTCTCATATTCTGTTGATGATAGCTGTGTCTGTAGTTCTTGTTCTTTTCCCCAGGCTTTCCATTTTCAGGATTGCCTCAGTTGTAATTTCCTTATTGCTTCTCTCTTTTTTTTAAGTTCATGAACAATTTTATTCATATCCTTCAACGGATTGTATTTTCCTGTATTTCCTTATATTTATTCATTTCAACTTTAAATGTATATAGCTGTTCAAATGTATTTGCCTATATTTCTTTATGAGATTTATTAATTTATTTGTGAAAGGTCTTCATCATCTTTCTTAGATTGGATTTAAGATCATCTTCTTGTTCTTGCATTTTGATAGGCAATCCAGGGCTTACTGTAGCAGGATAGCTGAGCATATTGCAATGGCTCTTGATAATGGTGTGCTTGTACTTTTCCTTCGTGTTGACTGGATGATCTTGATGTCAGCAGGACTCCATAGGAAAGGAATATCTGGGGGCATTGGACCAGACAAATGTGATACAGGGACTAAACTCTCCTTGTTGTAACTCAAGCTGACCCAGCTGTCAAGGGATTGGTAGGGTAGTATTTCAAGCTGGTTGTTCTTGAGGTGCCTGAAGGTTACGACGGGGAAGCCGAATTTTTGGAGGTTTACATAACAGCAAGGTCAGCCCAGTGCCAAATAACACAAGTCAGTAGACCTTGTGTAACACACCTTGGAGGTATGTCTCATGATTTTATCTTAATGGAATCTAATCCTAATCACTAAAAATCGCTATATTTTATATTAAATATAATATTTCTTCTTTTGAGAACTTTCTGTTTAATTACATACTGCTACTCACCCAATAATTTTTTAAGTCATTTTTTGGGAACTTCATAGATAAATACATTTAATGTTCTTTCCATTTCTGTCTGTCTTTGTGTCTCTGTCTCTGTATTCATCTCTTTCTCTGTCTCTGTATCTCTGTCTTGCTCTCCTTCTTTCTCAGTCTCTTTCTGTCCCTGTCTCTGTCTGTCTCTGTCTCTCTGTCTCTCTGTGTCTCTGTCACTGTCTCTGTCTCTCTGTCTCTGTCTCTGTCTCTGTCTCTCTCTCTCTCTCTCTCTCTCTCTCTCTCTCTCATACACACACACACATACACACACACACACACACACACACACACACACACACACACTCACTGCTGCATTCCTTTAGAGTCTTTGCTTGGGACTGACTTCTTGGAATTAGACAACACATTACCAGACCAATGACAGATAAATTGTGTTCTTCCTCTCTCTGAACAATCATTAATTAGTTGAATCTCTTCACTTAGGGGTAGGGCCTTAAAATATTTCCTCCATCATAATTGGCATTTCAACTGGTATATCATTGTCATTTTGTTTAGGTAGCCATATTGTTGAGCTTTCATCAGTGTAGTCATATATTGAAGAAACTGCCCCTTTATTTGTCACAGTCCTTTCACCACTTCTGTGATATTCTCTGATTCATAGGTTTATGGGTTATGTCATAGGTATCAGGATGAGCTGGGCTTACTATGATCAGTTTGTCTTTGCATTTTGGCAGCAGCTGCTGTAGTCACCTTCATCAATATTAAAATGTTTTGATGCTAAGATAGAGGTATACTATTCATTGTGGTCTTAAGGATAGCTATTAAAAATACAATTGGTTTGGGAAAAAATGAAAGTAGATGATCTTCCCAGTTACATGACCTCATCAGTTACAAACAGTTTGCTAGATTTACAGCACCAGGCATTAATTTTCTCATATCAATCAGGTTTTAAGTTCAAATAGAAAGCTCCTTGCTTTCTTCCATGTATATGTCCCACAGATGCATTCCTGGGAATGTATTGTGATGATGAAAATTTTTGTCCTTGTCATTTGTCATTTGCACCTTTTAGAAATATTGATTCATTTTTTTCTACTGATAGCTTGCATATCTATTTCAGATATTATAAGAATTCTTAGAGCGGAGGCTTCCAGGTCAATTACAACTGTATCTTCAAGCCCTGCTTCTGTAATATGTGTTATTTTCAGCAATAGGATCATGTTTTAAGTTCTGCAAGGCAACCAAGTATAACAGTAATGAGTCTCTTTAACTCCTGAAATAACAGTTACCTTTAAGGGTGGTTTCCCAGGACATGGTGTGGGTTTAATGGTTTAGTTGTTGCTTCTGTTTGTTGTTGTTTTATGTCTATGGCTATTGCAGTGACCATTGTAACAAGTGGTATAAATATTCAAAAGTGAGTGTGTATATAGACACATAGGCATACACATATACATATATCTACACATACATGATATATATTATATAATTCTAAATAAGCATAGTCTGTTCCATTACATCTTTTCCAAACATCTGTCAAATTTTTTTTCATTTGTCTCTCTCCCTCCATACTATTTTCCCTATTCACTTTCAAGTTAAAGCTATCCTATTCTATTTTTCTTAACCAGCCTTCATAGTAGCAACAATTATTGATTGGATTTGGGTTTTTTACTTTTTTTAGTTTCTTTCTGTTATATCCTAAACCTTAATATTTGGTTAGATGTTTGGCTGGTAAACATTTTCTTCTATTCTCATAGCAGCTTCTTTACAGGATGTATAGTTTCCAATATTCTACAGGAACTTAAATTTAGTGAAGTCCCACTTGTGAATTGTTCACTTTATTTTATGAACCTCAGGAGTCCTATTCAGCCATTGCCTACTATTTATGTCTATGTACTGAAGTTTATTTTCATTTTTCTCTTGAAAACTCAGAGTTTCAGATCCTTTGTCAGGGCTCTTGACCAACTCAGAGAAGATTTAGTAAAGAGTAAGAGATTCTGATCTATTATCATGGGTCTAAGAGTAGTAATCTAGTTTTCTTAGCCTCATTAACTGAAGATACTGCTCTTCGGCAAAGTGTATGTTTTGTGTCATTGTCAAAACTTAAGTGGATTGTGTTTCACAGAAGGAAAAGTTAAAATCTTTCCAAGTATTGAAATGAGAGTTAAATATATATACAATTATACAATACCTAAGACAGAGCTTGACTTATACATTTTAGGTTTCATACTACAAGGCATAATATATAAAATAATCTTAAAGTAATTTCAAAGTTAATTAGAGGTTACTCAATTAAAGTATGTAAGAATTTAATGTGAAATATGAAAAAATGGTTAAATAAAGACCTCTATGAGCTTTAGCAAACATGATATAACCAAGTTTGATGATGGAAATCTGTAATCCAAATATTTGGTGCAATTTTTATCTGAGACAATGTAATTATTATAGAAAAAGAATATTTGAGTTATGTTTCTTATGATAAATAATTTTAATTTTGTGCTGTGTGTCAATGTATGTGTGTATGTTCACGTTAGAGATGGCATATTGAAATACGAAGAATACTATACTAATTTCAATGTAACAGTTCTGTTAGCCACTTAAGAGTGTTCATTCATTTGTTCTGTATATAACAGGATGAAAATATCCAAAGTGCAGTACAGGCTGGAGTTGGAAGAAAAAAAATTATTCTGTTCTTTTAGAAAATGAAGGAATGGATTTTGGGAAATCAAAATATTTCAGTTATTAGATTAGTTCGCTAATAGAAAAGATATATTCAGCATTTGTAACTCACTGCCTTCATCTAAGGTTTCACTAAACTATTTAATCTCTATTTTCCATTACTGTTACATGAGTCAATGTTTTCATACACAGGATTATGTCCTTGAGGGATTGATGACTATCCTATTCAATATACTGACTTTAAGTTAAAACTATGAAAATGCGTGTACCAATTCTTATTATTTTCTTCTCTAATTTCCCATAATGAAGACAATTTTTAGTACCATATTCTTCCTTTCTGACTATAAAGTCTGCTCTGGCCTGATTATTTAGTATGTCTTATTATTAGACTTTAAGAATGTATTTCCATTAAACATTGGCCCAAATCCTATGTTACCAATGCCAGATCTAGCACAGAAAACACATCAGTCCTCGTCCTCAAAATTATATGTGCTGTCTTTCATTGCCATTCATCACAATACACAAACATATTAATTTGTTCTAGCAACTAAACATAATTATACCAAATGACTTTTATGTCTAAAGATTCTTCACCATAATCATATTTGCAGTCTCATTAAAGTAGCCCACTTCAGAGATAAGGGATTTCCTAGGAACATATAATTTTGTAATGTTTTTTACATATTTGTTTATTTGCTTGTTTATTTATTTACTTATTCACTTTACATCCCAGTAGCAGCATTCCCCTCATCTCGTCCCAGAAAACCTCCATTACCCTCTTACTTTCTAATCAAAGAAAGGGGAGCTTCCCTTCGGTACCAACCAACTCTGAGACATCTGGTCCCAGCAGAACTAATCACCAATTCTCTCACTGAGGCCCAATCATGGAATCCAGGTAGGGGAACAGGATACAATGACAGGCAACAGAGTCAACGATAGACCCTTCTTTAATTGTTAGGGATCCTCATGAAGACCAATCTGTATATCTGCTACAAATATGTAGGTGACTTAGGTACAGCCCCTATGTGATCTTTGGTTGGTGGTTCAGTCTCTGTGAGCCCCCATGGGCCCATGTGAGTTGACTCTGTAGATGTTTTTGTGGTGTCCTTGACACCTCTGTCTCTCTAAATTCTACCCTGCCTGCTCCTACAAGACATATCAAGTTCCACCTGATATTTTGCTATGTGTCTCTTCATCTGTGTCAATACCCTGCCAGATGCAGCCTATTATGAGTATAGCAGAGTATCAGTAGTGTCAGGAGTTGTCTCTCTCTCATGGGATGGGTCTTCAATTGGGCAAGTCATTAGTATGCTGTGTCCTCAGTCTCTGTTCTATCTTTATTCTTGCATATCTTCTAGGCTGGACCAATTTGGGTTGAAGGTTTTTGAGGGTGAGTTCATATTACCGTCCTTCCACTGGAAGTCCTGCCTGACAGCAGGAGCTGGCCACTTAATCTCTATATCTCCCACTAGTAGAAATCTTAGTATCACACCCATCGACTCCACATAGTCATTCACCATGGTTTTTATTGTATCTGCATAATTATTTGAGTGTTGTAAGTGTCAATAATGTATGCATCAAAAGCCAATCCAAAATAAAACCCTTAAATAATTATAATATGAAAGCTAGATCATATCTAAGAGAAAAATTCACTCCTATAGTATTTGAGGCATTTAATATTTTTAAAGTATGTATGTGGGATGTGTGTGTGTGTGTGTATGTGTGTGTGTATGTGTATTCTTGTAAAATGAACTTAAGAAAACTGGAAATGAGCATTGTTTCATGCAAAGGAGAATGCTTTAGACATGCACTTTTCTAGTGTTGGATATTGCTGGGCCCTTGAGCATTGCTGAAGCCTTTGCAACCAATGATGTTTCATTTATATTCTGGCTAGAGAGACTCTAATTTCTGTTTCTCTGAAAGATGGAATAAATAGTCAGAACATGGAAAATTCTTAAAGCCTTTCATCATAAGTATTGGAAAAATAACCCCATCAAGCTATCTCCTTGATTTAGACCTTTGCACTGATGAACAGGTCATGACATGCTGAATGCTTAAAGCTTGATAACCAGTGGTTGGTTTTAAGCTTCTGCCTCTGTATTTGTAAGGCTCTGGCAGAGACTCACAGGAGACAGCTATATAAGGCTCCTATCAGCATGCACTTCTTGGCATCCACAATAGTGTCTGTGTTTGGCAACTGTATATGGGATGGATTCCCAGGTGGGGCAGTCTCTGGATCACCTTTCCTTCAGTTTCTGCTCTGCACTTTGTCTCCGTATTTGCTCCCATTAGAATTTGCTTCCCTTTCTAAGAAGGACTGAAGCATCCACACTTTAGTCTTCTTTCTTCTTGAGTTTCATGTGGCCCTTGGTCCTGTGAAGGCTAGATGGAGTCTCCAGTGTAGAGAATGTGAGTGTGGGGAGCTGGCAGTGGGTGGGTGGGAGTTTGAAAAACACCCTTATAGAAGCAGGAGGAGGAAAGATGAAATAGGGGATTTAAGGGGGGAAACCAGGAAAGGGGTTACATTTGAAATGTAAATAAAGAAAATATCCAATAAAAAATACAATAAAAGTCTGATAGCCAGAGAAATCTGACAATTAATAGTCCTATTCAATTTGAGCACAAATTGTTCATGTTGACAAAAAGAATGTGCATGAGCCCCAGAAGATACCATGTAAAGGAGGGCTTGTGTATCTTAAAACTTTTCTTATTTTCTTATTTTCAGTGATAATCTCCAATTTTAACATATTTTTCTATATATTTCTTCAATTTTATCAGAGATATTTTCCATGTAAATCTTCAATTTTATCAGAAAATATTTATAATTCCACTTTCAGTAAACTTAGAATTATTTTTATACCTAAAAAAATAAAAAAACTTTTCAGTGTGGTAGTGATGTGGAAGAATGACTAGATTTGTTGAAATGGAAATTTAATCGTAGAGTGATATATAAAATTTCAGAAACTGCCCTCTCACAACTCAGGGATATCACCAAAGTCTGGACAGTGATTTCATAGCCACAGACAGTGGGCATATGCAGCAAAAGTTTGTTTTCTGGACAAGAACTTGCTGTTGTTCTTATGAACTCAAGAGGCTATGACTATCTGTGCAATATCTTCACAAGATCACATTAGTCATAAGCCTAATATGAAAGGAGCAGAGACTCACGAAGTCACAACCCTAGCTGAGGCAACACTAGCAACGGATGACAGCTGAAGGAATAAGATTCAATATTTGATAGAGATGTGGCCATGGACAAGTTACCCTTGATGTTTATGGGGATATCTCTATGCCAATTTGAATATTGGCAGCATTATAGGTGAACTAACAGTCTTTATAAAAAATAAAAAAATAAAACTCATGGAGTTGGAATGAAAAAATGGTTAAAGTGAGAGACTGAAGGGGAGGGAGTAGGGTGGATTTGGTCAAAACATTATATACTATATTCTCAAAGACAATGAAATACGATTCTAAATGAAGCAAGAGAAAATAAAAAATATTGAGAACAAAATCCATGAGGATGAATGTGGTGTGTAACCAATGGGCAAACAATGGCAATGTACTTGGATGAAAAGTTTAAATTATAATCCTGGAGGGAGTAAGAGCAAATGGTTTTTATTTGTGCCCATATAACCTTATATATAATCATATCACAACATTTAAGATACAGTGAACTGTTTTTTAATGACACTTAATAGTTAAATATAAAATGTGTCTTGAGGGCATGAGCTACAAAGAAAACATTTCATTAGTCTGGTAATTTTTGAATAAAGAGTATGTGAGATGACTCCAGATAATATTCTTTGTTATTGAGGCAGAACACTTACGCTATTTATTAGGTACCATTTCTCTACTTCCTTGGACTTCTCTGCTTTCTATGATTCTCTCTTTCTGTAAGGACATGATAATATCTGTCCAGTAGAAGTAAATCAAATCAATCACTGAGTTCTAATATGTTTGTCTACTTTACATGGTCAGAGAGGTTCTGCCCTTATCCAATCCCAGTATTTCTCAGAACACAATCTATGGTAAATCAACTAAATATTTTAGATTTTAAAAAGCAAGAGCATCGAATGAAAGTGTTAGGTAATAAAAACTTAAGCTGAGCTTCTCTGATTCTACCCAAAGAATTAATTCTTATAGCTCTGTCTTCTACAAGGTCATAAGCATAGACAAAGCATAGACTGTTCTAAGTTTTAGTCATCACAATATCTTCTGGAAAAAAAGGTAGTAATTCATAAATTCTAATTTACAAAAACGTAGAAAAAGCCTAAAATTAATTTTCTATGAAACAAGGGAGGGGGAGAAAAATCAAAACAATATTGGCTAATCAGAAAAATGCTGGAAGCATTATACTACCTGATTTCAAAATATACTATTAAGTTGTAGTCTTTAAAATAGTGCTATGATAGAATGTGTAAAGATTCTTGTGTGTGTGTGTGTGGGGGGGGGTGTGTATTATAGAATCTTTAGGAATCTGGATATCCACATTTTTTACATTTTATTAACATGAAGAATAAAACTGGCCTTATCTCACATAATATAAGAACTCCATTAAAATTAATTAAATGGTTAAACAAAAGCCCAAAAATAAAAAATTGTCTGAAAAAATATTAGGAGAATGTTTTATGACATTATTTGAAAGTGACAAATATATGATAAAATATAGAATGAATGTTTTATATTATTTATCCACATGCAAAATTTGAATATTGTGAATATTTTAATTAGAGACATGATAAAATGGTGTTTATATATATACATATATACATATATACATATATATAATCCAGCATACAATTTTTGCCTCATGCTTGAGATATATTTAAAGCATCACAATGTTCACTGCATGAAAGCTAGTTGAACAGATGAATACTAAAATGCATGAAGTGTCCAACAACTTTGATTACAGTATTGTGTTTTAGTCAGTTGCCAGGGCCCACTGCACTGGGATAGATGTAAGCACATTTCACTAACACTAACCTTTGAAGATGAGAAGCAGAGCTTTGGATCTCCTTCTGTCAGCTACTGCCAATTGGAGACTATCTTTATGTAAGAACAGGATAATTGCATTCTGATTACTAGAACTAGGGATGGATAGGATGCTTTGACAAGGCCATATCTAAAATGAAATCGCTAATTGGATCTTCCACATACCACACACACTTATTTCATCATGTATAAAATCATTTAGCCACTTCCAACCAGACTTACAGAGGGTGAAAATTAAATATAGTAAAGATGAAACATTTTAAACAATGTGTACAACTATCTTCCACTGGATAATAGAGGAATTTACCTACTCATGTTCTTCAAAGAAACACCTGCATTTGTTTAGTGTTCATTGGTACAGTTTCTTTTAGTAATGTTGCATCAAGATTTCTCCATTTTTTTCCTAAGTAGTTATGTTTACAATACTTATTTTTTTTTAAACTATGAGAAGGCAAGGACATTCATGTAAGAGGCTCAGAGGGAAAATGTGATCATCAAAGAGAAAGGAGCAAGTAGAAAAGAAGTAAGATATATCAAATGTTACTACTTAGAAACTGGGTATTATAGAGAAGGGGGGATTTAATTTTTTCTAGAAACTCTGAAGACAAGGACAAAGACAGAGAAAATGCCTATATAATATGCAAAGGACTCTGTGCCAGAATGATTATTTGGGATTCAGGCTCCTCAGTGGTCACTGTTGCAAGCATTAGTTTTCTATCATCAGA
This sequence comes from Apodemus sylvaticus, assembly GCF_947179515.1. Lineage (NCBI taxonomy): Eukaryota > Metazoa > Chordata > Mammalia > Rodentia > Muridae > Apodemus > Apodemus sylvaticus. The sequence goes on along the minus strand of NC_067473.1, from coordinate 104,903,854 downwards.
ATATCTTATATCACTCAGTAAATTATCAGGCCCTCAGAGAAACAGTGTAAATAAGAAGCATCTTCAATACAGAATAATCTTTGTAGTACAGAAGGCCAAGCATGAAAATTACTCTCTTCAAGCTATGTTTCTGAGAGTGGGAGCAGAAATACACTGAAGAAAATGGAAGGAAATTTCAACTGTACCTCTCCTTCCTTCTTCTTGGGTATCATTTGATATATGATTTGTGTCTTGGGTATTCTGAACTTCTGGGGTCCTTATCCTGGAAAAGCTGGATGCAGCAGTGTAGAGGAATACCAGGATAGGGAAGTAGGAGGGGGATGATTGGGGACTAGGAGGGGGGCAGAGGAATTATGGGACTTTTGGGGTGGGGGTAACCAGGAAATGGGAAATCATTTGAAATATAAATAAAGAATATATCTAATAAAAATTATTTAAAAAACATAAATTTAGTTGTACCTTGTACAACTAACTTCCATATTTTCTGTATCGTATTGCTATTCATATTCTTATATTCCAAATTTTCTCTTTGCCTTTCTGTTGCTTAAATAGACCATTTTAACCAGAAACAATTTATGAAAGGAAAAGATTTATATGACTTCAGATCTCAGTCCACAAATTTCAGAACTGGAACAAAATTGAAGTAGAAACTATGGAGGACACTCCTTGCTGGCTCACCACTAGCATGTGATTAGTTAGATATCCAATACTCTAAGGACTACATGGTAGAGAATAGACTGGCTGAGACCTCTACAACAATTAACAGTGAAGGGAATCCCAATAGCATGCTCTGAGACCAATCAAACATGAAAATCCCTCAGGGGAGATTCTCTAAGATGAGTTTGGGCTGCAGTGAATTAACAGTTAAGGTTTAACCTGGACACTAGACATCCAATTTCCAACTTTCCTATATTTTTTTAAATGTTCTAATTTTCCTCTTATGTTTTTTTCTGCAGAATTGTAGGTTAGGAAAAATTTATATACACAATCCTCTTTTATTCAGTCATAAAGAAAAAAGAAGACAGTGAGAGATAAATGGGTACATATGAAGATAATAAACTGAGTGAAATAGACAGAAGTAGATTGTTATGTTATGTTCTCTCTGTTTCAGAATCTAGCTTTAAAAACAAAAGAGAATGGAAACAGTCAACTTAGGGAGTAGAAGGTAGGGGAACCCTACAGAATGTACCAGAGAGCTGGGAGACTCTCAGGACTCAAAGGGAGTGACCTTAGATGAAATGCCCTACAGTGGAGGGAAGGCACATGTAGAGCCCACCTCCATCAGAAGACAAAGCATCAAGTAAGAGAGGAGTTTAGCAACACACGGTCTGAAAATTCTGACCCAGAATTGTTCATGTCTGAAAAAAAAAAATGCAGGGACGAAAATGAAGAAGAGCCTGAGGGAAAGAATGTCCAGTGACAGGTCCAAAGTGGGATCTAGCTCAAGAGGAGGCTACAAGGCTTGACACTATTACTGAGGCTAAGGCGTATTCACAAAAAGGGGGCCTAGCATGACTGCCCTCTGAAAAACCCAACAAGCAGCTGAAAGAGGCAGATGCAGATATTTACATCCAACCAATCAATAGAAACTGCTGACCCCTGTAGTTGAATTAGGGAAAAACAGGAAGAAACTGAGGAGGAGGGCAAACCTGTAGAAGGACCAGAAGTTTCAATTAAGCTGGACCCCCAAGATCTAGCAGACACTGGCCCAACAACCAGGCAGCATAGTGCACCTGATAGGAGGCCCCCAACACATATACAACAAAGGACTGTGGATCTGTGTTCAGTCAGAGAAGATGCACCTAACCCTCAAGAGACTGGAAGCCCCAGGGTGTGGAGAGGTTTGGTGGTGGTGGGGGGCGGTGGATTGGGGATATGCTCATGGAGCTGAGGAGGGTGGAGAAAGTATGGAATGTGGAACAGTCAGAAAGAGGACTTGGAGTGGCATAAAATCTGGAGTGTTTAAAAAAAGATTAAATAAAATTAGAAAAAAAAAGAAGAGGGGACTGTTTTTAAAGAGGACAGACACTGATGGGAAAGAGAGGAAGGAAAAGCAAGGGTCCAATGGAGGGAGTGTACTAAAATCCAATGTGATTAAAGTAGATTACATACATTAATGATAACATCCAAATAAAATTATTTTGAATAATTAATGCCTATATAAAAGGAAAAATGAATCTATTAGTCACTGTTCTCTGAAGCAAATCCTTTTCATCAATATAATATCATTGAAGCTAAGAGACATCATTGTCATATCTAAAGGTGCCTTCCTAAATGTATTGACAACAATGGAAGAATCTTATATAAAGACATGAAGTCTGAACTTTCTCACAGACCTGTCGCATGGCATCTTATAGACAATAAATATTCTGGTTGGTAAACTGTACATTGCAAATTCACAGTCTTTATTCACAAGCTAAAGCTTGACTACCATAAAATGCTGCCTTCACTCAGTTTCTGCTGTGTTTCTCCACACAAGGTCAAGAAGCTTTGATGTTTTTCAACTCTCAGAGTGATTTGGAATGGAGGAAATCTATAAAGCTCATTCTCTAGATGAAAATGCTATAGAAAAATGAATGACTACAGAGAGAAATAGAGGAGAATCAGTCTACTCCAGAGATGAGACCCCTAAATGATTACTTAATATAAGGTTGTCAGTGTTAAGAACTCATACATATGAGCAACATGAATAAACTCTGAACATTGTCTTTATACATTTACTTGATATGTGTGTATGTGTGCCTGTGTGTGTGTGTGTGTGTGTGTGTGTGTGTGTGTGTAAAACAAAAGAATTGGAAAGGAAGCTAATGGGGGTGCAGGGATGTGCTGGAGGAAGAAGAAATGGAGATGCAATGATGTATATACATAATACACATACATAATTTTTTAAAAATTAAACAAAATATAAAGGTGTTCTGCAACTTTTTTTCATGTTCCTTAGTATCAGAAGCTATTTTCCCAAATCCATTTGTCAAACATTTTCACCTTCATGGAAAATTTTGGATATTGTATTTGTAAACACTTAACAAAAGAATATTTGGTTGATTTTATTATTTAGTAGTATCTTCTAGAACAATCTTGCTTGCTCTAAATCAGATAATTCTTCTACACAGATAGACAAGAACAAGAGATGGTATTTAAATTCATATTTTATTTTTTATTTTTTCAACTTCATTGAAAGGGGATGATCTCTTTGTTCTCCATTAATACCAATGATTTTGTTTGGCGTGTAAGAGGTAATCAACAAATAATTGGTGAATAAATAACTTTAGTTTTGCCTATATAAATATGCACTATTTCTATTATTAATAAATCTTGACATATTTGATTGTGTTCAAAAATATAATAGTATCTGATGTCTGTGTCTTATCATATGCCTTAATCAAAGCATTAAAATAAGTCATAAGTCTAAGATGTCCTACAATTGAAATGAATTTGATGAAAATTGTCATCAGAGCAAAGATTTAAATGGCTTTTATGGTAAAGGATCATTTGTTCTTTGTAAAACATCTGCCACTTGAGTAAAAATTTAGTTAGTATTCTGAGCCAAAATTTGTGAAATTATCAATAAAGAATCTTTATTAACTTTTTCTTTAAAATTACTTCTCTTCTGTTGTTTGCCTTTGAATACAACCATTTTCATATTTTGTTCTGCTATGTATATTCATGACTTACATTAGATAATCATATCTTTCTTGAAATACTTTTTCATAAAATTCAATTCAATTTCTCATGACTTTGTTTTTTCTCCTCATATTCTATAAAAAAATAATAAATTCCATGGAAAAAGATATGACTGTATATTCTCAACTATATTAGATTCATGAATAATAACAATATATTCCAACATTTGTTTTACAATTTGATAGTCTTAAAATTCCTCTGTATAATGATAATGAATCCTATATTAGAAACACAATTCTCTCTCTTGTATTTTGTTGGTGATGCTTACATCTGTAATTTCTGACCTCTTTCTTAGGTTTTCCATTTTAAGGGTTGCCTCTATTTGTGTTTCCTTTATTATTCCTATTAGGTCTTGGACCATGTACTGGCTGTTTGGTGTGTCAACTTGACACAAACTAGGGTTTTCACAGAGAAAGGGAGCCTCCCTTGAATAAATGCCTCTATGAAACACAACTGTAAGGCATTTTCTCAGTTAGTGATCAGGGAAGGAGGGCTTAGCCCATTGTGAGTATATCATCCCTGAGCTGGTAGTCCTGGGTTCTATAAAAAAGCAAGCTAAGATCGAGGTTAATTGAGACTGTTGGTCCTTTTACAGGCTTGCCCTTCTCCTCAGCTTCATCAAGCTTTTCCCTAATTCAATCACAGGGGTCAGCAGCTTCTGTCCATTGGGTGGATGTAAATATCTGTATCTGACTCTTTCAGCTGTGTATTGGGTCTTTCAGAGGGCTGTCATGATTGGCCCCTTTCTGTGAGCACTCCATAACCTCAGTAACAGTGTCAGGCCTTGGGGATGGACCACCAACCAGGCAGCATATAGCAGCTGGTATGAGGGTCCCAGAACAAATACAAGAGAAGACTGCTGGGCCTGGACTCAGAGAAGATGCACCTAGCCCTCAAGCGACTGGAAGCCCCAGGGAGTTTAGAGGTTTGGGGTGCGGAGGTTGGAGTGGGGACACCCTCATAGAGACAGGGTTGTCTGGGGGAGGAGGTATGGAACAGTCAGAGGGTGGATTGGGAGGGGGATAAATGCTGGATTAAAAAAAAAGATGAAAGAAAGAGAAGGAAGGAAGGAAGGAAGGAAGGAAGGAAGGAAGGAAGGAAGGAAGGAAGGAAGGAAGGAAGGAAGGAAGGAAGGAAGGAAGGAAGGAAGACAAAAAGAAAGAAAGCTGAGCAAGCCAGAGGAAGCAATACAGTAATCAGCACCATTCAAAGGCCTCTGCATTAGCTCCTGCCTCCAAGTTCCTGCCCAATGTGAGTTCCTGTTCTGACTCCCTTTGGTGATGAACAGCAATGTGTAAGGATAAGCTGAATATACCATTTCCTCCCCAATTTGCTTCTTGGTCATGATGTTTTGTACAGGAGTATAAATGCTAACTAAGACAGACTTTTGTTCAACTCCTTTGTACAATCTGATTGTATTTTCCTGTATTTCTTTAAGGCATTTATTTGTTTCCTCTTTAAGGGTTCTACTTGATTACCTGTGTTTTCCTGTATTTCTTTCAGTGAGTTATTCATATCCTCCTTAAACTACTCTATTATCTTTGTAAGATAGGATTTTAGATCAACTTCCTGATTTTCAGGTGTGTTGATGTGTCCAGGGCTTGCTGTGGTGGTAGAACTGGGTTCTGATGATGCCAAAGTATACTGGTTTCTATTGCTTGTGGGCTTGTGCTTGCCTCTTGCCATTTGGTTATCTCTGATGTTAGCAGGTGTGGAGACTGACTCTTGTGTCCTTGGGTCACTGCAAGTCTGCTGAGAGGCCTGTGCCACTGAATGTAGCAAGCCTCCCGTGACTCCTTCAGACCATGAGGTCTTTAGAGGGGCTGAAAAGCTGCTGATTTGTTGCCCTGGCTGCAGGAGATATTCTGGGAGGCCTTCATATTGTGTGGTCTATTGCCCTGTGTGCAGCAGAACTCGAGGGAGGATTTCAGATTGTTGTGTCTTCAGAGGAGCAGACAAGCTGGTAATCTTCCCTAGTGGAAAGGGCAAGGCTGAAGGGGAGTAGAATTTCAGGGCAGAGAAGTGGGGAAATCCGAGTTTATTGGGCTATTCAGGGTCCCAGCTGCTGCTGTTTTTTTAGGAGGGTCCTTTACCAGATGCTAGGCAGAACTCCAGGGGCCTTCAGACTGTGGTAACTTCAGAGGAACAGACAAGCTAGTGATCTGCCATGGCAAACAATCAGGGCAAAAAAATTTCCAATGGATAAAGAAAGCATATTCAATAAATGTGGTTAGTAAATAGTCTAATTAGCTGCTGCGAATGTAGAACAATGAAAATAGATACATACTTATCACCTTGAACAAAGTTCAATTCCACATGGATAAAGGACAGCAGCATAAAACCAGATACACTAAATAGAATAAAAGACAAAGTGGAAAAGAGCCTCAAACTCATTGGCATGGATGGCGAGGGCAGAGAAGGGGGCAGATTTCCTAAACAGAACTCCAATGGCTCAGACTCTAACATCAAGAATTGATAAATGGGACCTCATGAAACTAAAAGGCTTTTGTACAGCAAAGGACATAGTCAATAGGACAAATCTGCCACCTCCAGATTGGGGAAAAAAACTTCACTATCCCTATATTTGATAGAGGACTAATAACCAAAATATATAAAGAAGTCAAGAAGCTAACCATCAAAAAACCAAGTAAACCAATCAAAAAATGGGGTATAGAACTAAAACACAGAATTCACAACAGAGACATCTTGAATCACCGAGAAACATTTAAAGAAATGTCCAAGTTGTTAATGATCAGGGACATACAAATGAATATGATCCTGAGAACCCACCTTACACCAATCAGAATGGCTTAGACCAAAGTCTCAAGTGACAGCAAATGTTGACGGAAATGTGGAGAAAGAAGAACACTCCTCCACTGCTGGTGGAATTGCAAACTGGTACAACCCCTCTGGAAATCAATATGGAGGTTCCTCAGAAAATTGGATATAGATCTACCTGAATACCCAGTTATACCACTTTGGGGCATATAACCAAAGATGACCCACCATGCCACTGGGTCATGAATTCTGCTATGTTCAGAGTGGTCATATTTTTGATAACCAGAAGCTGAAAACAACCCAGATGTACCACAACAGAAGTATGAATACAGAAAATGTGGTTCATTTACACAATGGAATACTACTCAGATATTAAGGAGGAGGACATCATGAATTTTACAAGCAAATGGTTGGAACTAGAAAATATCATCCAGAATGAGATAACTAAAACCCAAAAGAATCTACATGGTATGTACTCACTAATAATTAGATATTAACTAAAAACAAAACAAAAAAAGCACAAAATACCTAGGATACAATCTACAGAACTGGAGAAGGTGAACAAGACAAAGGGCTTAAGTGAGGATGCCTCAATTCCATTTGGGAGGGAGAAGAAAACAATCATGGAGCACAGTGGGAGAGACCTGGGTGAAGACAGTTCAGGGAGGGGGAAAAGGGGAACATGATCAAGTACTGGCAAGGGTGATAGGACTAAAGCCCCAAGGGACAGCAGAATAAATAGAAGCTGGAAACATCAAGAGGTAGGAGATGGGGGGGACCTCCAGAATGTTCAAGAGACTTGGGAGGAGAGAGATGCTTATGCTTCAAAGGAGGGAAGGACCTTAGATGAAATGCCCAACAGCAGGGAGAGGAAATTTAAAGAGTCCATCTGAAGCAGAAACACAGGGCATCAAATAGAAGGATGGAGTTGCTAACCCACAGTCAAAAACTCTGACCTAGAATAATTCTTTTCTAAAAGAATTTCAGGGAGAAAAATAGAGAAGAACATAGGGAGTAGAGGCCCAGTGACCTGCCCAAATTGAGATCCAGCTCAAGGGGAGGCTCCAAGGCCTTATACTATTGTTGATGCTAAGGTGTGCTTACAGAAAGGAGCCTAGCATGGCTTCCCTCTAAGTGCCCAACAAGGAGCTGAAAGAGTAAGATGCAGATACTTACACCCAACCAATGGACAGAAGGTGGAGACTCCTGCATTTGAATTAGGGAAAAGCTGGAAGAAACTAAGGAAGAGGAAAACCCCATAGGAAGCCCAGCAGTCTCAACTGACCTGGACCTATGAGATCACTCAGATAGTGATCCACCCACGAGGCAGCATACATCAGCTGATATGAGGGCCCTGACACATATACAGCCCAGGAGTGCCTTGTCTGACCTCAGTAAGAGAAGGGAAACTTAACCCTGGAGATACTTGAGGCCCCAGAAAGTTGAGAGGTCAGGTGAGGTGGGAGGTGGGGTGCTCCTCTTGGAGAAGGGGTTGGAGGTATGAAATATGGAACAGTTAGATGGTGAAGTAGAAGGGCGATAATGACTATACTATAAAAGATCAAAGAATAATAATAAAAATAACTCTTAAAGAAATGCTTAATTTAAAAATATCATTGCATTTATTTACTCACTTGTGTAAGTGTACACAAATATCACTATCAATAAATGGAGATCAGAGGACAATTTTACATGATGTTCCTAGCTTTTTCAAGCATGTGTTTCTGTGGAACAAACTTAGATGCTGAATTTGAAGTATAGCCCCTTTTCTACCCTAGCCCACTCTCTGGCCATTAATAGTTTTATTGCATTGCATTTTATCATTCTACTTGTCTGCCTTGTTTTCTGTTTGTAAATCATTCAACATGAGGATCAATAATTGCAAAAGCCATCTTTCAATTATTTTTTAACTGGTATCCTGTGTCCTGTAGGTACATATCATGACCCAAGAAAGTTTATCATAACAATTTCACTAAAGTCTACATGTGACTAAAGTCTTGTGACCACAGTTGTTTAAATATCATATTGTTCATTATGTATCTGGATTACAAAGCCATAACTCCAAAGGAACATCTCTAATGACGGGGGTACAAGGAAGGAAAAAAATTCATTCTAGGGACCTTTTCAAGAGTGAATCAGTCACTCTGTGGCATGTGAGTTAGTATATGAGAAAATTAGAAAGAATTAGAGGCCATCTCTTGAAATCTATTAACAGAAGTAATGATGTTAGACCTCTACTCATATATCTAGAATCAGGAAGAACAGTAGAAACATTAATAGGTTGGTAAATTCAAAGTCTTAATCACTTTAATTTGAATAGTCTCTCTGTCTCTCTGTCTCTGTCTGTCTGTCTGTCTTTTTTTTTTTATAAAGTGAAGGAAATTGGGCTACTTTACTTTATGTCTTATTAGAGCATAATGCTTTTTTAAATTTTGTTTAATATTTTAATTATTTACATTTCTTTTTTTATTTGATATATTTTTATTTACATTTCAAATGATTTCCCCTTTTCTGGCCCCGCACTCCCATAAGTCCCATAAGCCCCCTTGCTTTGCCCTGTTTTCCCACCCACCCCTTCCCACTTCCCTGCTCTGGTTTTGCATTATACTGCTACCCTGAGTCTTTCCAGAACAAGCGGCTACTCCTCCTTTCTTCTTGTACCTCATTTGATGTGTGGATTATGTTTTGAGTATTCCAGTTTTCCAGGCTAATATCCACTTATTAGTGAGTGCATACCATGATTGATCTTTTGAGACTGGGTTACCTCACTTAGTATGATGTTCTCCAGCTCCATCCATTTGCCTAAAGAATTTCATGAATTCCTTGTTTCTAATGGCTGAATAGTACTCCATTGTATATATATTCCACATTTTTTGCATCCACTCTTCTGTTGAGGGATACCTGGGTTCTTTCCAGCATCCGGCTACTATAAATAGGGCTGCTATGAACATAATGGAGCACATAGCCTTATTACATGCTGGGGAATCCTCTGGGTATATGGCTAGGAGTGGTATAGCAGGATCATTTGGAAGTGACATGCCCAGTTTTCTGAGGAACCGCCAAACTGATTTCCAGAGTGGTTGTACCAATTTGCAACCTCACCAGCAGTGGAGGAGTGTTCCTCTTTCTCCACATCCTCACCAACACCTGATGTCTCCTGAATTTTTAATCTTAGCCATTCTGACTGGTGTAAGGTGAAATCTCAGGGTAGTTTTGATTTGCATTTCCTTGATGACTAATGAAGTTGAGAATTTTTTAAGATGTTTCTCTGCCATCCAAAGTTTTTCAGGTGAGAATTCTTTAACTCTGTACACCATTTTTATTAGGGTTATTTGGTTTTCTGGGGTCTAACTTCTTGAGTTCTTTGCATATATTGGATATTAGCCCTCTATCTGATGTAGGGTTGGTGAAGATCTTTTCCCAATTTGTTGGTTGCCAATTTGTCCTTTAGATGGTGCCCTTTGCTTTACAGAAACTTTGTAATTTTATCAGGTCCCATTTGTTAATTCTTGATTTTAGAGCATAAGTTATTGATGTTCTTTTCAGGAACTTTCCCCCTGTACTGATGTCCTCAAGGGTCTTCACCAGTTTCTTTTCTATTAGCTTCAGAGTGTCTGGCTTTGTGTGGAGGTCCTTGATCCATTTTGAGTTGAGCTTAGTACAAGGAGACAAGGATGGGTCAATTCCCATTCTTCTGCATACTGACCTCCAGTTGAACAAGCACCATTTGTTGAAAAGCCTATCTTTTTTCTATTGGATGTTTTCAGCCCCTTTGTCAAGGATCACGTGGCCAAAGGTGTGTGGGTTCATTTCTGGATCTTCAATCCTGTTCCATTCATCTGCCTGCCTGTCACTGTACCAATACCATGCAGTTTCTAGCACTATTGCTCTGTAATATTGCTTGAGGTCAGGGATACTAATTCCCCCAGAATATCTTTTGTTGTTGAGAATAGTTTTAGCTATCCTGGGTTTTTTGTTATTCCAGATGATTTGAGAATTGCTCTTTCTAACTCTATGAAGAATTGATTTGGGATTTTGATGGGTATTGTGTTGAATCTGTATATTACTTTTGGCAAAATTGCCATTTTAACTATATTAATCCTGCCGATCCATGAGCATGGGAGGTTTTCCCATTTTTTGAGGTCTTCTTCCATTTCCTTCTTCAGAGTCTTGAAGTTCTTGTCATACAGATCTTTCACATGTTTGGTAAGAGTCACCCCAAGGTACTTTATACTATTTGTGGCTATTGTGAAGGGTGTCATTTCCCTAATTTCTTTCTCAGCCTGCTTATCCTTTGAGTATAGGAAGGCCACTGATTTGCTTGAGTTGATTTTATAACCTGCCACTTTGCTGAAGTTGTTTATCAGCTGTAGGAGTTCTCTAGTGGAGTTTTTTGGGTCACTTATGTAGACTATCACATTATCTGCAAAAAATGATAGTTTGATTTCTTCCTTTCCAATTTGTATCCCTTTGACCTCCTTATGTTTTCTAATGCCCGAGCTAGTACCTCAAGTACAATATTGAAAAGATAAGGAGAAAGGGGGCAGCCCTGTCTAGTCCCTGATTTTAGTGGGATTCTTTCAAGTTTCTCTCCATTTAGTTTGACATTGGCTACCCGTTTGTTGTATATTGCTTTTAATATGTTTATGTATGGGACTTGAATTCCTGTTCTTTCCAAGACTTTAAGCATGAAACGATGCTGAATTTTGTCAAATGCTTTTTCAGCATCCAATGAAATGACCATGTGGTTTTTTTCTTTGAGTTTGTTTATGTAGTGGATTGCATTGATGGATTTCTGTATATTGAACCATCCCTGCATCCCTGGGATAAAGCCTACTTGATCATGATGGATGATTGTTTTTATGTGTTCTTGGATTCAGTTGGCAAGAATTTTATTGAGTATTTTTGCATCGATGTTCGTAAGGGATATTGGTCTGAAGTTCTCTTTCTTTGTTGGATCTTTGTGTGGTTTTGGTATCAGCATAATTGTGGCTTCTTTTTGGAGGCACTCAGGGCTATGAGTTTTCCTCTTAGCACTGCTTTCATTGTGTCCCAAAGATTTGGGTGCCTTCATTTTCATTAAATTCTAAAAATTCTCTGATTTTTTTCTTTATTTCTTCTTTGGCCAAGTTGTCATTGAGTAGAGAATTGTTCAGCCTTCATGTGTAAGTGGGCTTTCTGTTGTTTTTGCTGCCATTGAAGAACACTCTTACTCCATAGTGATCCTATAGGAGGCATGGGATTAGTTCAATCTTTTTATATTTGTTGAGGTCTGTCCTCTGAACAATTATATGGTCAATTTTGGAGAAGGTACCATGAGGTGCTGAGAAAAAGGTATATTCTTTTGTGTTAGAGTGAAAGGTTCTATAAATATCAGTTAGGTCCAATTGGTCCAAAGTTTCAATTAATTTTACTAAGTCCCTGTTTAGTTTCTGTTTTCCTGATTGGTCCATAGAGGAGAGGAGAGTGTTGAAGTCCCCCACAATTATTATGTTAGGTGCAATGTGTGCTTTGATCTTTAGTAAAGTTTCTTTTACGAATGAGGGTGCCCTTGCATTTGGCACATAGATGTTCAGAATTGAAAGTTCTTATTGGTGGATTTTTCCTTTGACCAGCAAGATGTGTCCTTCTGTATCTCTTTTGATGACTTTAGGTTGAAAGTCAATTTTATCTGATATTAGAATGGCTACTCCAGCTCATTTCCTGAGACCATTGGCTTGTAAAATTGTCTTCCAGCCTTTTACTCTAAGGTAGTTTTTGTCTTTGAAATTGAGGTGTGTTTCCTGTATTCAGCAAAATGTAGGGGTCCTGTTTCCTTATCTACTCTGTTAGTTTATGTCTTTTTATTGGGGAGGTGAGTCCATTGACGTTAAGAGATATTAAGGAATAGTGATTATTACTTCCTGTCATTTTTGATGTTATTTTTATATTTGAGTGGTTATCTTCTTTTCGGTTTGATGAAAGAAGGTAACTATCTTGCTTTTTCCAAGGTGTCGTTTCCCTCCTTGTATTGGAGTTTTCCTCCTATTATTCTTTGTAGAGCTGGGTTTGTAGAAAGATATTGTTTTTGTCATGGAATAACTTGGTTTATCCATCTATGGTGATTGAGAGTTTTGCTGGGTGTAGTAGTCTTCGCTGACAATTGTGTTCTCTTAGAGTCTGCTTGAGATCTGCCCAGGATCTTCTAGCTTTCATGGTCTCTGTGAGAAGTCTGGTGTGATTCTGATAGGTCTTCCTTTTTATGTTACTTGGCCTTTTTCTCTTGCTGCCTTTAATATTCTTTCTTTGTTTAGTACATTTGGCGTTTTGATTATTATATGATGAGAGGTATTTCTTCTCAGGTCCAGTCTGTTTGGAGTTCTGTAGGCTTCTTGTATTTTCATGGGCATCTCTCTCTTTAAGTTGGGAAAGTTTTCTTCCATAATTTGGAAGATATTTGCTGGCCCTTTCAGTTGTAAATCTTCACTCTCATCTATACCTATGATCCTTAGGTTTGGTCTTCTTATTGTGTCCTGGATTTCCTTGATGTTCTGGGATACAAGCTTTTTGCATTTTGCATTTTCTTTGTCTGTTGAGTCAATGGTTTCTATGGTATCGTCACCATCTGAGATTCTTTCTTCCATCTATTGTATTTTGTTGTTGATATTTGCATCTATGACCCCTGATTTCTTCTCAAGGTTTTCTATCTCCAAAGTTGTCTTCCTTTGTGATTTCTTAGTTGTTTCTACTTCTGATTTTAGATCCTGGATGGTTTTGCTTAGCTCCTTCACTTGCTTGTTTGTGTTTTCCTGTAATTCTTTAAGAGATTTTTGTGTTTCCTCTTTCATGACTTATGCTGTTTGATTCACTTTCTCCTCCATTTCTTTAAGCTTTTTTCTTTTTGTGTTTCTTCTTTATTGGCTTCTAGCTCTTGAGCCTAATTCTCCTGAATTTCTTTAAGTGATTTTTCTGTCTCCATTATAGGGGTTTCTAGCTTATTCATGTTCCCCTTTATTTCTTTAAGAGATTCAGTTATGTCCTTTTTGTGTTCTTCTAGCAGCATCATGACCAATGATTTTAAATCCAAATCTTGTTTTTCTGGTGTGTTTGTGTAACTAGGACTTGCTGATGTTGGACAGTTTGGTTCAGATGCTGCCATATTGCCTAGATTTCTGTTAGTAGTGTTCCTGCATTTGCCTTTTGCCATCTTGTTATTTCTGGTGTTGGTTGTTCTTGTCTCTTGCTGGTATTTGTGCCTCCTGTGAGACTGTAGGGCTATTTCTGCAACACTGGATGGCTGGGTTTCCCCTGTCGCAGATTGCTGATGTGCTGTCCTCCTCTTGGATTTCCTTGGAGCCCTAGTGTGCCTTGTCCCAGGTTGTCTGTGTGAACCAGGCGGTGCCTGTTTGCTCCTTCAGGGAATGCTGATGGTCTATGCTGTGGGACCTTTTCTGAGTGCTGGTCACTCTGCTGGGCAGCAGATCTCCCAATGGGGTTGGTGCACACAAGGCTAGCCTAGCTGCTGAGTCCCTGAGTCTAAGCAAAAGCCTGGCAGGCTTAGTCCTGAGCAAAGTTCCCCTCGGGCTATGACTGTTAATTGGTTCTGTCAGGTGGCCAGGATGGTGGAGTGTGTGCACGCTCCCTGAAAGTTCCGGGAGAGTCTGCTGGGCTAACAACCTCCTGGTCGGGTTGGCACACAGATGGCCCACCGAGCAGCCCAGGACTTGGGGGCAGTCCAGGGCCTTTCAGGTCCTAGACCCCTGCTATGTTAGCCTCGGGCTATGTCTGTTAGCCAGCTTTGCCTGCTAGAACTCTCTGGTGTCCCGTAGGCAAAATGGCAGTGCATGGGCTGGCAAACAACCTCCTGGCCGGGTTTGCACACCGATGACCCCACCAACAGCCCTGGGCCTGGGTGCAGGCCAACGCCAGTTGGGCTTAGACCCAGGAAGTTGGCCTTGGGTTATATTTGCATACCTCAGTCTGTTTGATATCTCTGGTGCCCGAGAACCAAGAAGGCCGAGAGACTCTAGTAACTGACTGGTGGGAGGCAGAGTTCTGATGTAGCTTCTGTGGGGCGAAAGGTGCTGTAAATCTGCCACTGCTTGCAGCCCGGCTAGCCAGCGAAGGTCAGGGGTAGCAGGCACAAGGCCTGCCTGGACCCTGTCACCTTGGTTCCACTGCTGATAGCCCTTCAGCTGGATCAGCTGCCGCTGCTGCTGCCACCGCTGCTGCTCTGCCGCCCCTTGCTTTCTCTCTCTCTCTCTCTCTCTCTCTCTCTCTCTCTCTCTCTCTCTCTCTCTCTCTTCTCTCTGTGTGTGTGTCTCTGTCTGTCTGTCTCTCTCCCTCTCTCTCACTTGAGGGGACAGTGATATTCATATTATGTCATGATATCATTCTGCTAAAATCTTCTAGAGTAAAGAATGACAGAGAGAAAATAACAAGTCATAAGATGTTATTATAGTGGCTCTCTAGTTTCACATTGAAATTTTTTCAATAACACCACATGGACTCTCAATTTTTAAACTAATTAGGTCATTTCAGTTTTCTGAAATCATGATTCCTATCATCATTTTCTAAAATACTTCTCACAATCAATGATTTCCTTTCTTCATGTCACTCAGATGAGTGTTAAATTGTGATATCAAATAATTAAAATCAATGTGAATGTACAGCACAGAGGCTATGTGCTATTGGTTAATCAGTTACATTTCTACTGTTTATCTGATTGAAAATGGAAAATATTGTCTCAGCATTGGAAACATCCTTCTTGGTACCAACTACTAAACTAAAATAAAGATAACATGAAGGAATTGGGGCACTGTGCTTCATGATAGAAACTAGACAATTCAAGTATTTCTACTATTGCTTACCTTAACATAGCTCCTAACTGAAATTACACAAATTAATAAAATAATTACATATAGCATTTACAGATAGTCACAAATAAATGCAATCTTTACTGTTCAGTATACTCATAAATATATACATATATATATATATATATATATATATATATATATATATATACTGAGAAAGAGACATAAAGATGGATAGAACAAGAAAGAGAGAAAAGAGATAGAAAAGGAGAGAGGGGGTGGACACAGAGATGGAGAAAAGCACATGTAAAGACTTGCAAATAAGCTACAAAAAGATAGATCACTTTCTAGGTAGCATCCTGTGGCTGGGTCCACATCTTCTGAGACCTCGTGGGAGAAACTGTTAGAGGCTTTTGGGAATTCTGTCTGTCATAAACTCAATAATTAACAAACTTCTGACAAGATTGAGTTTGATATAGATGGGTTATAACTGAATAGAATAGCAGTAGTCAAGACAGGATAGAAATGAGAAACTTAAGTAACTTTGACAGGTTGTGTAGGTAAAGTGTAGTTTGTATTAGCAAAGAGATATTTGGCTAGGACCAGAATGAGAAAGCTGGTGACAGAATAAGAAAATCGTGGTGACAACATGAGTTTATACAGGCAGATTTAGGCCTGTGACACAAACTGAGCACATAGGCCTTGAGAACAGGCCAGAGGTGAGCTAGCAAGGATAGGTACGCACTTGGGCCATTTTTCATTTATCAGATTGCTGGCAGTATGTTTGAATCCCTTAAAATACACATTGGAAAACAATGGTACCTGCTTCCTGAGGACTGCTCAGTAACAGACTATAAGGCCAAACTAGAAATTAGGATTGTCACGGGAATACCTAGGGGCCTCTTTGGCAATTCCCAGAATTGTCAGAAAACAATTCAACCTGACCCAGGAATTTTCGGCCAGCTGTAAGAGCCTAAGGGATTTAGAAACTGCTTTCAGAAAGGGAGGTCACCCAAGGGCCTAAGTCATAACTTGTAGGTCAGTCAGAAGGCCAGTCTTATGAACCGGGGCATTGAAAAACCAGGCTGTGGTGATGCATGCCTTTAATCCCAGCACTTGGGAGGCAGAGGCAGGCAGATTTCTGAGTTCGAGGCCAGCCTGGTCAGTACAGTGAGTTCCAGGACAGCCAGGGCTACACAGAGAAACCCTGTCTCAAAAAAACTAACTAACTAACTAACTAACTAACTAACTAACTAAATAAATAAATAAATAAATAAATAAATAAATCTTAGCTCAAAAGAGGCTGACCAGGCACTATCTGGGCATATAGGGTTCCTCCTACCATCTGGAGAAACTTCTTATCAATCAATATGCAGGTATGTGTTTGTGAGCTTCTGCAGTTTGGTAGCAGAAAATGGAGAATTGAGTGGTTGATTTGGGACCTTCTGACTATGTAACATACATGGCAGAGGCTGGGGGCAGGGTGGCAGCAGCTCCTGTGGGAGCTAGGTTTTGAGCATGGGAGCAGGCAGGGGAGCTAGCAGGTCAGAGGCATCTCAGGTCAGGCTTACAGGCAGGGTACATCTTCCTACCAGCAGCCAGAAGTAAGGGCCCTAAGTAGCCTATTTCATATGCTAGCAATGCATTTGTGGCCCTGCAGCACCAAGCAGGCTGGCTGAGGGATCCAAGCAGGAGCTGCCACTCCAGGGGAGACAGATGTCAAGGAAGTGGGAGAAGGGAAGCAGAGTTCCTGGCATGGGGGAGCCAGAACTCCTTTTCAGGTGAACCAGTTGAATCAGCAGGCCACAAATGAGAAAGGGGAGAGGGGAAAGTCTAAGCAAAAACAGCCTGACCCAAGGGCAAGACAGGTGGGCGTGTCCATGCCTCTCCTGGAATTCTAAACTGAGAGAAAGAGGAATGGGAAATGTCAATCCTAAAATGAGGATAGCTCTGAGCTCAAGAAATACCTAGGAACAGGCAGACGGTCACTCTGACCAGTGGAGTTTGGGGGCTTACCAGATCTGGCCTATCAAGGATGGTTGTGGCTGAGGTGAGATGCAAACATGCAAAGTTTCTGGATCCGAGTCATGGCACCAATGTTGTGATCATAAAAAGATAAAGAGTTCTAAGAATATGTTCTATGGGGTGAGTGGTGAGGTGTGGGGAAAAGGGGTACCTCAGCGGTGCCATGCCAAGGTATCCCTTGCCACTGAGGGACCAGCCACACACAGGTATAGCATAGAATAGAGTTTATTTGGGGAATGGAGGGGAGTTAAGAGGGTAGTAGAATCAGAGAAAGGCAGAGAGAAGGAGGGATTAGAGAAGTAGAGGACATCCATGATCACATGGAGAGGATGGGAAGGGAATGGCAAGAGAGGAGGAGCAAGGGGACAAGAGGCAAGAGAAAGAGACAAGAGAGTAAGAGAGGGATGAGGGGCTAAGCATCTCCTTTTATAGTGGGCCAGACCTCTATGGAGGGGTATACCTGGCTGTTGCCAGGTACCATGGGGATAGAGTCCAAAGTAACAACACATGTGTTTAAACATATACTTTCCCTGACGTTTATTTCATTGTTTTTATAGAGAGTTCAGTACACAGCACAATCTAACTCTCCACTTTTGACATAAGTGAACACAAGATGTAGAAGCCAGGCATATCAGCATGACGTTTAAATTATCAAGGTTTCGTGGCTGCTGATCCCCTGACATGTAAGAAGATGGGGATAGGGCCAAATCTGACTAGAGTGGCTACTACTGATGAATAAGGTATACAATGACCTCAGAATTTACCAAAACTGAAAAATTCCAACCAGCAAGGAAGAAGAAATAAATAACTTTCAAATGACAAATTATAATAATCAATAAATGGAAATATTTAACATTTTAATCATGATGAAAATTTAAATTAAAATTAGATCAGTATTTCATCTTACACAGAAAAATAATGGATATTTTCAAGAAAGCAAAGAATAATAATTGTGAGTCAGATGCTAGGAAAAACAACTCTATCTGACTGGTAGAATTTCTGTTCCCATGGAAACCAATACAGAGATTTGTAAGAATACAAATAAAAGAAACTTTGTATGTAATTTAACAATATGAATTTTAGGTATAAGACCTGCCCACCAAACCTATTTTCAGTCACTTTACTCAAGTGATTCATGGGAACTAATTGAAAATATTCAAATTATGGAATTACCCTAGATGTGCACCAGCAGATAAATGAATGTTTAAGACGTAATAAATAGGCATAGCAGAGTTTTATTCTCTTATTTCCAGTATAATGTGTTGTTAGGTGAAATAAATCACTAACCCCGACAAATATCACATGCTATTCATTTATAGGTGAAAGCTTGGAATAAAAGCATATGCACATACACATAATAATAATAATAATAATAATAATAATAGTAGTAGTAGTAGTAGTAGTAGTAGTAGTAGTAGTAATTCTAGTAAGCATTAGAAATTCATCTATTTCATCTAGATTTTTCAATTTGTTACCCAAATGTCCCCTGGATTTTAATAGTGTCTGTTATAATGTTCTCTTTATATGTCATGTTGCTAACCAGAGTCGTTAACTCTTTCAACAAACAAAATATTTGATTCTCTGTTCCTGTTTGTTTTCATTTCATCACCTTGAGTTCTTGTTTTTAATATTTTTCCATCTATGAATTTTTGTATTTACTCACTAGTATTTATAAAAATCCAAAAATGCATCTATATTTATACTTATTTTTATTGTTGTGATAATTGTGGCTTTGATAATTTATAGAATTTGTATAGCTTTTAAAACAGCAAACTAGCACTCTTAAAACTTCCCAATGGTTCCAGAATTAAGAGAGTGCCTCTCAGGAGACAGCTAAATCAGGCTCCTGTCTGCCAGCAATTGTTGGCATCCATAATAGAATCTGGGTTTGGTAACTGTATATGGGATAGATCCGCAGTTGGGGCAGTCTCTTGAAGGCCATTCCTTCAGTCTCTGCTCCACACTTTGTATCTGTATCTCCTCCCACAGGTATTTTGTTCCCTCATTTTAAGAAGGACCAAAGTATCCACACTTTGGTCTTTATTCTTCTTGAGCTTCATGTGGTCTGTGAATTGTATCTTGGGTATTCTAAGCTTCTGGGCCAATATCCACTAATCCGTGAGTGGACATCATTTGATATGTGGATTATGTCTTGGGTATTCCAAGTTTCTAGGCTAATATCCACTTATCAGTGAGTGCATACCATGATTGATCTTTTGAGACTGGGTTACCTCACTTAGTATAATGTTCTCCAGTTCTACCCATTTGTCTAAAAATTTCATGAATTCATTGTTTATAATGGCTAAATAGCACTCCATTGTGTATATATACCACATTTTTTTGTATCTTTTCCTCTGTTGAGAGACACCTGGGTTCTTTCCAGCTTCTGGCTATTACAAATAGGGCTGCTATGAACATAGTGGAGCAAGTACCCTTATCACATGCCGAGGAATCCTCTGGGTATATGCCCAGAAGTGGTATAGCAGGGTCCCCTGGAAGTGACGTGCCTAGTTTTCTGAGGAACCACCAGACTGATTTCCAGAGTGGTTGCACAAATTTTTGCAATACTTTTTGATATCTGAAATAAACAAATAATGAACTCTAGTGTCATCCTACATATCAAGAGGTTGTGTAATTTAAATATTTAAGGAGAATATAATAGCAGCAGTGGTACAAACTTACAAGCTAAATTTAGATTTTTATAAATTTAGGCAGTAATTCCCAGATATTTCATAATGAGTTGTTTTTAATGGCTATAGATCATAGCTCTCTGTATGATTTGTGCTTTTGATATTTAGTAATCAGATGTGCCTAATATAGAAAATAAAGGGACAGAAAAAATTGAAGTGACACATGTCCAATGTGAAAATAAACTATCAACTTAAATGCATGGTCCAACTAGAAATGAAAAAACAATCATGAAGACAGAAGTCATTTCCAAGCTAAAACACATGATTTTGCTGACAACTTTACAGAAGAGTTTTTATTTGTTTTTCTGCTAAACCTAGACCAAAAGATCTCATTTGGGATGAGGATAAATTCTTGCTTCTTAGTACTCACTAAACTTGAAGCTCTAAATCCATCTATTTATGAGGCTGGCCCTAAGGGACCACAAGTGAAAGAAGAAGGGAAAGTAATTTGTCACCTGCTACACTGATCACCATGGACTATTGACTCTCTCATTATCTCACCATGCAAGTTATCCACGTGCCCAAACGGATGCATTTGTCACAGAGCCCTGTGGGGGAAGACAACAGTTGTTTTATTGGATTTTGAAATTTCTCAGGCCCTTAATTACACTTAAAACAATCTGCAGTTATTAATCTTCCTCCTTCTTTCCCAAAGGCTCTACCCAGCTTGAGACTATGCTTGTCTGAGAAGATAACAACTTTGTGAGGACAATGAAATGTACACCATTTTATTACCATGACAGAAGGGTCAAGGTTTACATACATGAGGAGGTAGGCATGAGCCCTTACAAAATAAATGGGCTCCATCATTCTTTTCCCTCTCCTTGCTCTAAAGTCTTTGTACTTATTTTAATCATGAAGTTCCTGTATCTTATTTTAATTATTTCACACTAACAAAGTAGAATGTACACATAAATTATTTAATTTTTTTCTTTGAGGAGATGTCTTACTGTGTAGCTTATGATGTCCTAGAACTTACACCATTGCCCATGATGTCCTCGAACTTACAAAGATCTGTTTGTCTCCATTTCCCAAGTAGTGAGATTAAAGCCATGCTACTCCACACTCAGTCAATTTGTTCTTATGATTGCTGTTTTGCACAATGTTAGCATACAGAAAAACGTTATAACCTCATTAGTGGATTGATTTTAGCGAGTTTTGCTTGCCTGCAATACAACAGCAGTAGTTTCTTTGGTCTCGAGTTTCCAAAGGCAACAGAGAGTGTAGTGTGCAAGAGAGAAGAATCAGGAATAGGAAGCCATGATGAATTTTTAACTCTTTATGTGTTTCAATAAACAGCATACACATAGTTGATTAAGGTTCACTGCTTCTTTGAGATTTATATACAAGTACATAAGGATATACTAAAAGAGAAAAAATGATAATGTTATGTTTCAATCTACATATGTAACTAACGGGTTGTAGTTAGACACCATCCCTACTACCAAGAAGAAGAATGGATAAAATATTTTTCTCTCTTTATCTTAGAACTTAATATTCCATCTCAGTGTTTTATGCATTATCATATACAGAAATATTTGTGGCAGTAAAATGTTATAATACAGAAATTTTTAAAACATGTATAAGATTATATTTTAAAATGGATAAGGATTGCGATATAGCTTTGTTGAGCAAGGCACTAGTTACATCAGGCCTAGAGCTCAACTTTGACCAATGAAACACAAAATTTCAAATAATGACGCCAGGAGGATCACTTGGTTGGTGATGCCAACTATCACCAAACTGAAAATATTTGATTCCAGGATTATACATAGAAAGAGAAAACAAACCCTTGAAATTTGTACTTTAACTTCCACACATATGCTATCAAACACACACACACACACACACAGAGAGAGAGAGAGAGAGAGAGAGAGAGAGAGAGAGACAGAGACAGAGACAGAGACAGAGACAGACAGACAGAATCACAAAGCAAAAATATGATAAAATATCAGATATAATGACATTTCTTTGTAATGCCAGCACTATTACAGTATGTAATACTGTAATATTGGAAATGGAGGGAAATGGAGGGTGGAGATAGGAGAATTGCTTTGGTCAATCTGATATAGAGTGCATAGTCAATATCACAGAGATTAGAAGACACCCTTCTTCACCACAGTAGAAGGCAGAAAATATTTGAAAATGATGTTCTCTGTGCCCCCTACACACAAATTTCCATATGCACCTACACTCACACAAAGCAAAATTTTCAAAAAATCAACCAGAAAAGTAAAGAGAAGGTAAATAAAAGTAAAACATTTAAGAATTACAGCTTTAACACTCTTCAACATGATTAGAAATTTTAAGTGAAAATCCAAATGTACTAGCAGAAATACTAAATAACAGTAAAATAAATATAACAACTTATTATTTTGAATGTCAGCTCCCATGTTTTTAATACTTTCTCCTATTTATATTTATATAAATATATGATTATGGTGGTTATAGAAAAATATTATTATACAATTCTAAAAATCAGTTTCTCTCTGTGTGTGTGTGTGTGTGTGTGTGTGTGTATGAATGTGTGTACAGATGAACACATGCAGTCTTACAAGCACAGGTGTGATATATAGACATGTGTTTGGCTGAGTGTAAGTACATGTGTACACATGTGAATGTAAGAAGCAGATATCACTCTTCTCTGTTCACTTGGGAGAGTTTTTTTTTTGTTTTTTTCTTTATTAGTTAATTATTTTTTATTAAAATCTCATATTTTGCCCCACCTTCCAATGCCCCTTCTCAGAGTCCGTTCCCCAATCTCCCTCCCCTTTGCTTCTGAGAGAGTGACCCCTCCACTCTTCCACTGAACCTGGAATTAGTCTTGTGGCTATCAATTTCAGCAGTCCTCTTATCTCTTTCTGCCACATTGTTGAGGCAACCTGAAGTTCATCCTCAACCTATTTTGTTTTGTTTTGTTTTGTTTTGTTTTATTTTGCGCTATTGGAAGATTGTATGTAGACTCCAGTCTCACACTTGTGTATCAAGTGTTCTTTAATTCATTTATTTTTAAATAATGTTTTGCAACTTTTATTGGGGCACCTGCATGGTAGTCACCCTTGGCACAGGTAGAGGAGATATGATTTGTTTGCTTCTAAGAAAACATCATTGCCACTTTCCATTGTAAAATGGTGTGAAAAGATATTATGCAGAAAGTCTTGCTTGAAGTTGCCTGCTTTGCATTGATGATATCATGTAGGACCATGTCTTCCTGCTTCTTCTCTTTTCTGGTGAATCCATTGGAGAATATCTTAATGTGGAACATTTCTGTTTGACATGGACAATATGTGAGGGTCAAAGTCCTTTTTTCCCTCAGTATTAAAAATAAAGTAATCCTATTAGCATCAAGATTTGGAGTTAGTGCTTCCATCAACATCATGTTATTTCCTATTTCTTTCTTGATCTGTAAGTTATAACTGTTTCCCTAGGAATATTTTCTAGTTTGCTATTAAAATTCGAGATATTAGCCATGTAACAGTTAGTAGAGATTCAGTGTGAACCAAAATCAACTCAACATTTTGATCTTAGACTCTCCAAACCTTCAGAAATATGAGAAATAAATACATTTCTGTTGTTAAAACTCCTCAGTTTATTGTGTTTGGCAAACATCACCAGAGTGAACTAACACAGCTTTCATTTCCTTATCTCTAAGGTATATATAAAATCTTATTTTGGGAAATTGCAGGCACCAGAATATAGAATGTATACTGAGTGCTTAACCAGTACCCAATAATATCATCAATTTCCTCCATTCAGTACTTCCTTTAATTTTATAGTGGCCTGATACACTTTTATTTTTTATTTCATTTGGGATTCTTATTTATTGTTTATATGATAAAGTGATCATATCCTTTTCTTGTCTATTAATTTTTCATGATTCCTCAAATGTTCCCTGTATACATGGATGTGTATTACATTGAATAGTGGGGTTAATATATTATTTGACTTTATTTTTTACATGGCATCAGTGCTCTTATTCACAGGACTATTTCTCCAGATCTTAAGTTTTTCTAGTATATAATTGAAATACAAATGTTTGTCTTCAGCAAACTGAGTTGCATGTGCTTCCAAATATATTGGAGGCCCTGGGCAGTCATCATGGCAGACAACCTCTTAGTGAAAACTCACTATTCACATGCACATTGTTTCCAACAGATATTTTTACCTATATCACCCAGGCTGCCCAGGGTTTACATCCAGCTTCTTCTATTAAGCTACCCACAAAGACATTTCATTGTTGACATGACTTACTTGCTATTGAACAGGACAAGAGTTCACAAAGTCTTATGAAATGTCTTAAACTCTTTCACATGTCACATGTTTTTTGACCCTTTCAGTTCTTTGATTCCATATGTAAAAGAGGGAAAAATGAGGTTGATTGCTTGTTCTATAAACATTGAACATATCCATGTTCATTAATGGCTGGTCATGGACCTGGAAAATAGGTAGACTTCCAATCAAAAGTGTCTTTTGTCCTATTGCTTTCTTCCTTCACAGTAATACTTTGCCTTCTTTCTGAACTCGGGTGCTACAATGTCATGCTATTCTGTGAGTCAACCTTTCCTTTTCTGTGTAGGAAATTCTTGCATTCCAAAAGTCATACAAAAATAGCGTTTAGTTTGTTTATTAATAAACACACTGGTAATAATTCAGTAATTAGTTTGGAATGCCTTTTGAGAGACTTCACTTAAACAGAAAGAAAGCCTTTCAAGATATACAAAGACCTAGGTATCCTTTGTGATTGTAACAACCCTTATTGAAAAAGAGGCCATGAACTTGAAGGAGAATAAGTTAGGAAAAACATAAATGTGAAACTTTAAAGAGAGAAAGGAAAGGGAGAAATGAATTTATTATATTATAA
Organism: Apodemus sylvaticus; assembly: GCF_947179515.1. Lineage (NCBI taxonomy): Eukaryota > Metazoa > Chordata > Mammalia > Rodentia > Muridae > Apodemus > Apodemus sylvaticus. Next base: position 104,879,021 of record NC_067473.1, on the reverse strand, counting down.
TCTCAAGAAATAAAACAATAAAATAATATTAAGTATTTCACACAGATATATAATTCTAAAAATATATTAGACAAAGACATAATTATAATTTTATAATTCATGCAAATATATACACAATTTATTTTAATAGCATTTATAATATTTAGATTAAAAAGCTTAATTGTCTATGAATAGCTAAGTAGATGACAGTGCCAAATGTAGTAGGAAGAGTTATGTAAAAATATGCAGAATTATGCAGCAATTAACAATTATGTTTATTCATAGTTCATGCATTCACTAAATGTTTATATTTCATCATTAAAATTATAAAATGTATCGATCATCAAAGGTTGTATAGATATCAACTTTCATGTGGATGATATTAAGAATTGCAGAAAATATAATTCTATAAGTATCAATAATTAATATCACTTCCTAGTGTGTAGGTGAGAATTAACACTGATATTAAACTCACTTCCCCAGTGTTTGAGAGTATAAGACATATTGTCATTAAAAACTGAGTTAGAATATGATTTTTAATGTAAAAGAGATGAACATGAGATATTCTTGGAAGCCAAAATAAGAATGTAGATTTAGGGGCTAAACAAAAGCAAAGGGATTGGTGGTTAAGAATGTCCACTGTTCTTCCAAGGATTCTGAGTATCTCAACAGCTATGTTGGGAAGCATATAAGAGCCTGCAATTCCAGCACTAGGGACCTTCTGCCCTCTTACAGCCTCTATGGGCAACTGGACTCATGTGTACATCTACGGACATGCAGAAACACACATACAAACACACAAACACACACACACACACACACACACACACACACACATACACATACACACACAGAAACTCACAGAGAAACTTATAGTCAAAATGAACATAAATAATTTAAAAAAATATAGAAATGATCATATACACATAAATATAATGCCACATATATTTTAATTAATTAATTTGATATGTTTAAATTCACTTTATATTCCAATCACAGCACCCTTCTGTCCTCTCTTCCCAGTGCCACCCTTGCAAATCCCTGCCACATGTGTTTAATAGATAAGCTTTTCAGGATATTTCAATTACTGTTAAAATTTCTTCTTATTTATTTTTATTTTATGTATATGTGTGATTTTCTTAGTTGTCTGTGCATCTGCTTAGTGCAGTGTCCACAAAGGCCAGATTAGAGTATTTTGTTTTGTTTTGTTTTGTTTTGTTTTTTTGAGACAGAGTTTCTCTGAATAGCTCTGGCTGTCCTGGAACTCACTCTGTAGACCAGGCTGGCCTCAAACTCAGAAATCAACCTGCCTCTGCCTCCCAGAGTGCTGGGATTACATGCGTGCGCCACCACCGCCTGGCTAATTTTTGTTGTTGTTGTTTTTTGGATTTATTTTTTTTTTTCGAGACAGGGTTTCTCTGTATAGCTCTGGCTGTCCTGGAACTCACTCTGTAGACCAGGCTGGCCTTGAACTCAGAAATCTGCCTGCCTCTGCCTCCCAGAGTGCTGGTGCACCATCACCGCACAGCTTGAAAAGTAAATAAATACAATAATTTTCAAAAAGAAAGGATTGTTGCATGTTCTCCAGGCACTTCCTCTAATTTCCCAGTGTAGTACTTAGGGATATTACCTAATGCCCATCTACTGTATCAAAGACCTGAATTAAGGCTGTGTAAGCTGCATCTGAAGTTACTTTCTTGTCTATCAAATGACCAAAGCTAAGCATTAGCATGAAATGGTTATATGAAGAAAAGGAACAGTATATTTGACATGAATGTAAAGCAGTCAGCTTCAAATTATATTTACTTTGTTATTTATGAACTCATATTTGACTTTAAATGACTAAAGAAAATGTCAAGTTGGTCCCTGTTTATTTCTTCACACTCGTTTGCATTGTCTTCTTTAGAAAAATAATCACAAAACACAGTAGAAATTATGGTCTACTCCCTTGAGAAAATCAGAAATCATATTGAAAATTATGAGCATTGTTTGTTCTTTTCTATAGAGCTATTCAATTACAGGGTTATATTACTAGGTTTGCAAATACTAATATTTATTTTATATTTTCTAATATAATTCAGAAATTTTTCACTCGTTTTATTGCTTTTATTATTGCAATCATGAGAGTTAAAAATTCCTTCACTTGATTATAGCAAGCCATTGAACAGATTCTGTACCTTTAAAAGTGTATGTACAGAAGAGATTAATACAACCTTTTCTTCTGTGGTAAACAATACTATATTCATTCAGGAACTTTCTGAACTACATCCACAGTCAGGCACTGACCCAAAGAGTCCTGTGTAGTGTTGGAGAGCAACCTTAGAAAATAACACATAGGAGTTGAATGAGCTGTTTGGTTGGTTTTTCTTTTTTTTTCCACTTCCTTTCCCAACCCTGACCCATGTCCTCCTTGGCTTGCTCTTCGCTTCTTTCTTCTGTTTTGTTTGCTTTATTATCAATCCGAGATCAAGATTTTTGAATATGCTTTTATATAGTCAAGCATATTTCTCAGAAGTTCACTTTGTCAATTTTGGTGCTCAATTTTAAAATTCTTATTTTTAGTAATTTTTAAGGGATTTAGTCTATACTTCTTGAAAATTATTTATGAAATATAGATCTATTGTTTCATGTGTAGAGTTTTCAAACAACTAATATATGGCAATGCCTTACCTGTCAAGGTTTTTTTGTTTTGTTTTGCTTTGTTTTTGTTTTTTCTCTAAGAATAGAGTTTATTCAGGGCATAGGGAGGGGAGTTAGGGTAATAACGCAGAGAAAGACAGAGAGAGTAAATAAGCTCAGGCCAGCCATGTGGGGGAGGTGGAAGGGAAGGGTAAAGGAAAGAGAACAGATGGCAAGAGAGAAGCATGCAGAAAGCAAGAATAATAGAGCATGTCAAGGTTTTGATTCCCCCTTTCAACAGTGTTTATCAACAATAAAAACTATCACAAAAGAGCGACATGTGCATTTGTTAGGTCATTTTATAGTGTATTTGAAAATTGTCATTTTAGATAATTTTATATTAAAGCTGTTTTCTTCATTAACTAATAAATAATAGCTCAATTGTCTTGAAACTAAATTACCATAAACAATTGGAAGCATGGCATCTCCCATTTCTTAAGTATATGAAGTAAATTAAGTAATCTTGGTTTACTTAATAACAACTCTGATGATCTGAGAATCAAGACATTGTCTTGTAAATTATCCTTATACCAAGGTGCCAGCCTCACTTATCAACCACTCTCTTTCCTTTCCAGATTTCACATTTAAATTAAGCATGCCTTTACAATGTTTTAAGATTAAAAATACTTATGTATTATATTTGATAGAATTTGATATAAAATATCAATTTACTGTGATTAGTTTATTAGTATTTAATAATTTGCAGACCATGGCATTATGGCATTTTGTTCTTTAAAACAACCATGATGTCAGACTCAGTAATGGGAGAAGCAGAAAAATCAGTGCAGATGGGATATGATGAACCTCCTAGTGTGAAAATTGAAGCTTATTGTACCAGATTTTGAATTTTGTCAAATAAAAAGTTATTTTATATTAAACTAATATAACTATTTTGAGTGAAGAGTAAAGTACTCTAAAACAAAGTATATTCCTATATTAAGAATATTTCTTGATATGGCCCTCCAAATGCTGAGGCAAGATAAAGAATGTAAGTTTGAGGCATGCTTGAGTTGTACAATGAGTTTAGACCAGACTGGAATACATAGAAAAACCTAACCAGACTAGCCCCAATGAAAAAAAAAAAACAAAGCATCATACTTTTAAATGTATTAGGTATTATAAACTTTAGTGACAAAATAGAATGGTGTAAGTCCTGCAACAATCATAAATTCTATCTTCATGGATATGTAGTGAATGCATCTCTGCTCGTCAGGCATCCAGATATGTAAATCTGTTACTCATAGGACATCTAAACAGAACAAACATTTAGAGACTTCATATCCTCAAGTATCTTAATGAAATCAAATAAGAATAGCTTTGGATCTCTTCTTTATCAAAAATGTACCTTGTAAGTTATAAGGTAGAGAGTATTCATGGTATTTGTTTACATAATCTGTGTGTCTTTAAAGTATTTTATAATCATAATATCCATAAGTTCTTCTGAAATGGAAGCTATGAAAAGGAACAGCAGTCAATGTAAAAGCTAAATTAAAGATGGCAGCCCATTTATTTTCTTGACAATCTTCACAAGTAATGCTATAAAATGACAAGAAAAAGTATTGAGAAAAAATATTAAATTCTCATTATATGACTGTTACAGACTTTTGCTCTTCAGAAAACAAAATATCACACTGTCAGTGTAGCAGAATTTTTAAAAACATTCAGCAGCTCATTTTGATGTGTGATTCAGTGATATATGAGACTGTGAATCACATATTGAAATACATCATCTTCAGAAGAATTCAACTTCATGTGAGAATCAGCTTCTTATTTGGAAGACTTCTTTTATTCACTGAGACCTACACATGTGCCCTTGAGACATTACACAAATCTCACTTGTCGTAATATTTTATTGTAATACTAGATATGTGTAACTTTTTCTGCTGGGTTTGCTATATATGCTTCTTCCCCCTCTTGAAGCCAAGCAGATCTTTTTGATCTGTGGTTTAATTCTACTGTACTCTAACACATAATAAAACTAGGGAAACAATACTGCAAACAACATTCATCACTGCCCAGTGAGCAGGACAATTTTCCTTTGCCACATTCCATTAATTCTGGAACCAAATATTTTTCTACTTTTCTTTTATAGAAAATATATATTATTTATAAAATACATTCTGATTATGATTTCCCATGATCCACCTCTTCCTAGATGTTTTTGCTTTCCCTCCCATATGAATCCACACCTTTTCTCCCTTTACATAGGAAAAAAAAACATGGATATTAAAAGTAATAAGTTAACACCAGATGAGATAAAGCAAAAACAAATAAACCTGACTAAGACTAGACAGATAAGTAGACAGAAGGAAAAGAGCAAAGAAAAGAGTACAAAAAAAACACATATAAATGCAGAGGCACACTTATTTGCACATAGAAATTTCTTAAATTCTCAAAACCAGAAATACAATACAATATACACACAAAAGGACCGGAAATGACATTGAATTCATTTTGTGTTGGTCATCTACTGTTAGGCATGTAGCTTGCCCTTAAGGGTGGTTTGTATACACAGTGCAATTCCATTGTAAACATCTAATTTGTCATTTAGGAAGGGTTATTAATTGGGGTTAACGTTTTAGTTAGGAATGGAAGTTTGTGCCCACTTCTCTTTTCAGCACTGAGATCCCACCAGTTGCAAGCCCATGTAGGCTTTATGTTTTTGCCACAGTAACTGTGAGTTCCTGTATGCATAGGTCCTACTGTGTTTAGAAGGCCTTGTTTCCTTAGTGCCCCCTCTCCCACTGGCTGTTAACAGTCCTTCCAACTCCTCTTCTGTAGCTTCACTGATCTCTCATATTTGGAGGGCCCATATTTTTATACTTCAGGAATATGAGTTGCAAGATCTTTCACTTTCTGCACATTTTTTGTGTAGTTTTAGGTGTAAATATAGCCTCATGCTTTGTAGCTATTTCCTCTAAGGTAAAATCCTGTTTTGCATGGAAACATCTTAAGATGCTGGATATTGTAGAAGAAGGTATACAAATTAATATATTTAGGAAGTTCCTTACACTGACTGTAGTAATCACTAGGTCTGTTGGTCATATTATTAGACAAGCTTATCTGACTAGACAAAATTCAACCACTTGAGCTAATAAGATGTTCAGCTCAATGAAGCTACCTAGGGAAGACACTGTCCAAACCAGTAATTAGACTGTATACTTCAATTTTCCAGGTTTCCTGACATGTTATTCATGGTATGTGATACTGCTCTCTTAGAGTCATTTCTGCTCCTGTAAATGCTCCTCATGCATATTCCTATAAGTAGCCTCCATAAAATTCATCACTTCAGCAAGCTGGTCTTTGGTGGTTTCCATAATTTGGTCTATCATTTGTCAGAAATTTGTCTTTGTCTCCCCCCCCAAAAAAATCCCATTCATCCATAACACTTCAAGGTCAAACATTTTAACAATAAATTTTTTATAGAAAAAATATATTTTGTTGTACCAGATTAACATTATGAATTAAGTGAAAAAGATATGTTCTCCTTCATACTTTTTTCTGAATTCCATTTGTCCTGCCATGAAGTTTGCAGTACTAGCCCACATTTTGGAAAAAAAATATTTATGAATTAAAACCTTTGACATATTTATATTTTTGTCTTCTCACTTTACTAGACTGAAGATTTTAGAGGCCAAAAATCAGAAAATATACTATGGTCTTGAAGGGCTAACTAGCTATGAGGTGCATAAGTAATCTACATTGCACAAGTATACTGGTCAGAGGATAAGTTATGGTCTGTACACTGTCACTTTCTGTCTTCTGCCACTTCTCTCAAAGTACTCTGACCAATGCTCAAGGCAATGTGACAGTCATTGGATGTCAATTCAAAGAAAGGAATAGCAATAGCATGGTGATGGACCCTTGACCATGGTGTGGGATTAACTCTATTTCAGTCTAGTGTTGTTAGATATATTTTTCTTATCATTTGTCAAGAACTTTGTCACAAAATCATTATGCAAAGTCACCCTGTTGATTTGATTTCTTATAGGAAGAAACTGATGGACAAAATGACGAAAACACAGAAAATAATAGCTATTAGACAATGAGAACCATTTATTTTATACCTAGTACATGGTGGAGGCATGTATACATTTGAACTGTAAAATGTAGAGAAGAAATAAACCAAAATTGCCATTTGTAAAACATGTATTCCTTTGTAACTGAAAATTACCTCATATAAAAAAGATCCTGAACATTTCATGGCATCTTTCTTTTTTATTGCAGATATAATGCCTAAATGCTCTGATGCATAAATACTTTTGGATAACTGTGCTATCTTGGCACCAGAGCTTATATTGTCAATGTTACGACAGCAGCACAAAGTTATTCTTAGAAAGGGAAAATGTAATAAAACATGACACTGATAATGTTATGTTTAATTCATGGTAATTTGATGTTTGTGTTTTTTTATGGTAAAAGTAAAATAGCTGCTGTAAGATAGGAAATTTCACTCATTTTATGCCAAGTCTTTATTAGGATGCCTGTAAAAGCATCAAATAATTACAACACACAATTTAGTTACAACTTATTACAACAAATAACTCCCAAATTGAAATGTTAGCTTGAATCATTTTAGAAAAACAGCAACAAAAACTGCCGAGTTATTGCAGAATGCTCCATAGACTGAGCAACATTCTGATAACGTACCACAGAAGATTTTCCCAAATGTCCAGTAAACATCAGAGGGTACAGATTCATCTCACTACTATCGTTTTCTTTCTGCAATTTGCCAGTCTTAAGCCTTTGGCATCATGAGTAGAGTTTATTAAGGCAAAGGAATATTTAAACATAAAATGCTTCGACATAACATTGATTATGTTGCTGTTCGAGTAGCATAATAGTTGCATGACTTCTTAAATATGGTAGTTTTACCTCAAAGTTTAGTGGGGGAAAGAGAGTTCAAGGTTGATAGGATGTAATATCCCAAATTCTAAGTGAATAGGGAAAGAAAAATGAAATGTATAATCGCCCATAAAAAATTAAGTCCAGTATTAATAAGTAAATGTTATTTAATATTTAAAAATATGTTTTAATAAAACAATATTTTCTTATTTTTGAGTAAAAACTGAATTATATAGTTACTATATAACCTTTCTTCAATTTACCTTTAACTATCTTAAGTCCACAAATTTTCTTTACTGCTACATTTTTTTCATCAAGAAAAGAACCTGTCAAAGATTTCTGGGAATAATTTTAGAAGTGATATTTTGTAGATAAGAAGTTTTCAAAATTGAACTCAAATTATTATATTGAACAGTTGAGAGTTTAGCTGGGTACTGTTACCATAGTGTTTTGTCTTTGGGTCTTCCTGATGAATTATAATTATAAAAGACTTCTAAATGGAGAATAATCATTAGGAGTTAAATAATTAGTATGGGAATTTTGTGTATATGTTCATGTCACACTGAGGGGGGTTGTATGTGGGCGTCTGTTTAGTATTAATTGCTCTATTAGTAAATGCTAATGTGGTAAAATGGTTATTTTATACATTAGAAACAATAGACATCAAATAGATTTTATTCTGTTAAGTGGATACTGTTAGAACCTGAGTCTTACAAGTTTCAGAACTGAAAGAACAAGATAAAAATATTGTTTTAGTTTATTTTCTATTTATATGACAACTTTCCTATATTTGAATGGTCTAATAATATCTTAAAAATTAAAAGTATCTGTAAATGTAGTACAGCAAAAAATACACAAGGTCTTTTTTTCATTTTTATTGGACATTTTAGTTGTTTACATTTAAAATGTTATCCTTTTTCCTGGTTTGTTATGGTTCCTGACCTATATCTTTTCAAAAACACTATCACAATTAATCTTAATAAAAATTGTTTAGCCTTTATATATGAATAATAAATATATATTCTGGACTACATTTCAAAGTACAGGCATTTATTTTTTTTTCTGTCTTCAGATTCTTCAGTATGGGATTCATATTATTCATATTGTACCCTCAAAATAAAGAAAGCTTGAAATCAATACACTGGTCAAGTGGAGTTCTAGCCTTATATCTTATTTAACCATTGACTCTGTAATTGAGACAAATGACAATAGAATACATTTGTCAAAGAAGATTAATATAAGAGATTTGAGAAATCTTTATTTTGTCTCATTCTTTTCACAAGTGATGATAATTTTTCATATTTTTTGAGTAGGAATAAACAGACAAAATTAGATGTTGCTAAATATGGAAAATATGTTACCTCATTTTATTTAACAACCCAACTGTAATGAATGACCTCATAGCCATGTGCAAAATTTAATTAGAATACAAATGAAGCTCTATGATGTAATGTCTCTGTATATATTTTTAATTATACACGGATTGACAATTATTACACTGGACATTATAATAAACTTCAATTTGCTGAAGTAGAACCCAGTTATGGATTCATTCAAGCTACAGTTCTTACCTAGTCTAGAAATTTAATTTTAGTAAAAATTAAATGTTCAAACTTAATTAGTTCCCTATCTGATTTTTCTTGATGTATAATTGGGTCATTTTTTACTTTCTTTGTGCTAAAGTTCATATTTTTTACAATATTAGTTTAGCCTCTAGGTAGAAAATTTTATTTTCAGTAAGTATGCATGCTTGCTTTGGTGCTCATCTTGAGAACATGTTTTCGAATTTCTTTTCTTCTTTGTATTCCCCATTCTACTTTGTGGCAAATCCTTTATTTATAGTTCTTGATGTTATCATACACTTCATTGTAACTCTTTACTGTTCACATTAATATAAGACAAAGTAATTCTAGACACTTCAAACTTACGATTATTTCAATAAATAAAATCTCATCATTTCTAAACTGTAAGTTTTATTAATCCAAGTGAAAAACAATTGGATGAGTTATATCTGATACATCTACATATGCATCTATATTTATATCTATATATGAATATCACATAGATTCATGAAAAAAGTATCTTAAATACATTAAATAGATTATCTTATGGAATCTTTACAACAGCCTTAAGTAAGACATAGTCAATCTTTCTGTACAATAGAAATATCTATTTAAGTATGTTAAATTTTGTTCCTGTGATGTCACAGCAAGGTGAACTTTGAGAGAAAATCAATTCATATTTTGAGACACTATAATTAAACACAATTTATCCTAATGGCAGAGCTATTGATAGGAGATACAGTATAGTTTTGTGGCCACCTGTGGTAGGGAATAAAAAGAAAACATTTCCTATCATTAGACCATACTTTTACTATTCATGTTTACTTATATTTCCCTTTATTCTATCCATGAAAAATTTTCACATGATATAATTATTTGAGTATTGAGTACATTTTTCCCTGTGGATGATAAGATATTAACCTTTATTCTCTGTGAAAAATCATTTTAAAATATAAGTCAGACAGTACAACAGGGGGGCGGGATTATATAGGTACTGAAGAGGACCTGCAGCATTCAAAATAATCATGGTGGGCCATTGTATAACTATTTAAAATTCATTTATTCATTAATTCCTTTTAAATTCCGATATTTGCAACCTTCTACTCTCAGCCCCCCTTGCACAGCTCCTTCAATTCCCTCCTCTCCTGGTCTGAGAAGGGACCCCCTCCTCCTGCACTGGGTATCAAACCACTGCAGGATTTGGTATATACTCTCTCACTAAGGCCAAAAACTGCAGTCTAGTTAGGGTAACAGGATCCATAGGCAGCCAGGCAACAGATTTAGGAACAAGACCAAGTCTCACATCTGATACATAGGTGCAGAGGGCCTAGGTCCACCACATACTTGCCTGTTGATTGTTGTTTCAGTATCTAGGAGATCCAATGGTCCTAGGTGAGTTAACTCTGTTTGGCTTCCCTATCCTCTTGGGGTCCATCGATCACTCCCACTACTCTTCCATCTAATATTAAGCTGTTGTCTCTGCATCTGTTTTGGTCAGCTGTTGCATGGAGTCTTTAGAGAACAAGTATGCTATGATGCTGTCTGCCATCATAATAGATTTTCATTAATAATGTCAGGGATGTGTTCTTGCCCATGGATGGATTTCAATTTGGTCTGGTCCATTACATACCTTTTAATGAAAGCAGAATTTACTCTTCAGATAAGTCTGACAACTTTTATTCTGGTAAGGAAGCTTTGAAAAATCTATCAGGCTTTAGGCCTTGCACTATCTCTGAGAGTTTCTTTACTTTTCAAATTTACACTCCATTTGGTCAATATCTTTATGTTTCAGAACGTATTTAGAGTTTTAAATTACATTTTGACTGAGCCACTGATTTGGTCTTATGAGTCACATACCCCAACCACAGAACTTCCAGGCATCAGAAATTCACTGTCAGAGGACTGGCCAGCATCCTCCTCCTGCATCTGAGTAGGCAGGTACCTCCAGGAGCACAGGGAACACCAGTGTGACAGAACAGGTGGGACAGGGTACAACAGGGCCCCACCTGCACCGAGGAGCTGGTCCAAGCCACAGCACTCTATACCAGGGAAGAGCCAGTCACCAAGGCATGCTGAGACAGGCTTGAAGGTACACAGGAGGTACAAGCACCAGCCAGAGACAGCAGGACCAACTAACACCAGAGACAACCAGATGGCAAAAGGCAGATTTAGGAATGCTACCAACAGAAATCAAGGCAACATGTCACCACCTGAACCCAAGTCTACCACAATAGCAAGTCCTGGATACCCCAACACACCGTAAAGCAAGATTTGGATATAAAATCACAGTTCATGATAGTGATAGAGGGCTTCAAGAAGGACATAATTAACTCCCTTAAAGAAATATAGGTAAACACGGGTAAACAAGTAGAAGTCCTTAATGAATTACAGGAAAGTACAACTAAACAGATGAAGGTATTGAACAAAACCATCCAAGATCTAAAAATTGAGGTAGAAACAATAAAGAATCACAAAGGGAAACAACTCTGGACATAGAAAACCTGGGGAAGAAGTAAGGAGTTGTGGATGCAAGCATCATCAACAGAATACAAAAAATAGAAGAGAAAATCTCAGAAGCAGAAGATACCATAGAAAGCATTGAACCAATAGTCAAAGAAAATGCAAAATGCATAAAGCTCCTGACCCAAAATATCCAGGAAATCTAGGAAAAAAAATGAGAAGGCCAAACCTAAGGATTATAGGTATAGAAAAGAGTGAAGATTTCCAACTGAAAGGGCCAATAAACATATTCAACAAAATTATAGAAGAAAACTTCCCTACCCTAAAGAAAGAGATGCCCATGAACATACAAGAAGTCTACAGAACTCCAAATAGATTTGACCAGAAAAGAAATTCCTCTCCTTTCACATAATTAAAACACCAAATGCACTAAGCAAAAAAAAGGGGGGGCAAACAAACAAACAAACAAACCAATATTAAAAGCAGTAAGGGAAAGAGGTCAAGAAACATAAAAAGGTAGACCTATCAGAAGTACACTGGACTTTTTACCAGAGACTATGAAAGCCAGAAGAGCCTGGACGCATGTCATACAGACCCTAAGGGAACACAAATGTCAACCCAGGCTGCTATACCCAGCAAATCCCTCAGTTACCAGATGGAGAAACCAGGGTATTCTAAGTCAAAAACAAATTTGCACAATATCTTTCCATATATCCAGCCTGGATAAGGATAATGAGTGGAAAACAACAGAAGAAGGGAAAAAGCAAGATATTAATCTTCTATTAACAAACCAAAATCAAGAGACCCACAGAAACATAACTCTTCCTCTAATAACAAAAATGACAGGAAGCAACAATCACTTCTCCTTAATATCTCTCAATATCAATGGACTCAAGTCTCCAATAAAAAGACATAGACTAACAGAATGGATACATAAGAATGGATACATAAGCAGGACTCAACATTTTGCTGCATACACAAAACTTACCTCAGGCACAAAGACAGACACTACTTTTAGAGTAAAAGTCTGGAAAACAATTTTCCAAGCAAGTGGTCTCAAGAAACAAGCTGGTGTAGCCATTCTAATATTGATTTAAAATCGACTTTCAACCTAAAGTAATCAAGAAATAAGAAAGGACACTTTATACTCATCAAAGGAAAAATCTATCAAGATGAACTCTTAATTCTGAACACATATTCTCCAAACACAAGGGGGAATTCATACAAGAAACTTTAATAAAGCTCAAAGTGCACATTGTACCCCACACAATAATAGTGGGAGAGTTCAACACCCCAGTCGCATCAATGGACAGATCAGGAAATACAAACTAAACAGAGAAACAGTGAAACTAACAGAAGTTATTAACCAAATGGATTTAACAGATATCTATAGAACATTTTATCCTAAAATAAAGAATATACCTTCTTCTCAGCACCTCATGGTACCTTTTCCAAAACTGACCAAATACTTGGTCATAAAACAGATATAAGAAGATTGAAATTATTCCATGTACCCTATCAGATCACCATCGTCTAAGACTGGTCTTCAATAACAACAAAAACAACAGAAAGCCCACATACACATGAAAACTGAAAAACACTCTACGCAACAATAGCTTAGTCAAGGAAGGAATAGAGAAAGAAATAATTTTTAGAATTTAATGAAAATGAAGGCACAACATACCCAAACTTATGTGACACAATGAAAACAGTGCTCAAGGAAAACTCATAGCTCTGAGTGCCTCCAAAAAGAAACTGGAAACACATACACTAAACAACTTAACAACACACCTGAAAACTCTAGAATAAAATGAAGCTAATATACTCAAGAGGAGTAGACGTCAGGAAATAGTCAAACTCAGGGCTGAAATCAACCAAGTAGAAATGAAAAGAACTATACAAAGAATCAACCAAACCTGAGCTGGTTCTTTGAAAATAACCAACAAGATAGATAAACCCTTAGTCAAACTAACCAGAGGGCACAGAGACAGTATCCAAATTAGCAAAATCAGAAATGAAAAGGGTGACATAACAACAGATATTGAGGAAATCCAAAAAAGACCATCAGATCCTACTACAAAGACTTGACTCAACAAAAGTGGAATATCTAGATGAAATGGACAATTTTCTAGATAGATACCAGGTACCAAAATTAAACCAGGATCAGATAAATGATCTGAACAATCCCATAACCCCTACAGATATAGAAGCAGTCATTAATAGGCTCCAAACCAAAAACAAAAACAAAAATAAAAACCAAACCAAAACAAAACAGGACCAGATGGGTTCAATGCAGATTTCTACTTGACCTTCAAAGAAGGCTTACCACCAATACTTTTCAAGTTATTCCACAAAATAGAATCAGAAGGAATACTACCCAACTTCTTTTTTGAAGCCACAATTACTCTGATATCTAAACCACACAAAGATGCAACATAGAAAGAAACCTTTAGACCAATTTCCCTTATGAATATCGATTCAATAATACTCAATAAAATTTTTCCCGACCTAATCCCAGAGCACATCAAAATTATCATCCAACATGATCAAATGTGCTTTATCCCATGGTTACTGGGATGGTTCAATATACAGAAATCTGACAATGTAATCCACTATATAAACACACTCTAATGTGTGTTTATAGAAGAAAATAAAAACATGATCATTTCATTAGATTCTGAGAAAGCATTTGACAAAATCCAACATCTCTTCATAAAAAAAATCTTGGAAAGATTAGGAATTCAAGGCCCATATCAAGAACATAAGTCTCTGAAGAAAGAAGTTGAAGATAATCTCAGAAGATGGAAAAAGCTCCCATGCTCATAGATTGGCAAGGTTAACATTAGTAAAAATAGCCATCTTGTCTAAAGCAATCTAGAGATTCAATGCAAAGCCCATCTCAACTCCAACACATTTCTTCATAGTGTTAGAAAGAGAAATTTCCAAATTTATCTGGAATAACAAAAAAACCCAGGATAGCAAAAACTCTTCTCAACAATAAAAGAACTTTTGTGGGAATCACATCCTAGACCTCAAGCTCTACTGCAGAGTGATAGTGATAAAAACTGTATTAGTTCCATCTGCAGGTCTGCAACCCTCTTTATCTCCTTGGGTTCTTTCTCTAGCTGCTCTATTGTGGACCCTATGATCATTCTACTAGTTGACTGTGAGCCATGGGTAAGGCAAAGGACACTGTCAATAGGACAAAATAGCAACCAACAGATTGGGAAAAGATCTTTACCAATCCTACATCTGGTAGAGGGCTGATATCCAATATATACAAATAACTCAAGAAGTTAGACTCCAGAGAACCAAATAACCCTATGAAAAAAATGGGGTAAAGAACTGTACATATTATTCTCAATTGAGGAAAATGTGGTACATTTACACAATGGAGTACTACTCAGCTATTAAAAACAATGGACTCATGAAATTCTTAGGCAAATGGATGAGCTAGAAACTATCATCCTGAGTGAGGCAACCCAATCACAAAAGAACACTTATTATGATATGCACTTGTTAATAAGTAGATATTAGCCCAAAACTTCGGAACACCCAAGATATATCTCACAGACCACAATAAGCTCAAGAAGAAGGAAGACCAAAGTCTGGATACTTTGATACTTACTAGAATGTGGATCCTTATCAAAATACCCATGACTAAGTTGGGCGGTGTTGGCACATGCCTTTAATCTCAGCACTTGGGAGGCAGAGGCAGGCGGATTTCTGAGTTCGAGGCCCGTCTGGTCTATAGAGTGACTTCCAGGACACCCAGAGCTACACAGAGAAACCTTGTCTCGAAACCCCCCTCCCCCCCAAAAAAAAGAAATTCACTTCCAACACAAAATATTTTAGGTTGTTTTTGTTTCTCATAATCTGGGAATCGGAATTACTGACTTCATTAACTTTAATCCTCTTCTTTCCTCCACACAGAGGCAGTGAACTGCCACTCTCATTGTGTGGCTTAATTCGTGTAGGAGTTTTAAGTTATTATTTACCTGATATTACAGAACTTTAGCTTTTCAAAGTATTTGATGGCAATATTCTATATATCTTTCTTACAAACGTGTATGTGAATTACAATACTTTGTATAAAAATTGAGCTAACTAGAAATTTTAAAACTCATGGATTTAAAAAACACATAAGAAGCCTGATACAAATCATACTTTTTAAAATTCTGTTCCTTCACAATCTCTTGACTTAGTGTCATGGAGGTTTCTGTTGGCAAATGACAAAAAAAAAAAAAAAAAAAACCAAAAAACTGGATGAAAGGAATAAGAAACATCCTTCACAACTATGATATTATTTGTGATGAAGCCATTTGGTTTACCAAAGTCATGGTTATAAAAAAGCTGAATCAAAGCCTACTATGATAACCTAATAAAAATATAAAATTAAAGAATATGAATGACAGTATCATAATCAAATAATGCTGTTCCCTAAAGCCATAGGTTATTAATAAAATCTTAGCATTGTGTGTGGGGTATTTCCTTATGAGTTGTTGATCAGGAAGGTACAAGAAAACCACAAAACAATACAAGCTATTGTCATGGTTAATGGTTGCCACCAGAACTATAGAGGAATGGCAACTGATAAAGACAGCACACACTTTGGTTGCAAGAAATGAACCTTGAAAGACATGAATAAATGAAGTTGGAATTAAACTGTAAGTTCCCTTCCTGATTGTTGATTGAATAATGTTAGATGCAGTATCCAAGCACTGTGGAATAAAATTAAATAATTGCCTCATTCTAGAACAGATCATGTATGGTCCAATAGTGACCTACCAGGTAAGGTATTCATTTTGATACAAGAGTGGTATTGCTGTGGGTAATCAACTACTTGCCATTTTATTTTGAGGCCCATTCCACAAGTACTATGAAATACCTGGCACTTCACTTAGTACTATGAATCTGGTCAAAAGCCCCTAACAGGGGAGGTCATAAGCCCTTGGGGTGAACCTACCACTATGACTGTGTTAAAGATAGATTCTATCAAATTGTCTTCCAAGTATTTATGTTTATATCCAAAGATTTATGTTACCCCTGGCTTTAGTGAGAAGTCTCTCCTGCACTGGGCACAGTTAATGAAAAGCCTCACTACAGGCCAAAACATTGAGAAGGAAGTGAGTGTTTGAGGGCTCTGCCTCTTACACAGTGCTTTACAATGTGTGCTTCCTTAGACTGAATATAAATATCATTGCAAATGACCTCATAAATAATGAAAGGTATATGATGAGGGGCAACTGTGGTGGGATCTACATTGCCCCTTGGAAGACTACTGGGAAATGTTCGTGGTGTTCCTGTCCTGGTTAATATTTTATAATGATGTTTGAAGTAAGAGCTGGTATAGTGTCTCCTAGGTAGCCCTTCACTGACTTCACAGAATAGATAAGAATAGATATGACAAATATAAGATCAATCAGACTAAATAGAAGATTAGAATTTGAATGCATAAACCAAGATTATTTCAAACCATCTGGCTTGAAGACTGAACATCCAAAGGATTATTCTTTTGGGTTAAAAGAAGTAACATGAGTTATTAATATACTAATTAAGAATGTCATGTTTCCCTAAATCATTGTTGATAATTTTTAAAAAAATAGATTTTATGTCTAATTTTACCCTTTCAATAAATTAGAAATGTTGTTAATAAGTAAATTAATAAAATTCAATATCATTCTTCAAAAATAGTAAGTATAATATTGAATGAAAAAAGCAAAAGTGGTGTGTGAAGAAATGCTTTTGCAGTGCTTTGGGATGTGCATTCTGGGGATGAAGATGATGTAAGTAAACAAACTCACATTATTCTCATAATCTCCCTGACAGGTACCTTATAGTTATATGTATAATGCAAAATACAGGTAGGTAGGCTTAGTGCACACACACACACACACACACACACACACACACCACAGAGTTTCATATTTCAGTGCTGCATAGTTCATACTGGATAGTTACAATATACAATCAAGTATAATTAATCAATAATACTGATGCGATGCTAATGTTTATTCACACAATCATTTGCTATTTATGAATTTTGCCTTTAAATGACCTAAATCTGCTTTCCATCACTGCTTCCATTCCAGATCTTACCCAAGTGGAATTTGGGTACAAAATGGACCCAATGCACACAGAACGCATGTGTGATTCATGTCATTTAAAAGACATAGAATTCAAGCATTCTAATATGGATTGTTGCTATTTTGAATGCTTTGTGAAGATTTAAGGGTTTTTTTCAGGTTTAATCAGACTCTGAAAGAATTCTTCAACTGGTCTTGTCAATTAAAACTAAATTACATCCTGACCTAATATTAAAATAAATCCACATAGCTAAGACAGAGCATTCCATTTGTGTTTTCTATAGTCTCTAAATTTTACTACTAGGATTTGCCAAGAATATTCTTCTTCATTATGGAAGTTATATAGGTTGCACCTAATCGTACTCTGTCTATTCCTTGGACTAACTTAATTGTTTGATATAGTTTTGACAGTTAACCGCTGTTCAAAAATGCAAATATCCAGTAGTTTTTCAATATTTTTCAATGATTTTCCTTTGGGAGAATGACTCTGTTCCTTTAGGGAGAAAAAAATAAAAAAATAATTAAAATAAACAAATAAACATAGAAATAAATGTAAAATATGTCACAATTTAAAAACCTACACTGATTAAACAGAACTAATTAGTTAATCATTAAATAAAATAATGCTTAGAAATTATCATAGGAAAAAAAAATCTTGGAAATCCTGTCGATTCAGAAATTAACCTGATGCTGCCTGACTTCAGTTAGTTACCATCATGTTGCCATGGACACTGATTATGTCACAAGTTAAGTAAAATTAAAATGCTCACAAACAGTATTAGTTGCAAATTAGGTTTGATATATTGTCATATGGTCCGCATTTGAAAAGCAGTTAGGTTCTATGCTGTTTTAATAATAAACAGATGCATTTTGAAATAAATATTTCCTTTTGAAAGTTATAAATAAAAGGAATAAAACAGCCAGATATACACGAAAGGTTTTTATTGGATGAATTCGCAATGACTGGACCCTGGAAGTGCAGGCTGCTTTCAGGCTGTTGCTAAGTTACAAATGTATCCCTACAGAGCTGCCACCTATTAACCACCCTGTTGACCAAAATTTCCCTTCAAAGTGGGAGAGAGAGTGCCTGACGTACATGAACTAGAAACCTGTTATTTTTTACCAATGCATTGTATGGTTGAGGCTGTACAAATAGAAGAAAGGTACGGACATAAAACAAGTGAAAATTCATCTTCCTCTAAAATCATATGATTCCCTCCTGCACAGTGACTGGCAAATCCCAAAAGGAAGCTCAAGTAAAATGCACGATGAGCTTACACAGAGTGCGGCATGTTTTCTTACGTCTTAATGAATATAGAAAGGATATAAATCAATAAATCAATAGCTTCCACCATTAACACCGAGGAGTTATTCCATTCCAAAATTTGTAATGCCTTTTTCCTACCTGTTGAAAGTTGGGCTTGCTTATGAACAGTATTGTTTAAAACATCAGTGACACTGCATGGAGAAATTCTGTAAAACTTGGAGATACAAATGCATAAAATGCTAGAAAAAAGCTTAGCCACTAAAAAGAAAACCTAAAAGAAAGAAACAAAACAACACCTCTTCAAAGAGATATAGCACATAAAAATGAAAAGGAAGGTTCTAAATCTTTTAAATGCACCATTACTGACATAGCATTATTAAGATGGTTATTCGGGAATCCAGTTTCTTTTAACTTTCACCCATGTCTACTTAATAGATTTAATATAAGTTTATTTCTCTTTGATTTCTAGTGGTGAACTGAGTTTTCTCTGCTATACAGAGCAGTATATTTAATAATTTTCTTTTATCCTCTGATCATAGAGCTACAGATAAAAAATACTCCAATCAGAAAATTCTACCACATAACACAGATGGCATTGCTCTGTCAGAACTAGGTACTGCAGAAGGTTAGAGGATGACTTAGTTGTTAAGAGTTGATATGCCATTTTGCTTCTCTGTATTTGGGACAGTAGCAATGACTACTACTTAATAACAGTTTTATTAGTTTGTATTGTTCTCTAAAAATAAAATTGTACTAGATTTTATGTTTCTATTAAAGGGATTGCATTCTTCTATTTTGATTTACTGTACCTTTCTGCTAATTAACTGCATGTTTGATTTTTTAGAAAAGGCACTTCATACTATTTTGAACAAACCATATTTTTTTATTTCTCTTTTGCTTGTTTTTTTTTTTAAGGTGGCATATCATTTGGCATATCAGACATTAGGAACTCATCATGAATAACCGTTATGTGATTGATGGCTTGGTCAACTTAATTGGATTAAGAATGTTTATTCAGTTCCTTTTAAGAAGTTAGTTTTCCCTTGGCCTCAAAACATGGATTATATTTTGCTTTGGTTTCCACTTCTAAATGCATACTTCTTAAGGATCTCTCAAATTCTATGGCTTTTACTTCCGTGCATTTTTTAAAGGTATGGTTTTCATTGTGATTTATTCATTTATTTTTTCTCCCCTTGCCTTACCCTATTCTCATTTCCTTCCTGTAAACTCCAATATGCACAGTTTCTCCCTCTCAAAGGACACTTTTATGCTGTTCAAATTTTTCCAATTTTTTAAGCTAAAACTCAGTAACTTATTTTATTTCATATTCATCATTCCATCTGTTTTCTCCTTAAACCTGCTATTATTTCACTTATAATAGGATTGTGTAGCTGTGGTATGTTTCAAATTAACATTTTCCTCTTAAAATGTTACCTCTATTTCCTCTTAGTTCACAATGCTGTTTTCTTTACATTTTGTGATTTCTCTTTGTTCCCCAAGCATCTATGATGTTTCCGTCATTACATGCTTTCTCAGAAATAGTTTCTTTCAATTTGTTTTTGTCTTTTTAATGTATCATAGATTTTATATGTTGTCCAATTCTGAATTGTGATGATGTAGTTGGAAGGGGAATATTAGAATTTAAATATGGATACTCTGTAAAAAATAAAATCAACTTTTACAAGAAATAATATTTTTTATTATTTTTGTTTTATAATTTGATTTGTGAAGGCTACCCCAGTGTAAAGAATATATATGAATATGTTAACTTAAGTTGTAAAAGTTAAGATTTTTCAAGTACTTTTTATGCGGTGCCTTTTTGTAGGTATGCTGTCTACTTTCTGTTTTCCCAGGAGAGATAATTGCCTGCACATGTCTTAGTCCTTAATGCCTGACTTTCAAAAGAATGAAAAGGAGTAAGAAAGGGATAATATAGATGGGGCTGTATTAAAATGTCAGGGAGTCATTTCTGCTGTAGTGACATGGAACATGGATAGAGATGCTGCAGTCATGGCTACCCCATTATGTGCCTATACTTGTGTATCCTGAAGTAACAACTAGTCAGTCTCATCTGTGTATAAATATGCAAAGTTAAGTGTGTAGGGTCCTTTAGCCTACTCCAACAAAATAATTATGTTGCCACAGAGAAATACAGTGCCCTTTTTTAAGGTCAAGTAAAGTTAACTACTAGCTGATTACTTTGTACAATTTTTTTCCTAGAAAAATATTGCTCCATTGTGATAATTGATTGAAGGGGATTGATTGATAGTGAGTATGTACTGATTGATACTCTATCTTATAATTGCTAGATTATCAGCAAGATGCTTGTTAAATATTACAAATGATCAAACTATGTTTATCTATAAGATATGAATCTCTTAAAACATAATATACTCAGCCTATAATAAAATTTACAAAAGCATGTTACATTAGGCTTAATTTAATGGTGAGCGTTCTTACTGACATAGAAGCCCACTCTAGTAAGAATCTTGTATACTAGGTATTTACTGTGGTTTATAAACTTAAAGAAACATAAAACATAGGTTATTTTTGTGATATGCTTTTGTAGAAAACTTTCTAACAGCCTGAAAGATGGTCTGCACCATGTAGTATACAAGCAATTTGATAGAATCCTACATCTCTCTACCTATAGCTTAATTCTTAGTTTGATATATTTACACTGTCACAATGAGATTATTTCTTTATTTGTATATTTCCTCACATGTCCTGTCCACACTATTAGATTTAATCAACAGACAAAAGTTGCATGTGTCCTTTTTTTCTAGCATTACATTCATGGTTTAATGTGTCAGTTACTAACCATGTTTGCTGCTATCTCTCGTCCTCCTTTGGCTTCCTGTGGTAAGAGTGATGAGAGTGATGATGATGTTGTTGATGGTGATGATTCTCAATCACCCTTTTGGTGGAAGATACAAATATTTTGCCCATTCCTTGCTATCAAGGAATATAGCATGTGTATTCCCTCCCACTGAAATTTCTATATCAGATTTGTCAGAGTTCCTATCAAGTTAGTATTTCTTTCTTTCACTTGCCCTGTATTTGTATCTTAACAGTAGTGCTTCTCATTCTGCTGGTTCTAAAATTCTCAAAAGTGCTGGGAGGATTCTTTTGTAAGGCTTAGCTATAAAAAATTACCCCCACAAACTCCAATATAATTCTCAGATTATTGGCAGAATAACAATTTATAGTCTGGTGTTTATTTTCTCCTCAAATTATAGCAAAAATTAAAGCTAGCCCTTTAGATTTTCAGGAATTTCAAACATATATACAACATTTTGATATTACCATTCCAATCACTCCAACTCTTGGACCCACTCATTGCCTGTTATTTAGTTTTATATATATATATATATATATATATATATATATATATATATATATATATATATATATATATATATATATAGAGAGAGAGAGAGAGGGGGGGGGGGGGGAATTATGTACTGTTGCTTATAAGTACGTGAATTTGACCTGACAACTTGGGAATGGATAACCTATCTGGTTGCTCATTCCTAAAAAAATAGTAATGGAAGCCTACTTATCTTGAGGATAAACAGCATCTAGCTAATCAAACATAAGTCCCACTACATAGGAAGAGATTTAGGATACTAGGGAAGTCATTGTCTCTGAAGGAAAACTTATTGTCATTTTCCTAAGCATCCCCTTCCTAGTTACTCTTTAGACTGAATTGCCCTTCCCTTGCCATAAGGTAAATTTTGGTTTGAAATCAATTTGTCCTGAATTTAAAAAGAATTAACCTGGACTGTAGAAACTTTAGTTCTAAGAGACTAATTCCGGATTGTGTTGTGTCTTTTCTGTTAAGCACTTTAATTCCTCCTAGAATTAAAATGAAAGTGCACTAGTATTCAAAAAATATACCCAGACAGTTCTTCTATGTGGTCATATTTTGTATCTTCTTCATTGCCTTTCAGGAAGACAATGTATGAAAGAGATTCTAGGCATACAATATTTGAGATATGACACATACCACTATCATTTGAGCTTAAAAGAATAGAGACTTCCAGACCAGAGTTTAACACCATCATAAAGAATCTCCTTAATCTGAACAAGTCATTCTTTTCATTGGAAAATTGTTTCCTCAACTGTGCAACTAAAAATTTGCATTTGCAATCAAATATGCACTTCAAAAACATCACCTGAAATATTAATATTTAACTCACAAATATAATTTAACTGAATGACTGTCACTTCAATTTAGTTAATTGTGCACAATAAAACTTTCTATCATTTAAGAAAAATATTTACAAATTTTATAGGTTGCCAATTTTAGAAGGACTATAATAAATTTATACCCCATATTACAGGATAACCCAACTGATATAGTTTTAGCTAATAATAATTTGCTTTTTATATTGTGCTATATCATGTCCTCACAGTTGGGGGCCTAAGCATCCCATTGAGA
Source organism: Apodemus sylvaticus (assembly GCF_947179515.1). NCBI lineage: Eukaryota > Metazoa > Chordata > Mammalia > Rodentia > Muridae > Apodemus > Apodemus sylvaticus. Next base: position 104,855,699 of record NC_067473.1, on the reverse strand, counting down.
AATTAAGATAGATGGATAAAAGTTTTGTAAATATTCACTAATTACTTGATAATTTCATACAATGTATTTTGATCATATTAGCCTCTTTTCTCAACTTTTGCAAGATGTACATCCCTTTCCCTATTTCTTCAACTTTGTCCCTGGTAAAGTGTGTGTGTGTGTGTGTGTGTGTGTGTGTGTGTGTGTGTGTCCTCAAACAACAGCATGCTAGACTTTTCAGGGGCTTCCTTTTTCAGGAGGAGGACTAGTTCTCCTTCTCCAACAGCTAACCTGTTAAAAATGGACAACACATTGCAGGAAACTGAATGCAGATTCTTATACAGGGGTCTAGGTTCTTGTGGTCACTCTATTGAAGTAGTTCACATATGAAAAAGCATGGATGATTGGTGGAATATTATGTCTTTTTATTTCATTAGAGAGAAAATGAAGTCAGTTTTCTCCTAAGAGTTTTTTAATGATGTTACATTATGAGTCACAGTCTTTAATAAGATCAAATGCAAAGGAATAAACAAAAATTAAAGTACATTATAGCATAAAAATTCAGAACAAATTTTACCTTTTGGGTAGCTGGACACTTTAGCTGTTTTTGAGATGTCGAATCTGTGTCACAAGTTGTATACTTCCCAGGCACAAAGCTTCTTATCCAAGGGATCAACATACGGTCCGGGAGATTTATCCTTTTGCAGACTAAAATCCCTGTCCTATTGACAGATGGTGAGTTATCCAATTTCATCCTATGCTTACAGAACATCCAATCTTATAGTTCCAAATAAAAATTCATGAACACAAACTTTTTGTTTAAATCCCAAAGTCAAAATCTCTTTATTACAGTTTCCAATTGCTCTACTGAAATAACTTGCTGAGAATAGCTTCAGAAGAGTAAAGCATAACCCTGTTAATGAGCTCATTTTGGTTCAATGCTACACAACTCTTCATTGCTGCTTAACTGTTATTCATCTCATTATTAAGTGAATTAGGTTTTGGTGAATATTTTGTTAATATTATAAACTTTTAATATTTCTTCACATGCATCTTATGGGAACATAAAAATCACAAAGAATACAGATGTCACCAATTGAGTCTTTAAAGTGGAAAGAAAACATAAAACCTTTCAATTCATCCTGATGATTTTAAATATATCTGTGAAAATCCAAATTTAAATTTTAATGGCTTTTCAAGGCTTGTGCAACCTATCAAATAGCAATTTTATCATGACATATCTTCTATAGCAGGAATGATAATAGAATGTAAAGCACTTAATACTTTCTGTAAACCCTTTGAAGATAACAATTCATAACATTGTTTATACATCTTTAGAATTTCAAAATGATAGTTGACATTAATGTAGCTTATGTTTAAATTAGTCATTTCAGAAGATATTCTTAAAAATTTATATTCAATAAAATATAGACTAAGAGATAGCACTGGGAGCCAGGCAGAGCAGAAGTCAGGTTAGTTTTTCTGTGGGTTTCAGCTTTGTACATTTGAATTTTAAGGGTGTTGTTGAAGCTGAGATTCTCAAAGACTTCTGCAAGGGTCATGAACAAGTATTTGCTTTTGGTGTCTCCATAGACTGGCCCTGAGGTCCCTACAGATCTCCAGCAGCTGGGAAACTTCCCAACAGTTCTCTGACCTGCAGGGCTTCTAGTTATGTAAGCACTTTGCAAACACAAATGGTGCTCTCCTTTTCAGGGGTCTTCCATTTTCCCTTTCTTCCCCTGCTTTGGCAAATGCATTTCTTTGAAAGATTTTAACTCTGTACAAAAGAAAATAACAATGTGCATCTCCTCTAAGCTTAAAGTAACAAAGAAATGAAGAAACAACAGTATCGGTTATCCATAGTATTCTGGACACAAAACTGGAACAGCATGGGTTGTTCTGACCATGTATTTTAAACTGTTTATCATAAAACAAAAAAATCTTACACAAATATATTATTAGATTTTAGGTCTGATTCAAGTATGTACAATTTTCTTATTACCGATTCCTTTATTGCTTGTATTTTCCAGAGATTTAAATACTAAAAGGAAAAAATAATTTCTTAGTAACACATAAGATTTTATGGGCATATTTAAAATATTTAAATATTTATGGCTGTTTTGTTTATTTTTATCAAAATGTTATGCAGGCAGACTTGCCTTGCACTTAAATTTTCTATGTATCCAAGGATGACGTTGAACTCCAGATACTCCTGTCTCTACCTCTCAAAAGTTAGAATTAAAAACATACCACAACACCAGAGCAGATGTTAATTTCTATTTAATTTTCACCTCTCTGTTTAGAATGTATTATTAGTATTTAACAGGAAAATCCATAGATTGATATCTAAGGTAATATGACTGTTTTATGGGATGTTCCAATTTCCATAGGAAGGAAAGAAGGTAATACTTTATAGCATCATATGTTCTCCTTGTTCTTTATAGTAACTGAAAGAGAAACATGATAAATGACCCAATTGTATGAATATGATTCACATTTTTTGCATATCCATTTCCTGAAATTGGTTCAAAAGCTATGAAAATTTAGTTGAACTAGAAGCACACATGACTTAAGGAATAAGATATTGAATTTTGCAGTGATGCTCTAAGGCCATATAAAGTATTCACAAATAGTCTTTCAGGTTTAAATTATTTGGAGGCTAAATGAGATTAAATGTATCTACATCTTGATATAATTTTAACTGTTAAGGCAGTATATCACCTGCCTGGCAAGGAATGCAGTGATTATGGCTAAGATTAAAAATTCAGGACACAAACATGTGAAAGATCTGTATGACAAGAACTTCAAGACTTTGAAGAAGGAAATGGAAGAAGACCTCAAAAAATGGGAAAACCTCCCATGCTCATGGATTGGTAGAATCAATATAGTTAAAATGGCCATTTTGCCAAAAGCAATATACAGATTCAATGCAATACCCATCAAAATCCCAACTCAATTCTTCAGAGAGTTAGAAAGAGCAATTATCAAATTCATCTGGAACAACAAAAAACCCAGGATAGCTAAAACTATTCTCAGCAACAAAAGAAAGTCTGGGGGAATCAGTATCCCTGACCTCAAGCAATACTACAGAGCAATAGTGTTAAAAACTGCATGGTATTGGTACAGTGACAGGCAGGAGGATCAATGGAACAGGATTGAAGATACAGAAATGAACCCACACACCTATGGCCATTTGATCCTCGACAAAGAGGCTGAAAACATCCAATGGAAAAAAGATAGCCTTTTCAACAAATGGTGCTGGTTCAACTGGAGGTCAGCATGCAGAAGAATGCGAATTGATCCATCCTTGTCTCCTTGTACTAAGCTCAAATCCAAGTGGATCAAGGACCTCCACATAAAGCCAGACACTCTGAAGCTAATAGAAAAGAAACTGGGGAAGACCCTTGAGGATATCGGTACAGGGAGAAAGTTTCTGAACAGAACACCAATAGCGTATGCTCTAAGAGCAAGAATTGACAAATGGGACCTCATAAAATTACAAAGTTTCTGTAAGGCAAAGGACACCATCAAGAGGACAAATCGGCAACCAACAAATTGGGAAAAGATCTTCACCAATCCTACATCAGATAGAGGGCTTATATCCAATATATATAAAGAACTCAAGAAGTTAGACTCCAGAAAACCGAACAACCCTATTAAAAATGGGGTACAGAGTTAAACAAAGAATTCTCACCTGAAGAATTTCGGATGGAGGAGAAGCATCTTAAAAAATGCTCAACTTCATTAGTCATTAGGGAAATGCAAATCAAAACAACCCTGAGATTTCATCTTACACCAGTCAGAATGGCTAAGATTAAAAATTCAGGAGACAGCAGGTGTTGGAGAGGGTGTGGAGAAAGAGGAACACTCCTCCACTGCTGGTGGGGTTGCAAATTGGTACAACCACTCTGGAAATCAGTCTGGCAGTTCCTCCGAAAACTGGGCACCTCACTTCCAGAAGATCCTGCTATACCACTCCTGGGCATATACCCAGAGGATTCCCCACTATGTAATAAGGATACATGCTCTACTATGTTCATAGCAGCCCTATTTATAATTGCCAGATGCTGGAAAGAACCCAGGTATCCCTCAACAGAAGAGTGGATGCAAAAAATGTGGTATAGCTGCACAATGGAGTACTATTCAGCCATTAGAAACAATGAATTCATGAAATTCTTAGGCAAATGGATGGAGCTAGAGAACATCATACTAAGTGAGGTAACCCAGACTCAAAAGGTGAATCATGGTATGCACTCACTAATAAGTGGATATTAACCTAGAAAACTGGAATATCCAAAACATAATCCACACATCAAATGAGGTACAAGAAGAAAGGAGGAGTGGCCCCTGGTTCTGGAAAGCCTCAGTGAAGCAGTATTCGGCAAAACCAGAACGGGGAAGTGGGAAGGGGTGGGTGGGAGGACAGGGGGAGAGAAGGGGGCTTACGGGACTTTCGGGGAGTGGGGGGCTAGAAAAGGGGAAATCATTTGAAATGTAAATAAATTATATCGAATAAAAAAATTAAAAAAATTTCAGGAGACAGCAGGTGTTGGATGTAGAGAAAGAGGAATACTCCTCCATTGCTGGTAGGGTTGCAAATTGGTACAACCACTCTGGAAATCAGTCTAGCAGTTCCTCAGAAAACTTCCAGAGGATCCTGCTATACCACTCCTGGGCATATACCCAGAGGATTCCCCAGCAGGTAATAAGGATATGTATTTATATTTTTTAATGGTCAATTTTTCAATGTCTTAAAATGGATACATTCCTTTTCTTTTCTTTTTTATTCTTTCTTATATCAATTTTAATTAACACATTTTACCAATTGTTTTTTTATTATTCATTAGTTTTTATTTACATTTCAAATACTGTCCCCCTTCCTGGTGGCTTCCCCTCTGTATACACACCAGCTCCCAATCTCTCTTCCCTTTGCCTCTAAGAGGGTGCTACCCATCAGCTCTCACCCACTTCCACCTTTAGCATCCTCCCTTACTGAGGCAACAAGCCTCCATGGGACCAACCACCTTCTCTTCTATTCATGCCAGATAAGGCAGTCCTCTGCTACATATGTAGCTGGAGCCATGGCCCCATTAACATATACTCTTTGGTTGATTATTTGGGCTCTGGGAGTTCTGCGGGGTCCGATTAGTTGATATTGTTGTTTTTCCTATGGGGTTGTGATCTGCTTCAGCTCCGTTAGTCCTTCTAACTCTTTCATTGGGGTTCCCTGGATTCAGTTTGATGATTGGCTGTGAAAATCTGCATCAGTCTTAGTCAGATGCTGGCAGAGCCTTTCAGAGGACAGCAAGAGGCCTCTCTTCTTGCCTCCATGTGTACTGCATTCACATATACAAACTCTCGCTTAGACAAAAATATATATACATAATTAAAACCAAAATATGTTATAAGGGAATAAATGATAGCTGGTATGACTGTATCATATCACAATTTTTTTAGTCATTTTTTTTTTAGGAACTTACAATCTTGTTTCTCTCATCTAGTCTCATTGCTATTGCAACTCTGTTTCACAGTTGCCATCATTGTCCCTAATCTAATGAGTGGTCAATGAAAATGTGGTAGACATATAAAAGGTAATAGTATGCAGTCATAAAAATAAATTGTTGTCATTGGTGGCATCAAATCAGTAATAAAGCAGACTTGAGGATACATGAACTCTGTGTATTCTTTCAAATGGGCTTAGATCTTAGAGAATTGAATGGAGTCTTAGAAACTCCAGAGTATGATTTGGTTACATGACTTACCTCAATAATTTAACTTTTCCTGAAAGTAGGCACATGTGAAGACCTCTGAGTTCCTATAAATATAAGTGTTAATATGCAGACCTTTAACCTGCTATCACAAAGGTACTTTTTATTCAATGACTTTCCTATACCATTGCGGAGAAAAGAACAAATATAAACTGTCTATTCATAGCTGTAAGGATTGGGTGACTATATAAGTTTCTTTTAGTTTCTTAACATTTGAAACAAGTTTTTGGAAAACTATCTTCTTATCTAGCTGCTCTTGGAGCCACTAAGTTCTTACAACCTTTCCCATGCAACTCTCCATCTCTAGTAATAATCATCTCCATAACTACCTAGACTCCATTCTCTGATTCTCATGATGTAAGTCTTCAGACTCTGTAAGACATACCCCAGATCCCTTTGCATTATCACTGCTTTGTATCTTCTTTCTCACCATGAGTAGGAATTTTATCTGTGATGCTGATCACTATTAGACAGACCTTGAACATGATCTCTCTTTCTTAAATTTCTTCACTGAGGTTTATTATACACAAATTTTCCTATTACCTTATGATGAATTCTCAAAAAAAAAAAAAAACCCCAACATTTCAATAGAGAAGCTGCTCAGTAAATGCATGTTCAGTTGAACTAATTAATTACTAAGCAATTGGGGCCGGGCGGTGGTGGTGCACGCCTGTAATCCCAGCACTCTGAGAGGCAGAGACAGGCAGATTTCTGAGTTCGAGGCCAGCCTGATCTACACAGTGAGTTCCAGGACAGCCAGGGCTATACAGAGAAACCCTGTCTCGAAAAAAACAAAAACAAAACAAAAAACAAAAAACAACAAAAAATTACTAAGCAATTATGTAGTAAAGTTGCTATGCTTTACAAAACCATATGAAAACTTCATTATGTTAGTTTACTGATAAGAAACAAGCTTCAACTTAGAGTTTATTCTATTTGCATATTAGCCAAATGCAGAATCACAATGACAAGGAATTGATTGAAAAATATGTCACCTTCAAATGTTTATATTGATTATGTACCTATTCTGGGGAAAAAACTCTATTTGCCTTTTCATTTTGGTTGAAAATTATTTCTTTGGCAACCTCTTGTAGGACTATTTGGCTGTTTATTACATAAATTCAGTTTTTAATTTATTTGTATTAAATGTTCCTCTTTCTATCATGTTTTCCTCAGACCTGACAAAGTATTAGATGAAACAGTAAGGGCTAATAACAGTGTTTAATAGATTTGTGCTTTCAGTTTAATCAGAGATATAAAGTAAAGAATTACCCAAGTATATACTTTGGATAGTGATAAATATTAGGAAGGAGTTAAAACAAAGTGTCATAATGAAACAGTCAAGTTTTGTTAATTGTCTCAGGTGAATTGGGTTAATCTATAAGATACACTTAAGATGTTCTCTGAGACACTAATGGATATAGGTTTTGAATCTATGGTTCCCCAAGAAAAATAACAATAAATTGAAAATTTTAAATAAACATGAACTTATTTAAGTGAAGTTTAGATCATCTCTTTCTGTGTGTCTCTGTCTTGCCATGAATCACTCTCTATCCATCCCTACCTGTCTCTAGCACTCTCCCCTGTTTCCCTCTTATCTTTCTCTCTTTCTTTATTGCAAAAGGGGCTCATGTAGCCTTAGTGTTGTAAACGTCACTACATCATCAAAAATGATCATGAGCTCCTTATCGTCCTTACTATACCCATAAGTCCTTTCAATTCATGATTTCTCCAACATGGCTGGTATCAAAATAACTTTTGAAAAGTGGAAAGACATCTATAACAGATGAAACAGATAAAAAAGACATTAACTATTTTATTCCCTCTTCTAAGTGGGATCCAAAAATTCTCACTTGAGCTTTCCTTCTTGTTTACTTTCTTTGGGTCTGTGAGTTGTATCATGTGTATTCTGTACTTTTTGGCTAATATTTAATTATCATGTCTTTTTGGGTCTGGGTTACCTCACTCAGGATGATATTTTCTAGTTCCATCCATTTGCCTGCATTGTGTAAATGAATCACATTTTCTGTATCCATTCTTCTGTTGAGGGACATCTGGTCTACTTCTAGTTTCTGACTATTACAAATAAGGCTGCTATAAACATAGTGGAACATGTGTCCTTGTGGTATAAGTGGAACATCTTTGACATGGCTGGGGGTGAGGGCTTACAGCTGGGTCTTCAGGTAGAACTATTTCCAATTTTCTGAGAAACTGCTTGATTGATTTCCAGATTAGTTGTACAAGTTTGCAATCCTACCAGCTGTAGAGGATACCACTTGGGGTACTGGCTAGTGGAGGTGATCTCTTCATGTTCCATATCCCCTCTGTTGGGCATTTTGGCTAAGGTCACCCATATTACTACTGGGAGCCATTCCTACCCCAGGTATCTGGGGACTTCCTAGAGGTTTTCCCCAGTCCTCACTCCCAGGGAGTGCATATTTTCATTCATTCTCCTGACCTTCTGGCACTTTTTCCTGTCTCTCGCTATATCTGATCCTATTCCTCCTATTCCCCTCCATGATGGCCCTCAAACCGAGGTCCCTCCTTCCTTATGCCTCCCAGCATCCTTAGAATACTCAAGCAACAATATTTGCTGGAAAGGATACGGAAAAAGGATACGGAATGGTATACACATTTTGTGTTTAGTATATAATATTTTTGGCAAGTTTATTGAACATTGGATCAAAGTTATAAAAACCAAAGGTGATTCTAGATATTTGACTTAATGGTTAATATATGGGAAAAAAGATTTAGAGGAAGGTAAATTCAAGAATTCTAGTATGGCTCTGAGTTATTTAAATATAAGTATCATAGATGCTTTTTTGAGAATAATGGGTGAAGAATTGCTGGCTATTTAAAGTAACTGTAATATGAAATCTAATTAAACCAAGAAAATTAATGAACTTACCTGGGTTTTATGAACAAAGGTAGGGGAAAATAGCCTAAACCAAACTTGCAGATTCAAACCCACAGATACCCAGGGTATAGATAGCTATATGGAAAACTGACAGAAAATAAATAGTGCTAAAGTGAAGAAGAAAGAAAATGATTGGAAGAAAGAAAGTAAAGGGACTGAGAAACACCCTAAGAAATGTTCAACATCATTAGCCATTAGGAAAATGCAAATCAAAACAACCCTGAGATTTCACCTCACACCAGTCAGAATGGCTAAGATTAAAAACTTAGGAGACAGCAGGTGTTGGCGAGGATGTGGAGAAAGAGGAACACTCCTCCACTGCTGTTGGGATTGCAAGCCGGTACAACCACTCTGGAAATCAGTCTGGCAGTTCCTCAGAAAACTGGACATGACATTTCCGGAAGAACCTTTTATAGCATTCCTGGGTATATACCCAGAGTATTCCCCGGCATGCAATAAGGACACATGCTCCACTATGTTCATAGTGTCCTTATTTATAATAGCTAGAAGCTGGAAAGAACCCAGAAGTCCCTCAATGGAGGAATGGATACAGAAAATGTGGTATATTTACACAATGGAATAGTACTCAGCAATTAAAAACAATGAATTCATGAAATTCTTAGGCAAATGATTGGAACTTGAAAATATCATCCTAAATGAGATAACCCAATCACAAAAGAATACACATGGAATGCAGTTACTGATAAGTAGATATTAGGCCAGAAGCTCTGAATACCCAAGACACAATTAACATAACGAATGATTCCCATGATTCCTGAGAAGAAGGAAGGAGAGAGCCCTGGTTCTAGAAAGACTTGATGTAGCAATGTAGGGGGTTACCAGGACAGAGAAATGGGAAGGGTTGATTGGGGAATGGGTGGAGGAAAGAGGGCTTATGGGACTTATGGGGAGGGGAGAACTGGGAAAGGGGAAATCATTTGGAATATAAGCAAAGAATGTAGAAAATTAAAAAAAAAAAAGAAAAGAGAACAGATAAGAGTAGAAGAGGAAACATTAGAACCCAATGTGCTTGGCCATCCATCTCTTAGGTCAAAAACACTGTTGTAAAAGTGGACAATGGAGGGCATACTACAGACACCGAGAAAAATGAGCAATACTAAGAAGTACTCAATCTTAGACACACGTATATGTAAACAGTTTGTTACAAATTTAAGGAACTGGATACAACCTGAATTTTAAAGACAGTACAGAAAACAAAAGTGAAAGAACTTACCATTACAGACTCTCGTAATGCCATTTCTGCTAAGGTTATTACAGAAAAATGTGGATTATGAAGAATTAATGTCTTCCAGTAAAGTAAGGCATTGGTTCTAAAAAGAGACAGAAAATTTGCCTTACTAAACTAAAAAAAAATTCACTAATTAAAAATAATTTCTGTTTAAAATATTTAATATTGTGAGTTTTTACATTTAAAACTCCACCAACTGAATTTAAGCTTTTTATAAATATATAAACACACATATTTAAGGTAGTTACAGGAAGAGATTTACATTTAACTAGGGAAATATTATTGTATTCAAAAATAAGGAAAAATAATATTAAGGATGTTTGCAAAAGCCCCCCCCCAACCCCCATACACACAAAGTGAAAACATAATAGTACTTTGGAGGCTCAGTTATGTTGGATGGTATTTTGTTGTGCAAACATATGAATGAGTGTTTTTCTGAAGTGGACACACATGAAAAACTTAGGCAGACTCATGAAAGAATGTTTCACTGAAGCAGACACAGAAGAGAGGATGTTCTGCTAAAGCAAGTACATGAATGGGCACATGATGAAGGATTCTTTGCTAACAACATGCATGTATTGGACTGCCTTACATTTCAGGGCTGAGCTGCATTGGTTGAGATTCTGCAGACTGGGCTGATTGGATGCTGCATGTGCTGAGGTGAAACCCATGCTGAGACTAGATGTGTACCAAGGCAAGGCCCACTTAAGAACTCATGATGTTCAAAGGGTATGAATAGGACTTGACGGGGGGGATGGAGACTGAACTTGGCTTGCTGGTACAGCTAACTGTGCAATGCTTGTGGGTCTTGCATTTTAGCTGATCTTTGCTTCCCTGAGAGAGGCACAGCCAAGAACTCCTGGTTTTCCTGTTGGTCCCTCCTGCTAACTTGAGCTGAGGCTGAGACCTAGCTATCTCTGGCTAGCTGGTGCCACCACTGTTACTGACCCTACTCTGCCAAACTGAACTGCTGGTGTATCCATAAAGGGTTTACAAGTGGACTGAATTGCAGCTGCCTGCTAACCTGTGAACTGCATTGCTGATTTCCTGACATCACAGATGGAAGTTGCTCTAAAGAACCTTTCTAAAATCATCTACTTCCCCATATCCTTTCTTTTCCACTACTTCTAGAGAGTGGTGAGCTAGAGGGGAAGTTTAAGCATTTAAGAACCATCATTGAAATTAGGTTTTGAAAAGATTAAAGTTACACACACACACACACACACACACACACACACACATCCACACATCTACTTGGACTGATAATGCTAACCCGCAAAACTTAGAACATCTAAAAAAAAAAAAGTTCATGTAGTAGGCATGAAAATCATCCTTCCTAGTTTTGGTTTGAAGTATAAGAGACTTTTCTAATTGTATAGGCTATCATCATTTCTCTTGGCTGCCTCCTAGAGGCTGAAGGTGCTGTTGAAATCACCATGAACTTCAGACACAGGACTCAGTGGATTTGATCTGATCAGATCTATAAGCTTCCTCCCTGAGTATTAGTTTTTTGTAGGACCACAAGTGTTATACAGAGATAAACATACAATAATCCTACTCAGTTCTAGTACCAATAAATCACAATAATAGCAAGATAACTCTTAAGGTGGAATAATGGCACTGACATCTTGACAGTGACCAAAAGATATCAACCTGAACTTAATGTGAAATCAGTAGGACAGAAATAGTGACGAGTGCTGAATAATTACTAACTTCAATCTAATACTTACATTTATACTCATAGATAAGTATAGATCTCAATTCTCAAAAACAACTGGTAAAATGTGAGTATGGTGCCTGACCTAACAGGTACATCTCATAACTTTAAAGAAACACATCTCAACATAAAAAGATAAATATAAAACAGGCCTCTAGCAATTCTGTAATGAAAATATTTTCATGCATCTTATTTTATCCAGTATTTCTAATATTTACTTTCTTATTACTGAGAAAATTGGATCTTCCATGGATATCTTACTGAATCTACAGCCTTGAAGACATTGCCAGGGCACTTACTAGGAAACATTATTTGGAATAGTTGATTTTGGTGCTAGACACAATGATTGCTGACATAATAAAATGTCCAGCCTTAAAAAGTGAGAAAAATGTAATATATATTCATTTAAAGAAATTTGTATGCTTATATTTGCTTGTATATTTACATAGAAATATAAATGAATCCTATCAGAGTGCATTTATATGACTACTTTAGGTTTTTATGTATTTAGTTTTACATGATACCCTAAATTCACACTCAGCTATTTCCAAGCTAAACTAAAGGTTTTATTTCATTTCATTTTTGGCTGTTTTTAGTCCCCATTCTGTTTCCATTTTGGATGATCTGGGTTACAGTTTTCATCCTTACTAAGTTGTTTTAGAGAGCTTTATCTCCATGGATATTGTCAGTCTCTCAGGCTGAGGAATAACATTTCTGTAAAAATACTGTCCAAGTAGCTGTCTCCTGAGTCTTATCTCATTGGATCATAACTGTTAGATATCTCAGTCCTTGATACTAGACAAACAAAAGATACAATCCATGCCAGAAAAAAAATTTCAGGCCTAAGAAATATGACCTGGTCAGGTAAGATAGCCAAATTTTCAATTCCAGGCAAGGTTTATTAACTGTAAACCTACTCCATCCCAATCAATGGCAAACTGCTCAATGACCCAAGTAAAGGAAAAACAGAAAACACCAAGCAGAGACTTTTATCTTACATGATTTTTTTTTTAGGTTTCAACTGTTTTCAACAGAATGTATGTCCCATGTCACAGTCTACTGTGCATTGAAACTGAGTGAACCATGTGATTTTTCATGTTACCACATTGAACATTGGATTAGATCAGGGAGATAGGACACTATTTAACAGAATTATTGCCTTTATATAAAAAATAAATAAATGAAAGTATCTATTGACTGCTCTGCATACTTGCCTTGCGAAGCCACAGTGAGGAGACCCCCAAGGTGACACATATACCTAGTGTCTATATCTTGTATTGAACTGATTCTAGATTTGATATGCATACATAATCTATTAACTTATTTTGTTGAAACCAAGTCAACAGTTAATATTAATTTGTTTTTATCCATTCCTTCATTATTAGGACATTGGCATCTATAAGGTCATTCATTAGCTTTATTGAGATGTTAAAACTACTCTTACTTTTACTTCAACTAGCAACGAATAATTGCTACTACCTCTTTTCTTCCACTGTGGCCAAAGTAAGATGTTATTTGTGTTACTACCTTTGATGAGAAGAAATCTCCAATAGCTTGAATCTTTATTTCCTTTATGACTGATGGTGTTTGATATTTTAAGTGTTTCTGTACCATTTATGTTTCATATTTTGAGAATTTTCTGTTTAACTTTGAACCCCCAATTTTAACTGGATTGTTTTCTTGACATTCAACTAGGTTAGTTCTTTATATATTCTAAGTTTCAATCATCCATTAAATGAATAATTAGTAATTATATTCCCTTTTCTGTAGGTGGCTTATTTGCTTGAATAATGATTAACTGGGTTACAGAAGCCTTTTAACTTCATGGAATCCCTTTTATTGATTGTCAGTGTTAATGCTTCTACTGAGCATGTAGTACTAAGAAAATCCTTTTCTTTGCCAATGAATTCCAGACAATTCCCTACTTCCTTTTTTATCAGATTCAGGATATCTGATCGTATGTTGAGATCTTTATTCCATTTAGAGTTGAATGTTCTGCAGGGAAATAGATAACCATTCAGACTAAGGTGAGATGGAATTACAAAGCAGTTTTAATTTTGATTTCTGTGACGTCTGTTGATTATGAAAATATTTCAAAGTGTTTATTTTATCAGTGAAAAATGGGGCTTCCAGTACCAGGAATGATTCACCTCTAGTTGACCAGATATTAATCCCAAATCAAAACAACCCTGAGATTTCATCTTACACCAGTCAGAATGGCTAAGATTAAAAATTCAGGAGACAGCAGGTGTTGGAGAGGGTGTGGAGAAAGAGGAACATTCCTCCACTGCTGGTGGGGTTGCAAATTGGTACAACCACTCTGGAAATCAGTCTGGCGGTTTCTCCGAAAACTGGGCACCTCACTTCCAGAAGATCCTGCTATACCATTCCTGGGCATATACCCAGAGGATTCCCCACCATGTAATAAGGATACATGCTCTACTATGTTCATAGCAGCCCTATTTATAATTGCCAGATGCTGGAAAGAACCCAGGTATCCCTCAACAGAAGAGTGGATGCAAAAAATGTGGTATATATACACAATGGAGTACTATTCAGCCATTAGAAACAATGAATTCATGAAATTCTTAGGCAAATGGATGGAACTAGAGAACATCATACTAAGTGAGGTAACCCAGACTCAAAAGGTGAATCATGGTATGCACTCACTAATAAGTGGATATTAACCTAGAAAACTGGAATACCCAAAACATAATCCACACATCAAATGAGGTACAAGAAGAAAGGAGGAGTGGCCCCTGGTTCTGGAAAGACTCAGTGAAGCAGTATTCGGCAAAACCAGAACGGGGAATTGGGAAGGGGTGGGTGGGAGGACAGAGGAAGAGAAGGGGGCTTACGGGACTTTTGGGGATTGGGGGGCTAGAAAAGGGGAAATCATTTGAAATGTAAATAAATTATATCGAATAAAAAAATAGTACCAATGCATCTGATTCTTAGGATTCAAGATTATTCTGCCACACTAGTTATTGTTGCAGTTCACAGGTGTCATAGAATGGTAGGTATTTTAGTTGTTTCCCCTTTTCAAAACTTCCATTACACTATCAATTACCATAAAAGCTACTCTACAGGGAGGAGGATTTTGGTGTTTATACTGTTTTTGTCCTTTGGGTTCTGGTCATGAAGAATGTGGTGTCATCACTAATAGGGATTTAGTATCTATCTCTAGGAACCAACTCAGGACAATAGCAATAGCTAATAATCTTTTAGCAGGTTTGGACTGCCTTGACCAACATTTCAAAAGAGTTCCCCATGCCTAGCATTCTAGTTTTGTTTGATAGTCTGTCTTTCTTGAGTAGATATGACAGTTTTCTTGTTTCCTGTTGGACTGATGCTATTAAGATCCTTGTCATTAGTTGATATAGTAGGTGCTTGCTATTTTCTCCTAATTTTAGATATTTTACTTGGTGTATTTCAAAGCAGTGAAGTATGTGGATTGATAAACATCCCAATAGGCAATAACAAAAGAGATATCGATTTATTTCAATGATGTGGTTCACTGATAACATTTCTCTTACCATCTGTTTGGGTGTTTGATTAAAACACTCTATCAGCCCATCTGTTTTGAGTTGATAGAGAATTTTCTGAAAGGGGAATGTTGGAGAGATTGCACATATAATTAAACACACTGGGCATATAACTTGAGCTGTTGGACTTTCAGAGGGTAAATCCATTAATTGATTAACAGCACTAATCAATTTATTGCAGTTACTTGTGAAAATCTCCATACATTCAAAATGAAGGCCTTTAAATGTAGTGAAAGAGCAGAAGAGATAGTAAATATTTAACATGCTGTATGACCTTCTGTTTAAATCATTTTGAATTTTAATCACATTTTAGAAATATTCCACTATATACCTCCTGAGTTTCTCCAGTGAGCTTTTCTACAGTTGTCCATTCTTAGTTAATTACAGTGTTTTTGACATTTTCTGTGACTTATTGTAACTGCTCACAGCTACAGCGACTGGGTCCCTGGAAGAGAAACTGGGGATGTCGAAAAAGAACAACAAAATTGCTGATTGAGGGCCCCAGTTTATTTTGGTTCTGACAATATAAGGGTTTTTTGGGTTAATCCCTTCCCCCAAACTCCGTGGGTGTTGGCTCCACTGTTCCACATTGGTCAGCAGATAGCCTGCTTGATTCCGGAACCTGTAGGTTTGGCGGATCAAGACTTCACCTTGATCCCAGAGCTCCACCCCAGACTAGCACCAGGTGTTAGCTAGTAGTGCTCCCAGGTAATAAACAGGAAGCTGCAGGCTCTTAGAAGAACAATGGGTCAGACCCTCAAAGGCTGGATTGTAGCTAGCCCCAAAATTGGGGAAAGGGCTCAGTTCCCAACACTGTCAAAATGGCTCACTACAACTTATCACATGTAATGACACTTTAATGGGAAAATTTTACTACCTTCATTAAACAATTTAAGAAAAAATATAAATGTATAGATATTCATAATTTTCCAGTAAATGTTTGATAATATATGGGAGAGTTAATATTTGATAATAATTTTGATATTCCAATATATTTAGTCAAAAATTACTATTTAAACAATACATTAAAATTACAAAAAAGGGATGAATATTATAAATTTAATCACTGGAATGAAATTCATCAGTGGCTTTACTGAACCTTGTGAGTTAGAAAAACTGGCCTGGTAAGATATACTTATCAATTCAAAATTGTCATGATTGTTATGGGAGTAACCAACAATATTCTAATTGGATTAAAGTTCCAGTTAATGGGAGGAAACTCATATTCATTATGATAAACCCAGTTCAAGAGGTTCAGAGATCCATGGACCTTAAGAAAATAACAAATATTAATATTTTGTTAAATTTAAACAGCACCAACCTGCAGTTTATATATTGACAGATTAGCTAATCTTTTACTCATCATAGCAACTCATATTTGTAGCAAATGACATTTAGCACAGATACTCAGAATTGGTCAAATTGAAAAAATAAGTTAATATAATGACAAATCATGACATTGTATTGGTGTGCTTTATTGTTAACTTAACACAGCCTAATATCACCTGGGTGAGAAAAATTTCAACTGAGAAATTTCCTCAATCAAATTGTATTCGGGAAATATGAGTGAGAGATCATAATGACTTCTTTATATTAGAGGAATGTATAAAGAAACTGTGTTATATTTACACGATGAGGTATTACTCTGCTGTTAAAAAAGTGACATAATCAAATTGTCAAAAAAAAAAACCAAACATATAGAACTAGAAAAAATAATACTGATTGAGGTAACCCAGAACCAGAAAGGTAAATAATAGAAATGATATCTATTCACAAATATGTGGATACAAGTGATTTAATAAATGATAGCTAGGATATAATCCATAGACAGAGAAATTAGGTATACAGGAAGTTGTTATAGAGTACAGATTGATCTTTCTGGGAGGGAAACATAGAATAGAACTTATAGGTAGACTGCATGAATGGTTGTAACAGAAATTGAAGGGTCAGGTGTGGAGGAAAAGGCATTGAAGATTGAGGAAAGAAATGTGAAGAGATAGCTGGAACTGGGAGGCATTTGATGGGTGGTATAGAAATCTATTGCAGTGGTAACTCTCTGAAATAAATGAAGGCTATCCCAATGTGTTTTTCTAACAGTGGTGGTAACTGACTCCCAACAACTCCTCTCATCACCAAACAAAGCTTCTAATACTGAGGTTAGTTTACATTTACTTGAGTTGTTGGCCAAGAGGGTTACCATGGAAATTCCCAAACAATCTGGGCTATTACCTGAAAAATGGGTTCCTAACAACCACATTGTGAAGCCCCATTGCTGATGTCAACACCCCACAACACACTAAACATAAAGAAGTTGTATTGGAGCCTAGGTGGAGCTGTAAGTGCAACATCTTTTTTTCTTTTTCTTTTTCTTTTTCTTTTTCTTTTTCTTTTTCTTGTTCTTTTTCTTTTTCTTTTTCTTTTCCTCTTTTTCTTTTTCTTTTTCTTGTTCTTGTTCTTTGTTATAAGATATATTCTATATTTACATTTCAAATGATTTCCCCTTTCCTGCCCTCCAAAATCCAATAAGCATCTCCATTCCCCCTGTTTCCCAATCAACCACCTCCCGCTTCCCTGTCATGGTATTCCCCTACACTGCTGCATCGAGTCTTTCCAGTACCAGGGGCCTCTCCTCCCTTTGATGGTCCAACAAGGCCATCCTATGCTGCTTATGCATCTGAAGCCATGGGTAAAACCATGTGTACTATCTGGTTGATGTTTTTGTCCCTGGGAGCTCTGGGAGTACTGGGTAGCTCATGTCATTTTTCCTCCTATGATACTGCAAACCCTTCAAATCCTTGGATCCTCTCTCCAGCTCCCCCATTGGGAACCCTGTGCTCATTTCGTTCTTTTTTTTTTCTTTTTTTTTTATTCGATAAATTTTTTATTTACATTTCAAATGATTTCCCCTTTACTAGACCCCCACTCCCCGAAAGTCCCATCAGCCCCCTTTCCTCCCCCTGTTTTCCCACCCAACCCTTCCAACTTCCCTGTTCTGGTTTTGCCCTATACTACTTCACTGAGTCTTTCCAGAATGAGGGTTCCAGAAGAACTCCTCCTTTCTTCTTGTACCTCATTTGATGTGTGGATTATGTTTTGCATATTCCAGTTTTCTAGGTTAATATCCACTTATTAGTGAGTGCATACCATGATTCATCTTTTGAGTCTGGGTTACATCACTTAGTATGATGTTCTCCAGCTCCATACATTGCCTAAGAATTTCATGAATTCATTGTTTCTAATGGCTGAATTAGTACTCCATTGTGTATATATACCTTTTTTTTTTTTTTCATCCACTCTTCTGTTGAGGGATACCTGCGTTCTTTCCAGCTTCTGGAAATTATGAATAGGGCTGCTATGAACATAGTGGAACATGTATCCTTATTGCATGCTGGGGAATCTTCTGGGTATATGCCCAGGAATGGTATAGCAGGATCTTCTGGAAGTGAGGTGCCCAGTTTTCAGAGGAACCGCCAGACTGATTTCCAGAGTAGTTGTACCCCACCAGCAGTGGAGGAGTGTTCCTCTTTCTCCACATCCTTGCCAACACCTGCTGTCTCCTGAATTATTAATCTTAGCCATTCTGACTTGTGTAAGATGAAATCTCAGGGTTGTTTTGATTTATATTTCCCATTTGTCAATTCTTGATCTTAGAGCATAAGCTATTGGTGTTCTGTTCAGGAACTTTCCCCCTGTACTGATGTCCTCAAGGGTCTTCACCAGTTTCTTTTCTATTAGCTTCAGAATATCGAATAAAAAAATTAAAAAAAAAAAAGAATGGATTGACATGCATTCTTCTACATACTGACCTCCAGTTGAACCAGCACCATTTGTTGAATAGGCTATCTTTTTTCTTCAGAATATTTTAAGCTCCCTTGTCAAAGATCATAAGACCATAGGTGTGTGGGTTCATTTCTGAGTCTTCAGTTCTATTCCATTGATATACTTGCCTGTCACTGTACCAGTACCATGCAGTTTTTAACACAGTTGCTCTGAGGTACTGCTTGAGGTCAGGGATACTGATTCCCCCAGAAGTTCTTTTACTGTAGAGGATAGTTTTAGCTATCCTGTTTTTTGTTTGTTTGTTTGTTTGTTTGTTTGTTTTTTGTTATTCCAGATGAATTTGAGAATTGCTCTTTCTAACTCTATGGAGAATTTTGATGGGAATTGCATTGACTCTATGTCTTGCTTTTGGCAAGATGGCCATTTTTACTATATTATTCCTGCCAAACCATTAACTTGGGAGATCTTTCCATCTTCTGAGGTCTACTTCCATTTCTTTCTTCAGAGACTAGAAGTTCTTGTAATACAAATCTTTCACTTGTTTGGTAAGAGTCACACCAAGATACTTTATATTGTTTGTGCTATTGTGAAGGGCATCATTTCCCTAATTTTTTTCTCAGCCTCTTTATCCTTTGAGTATAGGAAGACTACTGATTTGTTTGAGTTAATTTTATATCCAGACACTTTGCTGAAGATGTTTATCAGCTGTAGGAATTCTCTGGTGGAGTTTTTTTTTTTGGTCACATAAGTATACTATCATATCATCGCAAACAGTGATAATTTGACTTCTTCCTTTCCAATTTGTACCCCTTTGACCACCTTTTTGTGTCTAATTGATCTAGTTTGAACTTCAAGTGCTATATTGAATAAATACAAAGAGAGAGGGCAGCCTTGTCTAGTCCCTGATTTTAGTGGGATTGCTTCAAATTTCTGTCCATTTAGTTTGATGCTGGCTTCTGGTTTGCTGTATATTGCTTTAAGTATATTTAGGTATGAGTTTTGAATTCCTGTTCTTTCCAAGACTTTTAACCTGAAAGGATGCTGAATTTTGTCAAATGCTTTTTCAGCATCTAATGAAATGGCCATGTGGTTTTTTTCTTTGAGATTGTTTATGTAGTGGATTACATTGATGGATTTTCATATATTGAAGTAACCCTGCATCCCTGGCATGAAGCCTACTTTATCGTGGTGAATGATCATTTTGATGCGTTCTTGGATTCAGTTGGCAAGAATTTTATTTAGTAGTTTTGCATCGATGTTCATAAGGGAAATTGGTCTGAAATTCTCTTTCTTTGTTGGATCTTTGTGTGGTTTTGGTATCAGCGATAATTGTGGCTTTATAGAACGAGTTGGGTAGTATTCCTTCATTTTCTATTTTGTGGAATTATTTGAATAGTATTGGTGTTAGGTCTTCTTTGAAGGTCTGATAGAATTCTACACTAAAATCATCTGGATCTGTGCTTTTTTTTGTTTGGGAGTCTTTCAGTGACCACTTGTATTTCTGTAGGGGTTATGGACCTTTTAGATGGTCTATCTGATCCTTATTTAACTTTGGTATTTGATATCTGTATATGAAATTGGCCATTCATCCAGATTTTTCAGTTGCGTTGAGTATAGCCTTTTGTAGTAGGATCTAATGATTTTTTGAATTTCTTAATTTTCTGTTGTTATATCTCCCTTTTCATTTCTGATTTTGTTAATTTGATACTGTCTCTATGCCCTCTGGATAGTCTGGCTAAGGATTTATCTTTCTTGTTGATTTTCTCAAAGAACCAGCTCCTGGTTTTGTTGATTCTGTGTATAGCTCTTTCTTTTTCTATTTGGTTGATTTCATCCCTGATTTTGATGATTTCCTCCCTTCTTCTACTCCTCTTGGGTGTATTAGCTTCTTTCTCTAAAACTTTCATAACAGGTGTGCTATTAAGCTGCTAGTGTATGCTCTCTCCAGCTTCTTTTTGGAGGCACTCAGAGCTATGGGTTTTCCTCTTAGCATTGCTTTCAATGTGTTCCATAAATTTGGGTATATTGTGCTTTCGTTTTCATTAAATTAAAAAAGTCTTTGATTTCGTTTCTTATTTCTTTCTTAACAAAGGTATCATTGAGTAAAGCATTGTTCAGCTTCCATGTGTGTGTGGGCTTTCTGTTGTTTTTGTTGCTATTGAATACCATCTTTACTCCATAGTAATCTGATAGGAGGCATGGGATGAGTTTGATCTTCTTATATCTGTTGATCTTTTATCTGTTTTGTGACCAATTATATGGTCAATTTTGTAGAAGGTACCATGAGGTGCTGAGAAAAATGTATATTCTTTTGATTTAGGATGAAATGTTCTATAGATATCTATTAAATCAATTTGGTCCAAAATTTCTGTTAGTTTCACTGTGCCTCTGTTAAGTTTGGGTTTCCCTGATCTGTCTTTTGAGTGGGGTGTTGAAGTAACCCACAATTATTGTGTGAGGTTAACTGCAACATTTTAATACTTTTGGTACAGGAAGATATTCTGTAGGCTACCGAAGGAGAAATGTAAACACTAAACCAACCACAAAAATACAATGATAAAAGTTAAATAGAAAATAAAATGCAACCAAAATAGATTGAAGTTTGGTTTTGTAACCGTCAAGGTACAATCTAGAACCTTGAACTACAGGATGAAAATTCAGGGAAGGAATACTCTCAAAGGATATTTAGTTCTCTTTCGGGATGTGTGAAAAATTACATATGTGACAAAAAAGATTACTAGGGTCAGGTCAGTGTCAAAATAAAATATTAAGTTTAAAAATATTTTGAAATTCACTTATTCAGCAAGAAGAGAAACTTTGGTATATTCTATGAATAGGTTAGAGAAAAATGACTATTATAATCTATCATAACAAGATAAAGGATATTCATGAAATCCAGAATTCCTTGCATCCTTTAATTTATCCAGACAATGATCTCTTATTTGCATTACATGAAGACAATTAGAAGAAAATATTTAGTGTCTCCTTTGCTCATATATTCAACTATTTTGTCTCTTAAATATTTTAGAGTGCTTCTTTCAATAACTTAGTTTTTGTCAACTTTACATTTTAAATTATATAATAATATTAAGTCAGAATGCTCATTTTGTGCTAACCAGATAAATATGTTGGTTACTTAATTCATATTTTAGCCTAGGGCTATATATGGCTCTCAATATACCCATATATTTTCAAAGATGGAAAAATGAAATATTAATCACACTTTCTCAATCCTCTTTTATTACAGTTCAAAAAACATAGCCACATTTCTTCTCTCCTTGCCCAGAGGAGATATTTACAAGTGCAGCTTGCTTTAATTATAAATCAAGGGGCAAAAAAAAAATCACACAGTACTGCAATAGTCAAAATAGATTTAGATTTAAGAAAAAAAATGTATTGAGGATTACACATTAGTTAGCATCCAGAGCACAGAAGATACAAGAATGACTATGACTTTCTGTAGTGTGTTTTAATTTTAATAAACTGAAAACAAAATTACACAATAACCAAGTTCACATTAAATTACTTAAAAGGATATGATTAAATAAAGCTCCTATAGCATGTTACAAAGTAAAAAGAAAGAAATCACTCTTCCACAAAATATCAGTTCATTCTCTGTTAAGCTGTTTTGTTTTCAAAGTGCATGTATGTCCAGGGCCTTATTGTTGAGCTATAGTCTCAGATCCTCTCATATAGCTTTGATGTAACAAAATTAAAACAGAGGTCTATGGTAAGAACTTCAACATAGCATTGTTTCCTTATATATACTCCATGTAAGTAGAACTCTCAAATTACTTTTGCTGCATGTTCATCTTAATCCCAGCTCAGAACTGAGGGCAGAGTCCTGTAATAAGGAAACTAAAATAGAAAATGGGGAGGAAGTGAGTGTTTGGATGTGATCCTTCACTGCATTTGTGTTTTTCTGTGTTGCATTTGTCCCAGTCCTCTCTTAACTAATCTTAACAGTCACCTCTTCTTGTCTGACCCATCAGCTTTGCATTTTGAGCTTGAGGTTAAATTCAGGTCATAGGGAATACTGAAGGTCTCAACTGTGAGTTTTCTTTCTGCAAACTGCATGTGCTGGATGTCTAACACTGTTCTGTCCTACTAAGAGACGTGGAATCTCAAAATGTGTCAGTAAACAGAAAACAATAGGTTCTTTTCCATCTATAATGGCATTTTGACATGACGTTATTTGATACATATAGGCAATTAAAAGGTTAATAGTGGTTTATCGTATCTACCATATATCTCAGTTATCAGTTTTACAAAAATTTGGTATAAGCAGCAAATTTTTAGTGGCCATTGCATATATATGCATTGTAGTAAAACACACATACCCGCATGCACTTGTGCATACACACACACACACACACACACACACACACACACACACACACACACATACACACACACACACACTCACACTGACACACACACACTTTACATTGGATAGGTAGACTTATTCATCACATATAACTGACATTTTATCTCCTTATGTCTATACCTCCTCATGTTTCAGTAGCTAGTTACACCTTTTTTGTTCTTTACTTGGTTTTTGTTTTGTTTTGTTTTGTTTTGTTGTATTTTTAAGTTTATTTTGTGGGATTTTCTCGTCATTGTTTTGGATTTTTAGTATAAGGGAGAAAAGCAGTATGCCTCTTTCTATGTCTGACTTACCTTAATTAATGTAATGTTCCCCAGACTCAATAACATGTTATCTGAGCTGAAACGTATCACAGGACACATAGATTTCAAAATATCTTGATCCATTTGTGCCTATAAAGAAACTGGTTTTTCTGTACCATGACTATTATTAGAGGTATTTCATGATGTCTTGGGTTCTGGATACATTTATAATCATAGTTTTACTTGGGAGATCTGAGTCTCTTATGTCACATTGCAAGAACTCAAAGTAGCACCACTGATGGCAATGACTTGACCCCTACCTGAGCTGGGAAAAAACAGCCTAAGCATTCCTCAAAAGCCGTTAACAGCTGGCTAAAAGCTGTTAACTGCTACTGTCAGCACTGCATCTGTCTGAAAAAGTTACCACAGTAACTCCCTGACTGTTGAGTAGCCCTCTCTAGCATATACCCATAAAAAAACCAACATGTTTTTTGTAGCATGCAGCTAGGCACTGTTTTCCATTGTCTATGACAGCTGGATAGAATGCTGTTTTTGTTATCAATGCTTTATTTTTAAACTGTTCTTTCTTACTACAAAGAATGACTGCATTTGGTGATTTTTATGAAGCACCTACTTACATTTCATACCAAAGCCCAGAAAGATGCTGGGTCTAACCTTTGGGGATCTAGTCACGCCTTTCACTGAATGCAAATCTGCTGACTTACCCCTCCTATAATCTTGATAGTTTGTTTTCACTGGCTTCTGACAACCACCATTTAGTCTCCAAGGAATCTGCCTCTTCAGCTATTTCTCTCCCCCTACTACTCTACCCAATAATCTCTCCTACTATGTGACTTCTCAGAGCTGTCAGCTCTGTCTCACTGGATCCTAAAGCCTACTACAAAAGTCTTGCAGCTGAATCAAACAGCCTCCTACCTCCACATTGGACACCAATTATTACATAGATGAGGGCTCTGTTATTATGACACTAGGTTATCTGGAGCCATAGTGGGACAAGCTAATATACTAGCAGGTGATCATTCTGAAATGGCCTGCTCCTGATTATTATATAATCTACAACAGGCAAGCCCTCATTAAACAAGGCTGTGAGGGACTAATTTTAGGAAAGATTCCTGCTACTAATATGCTTTTCCTGCTATTATTAAACATATATAATAATCACGCATAATAATATAGTAATAGCACACCTCTTTGGAGCAGATCTCTGCAGATCCATGAAGATATACTGTCTTATAGTAATGCTGTGTAGACAAATAGGTTACTTAAGTTTTAATGATGATACTATAAGAATTCCTAAAATTATATATGTGATCATTAAGCTCTTTTATAACAGGACTGCTATTAGCTAATTTTCTGATAGTCAAAACTGCAATGAGAACTCTTCCAGTCTCCCAAGTGTCACCAGTTAATTGCTGTTAGATGACAACTAGACTTTGCCCTACTCAGAGCACATTCTAAGAGGTTGTAAAATAATTAACCAAAGGTCATAAAAAAGGGAACTACTGATTTATTATAGGAGCTAGGACATAAGATAAAATATTGACCAGGTTTTTCTATACCAAACTTCACTTATAACTTAGTTATGTTTTAACCCTTAGGTGAACTTGCAGAGTGAAGAGAGGTGATAGATGTTTAGCTGGATAATTACTCCTAATGGATATGCATGTAAACATTCATGGGACAAGGAAGGCTTAGTCTTATTAAATGGAACAAAGGTTTTTTTCTTACAAACATGGATTTAATTCATTTAGCATTAAAATGGTGGAAGCTTTTTCATTCTCTATGCAATAAATATTGCAGTTGATTTTTCATCCAGAATGAGTAAGTCCTTTCTGCACTGATGCTTGGTCTTTTGCTCCATATGCATATGTAAATCTGGATGTGTGTGTAAGTATGTAAATGTGAAAATGTATGCAACTGGACCCAAATGAATTTGTATGGAAATGTATAAATAAGAACTCTGTGTGTTTGAAATTGTGTATAAACTTATGTGAGATTATGCATATTCACTTATGTAAAAGTTTTTCTTTCTGCAAGTGTTATTCTCTTCTCCTGGTTCAATAGAAGTTTATTGCTCCAAACTTCCCCCTAGCCTGACAAGTAAGAGGCATCTGGTCTCTAGGGAAAAGGCTCTAGCAATTAACCCTTTACTCAATTTCCTGCTGTTTTAGGATAAGTGCTAAGTGCCTGTGAGTGCAGTCTCTGGCTTCAGAGGAACACAGACTATACAGCCCAGGTACAATAACATAGTAACTTAGACTTAGATAAGTAAAGTTTTTATTATATAGCAACCCTAAATATCTCAAAATACAAAGTCTTACCCCTGAATCTCATAAGACCAAGGCTTACCCCTGAATCTCATAAGACCAAGTCTTACCCCAGAATTTCATAAGATCAAATCTTACCCCCTTGCTGCCTCAAGAACAGACAAGAAAGAATACCTCCCTCTGGGACTAGCTCCTGGCTCTACCTGGCTCTACTTATCTCTCTTACACATCTTTGTCCCATGGAGACTCTTTCTTGGGCCACTTAGCTCTTACTGTACCACCCTCTTCACCCTCTTTGTGTCTCCACTCTTTTTCTCGTGGAACTTACCTAGCAAGACTCCCAAGAATCCGTTATATTCTTTACCTCCCTTTTATATAAGTATTTCTTCTCTCTCTCTCTCTCTCTCTCTCTCTCTCTCTCTCTCTCTCTCTGTCTCTCTATCTCCCTCTGTCTCTGTCTCTCGGTCTCTGTCTGTCTGTCTCTGTCTGTCCCTGTCTCTGTCTGTCTCTGTCTCTTTCTGTCTCTCTCTCTCTCTCTCTCTCTCTCTCTCTCTCTCTCTCACACACACACACACACACACACACACACACACACACACAGACACACACACACAAATAACCAGAGCTTGCTCTTTTTCTACTCAAAACTATTTGCCCTCTTGGACTCAGAAATTCCATTAGTCCTGGCCACACACTTTTACTGCAAATTTGAAGAGAAATTCACTGGTCAGACAATAGTGTGTTCAAATTACAAATTCACATAATTTTTAAAAGCCTTCTTCTATCACAGGAACAAATGATCCAAAACTCCATTTATCTCTAAGAATTTTCTACTCTCCACTCACAAAAGTATCTTATTGCCAAGCTTACGGTGCTTTTCACTCTCCTCCTTCCCTCTAATCACTAGGCTCAGCCTTACAGATATGCAAATGTCTTTTGGGTATGCATAATGCTAAAATATAGTTTCATTCTCTTCTACTTTACCTTAAAGCATGAGATTTGGCATGTCTGCTCTAGACCTAGGAATATAAGCTTAAAACATTTCTATAAGCTTTGTCAGACTGTCCACCTGTCTCTGTGACAAAAGATAGGAAAGCAAAATTGAACAACCCAAAACCACTATGGTCTCGATTACATCTAAAAGGTAAACTATTTCTAAAATTGTTTCAAATGACAGTGCAATTGCGTTATTTAACTCTTTGATTTATCTCCCCCATGTTCCTAGTGGTTTTGTTTACTACATTTAATCTAACACTCAAATATAAACTTTATCTCTGGATTTTTAAGTTCATTGAGGTGTGGTTTTAAAATAATGTAGAGCACATATATAACCACTTATGTCTTTGATGTCCTTGTTAAAATTTAGCTATTTGGAGAAACTGAAGAGATAAAAAGTGATTGTCTGTAGAAGTGTAGTATAAAATAATTATAAAATGATGTTTGCACTATCCCTGTGGATTTTATATATGGATTAAAATTAAATTTGTTACATAAAATTCTTTATTACACAATTTATACATTTAAGACTCAAGATTTAATCTTATGAAAGGTAAATATATTTAGCAATATTATAAATTGTTAAATATATTTAAGATGTTTAAATTAATATTCCATCACCTTACAAATTATAAAACCTTTCAATAT
Organism: Apodemus sylvaticus; assembly: GCF_947179515.1. Classification (NCBI taxonomy): domain Eukaryota; kingdom Metazoa; phylum Chordata; class Mammalia; order Rodentia; family Muridae; genus Apodemus; species Apodemus sylvaticus. The sequence goes on along the minus strand of NC_067473.1, from coordinate 104,828,183 downwards.
GTTCAGAACTATATTTGTAGTCATGCTAAGTATAATGTAATTGATTTACACATTTGATTGGCAAAATTTACCATTCTGTATATGCTGTCCAAAGTTAAACCTGAGACAAGTAAATGAAAAATGAGTAAAGCTAATTTAATGTAAAATAATAAGAAAAATCAGGCACTAGATTTTGGTCCTAAGGCTCCTTTAAAAAAACTCAAGGCTTTTAATATAAAGGGAAAAACTAGAAAAAATGTCCAGTGATGGAAATATCAACTTCTGCAGCTACCCCATGTGCACTTCTAAAAATGACAGAGCACCAACATACTTTCCCTGGGCCCAGCACACACTGTGCCAACACTAGCTATTAGCATAAGAAATGCCCTACTCCTTGACAGCCATCAAGGACCCCTCAGATTGTGGACAGGCGGGACGCTGGATGGTTCATTGCCCTATTCCACCTATTTAAAGCAGGCCATTCCTTTTCCACAGAAATATCTTTTCGATATTATGGAGCTGCTGGCAAAATCAACAACAAAAGCAAAAAAACCCAACCAACCAACCAAACAAACAAACAACCAACCAAACAAACAAACAAACAAAAGAACTGTCCTAGAACCTTGGCCCCTAGCAATATAATCAAGATTACCATGAGGGATCCCAAGATAACTCTCTATATAGCAAGTAAATCTGTAATTTTTAATTAAGACAGGCCTCTTTGGTCTATATTTCCTGCTCACTTTGTTAAACCTTACCCTTATTAGATTATTATGATAATGTTTATTTCTGACCCCTGAAACCTGGGCTACAGGTCATCTGTTCCCTTAGGAGCTAAATAACAACTCATTTCTGCCTTGTAAGGGCTAAGTGTCCAATTCTGCAATAGGGCGATGCATCATAGTTAAATTATGCTCTATGTTTCTTTATCCAAGCCCTTTCTAAATTTTCTTTCTTTTTCTAGCCACTGATGACCAAGCTCCACTGCTTTAGCTTTCCTTTAAAAACAAATATATATGTATATATATATATATATATATATATATATATATATATATATATATACTTCTATTTCATACCAAATAAGTAAATTATGGCAGTAATGAAAATACATAAAATGCTTTAATAGATATAATATCTCGTACTTTATTTGATCAAAGTTATTCTATTTTCACCTTTAAAACATTCTGGCTTTAAATAATGTTGGAAGCAAATGAAAATTTGTTGCTTGCTGATGATACAAATTTGAGAACTTTAAAACAAATCTTTAATTATCTGATACTTTTAAATAAACAAATGCTTAAACCTGAGCTCCAATTACCTCCTAGCCTAAATTGGATCAACTGCAAAAGTTAGGCCTTGCTGTTTTCTTTCATTTTTATTTTTTGATAGAACTAATATGCTCTTTACTGAGATAGAGTGACAAACAGGCTTCAGTTAAATAAATAAATAAATAAATAAATAAATAAATAAATAAATAAATAATTACATCTACAAAACAAACCAAAGTGAAACAACAAAGCCAAAAACCTCAAAAATACAATGCTGTTGTTAATGACTTAAAATTTGAATTTCACTGGATCCTTTGTGTTCCAATTATGATTTTAAAAGACCTCTATTTTCAATGACTGTTCTCAATAATTATGTTTGTAAAATATTTATACATTAAAATTATTACACATGAACTTTAAAATTTGAACTTTTAAAAGTCAATCATATCTAAATTTGAGAAGTCATAAGTACTAAAGTGAACCTGGAGTCAAGAGATGTTGCTGCGGTCATGGAAGAGTGCTGCTGCTGTATAGCTTCCCTTGACTTGCTCTTCCATCTATCTCATAGAATCTAGGACCATCATCCCAGGAGTGGCCTCACACACAAAAGACTGGGCCCTCTCACATCAATCAATAATTAAGAAAACGTCTATAGTCGTGCCCATACCCCGATTTTATGGAGCCATTTTCTCAACTGAGGATCCCTCATTTGATGACTCTAGTGTTTGTCAAGTTGACATAAAACTAGCTAGCACAACTTCTTGTCATGCTGATTATTTCTATTCTCCTCATACTAAAAAGAACTCTTTCTCCAGAGTCAGTCAACAAGGATGACAAACTGAAAGTAGAGATGTATTAAACACTTAAATATAAGGCTATAAACAGAGTCTATATTCACAGCTATCTGGAAGTTTGAGGAAGGGCAAAACGATCAGGACAGCTACAGAATGTATCTGCCATACTGGAAACATAAGTTTTGGAACTTGAAAACTTTAATAGCACCATTTTACCAGAGAGAAGCCATGTCGATACTTTGTGATAATTTTCATAATTTATTGATGAACCAACAAGTAAAAGATAAATAATTACAAAACAAACAAACAAAACCCCCAGATCTAGCTTGGTCTCTCATGGGTTCTTCAAAAACAATAACATTTTCATACAAAATATTTGCTATCTTATAACAGATGTGATGCATAGAAATTAGAAGTTAAAATGAAGGGGATAAATTCAGTATACAACCAAGCAGAAAACACACACACATGCACACACACACACACACACACATACACATACACACACACACACACACACACACACACTCATGCATACGAGCACACACATATACACACACAATTATAATAAAAATCAACAAATCAATTTTTGGCGAATATAAATATAAAATATAACTCTAGGGATGATCATAGAAAAGAGGGCAGAACAATTGTAAGACCTAGATGGTGAAAGAGTTAGTTGTGAGATTCTTTCTACCATGAATGTCAGGATATACAACAATAAACTTTTACCTACAAGAGTGCCTAAGCATGAGATGGACAATGACAACAACAAGAGACTTTCTAAAGTGGGTGAGACAAAGCCCACAGGGCCTCAACCCTATACAAAGAATGACAGGCAAATCTGGAATTCTGGGAGAGCTGGGAAAATAATCTTTCTCAGTGAGAAGTACACAGAATGAGCACATTTTATTTAGGAATACATGGATATATACATACATACACATTCTTACATACAAATTCATATACATATACATATAATATAAATTGATATGTATACATATATGTATATGAATTCAATCACAATTACTGAAAAAACAGGTCATGAATTCAAAGGAGAACAATTAGGTTTGGAGTGGGGAGTGATGCAATTATAATTTCAAAAATAAAAAAAACTATTAAAAATTATAACCTTTGTCATATAATGTTCAAGATACTAGAATAATAAATGAGAACTAACTGGATAATAAATATGAATACTCTGTAAATATTCAAGAAGAAATATGACAGTCATTCAAGAGAATGAGAAAGTTCAGAAAAATATAAAATGTATTCAGCATGTCAGAACACCTTTGTTTCTACCATCCTGAAAATATCTGTAATAATTGAAGTAAAAATGAAAATTAATGTGAAGTTATACACTTATTTACATTATGCTGCCATCCTCCTAAACAAAAATTATGGTATATAAGTTGCCATAACAAGTTTCCTGTCTTTTGTACTCTAATATAACCTTAATATGAGATTTATTGTGGTATAGGACCTTGGAGTTCTGCTTTTGGAAGGTGCCATAAGTCAGTGAAAAAGCAGAACAAACACAATTTGCTTTAAAACTAGATCTATTCAAAATAAAGGATCTTAAATTTTATAAATGAATGAATCACATATCCATCATAAAAGTAAAATTCTTGAATGCTTATTTCTAAAAAAGCATGAGAATAATAATGAAAATATTTGGATCTTCATATGTCTTTCTTTATTTCTTTTTTCCTTTACTGGGAAATTTTTAATTTACATTTCAAGTGTTATCCCTTTCCTGCCAACCCCCCAAACCCTATACCATGCCCCCTCCACCTGCTTCTATGAGGGTGCCCGCCACCCACTCATTCCTGCCTCCTGGTATTCCCCTACACTGGATCAGCAAGCCTTCACAGGACCAAGGGCCTCTTCTTCCATTGATATCCAACAAGGCCACTCACTGCTACATGTGCTTCTGGAGCCACGGGTCCCTCAATGTGTACTTCTTGGTTGGTGGTTTAAATCCTGGGAGTTCTGGTTGGTTGATATTGTTGTTATTCCTATGGAATTGCAAACCCCTTCAATTCCTTCAGTCCTTTCTCTAACTCCTCCACTGGGACCCTGTGCTCAACCCAATTGTTGGCTGTGAGCATCTGCTTTTGTATGGTCAGGCTCTGGAAAAGCCTCTCAGCATACAGCTGTATTAGCACCTGTGAACAAGCACTTCCCGGCATCCACAATAGTATATGGGATGGATCTCCAGGTTGGGCAGTCTCAGGATGGCCTTTTCTTCAGTCTCCACACTTTGTCTCTATATTTACTCCCATATTTTGTTCCCCCATCTAAGAAGGACCAAAGCACCCACACTTTGGTCTTCCATCTTCTTGAGCCTCATGTGCTCTGTGAAACGTGTTTTGGCTATTCCAAGCTTTTAGGTTAATGTCCACTTAGCAGTGAGTACACACCACCTGTGTTCTTTTGGGTATTAACGTTATATGCATATTCTACTATAACCTTGTCCCTGATAAGAGAATCTCAAATTTAAAAAACTGACATAGAATCAGAGAAGAAATTAAAAGCATTATGCTGATAAACATGCAGGTACAGATGTTGATATCAGTAATATCACTAGAAAAACCTGCAAAAACACTCGAAATCTGGCAACTTCTAATGTGGAAAACATATATGCACATGCCCACACACACACACACACACACACACACACATATGTGTGTGCACGCATACATTCATATGTAAGCTTATGTATATGCTTGTAAATATGCACACACAGAGAACAGTAAACCATACACACAATATGTGTGTGAACAATATTCTACCTATCAATTTTAACTCTAGTTGTCAATAAACAAATTTATATACTTAAATATCTATAGCATTAGTGTTCTTTATAGTCAAGCATAGAATTATCATGAATTTACTTCAATAATAGAAGGCAAATAGAGAGTTTGAAATCACAGAAATAACCATAATGTGGAAATAAAATAACATGGAAGACAAGCTATATTGTGTCACTCTCTTTATATGGGGTTCACAAATAGACAAAGACTATGTATTTGTATATGATGATAACAAAATACAGAGCCTTATGTCTGCTGTGATCCTAATGTCCCTGCTCTGCAGTAAGTACACAGTCTTCTCATTAAGCCTTTCTCTTAAGATCAAGCAAATTAGCATTTTGTGTCTTGGATTAAAATGAATTCAAAATTCTGTGTGACGTTGACAGACTGGAGAGAGTGCTCAGTGGTTAAGAACACTTGTTGCTCTTGTTGAGGACTCAGGTTGAGTTACAGAACGGTTTTAGTGGCTCACAATCATTTGTAATTCCATTTCTAGGGATACAAGGTCCTCCACAGATATTGGCTCACACTGCAGGCATAAGGTACAAAGAGAGGAGGTGCTTTTTAAAAATAGAAATTAGGAAATTTAGAGATGTTTTCTATTAACAAATACTACAAACTGAGTCACTTAAACACTTAAACAAAAAAAGAGTTTTTGTTTGCTTGCTTGTTTTTAAGGCATGTTAAATTCTACTTTTGAAAAGTAAAGCAAAAATCACATTTTAGTGATGAATATTTCTATTTATGAATAACAAAATTTAATATTTTAATTATGTTGATAAAACTCAAATTCTCATTAGGATGACTTTTATCATTATCTGATATGAGTATTTTTATAGCATTAAATCATAAAACTATGCAAAAATGAAAAAAGGAATGGAAGTCTGCATTATGAAAATAAACGGTGATTTGAAAATATGGCCATGTTTGAGAACCAACTTGGAATAATATGAATTTATATGTCTATATGTGGTAACGTTTGAAATTATGTGTCATTCTCTGGTCCAAATTAGACTGAGCATGAGGGTGAGAATAACTGATTTAGAAACTGATTTTAAAAATAATGAATTCATGATATTCTTAGGCAAATGAATGGAACTAGAAAATATCATCCTGAGTGAGGTAATCCAATCACAAAAAAAAAAAATCATATGTGGTATGCACTCACTGATAAGTGGATATTAGCCCAGAAGGTAGGAATACCCAAGACACAATTCATAGACCAGAGGAAGCTCAAGAAGAAAGAAGGCCAAAGTGTGGATGCTTTGGATCTTCTTAGAAGTGGAAACAAAATACTCATGGGAGAAAATATGGGACACCCTCATAAAAACAGTTGGGAGGGGATGAGTTAGGGAGTTTCCAGGGGGAAAACCAGGAAAGGTGGTAACATTTGAAATGTAAATAAAGAAAATATACAATAAAAAAAGAAACTGACTTTAAGCTTTTTCACTGAAGCAAACTGTATCATGACCAAGTCATAACTGTGTTACATTGTCTACAAAGAAACATCAGACTCCTTTTTCAGAATGACTGAACCATTTTCACTTTGTCACATAGTAGCAAATTACCCAGTTGACCCATATCCTCATCAATGATCACTTTGTTTTACCAGCTTTCTAATATCATTCATGTGATATTTGGTTTGCCTTAATTCTTACTGCATTAATTGTCATGAGCTTTGTAGTGTGTTAAGTTTATGTACAAAGTGAAAAGATGGAAAGAAGCCAAACGACCAGAAATGATGGAAAGACTAAGAAAATGCATTATATACACACCATGGAATATCATTCAGCTTTATAAAAGGCAAACATTGACTTTGTGGCAATAGTTATGAAACATGATGAAGCAAAGATGCAGTCAAAGACTGGCAAATACATTATGATTTCACTTTTACAAAATAGTTAAATTTTATAAAATAGGGAAAATCTAATAACTTACCCCTAATTGAAACTGATTTCATGGGCAAACATCAATCCCTGATATGATTAATGATACTCTGTTATATTTACAGACAAAAATTTAACAAAACTGTCCTCTGAGAAGCTCTATCCAGCAACTGACTGAAACAGATGCAGATACTAACAGCCAAACATTGGACTGAAGTCAGGGACTTCTATGGAAGAGCTTAGGAAAGGATTGAAGGCCCTGAAGGAGAAGGAAACCCCACAGAATGACCAACAAGTTAACTAACCTGAACCTCTGGGAGCTCTCACAAACTCAGTCACCAATGAAAAATACACACACAGGCTAGATGAGGCCCCAGCACATATGGAGCAGATATGCAGCTCAGTTTCCATGTGGGTCCCCCCAACAACTGGAGCAGGAGTTCTACTTAAAGCTGTATCTTGACGGTGGTATCCTTTCCCCAACAAGGTTGTCTTGTCACTGGGAGGAGATGTGACTAATCTGACAGAGACATGATGTACTAGGGTGGGGTTAACCAGAGGGTGTCTGCTCACTCAGAAGAAGGAGGGATGGGAAATGTGGTAGTCCTCAGTGAGGATGGGCCAGTAGGGGGCAGTGCTTGGGCTGTGAATTAATTAAATACTTAAGTAATTTAAAAAGTTGCAGACAACTCAAGTCACTGCACATTGTTTAATTAGGGAAATTGTGCCTACACATTGTTTAATGTGGGAACTATTGAAGATCAATTATGTCTAGAAGATCAAACAGTCAACAAGCCTATGTGTGAGACATTTTTAGGGCTATACACATCAAGGGTCTCACAATAAACAGCAACATAACAGCAGCAGCAGAATAGAAGATTTCCAAAAAGAGGGTTTTGACTTTTTTAATTGTAGTACAAGATTACACAGGCATATCAAGTTTGTAACAATAATTAAAGAATATAAATTGTTTGCAAACATTTATCCATCAGTTGGTTCTTAGTGAAGTTATTTTAGAAAAATATTCTGAGCTGTCATAGTATACCTGTAGGGCCCACACTTAAAATGAAGAAATCTGAATGCCAGTTAGGATTAAATAGGAGACAATGTCTCAAAAACACACTTACAAGACTAAGAAAAATAGTATTTTTATGATGAAACCTCAGCATATGTTAACAATGCTCTGAACTGATTTATGACCCATTCAACAGAAGTAAAATATTCATATTATTTATTTGTAGCCATAGGCATGTCTAGTCTGTGTTTGGAAGATCTTTAGTGAGAGAACACACAGGAATGGGAACTTTCAGAATAAAGAAAAGAAAAAGATGCAGGATATTAATCCAGTGATTTATTGAAGTTAATTTTGAGATATAATCTCATAATCTTAAAAGAGAATTTTTGGCAAAATCTTACACCATACACTTTCCAATCTATCACAATTAGTGCCCCATAATTTCTGTGATATGAAAATGTAGTAGTTTCCACTTTTGAAAAGGATAAATAAAACTTCTCTTTTGCAGTACGAAGGGCAGAGATTAAGAGGAAACAAGATCAAGTCCTTAAATTCAGTACAAAAAGGAAGAGTTGGCATCATTCCAGATTTAATCTAAACATATAAAACTTGAGTGCAGATATTTGAAACTGTCATATGATTACATGTGGAAAAGAGAAGAATAGATTTATTAAATAAGATGAACTCTTTTGGGTGTATTGCATACATCACCTATGAAATCATGGCTTCCCTGTCTGCATTTTAATAGGACAGTTACTTATTCACTTCAAGAGATGAGTTTTATAATGTATTATTTTCCTGGTATCAGATATTATTACAGAAAGGACACATGAGTGCAAATGTAAATCACATAAATAATGTGAAGACTAATAGTGTACACATTCAAGATGTTGAAATTTTACCTTAAAGTTTTAACAAAAAGAAACAAAACAAACAAAAAGTCCCGCAAAATCAACCCTAAAAATGACTGACATTTGAGGGACAGAAGATCAAGTCATTAGGTAATTTTAATTTGAAAGCCTATTTTCTATGGCCATCATCCATAGCGTAAAAAGGTGCATATAGCAGAGAAGGCAGAGGATAAGGATGAGATGAGTAAACCAAGGCAAGCCATATGACAAAAACACGCACACACTAACACAAACACCTACACACACATACTCACACACACAAAAAATATGCACACACATACAAATGCTTATGGACATAAGGATCTTTGAATGAAATCTTCCTTTAATCTGTTGAAGCTGTTAGTGGGAAGGGCCTTGAACTCTTGGGAACTTTGAAAATATGTCAGCAGCAAATGAGCATCCTGCCCATAACTTACAAGTCAGAGGAGCAAGTTTCTGCAGTCTGAGTCGTCTGTGCTCAGCTCCCAGATTCTGGCCATGACAACTGCTTTTGTTCAGCTTGTATTGACACTGAACAACTGTGCAAAACCATTTCACACAGTTTTATGAAGCACAAAGATGGCAGAATATTAGCTTACAAAATTGGATTCATCATTGAATAGCTGGACATGATAGCACTGATATACAAAAGAAAAAAATCTATTGTCAGGAAATTTATTCTTACCAATAAACTTACCCTTAACTTAAAATTTAATGTTACCTATTACCTTATCAAAAAATAATTGGAAGTTGCTCTTAGAATTGCAAGATTTTCCCGTTCTGGTTTTGCCGAATACTGCTTCACTGAGTCTTTCCAGAACAAGGGGCCACTCCTTCTTTCTTCTTGTACCTCATTTGATGTGTGGATTATGTTTTGGGTATTCCAGTTTTCAAGGTTAATATCCACTTATTAGTGAGTGCATACCATGATTCAACTTTTGAGTCTGGGTTACCTCACTTAGTATGATGTTCTCCAGCTCCATCCATTTGCCTAAGAATTTCATGAATTCATTGTGAATTCTAATGGCTGAATATTACTCCATTGTGTAGATATACCACATTTTTTGCATCCACTCTTCTGTTGAGGGATACCTGGGTTCTTTCCAGCATCTGGCAATTATAAATAGGGCTGCTATGAACATAGTAGAGCATGTATCCTTATTACATGGTGGGGAATCCTCTGGGTATATGCCCAGGAGTGGAATAGCAGGATCTTCTGGAAGTGAGGTGCCCAGTTTTCGGAGGGACCACCAGAGTGGTTGTACCAATTTGCAACCCCACCAGCAGTGGAGGAGTGTTCCTCTTTCTCCACACCCTCTCCAACACCGGCTATCTCCTGAATTTTTCCTGAAGTGGGAAGGGGTGGGTGGGAGGACAGGGGAAGAGAAAGGGGCTTATGGGACTTTCGGGGAGTGGGGGGCTAGAAAAGGGGAAATCATTTGAAATGTAAATAAAAAATTATATCGAATAAAAAAAAGAAAAGGGAAAACAAAAAAAGCAATTTAGCTAAAATATAAGATGAAGTATCAAATTTCAGTTGATAACTTCTGGGAAAGGAAAAATCAATTTTCTCCAAATGAAGTAATATCAGTCACATTCCATTGTACCCAGGCCAACACAAAATAAACTGAATTGTGTGTATGTGTGTGTGTGTGTGTGTGTGTGAAAAAAAGAAAAAAAAAGAATTGCAAGATTTTATTATAGATTTTAAGCAAACCACAAGCTACCTATTCTACATACTTGATACACACCTAACTTTTGAATTTTTAAAGGCTTTCTGAATTTATTAAATAATCTTGATTTGGGGGATATAGAGAAGGGCAGGAACATAAAATATATACATTTGAGTTTTAATTAAATTATTTTTATTAAAAATTATAATAAATGTCTAACGAATTGTTCTCCATAATTTAAAACATACATATTGTGATATTTTACAAACTCTGATTTTTACATTATAATACTTTAACTGAATTTTTTAATTTGCAAACTTCATTGCTTCTTTAAAAATATTTCTATTATCTTAATTATGAATAAATATTATATATCTTTCAGGGTTATTCTCAGGTATATTAGTAAAGAGGAGATGCTCATACAACAACTAGCATAACAACTAACATTCAAATAACATCAGGAATTGTTTGGGATTCTGCTTTTACTAATTAGAAGAAAAGATGATAGGAAGCATGTCTTTCAATTAAAACTTTGCTTAAATATAATATCCAAGATAAACCCCTGTGAATCTAATGATGCATATTCCTTAGATAGTTTCTATCTTGGTTGCCTAAGATAACTACAAACCTATTAAACCACTTCATTTCTTACACCAAAGTAGAAAGATACCTTGTGTTAATGTAAACAGTGACAGAAATGAAGTTTTGTGTTTTTTCTTTCAAAATGTGTATAATAGACATTTTCTACCAAACCATTAAAATTTCAACATTTATTGGATATTATAAATGACAAAAACTGCAAGAAGCTATAAAGATTTATATTTCTAAACCATCAACTCTTCTCACATTTCTCCAGATCACAAGTGAAGAGTGTAGTCACAGTTCTAGAAGGTTCTTCTGTATTCCAGGCCCTATTCTTTCATTCAATATCACATCTGTTTTTAGTAGAAGCAATTCATATCACTTGTTTTTGTGCTCTTCTTACAGAGAAGCATACAGAGTATATTTTGTATTCATGTCTCCTTTTGGTTACACTCATTTACCAAGAAGAAATCCAGTTTGTTTTCAACACTTTGGGGCTGTCGATTGTGATGAACTGGAGAAGATCTGGTATGCACGCTAGCACAGAAGAAATCCACTTAATGAACTACTCTCTGTTACATATATGCAAGGAGTTTTTAGATAGGAGCTTTATGAATTATAGTCTTATGCTACTTAAGTGAGAAATAGTCCTGGCCACATTGATACAGGAGACAATTTACCTAAAGAGAACACCAATGTCTCAGGCTCTAAAATCAAAAAGTGATAAATAGGACCTCATGAAATTGAAAGCTCACTCTCTAAGGCAAGGGACACTGTCAATAAGATAAAATGACAATGTACAGTTTGGGAAAGAATATCCATCAACCATATGTCTGACAAGGGCTTATATCTAATATTCATAAAGAACTCAATAAGTTAAACACCAAAAACCCAAATAACCCAATTAAAAAATGGAACACAGAGCTAAACAGAGAATTCTCATCATAGGAATCACAAAGCTTGGCATGGCTGTCCTCTGAGGGCCCATATCAGGAGCTGACTGAGACAGAAACAGATACTTACATCCAACCATTGCACTCCAGTCCAGGACTCCTATGGTTGAATTAGGGGAAGGATTGAAGAAGCTGAAAGGGAGAGCGACCCTATAGGAAGACCAACTGTCTCAACTAACCCAAACCACAGGGAGCTCTCAGTGACCAAACCACTAAGCAGGAGCTGGTCTGAGGCCCCTGGCACATATGCAGCAGAGGTCTGCCTGGTCCAGCATCAGTGGGAGAAGATGTGCTTAATCCTCAAAAGACTTCAGACCCCAGGAATGTGGGAGGTCTTCAAGAGGTGAGCACCCTCTCTGAGGCAAGGGGGAGGATGAATGGGATGAGGAAATGTAGGAGTGGCACCGCCGGGGGTGGGGGACAATGACGACGGGAATAAAAATAAAATGATTAAAAAACAGAAATGTTCATAGTTCTTAATCAACAGGGAAAGTCAAACCAAAACAGTTCTGAGATTCCATCTTACCCTGGTCAGTATGGCTAAGATCAAAATTTCAAGTACTGGTGATGATGTGGATCAGGGTGTGGGGATAGTACTCTATTGCTGGTGGGAATGCAAACTCATACAGCCACTTTGGAAATCAATTGGGTGGTTTCTCAGAAAACTTGGAATAGTTCTGCCTCTAAACCATTCCTGGAAATGTACCCAAAAGATGTTTTACCATCCCACAAAGACTTTTGCTCAACCATGTTCCTAGCCCCTTTATTTATAAGAGCCAGAAATTGGATAAAACTTAGATGTCCCTCAACTGAATAATGGGTAAAAATCAAAATGTGGTACAACCACACAATGGAATACTATTAAGTTATTAAATGCAAAAACATCATGAATTTTTCAAGCAAATGGATGGAACTTGAGAATATTATCCTGGGTGAGGTAACCCATTTCCAAAAGGTCATGCATGGTATGAACTCAGTTATAAGTGGATATTAACCATAAAATTCAAGTACCTTGCTATATTCCACAGACCCAAAGAAGCCAAACAAGAAGACCCAAATGAGGAAGCTTGAATTTCATAGCTGGGGTAATAAAATAGTCATAAGAGGCAGATGGAGGAAGGGAGGAGGGATGGAGGGGGCATGGGGAATGGGAGATTCAAGATCAGGTATAGGGGAGAACAGGAGAGATGGCTATATGTCCATGAAAACAAATGGAAATCTACAATTGACAGTTAGGCAGGAGGTGGGGAGCATCTCCAGAACAAGAGAGACATGGCCTGGCACAAGGGAGGTGCTCAAGTATGAATGCGGGTGATCATAACTGTGACTTAATCCATGGGGCATATGGAATATGAAGAATTCACCTTCTGTTTCCAGATAGGAACTCTAGTTGAGGGATAGAGACACCAACCCAACACAAAATTTTCATCAAAATTTATCATGTCTACAAGTAATGCAGGCACAGTGGAGGAATAAGAGACTGAGGAACTGGCCAACCAATAACCCATGGGCAAGCACAAATCTTTACACTATTATTTACCCTCTCTTATCCTTGTAAACAGGAACAGGGTGTCCTCTGAGATGCTCCAGCTAGCTGCTGAATGTAACCAATGCAGATGCTCAAACATCCAAACATTGGGTGGAATTGGGGACTTTAATGGAAGAGTTGAGGGAAGGAACAAAGAACCCAGTGAGAATAAGAACCCCACAGGAAGACCAACAGTGTCAATTACTCTGGACCCTTGGGGCTCTCAGTATTTGAAACACCCACCAAAAATCACACATAAGCTAGACCTTGGCCTCCTCGCTCATAAGCCACAGATGTCTAGCTTGGTCTTCATGTGGGTCCTGAACAACTGGAGGAGGGCTATCCCAAAAGCTGCTGCCTGTAAGTGCAATATGTTCTACTAGCTGAACTGCCACGTCAGGCCTCAGTCGAAGAAGCTCCTAGCCTTTCAGAGACTTGAAGTGCCAGGATTGGGGCATGCCCAAGAGAGCCCCCTCTTGCCCAGAGAATAAAGGGAGACGGAAGGGGAAGGATTGTGTCAGCGGGTGGCCAGGAGGGGACAGTGAGAGGGATATAAAGTGAATAAAAAATTAAATTAATTTAATTAAAAAAAAACAAGAATGCTGGGCGGTGGTGGCTCATACCTGTAACCCCAGCACTCTGGGAGGCAGAGGCAGGTGGATTTCTGAGTTCAAGGCCAGCCTGGTCTACAGAGTGAGTTCCAGGATAGCCAGGGCTAAACAGAGAAACCCTGTCTCAAAAAAAGCAAATCCAAAAAAAAAAAAATAGTGGCTATATCAACATAAACAAAAAGATCTCAACTAAATGGCATAACAAAACATGTCATTATATTAAGAAAAAAAGCACAAATTATCCTCAAAATAACTAAAATAAATAATAAAAACTAAACAGCAGAACTAAGTGAAAAAGTCTAAATAGGCAATTTGAGCAGTCAATTAAACAGACTTATTTCTGTGGAGAAACCAACTATATAAGCAAGTCTTTCCTGATATAAATAAGGGGCTGGAGGTTTATTAACAAAGAGACAGAAAAAAATTACAGTGAGATTTTACAACCACTATAATAGAGATTCAATTACATGAGATGATATTTTATACATTTTTTCTATAGAATAAATGTATTACATGTGATATGAAAACTTTTTCTAAAGAATGAATGTATTACTTACTGAATACATAGGGCATATCATATAGAACCTGGAGGATATGCTCAGAATATATTTTATGAGAAATTTTAGTAAAATTCCTAAATTAACCAATAATGATTTGTAGTGATTAGTGATGATTATATCAAAAATAGGCAATTCCCCAGATCTACAAATACTCACTTCCTAGTTTTATTTAACTTTTAAATAACATCTAACCTCAATGATTCTCACAACAGTCTATAGAATGTAAAGGGGTCGTACTCATCCTAACACACTCTGAAGCCAGAAATATTATTTTTCTAAAGCCTGACATAAACACGTCCAGGAAAGAAGAGAAAATGATGACAGTGTTCCCAATGAATAGAAATTTTTAAAATGTCGACTAAATCCTATCAAATCAAGTTGACTAAGATATACAAACCTCACAAGGGCACATATGCAACAGAGAATAAACAGGGGAAAGAAACGAATATAGTGATAGAAAAATACCTGATGAGGAAAAATTTTAAAATCTTAGTTATATATTATCAAATAAAAGTCAATAATATCAATGATATATTTATGACCAAAGTATGTTTATTACCAGAAATGAAAGAAATGGTTTTAAGACACTAAATTTAAAGCTTAAAATCATTAAAAATATTTCAACTTTATATGAAAAAAGTAACATTCAACCTCTATTATATTAAAACTTGAAATAAATTATTGATATAAACTTCAGATTTGAACATATTAAAAGTTACTTTATTGATCTACAGTCAACATCATAGTAAGTGGGGAAATATGAAAGCATCTTCTTACTCAGAGATCAGGATAAGAAAATTTTTACTCTCAGTTCTCTTATTTGATATGATACTATAATGTTGCAGAATGTTTTTGCAAAATAAATATAGAAACACAAATAGGATTAGACAAATCTTAAATACCTGTGTTTAAAGATAGTATAATTTCATTTAGAAAAAATCTCCAAGATTCCACTGAAAGGCTAGTAGAACAGATTAATGAATCTTTAGAAAAAGTAAGAATGTACAAAATCAATGCATTTAAACATGGAGTTTTCCTTCTATAGGCAAACAATTGCTTATAATTTATAAAAACCAATCCTATTCATAATAGCCTTGGATGGCTGGGACTGGGAATAACTTATCTAGAGAAGTTAAAAATTACAATAAAGAAAATTATAAAAATATATGTAAGTCAGACACTATTTATACAGAAACAAAATTATTTTGAATTTGAGGCTAGTCTAGGCTTCATAAAAAGTCTGGATTATCCTAGTATACATCTTGTATTTCCATTGAAAAATAAATGAATTAAAATAGGTAGCCCAATCACAAAAGAACACACATGGAAAACAGTCACTGATAAGTAGATATTAGCCCAGAAGCTCTAAATACCCAAGACACAATTCGCATATCAAATGATTCCCAAGAAGAAGGGAGTGGTCTCTTGTCCTGGAAAGGCTTGATCCAGCATTGTAGGAGATTGCCAGTACAGAGAAGTGGGAGGGGGTTGATTGGAGAACAGGCGGAGGAATTAGGGCTTATGGGACTTATGGGGAGGGGGGAACAGGGAAAGGGAAAATCATTTGGAATGTAAACAAAGAATATAGAAAATAAAATAAAAAATAAAAAAAATATATGTTCATTTATTTATGCCCATTTAGAGTTTCTTCAATTTAATTAATTTTATTAATTTAAATTTAATAATGTGGTCTATACGATGAAATCACATTTACAAGAAAATTAATGAAAAGTTAAAGTATTATACTAAATAAGATCGCCCAACATTAGAAGTACCCTAATTTCTCTGATATACAGAAACCATCTTCTACATATTATTTATCTGCATTTATATGGTAATGAGATATATAGATGTCAAAAATCTAGAAAGGGGGCAATAAGAATTAAAAGCTCTTTGGCTGGTGAGTGGGGAGGTGTAGAATATATGTAGCATGAATATGGAAGAATAGTCGTGGGGCCAGGGTCTAAGACTTAGACAGACCAGTTAAGTCACACGTGACCAACGAAGGAATCTAACACACAAAACTAATTATATATGGGAATGCCATACAAAATTTCCATTAGTTTATATGCTAATTATCTTATAAATATTGTGAAATCATCTGAATAAAAACAGAAAGACCCATGTTCCTAGATTATAAGAATAAATATTTTAAATAGTACTACTTCCAAAGCAGTGTTCAACAATACAGTTTCCAAAATGTATTCCAATTGTACGTACATCAGCTTTCTTTTTTTTTTAATTTTTTTATTTGAGATATTTTTATTTACATTTCAAATGATTTCCCCTTTTCTAGACCCCTACTCCTCGAAAGTCCCATCAGCCCCCTTCCCTCCCCCTGTGTTCCCACCCAACCCTTCCAACTGCCCTGTTCTGGTTTTGCCTTATACTGTTTCACTGAGTCTTTCCAGAACAAGGGGCCACTCCTCCGTTCTTCTTGTACCTCATTTGATGTGTGGATTATGTTTTGGGTATTCCAGTTTTCTAGGTTAATATCCACTTATTAGTGAGTACATACCATGATTCATCTTTTGAGTCTGGGTTACCTCACTTAGTATGATGTTCTCTAGCTCCATCCATTTGCCTAAGAATTTCATGAATTCATTGTTTCCAATGGCTGAATAGTACTCCATTGTGTATATATACCACATTTTTTGCATCCACTCTTCTGTTGAGGGATACCTGGGTTCTTTCCAGCTTGTGGCAATTATGAATAGGGCTGCTATGAACATAGTGGAACATGTATCCTTATTACATGCTGGGGAATCTTCTGGGTATATGCCCAGGAGTGGTATAGCAGGATCTTCTGGAAATGAGGTGCCCAGTTTTCAGAGGAACCGCCAGATTGATTTCCAGAGTGGTTGTACCAATTTGCAACCCCACCAGCAGTGGAGGAGTGTTCCTCCTTCTCCACACCCACTCCAACACCTGCTGTCTCCTGAATTTTTAATCTTAGCCATTCGGACTGGTGTAAGGTGAAATCTCAGGGTTCTTTTAATTTGCATTTCCCTAATGGTTAATGAAGTTGAGCATTTTTTAAGAGGCTTCTCTGCCATCCGAAGTTCTTCAGGTGAAAATTCTTTGTTTAACTCTGTACTCCATTTTTTTAATAGTGTTATTTGGTTTTCTGGAGCCTAACTTCTTGAATTCTTTATATATATTGGATATTAGCCCTCTATCTGATGTAGGGTTGGTGAAGATCTTTTCCCAATTTATTGGTTGCCAATTTGCCCTTTTGATAGTGTACTTTGCCTTACAGAAACTTTGTAGTTTTATGAGGTCCCATTTGTCAATTCTTGATCTTAGAGCATAAGCTATTGGTGATCTGTTCAGAAACTTTCTCCCTGTACCGATGTCCTCAAGGGTCTTCACCAGTTTCTTTTCTATTAGCTTTAGAGTGTCTGGCTTTATGTGGAGGTCCTTGATCCATTTGGATTTGAGCTTAATACAAGGAGACAAGGATGGATCAATTCCCATTCTTCTGCATGCTGATCTCCAGTTGAACCAGCACCATTTGTTGAAAAGGCTATCTTTTTTCCATTGGATGCTTTCAGCCCCTTTGTCGAGAATCAAGTGGCCATAGGTGTGTGGGTTCATTTCTGGATCTTCAATCCTGTTCCATTGATCCTCCTGCCTGTCACTGTACCAATATCATGCAGTTTTCAACACTATTGCTCTGTAGTATTGCTTGAGGAAATGGATACTGATACCCCCAGTATTTCTTTTATTGTTGTGAATAGTTTTAGCTATCCTGGTTTTTTTTTTTTTTTGTTATTCCAGATGAATTTGAGGATTGCTCTTTCTAATTCTGTGAAGAATTGAGTTGGGATTTTGATGGGTATTGTGTTGAATCTGTATATTGATTTTTGCAAAATGGCCATTTTAACTATATTAATCCTGCCAATCCATGAGCATGGGAGGTTTTTCCGTTTTTTGAGGTCTTCTTCCATTTCCTTCTTCATAGTCTTGAAGTTCTTGCCATACAGATCTTTCACATGTTTGGTAAGAGTCACCCCAAGGTACTTTATACTGTTGGTGGCTATTGTGAAGGGTGTCATTTCCCTAATTTCTTTCTCAGCCTGCTTATCCTTTGAGTATAGGAAGGCTACTGATTTGCTTGAGTTGATTGCATAACCTGCCACTTTGCTGAAGTTGTTTATCAGCTGTAGGAGTTCTTTAGTGGAGTTTTTTGGGTCACTTAGGTAGACTATCATACCATCTGCAAATAATGATAGTTTGACTTCATCCTTTCCAATTTGTATCCCTTTGACCTCCTTATGTTGTCTAATTGCCTAAGCTAGCACCTCAAGTACAATATTGAAAAGATAAGGAGAAAGGGGGCATCCCTGTCTAGTCCCTGATTTTAGTGGGATTGCTTCAACTTTCTCTCCATTTAGTTTGATGCTGGCTACCGGTTTGCTGTATATTGCTTTTACTATGTTTAGGTATGGGCCTTGAATTCCTGTTCTTTCCAAGACTTTAAGCATGAAAAGATGCTGAATTTTCTCAAATGATTTTTCAGCATCCAATGAAATGACCATGTGTTTTTTTTCTTCGAGTTTGTTTATGTAGTGGATTACATTGATGGATTTCTGTATATTGAACCAACCTTGCATCCCTGGGATAAAGCCTACTTGACCATGGTGGATGATCGTTTTGATGTGTTCTTGCATTCGGTTGGCAAGAATTTTACTGAGTATTTTTGCCTCGATGTTCATTAGCGAAATTCGTCTGAAGTCCTCTTTCTTTGTTGGATCTTTGTGTGGTTTTGGTATCAGCGTAATTATGGCTTTGTAGAAGGAATTGGGTAGTCTTCCTTCTGTTTCTATTTTGTGGAATAGTTTGAAGAGTATTGGTGTTAAGTCTTCTTTAAAGGTCTGATAGAATTCTGCACTGAAACTGTCTGGTCCTGTGCTTTTTGTGGTTGGAAGACTTTCTGTGACCCCTTCTATTTCTTTATGGGTTATGGGACTGTTTAGATGATCTATTTGGTCCTGATTTAATTTTGGTATTTGGTATCTGTCAAGGAAATTGTCCATTTCCTCCAGATTCTCCAGATGTGTTGAGTATAGGTTTTTGTAGTAGGCTCTAATGATTTTTTGCATTTCCTCAGTTTCTGTTGTTATATCCCCCTTTTCATTTCTAATTTTGTTAATTTGGATATTTTCTCTGTGCCCTTTGGTCACTCTGGCTAAGGGTTTATCTATCTTGTTGATTTTCTCAAAGAACCAGCTCCAGGATTCGTTGATTCTTTCTATGGTTCTTTTTGTTTCCACTTGATTGATTTCAGCCCTGAGTTTGATGATTTCCTGTCTTCTACTCCTCCTGGGGGAATAGGCTTCTTTTTGTTCCAGGGCTTTCAGGTGTATCATCAAGCTGCTAGTGTATGCTCTCTCCATTTTCTTTTTGGAGGCACTCAGGGCTATGAGTTTTCCTCTTAGCACTGCTTTCATTGTGTCCCAAAGACTGGGGTATGTTGTGCCTTGATTTTCATTAAATTCTAAAAAGTCTCTGATTTCTTTCTTTATTTCTTCTTTGGCCAAGGTGTCATTGAGTAGAGTATTGTTCAGCCTCCATGTGTATGGGGGCTTTCTGTTGTTTTTGTTGCTATTGAAAACCACTCTTACACCATAGTTATCTGAGAGGAGGCATGGGATTAGTTTGATTTTCTTGTGACCAATTATGTGGTTGATTTTGGAGAAGGTACCATGAGGTGCTGAGAAAAATATATATTCTTTTGCTTTAGCCTGAAATGTTCTATAAAAATCAGTCAAATCCAATTGGCCCAAAGCTTCAATTAGTTTTACTGTGTCCCTGTTTAGTTTCTGTTTTCCTGATCAGTCCATTGAGGAGAGTGGGGTGTTGAAGTCCCCCACAATTATTGTGTTAGGTGCAATGTGTGCTTTGAGCTTTAGTAAAGTTTCTTTTACTAATGAGGGTGCCCTTGCATTTGCCACATAGATGTTCAGAATTGAAAGTTCTTCTTGGTGGATTTTTCCTTTGACCAGGAAGAAGTGTCCTTCTGTATCTCTTTTGATGACTTTAGTTTGAAAGTCAATTTTATCTGATATTAGAATGGCTACTACAGCTCGTTTTCTGAGATCATTGGCTTGTAAAATTGTCTTCCAGCCTTTTACTCTAAGGTAGTTTTTGTCTTTGACATTTAGGTGTGTTTCCTGTATGCAGCAAAATGTAGGGTCCTGTTTCCTTATACAGTCTGTTAGTCTGTGTCTTTTTATTTGGGAATTGAATCCATTGATGTTAAGAGATATTAAGGAATAGTGATTATTACTTCCTGTCATTTTTGATGTTACTTTTATATTTGAGTGGTTATCTTTTTTTGGGTTTGATGAAGGAAGGTTACTATCTTGCTTTTTCCAGGGTGTAGTTTCCTTCCTTGTATTAGAGTTTTCCTCCTATTATTCTTTGTAGAGCTGGGTTTGTGGGTAGATATTGGGTAAGCTTGGTTTTGTCATGGAATATCTTAGTTTCTCCATCTATTGTGATTGAGAGTTTTGCTGGGTATAGTAGTCTTGGCTGACATTTGTGTTCTCTTAGAGTCTGCATGAGATCTGCCCAGGATCTTCTAGCTTTCTTGGTCTCTGGGAGAAGCTTGGTGTGATTCTGATAGGTCTTCCTTTATATGTTACTTGGCCTTTTTCTCTTACTGCCTTTAATATTCTTTCTTTGTTCAGTGCATTTGGGGTTTTAATTATATGGCAAGAGGTATTTCTGCTCAGGTCCAGTCTGTTTGGAGTTCTGTAGGCTTCTTGTATATCATATGCATCTCTCTCTTTAAGTTGGTAAAGTTCTCTTCCATAATTTTGTTGAAGATATTTGCTGGCCCTTTCTGTTGTAAATCTTCACTCTCATCCATACCTATAATCCTTAGGTTTGGTCTTCTCATTGTATCCTGGATTTCCTGGATGTTCTGGGATACAAGCTTTTTGCATTTTGCATTTTCTTTGACTGTTGAGTCAATGGTTTCTATGGTATCTTCAGCATCTGAGATTATTTCTTCCATCTCTTGTATTCTGTTGTTTATATTTGCATCTACGGCCCCTGATTTCTTCTCAAGGTTTTCTATCTCCAAAGTTGTCTCCCTTAGTGATTTCTTAGTTGTTTCTACTTCTGTTTTTAGATCCAAGATGGTTTTGCTCAGTTCCATCATTTGTTTGTTTGTGTTTTCCTGTAATTCTTTAAGAGATTTTTGTGTTTCCTCTTTCATGACTTCTGCCTCTTGACTCAAGTTCTCCTGCATTTCTTTAAGTTTCTGTTGGCGTTTTTTCTTTATTGGCTTCTGTCTCTTGAGCCTTATTCTCCTGCATTTCTTTAAGTGATTTTTGTGTTTCCATTATAGGGGTTTCTAGCTTATTCATGTTCCCCTGTATTTCTTTAAGAGATTCATTCATGTCCTTTTTGTGTTCTTCTATCAGCATCATGACCAGTGATTTTAAATCCAAATCTTGTTTCTCTGGTGTGTTGGCATAACCAGGACTTGCTGATGTTGGAGAGTTTGGTTCAGATGCTTCCATATTGCCTAGGTTTCTGTTACTAGTGTTCCTCCGTTTGCCCTTTGCCTTCTTGTTCTCTGGAGTTAGTTGGTCTTGTCTCTGGCTGGTGTTTGAGCCTCGTTCGGGGCTCTGGGGCTATTTCTGCAACACTGGATGGCTGGGTTTCCCCTATAGTAGATTGCTGATGTGCTGTCCTCCTCTTGGGTGCCCTTGCAGCCCTAGTGTGCTTTGCCCCAGATTGTGTCTGTGAACCAGATGGTGCCTCTTTGCTCCTTCAGGGAGTGCTGAAGGGTGTATGCTGAGGTGACCTTTTCTGCGTGCTGATCATTCTGCTGGGCAGCCGATCTCCCAACTGGGTTGGTGCACACAAGGCTAGCCTAGCTGCTCAGGTCCTGAGTCTCGGCAAAAGCCTGGGAGGCCAAGGTCTGAGCAAAGTTCCCCTTGGGCTATGACTGTTAATTGATGCCCTGTCAGGTGGCCATGATGGAGGGCCTGAGCGAGAGCTCCCTGAAAGTGCTGGGAGAGTCTGCTGGGCTAACAACCTCCTGGTCAGGTTGACACACAGATGGCCCACCGAGCAGCCCAGTTCTTGCGGTCAGTCCAGGGCCTATTGGGGCCTAGACCCCCTGCTATGTTAGCCTCGGGCTATGCCTTTTAGCTGGCTTTGCCTGCTAGAACTCTCTGGTGTCCTGTAGGCAAAATCGCGGCGTGTGCTGGGCCCGGGCAAAAAACCTCCTGGCTGGGTTGGCACCCCGATGGTCTCCCGAACAGCCCAGGGCCTCGGGTTATATTTATGCCTGTCTCCTACTCCCTACATCAGCTTTCATAGAGCTAGAGTGAAATAATGTTATAATTCATACAAAATTTAAAAAATGTGCATTTATTATTATTTTCGTATTTATTTACTCTATTTTTATATGAATGTGTGTTTAGCTTGCATGTCTGTTTGTGAGCCACACTGCATGCTGTGCCTCAAGGGGTTGGAAGAGAACATCCCATCCCTTAAAACTAAAGTAACAGATGTTTTTTTGCGCTGAGACAGGAACCTGGCTCCTCTGCCAGGTCCTTCAGTCCACAGAGCTGTGAAAAGTGTGTGACCATGTGGGGATTATTAAAATTAACCTGTTTATTTCACATGCAAAGAAAAAAATCAATTGGAGCCTTTTATAAAACACAAGTGACCAATGTTTTATTCAACTTTATTTTTATATTTTCTATATTCTTTGTTTACATTCCAAGTGATTTTCTCTTTCCCAGTTCTCTCCTCCCCCTAAGTTCCATACGTCCTCTTCTCTCTGCCAGTTCCCCAAACAACCCCATCCCACTCCTCTTTCCTGACAATCCCCTACAATGCTGCATCAAGACTTTCCAGGACTTGGGCCCTCTTGGGTTGTGTTTTGGGTATTCTGAGCTTTTGGGCTAATATTCACTTATTAGTGACTGCATTCCATGTGTGTTCTTTTTTGAATGAGTTACCTCACTTAGTATGATATTTTCCTGTTCCAACCATTTGCCTATGAATTTCATGAATCCATTGTTTTTAATTGCTGAGTAGTATTTCATTGTGTAAATATACCACATTTTCTGTATCCATTCCTCTGTTGAGGGACATCTGGGTTCTTTCCAGCTTCTGGCTATTATAAATAAGGCTGCTATGAACATAATGGAGCATGTATCCTTATTGCATGCCAGGGGATCCTCTGGGTGCATGCCCAGAAGTGGTATAGCAGGGTCCTCCAGAAGTGTCATGCGCAGTTTTCTGAGGAACCGCCAGACTGATTTCTAGAGTGATTGTCCCAGCTTGGAATCCCACCAGCAGTGGAGGAGTGTTCCTCTTTCTCTACATCCTTGCCAACACTGCTGTCTCCTGAGTTTTTAATCTTAGCCATTCTAACTGGTGTGAGGTGAAATTTCAGGGTTACTTTGATTTGCATTTCCCTAATTACTAATGATGTTGTACATTTCTTAAGGTGCTTCTCAGCCATCTGAAGTTCTTCAGGTGAAGATTCTTTGTTTAGCTCTGTAACCCATTTTTTCATAGGGTTATTTGGTTTTCTGGGGTCTAACTTCTTGAGTTCTTTATGTATTGGATATTAAACCTCTGTTGGATGTAGGGTTGGTGGAGATCTTTTCCCAATTTGTTGGTTTCTGTTTGATCCTTTGACTATGTCCTTTGCTTTACAGAAACTTTGTAATTTTATGAGGTCCCATTTGTCAGTTCTTGATCTTAGAGCATAAGCTAATGGAGTTCTGTTCAGGATATTCCTGTGGCCATGTCCTCAATGCTCTTCCCCAGTTTCTTTTCTATTAGTTTCAGTGTATCTGGTTTTATGTGGAGGTCCTTGATCCACTTGGAGTTGAGCTTAGTACATGGAGATAAGAATGGATCAATTCGCATTCTTCTGCATGCTGACCTCCGATTGAGCCAGCACCATTTCTTGAAAAGGCTATCTTTTTTCCACTGGATGTTTTCAGCTCCTTTGTCAAAGATCATGTGACCATAGGTCTAAGGGTTCATTTCTGGGTCTTCAATCCTATTCCATTGATTCACCTGCCTGTCACTGTACCAATACCATGCAGTTTTTAAGACTATTTCTCTGTAGTACTGCTTAAGGTCTGGGATACTGATTCCCCAAGAAGTTCTTTTACTGTTGAGAATAGTTTTAGCTATCCTAGTTTTTTTGTTATTCTAGATGAATTTGAGAAATGCTCTTTCTAACTCTATGAAGAACTGAGTTGGGATTTTGATGGAGATTTTCAGGGTTTCCAGTAGCATCACTCATTCCAGTGCCCACCCCTATAGCTTTGATATGCTTTGGCTTGTCAAGCTGGATACATGTTTTGGAAGTGGTAAAACTAACACTGCGTTTCTGACATCCCCATCACCATTCTGAGAAGCAAGCACAAGATATCCTGAGTAGTTTAGGTGTTCTCTAGAATTCAATTCTCTACACCTGGGTAGTAGATATGACACATGATTGCCATCAAAATTTATAAAAATCAAAGTAATTCATGAGTTGGGTTTTTGGTGTTTTATGAGCTACAATGCTTAGTAACTCCTGGGATTATGGACAAAGAACTGAGAAAATTGAAAAGTGGTTTATACAGAGAAAAGTGTGATACATTCCTCTACTCCCAGGACTCACAAGTTTGAAGGCTTGAATTTAATCACATTTCTAAACAAATAAATGAATAGTTCAAAAATACCAAACAATAAAGAAGAGTAAAACTTCAAAATTCATAATTGGAATTTTTAAATAGAAAAGAAATCCCTGTCTTATGTTGTTTCTGAATTCCTTTGCTCATAATTTAACAGTCACACATAGAACAGTGTCCACTCAAATTTATTGTGGATGTCTTCAAAAGAAAACTCACTTTGTTGTTTTTATTTCCAAGTAAGTGTACAGCACCATCCATCAGTGACAGCTGCCTTCCTGTCTTATAAATTATTAAATGGATTCTTTGTGCTCATCTCTGCATCTACTTAGTGCAATGGTTCACACTGCAAAGGAAAAGGAAGTTTAGTTATTTTACTGAATGTTTTAGTACATGTCTGCCTCACACACTGTGGCAAACAAAAGCAATGCATATTTTCAGGATTACTCACTCTCTTTCATAAATATTTAAGAATGTGCAACTGTGAGGATATTTTGATATTCTTCACTGCATGTACATTTTCAGGTTTCCAAGATTTCCAGCGGTGACTATAATATTTCCCAGCAGGTGAAACACTAATTTTACCTTTACAGTGTAGCAAAAACCTAGGTGTCATATACAGTGACATAATATTCAATGTTTGCTGATGAACATATTTTCTGAGCACAGTATATAATTTTTATTATTTTCTTCTAAACCTTTAAACATCTTTACAAAGCATTTTTACAAAAACTTATTTTGTAAGTTTTAATAATGTTTATATATGTGCTTGTTCTCACAAGTACTATTTATTTTGAGACCACAGAGGGGGCTAGATCAAATGAATCTGGACTTATAGGCAGTTTTGAGTTATCTCACATGGGTTCTGATAACTGCATCTGAGCCTCTGGAAGAGCAGGGCATTCTTTTGATGGCTAAGTTGTCTTTCCAGATTGTCTCAACTTTCTGTACGTGGTTCAATTTTAGCTCTTAAAATTCATTAATTTCATTTCATGTTTACAACAAATCTATTTACTTAAAAATATTATGATCCTAGCTTAAGGCTGGACTAAAATCTACTATGTCAGGAAATAATGAATTCTCTAAGGCCAAAGATTTATACAGAGGTGCATATGAAGTTTTATATAAGTAGAATGGTTTTGTTTTGAGGTCCTTGGTGTACTTGAACTTGAGCTTTGTGTAAAGTGATAAGTATGGATCCATTTACATTCTTCTACATGCAGAAAACCGATTAGAGCAACATCATTTGTTGAAGATGCTTTCTTTTTGGCACTGTGTGGTTTTGTTTAGCTTCATTGTCAAAGATCAAATGTCCATAGATGTGTGTGCTTATATCTTAGTCTTCAGTTCTACTCCATTCATCAACCTGTCTGTCTCTGTACCAATACCATGCAGTTTTTAATCACTATTACTCTGTAGTTCAGCTTGAGGTAAAGGATGGTGATTTCTCATGAAGTTCTTCTGTTGTTTAGAATTGTTTTGGCTATTCTGTTGTTTTTTCCATACGAAATTCAGAATTTCATTTTCCATGTCTGTGAAAAATTATATTGGAACACATAAAACATATATTATTGAACAAATTTTTGAATATCCCAAAGAAAAATATCACCACTTCACCACACAAATTTAAACATTTTTGTGCCAAGTTAAATATTCTAGATGAATTAATTCATAGTAACAATTATACATATGAGATAGACTTTAGGCTTTTGGAATTTCAAAGATATACTTCATAGTTTTAAAAGTAAATATATACCACCTGTGGCAGATAAGAGGGCTGGCCGCTAGGTCATTAGATCAGGAGGGTTCTCCCTATATCTTACAGACTACAGCACTCAGGAGGAAACAGAACATGCACCTAGTATGGGCACCACAATAGAGTTGACTCTGCTGGTGAAGACTTGGGTGAGCCTGTGCCAAGGGTGTGAGAGAGGGAAAGGATGCTTAGCCCCTCACCTGCTGCAGCACTTTGGAGTGTAGGCACTGTTGCCTACCTATGCAGCACACTAGAGCAGGCTCTGGTATCATGAACTGGAATAAGCTGGCCTCAAGGACATGAAAGCTAGGTTAGCTGGCAGCAGCATTGGGTGAGGTCACTGGGCAGTCATAGAGAGCTCACCCTAGTGGTGTGAGTTCAGCAGAACTCACAGGCTGACCAACTCAGTGCCACCCAGGCCCAGATCTAGAGTTAAGAAATAGCCTACCTCAATATCTATGCTATCTATGAACTGCTGGGCAGGTAGAGGAACAAGTCCTAAACATTAAAATCTGCAGGATCCCTGTGACACAGGGCAACAACTGGCTATGTAAAAGCAGTCCCAGTGAGGATCCAGTTTCGATAATGTAGCAGAAGCAAGTGTTCTAGAACCAGACCAAGGACTCATTTTCGCAAACATTTACAAATAAAGATTTGTAGACAAAAAGGTATACTATGAGATACACTGACAAATAACAGCTTCCTTGACAAGATTTTCTGTTTGGTTGGTTTTTTGTTTTTGTTTTTGTTTTCTTTTTGGGAAGGAGATTACATGAGTGGATGGGGACTATGGAGGAAATAAGAGATTAGTGGGATTGGGGTGCATAATGTGAAATCCACAAATCCATTAAAAGTTTTTTTACTTTTAAGTGAAACTATAGCTGAGTGCTACTTTAACATACAATGTGACAAAAATGTATTAGAGAAAAATTTAATCAATATGATTATCATCAAAAATGAGTAGTTATTATAGTTTGAGACACTTAAACATGGAGTGGTTTAAACAGATGTACTTAGTGAAAACACACTTGTTTTGCTAACTTAAAAATAATTCAAGAACACCACTTAAGTCCTCTAACATATACACATGTTTTTTTAAAAGATCTATATCATTTGAGAGTATAAATAAGATTTCATCTCTCTAATACTTTGTTCAATGACACATTTTCTTCCATCCCACACTTGCATCAAAACTCTTATAAGTGTGTCATTAACTAATGTTGCTTTAGCATTATTATTTCACAAGAAATAAAGATTGATATAATTAAATCAGTTGAATCTGTTCAATTTATTGATATGCATACTTTTAAAATATGAAATGGGATCATTAGAAGAACAAACATTGATCTTCCAGAATTCCATTCTAGAGACTTGGAAGCTGGAGGATGCATCAGTTCTAAGAAAATTCTGTCTGGTGAGGCACCTCTGCTTAATGAGGGCCATTGCTTCTGCAGGAAAAGGATCACTCTGCATTTACACTACAGAGCAAAACAGAGACAGGAAGTAGCTCACGGAACTCCTTTACAAAATGCTTCAGTTCATTGTTTGATATATATAATGGAGTACTAAGCAGCTATTAAAAACAATAAATTCATGAAATTCTTAGGCAAATGGATGGAACTAGAAAGTGTCATTCTGAGTGAGGTAACCCAATCACAAAAGAATGCACTTGGTAGGTACTCACTGATAAGTGGATGATAGCCCAAAAGTGCAAAACAAACAAATTATGATTCACAGACCACAGGAAGCTCAAGAAGGAGGACTGAATTTGGGGTGCTTTGGTTCCTCTGAGAAAGGGAACAAAATACTCACAGGAGCAATTATGGAGACAAAGTGTGGAGCAGATACTGAAGGAAAGGCAATGCAGAGACTGCCCTACCTGGGGATTCATCCTATATACTGTCAACAAACTCTGACACTATTATGGAGTACAAGAAGTACTTACAGAAAGGAGCCTGTTATGGTTGTCTCTAGAGGGGCTCTGCCAAACCCTTACATATACAGAGGCAGACGCTAGCAGCTAACCATTGGACTAGGTGTGGAGTCCCCAATGTAGGGGTTGGAGGGCAGACTAGAGGAACCGAAGGTATTTACAGTCCCATGGGAAAAACAATGATGTTGGCCACCCAGATGCCCCCAGGGATCCCAGGGACTAAACCATCAACCAAGGGGTACACATGGTTCCAGCCAAAAGTGTGTCAGAGGAATGCCTTTTTGGGAATCAGTGGGAGGAGAGGTCCTTGGTCCTTTAAAGGCTCAATAGATGCCCCAATAAAAGGAAATCAGGGTGGGGGGAGGTGGGAGTGGGTCCTGTGGAGGGGTATATACTTGGGGACAGGGGGTGGGAGGAGGGGTGGAGGTTTTCACGGAGTGGGGAACCTGGAAAAGTTTTAGCATTTGAAATGTAAATAAAGAATATATTCAATAAAAAAAGAAATGCCATACAGTGTACACTGGTTGTATCCATCTTCCCCTCTGTGATTCTCTCCCAGATGCTCTCAGCAGCCAGCTCCCAAAGGGAGAAAACTAACACCCACAGTGGCGACCCAAGCTTCATTGCTAATCACCTTGTAGGACTTTCTTTGTGAATATGAACCAGTTTCTTGGAGATTGATTACACCATTATGAATAGACACTTTTAAATATAACCCCTCCCTGTAAGAAAAAGATTCTCAGCTGCAATATGAGAGGTCAGTTCTCACCCAACCCTGCAACAATCAATCAGTATTAATCAATTGTGTGTGGATGAAATGAGTACAAACTGGTATTCCATGATTTATTAATTCCCTTCCGTGATTATGAATGGATTTTTATCAATTCTAAAATACAGCAAGACATCTGGATTTGTTGTTCTCTTAATGAGATTATCATAATTTATCTTTACTTGTTTATATAGTTTAACATCACATTTTAACTGGGTATCTACCTTTCAGTGATAAGATGTAATATATGAATGACTATCATATGACCTACAAAATGGGTTTTTAAAATGTGGACTGCTCATTCTCTCAGAAATGTTTCAGCATTTTTTTTAAAAAATATTATTTTTAAAAAACGTATATTTTCTGTTCCCATTCTAAATTTATAAGATCTAATTTCAATGTTATTTTATTCTCATATATTGCTATAGGTAAATGGGTTTGTTGTTTATTTGCTTATGTTTATAAGATTAATCTATTAATGAGCACCTAACCCTCAAGAGAGTGGAGGCTCCAGAGAGTTTGGAGCTCAGGTGGGGTGGGGGTGGGGAGTTGGAAAAACCAAATGGAGACAGGGGTATGGGGAGGAGGTATGGGAATAGTCAGAGGATGGATGGAATGGGGGATAAAATATGGAGTATAAAAATAAATAAATAAATTTAAAATAAAAAAGAAAATTTAAATGAAATAAAATGAAATAAAAAACCTTTATATGTTTGATATCAATCATATTTCACAGTAAAGTTAATGTGTATACTCTATAAACCTTTCCATATATATATTAGGAGAAAACTTGATTAATTATTCCAAACAATGCACAATTTCTTCTTCTTCATTTTTTTTAAGGCAAGATCTCACTGGGTAGCCTTACTTGTCTGGACCTCACAGTACCCAGTGTAGATTACAGTGTACACAAAAATGTCTGCCATCTCACACAGACCCCCTCGATTTTGTCTCTGCCTCCTAACTGCAGGAATTAAACACCTGTTCCCACATGGCTGGACATTACTAAACAAACTCCATACAGATACACTTCTGTTTTTATAATTGAACCTGAATTATCTTAGCTACCTCCATTCAACCCTAGCTACTCTTCTCTTTAGTGTCATTTATATATTACCTTTTGCACGTGAAATTTAAGCATATTTCTTCTAATTATAAAAATAGTCACAATTTTCTGTAGGAAATGGAAACAGGTAAATTGTCCTGAATATTTTCAGTAAACCATCTCTGAATATGAAGCCTGCAGATACAAGATGGGCCCTGCCTCAGTCAGATGGAAAGACAGTGTAGAGTACCAGAAATTGTATTGTACCTTAGACAAATGCCATAGCACGCATACATTGGCCTCCCCTCTTTCCCTCATGCATACATTCCATCTCTCTCATATATATGTGTGTGTGTGTGTGTGTGTGTGTGTATACAAACACACATACATGAAGTCGGATTTTGTTGAAGATTCAGTTGTGTCATGTAATCTTTTTTGGAACTGTCTCATGAGAGGATGTTTTGCTGAAGCACACACATGAGAGGACGTTTTACTGAGAAGAGACACATGGGTTTTTTCTGGAAGCTGCATGGTGAAAGTGCATGTGATGTTTTGCTGGAGAGGACTCTAGAGAGGACATGTGAAGTTTGTAAAGAGTATAAGACAACAGACGGTGGATGGCATGCTTGTATTGGTTTACCTTGCAAATCTTTGCTGATCTTCTTTAGGCTTTGCTGATGTTGGTTTTGCTTATAATACTCTTGCATTGATTTGCCTTGCTTTCTTCACTGATCTTCCCTTGTCACAACTTTGTAGGAAGAAATGCATCAAGGAACTTTTGATGGTTTTCCAGATTCTTCTTTCTGCTTCCTAAGACTCTTGCTGATCCACAGATCCTTGCAGTTTATTCTAGATTGAGCCATTGCTAGAGATTCATGCTTGCGGTTTTTCTAGTGGATTAGACTGCTGACAAGGAAGATTAGAATCACCCAAAGACCTAACAGGTCCATAACCCCCATTTCCTATTGACCTCTCCTTAACTTAATTTAAATTTTAATTATACATACATGAGAATTTTACAGAAAATTAACATAAGAAAAATAACCGCTTGAAATATTTCTGGAATATGTTTGAGTATAACCTACTGTAAAGTTATTATGTTGCAGAAATTGAATTTGTGAGAATGGATTTCCTATATGTAAAATACACACACACACACACACACACACACACACACATAGACACACATCACAAAATACAATAGTTTTTAATACATTTATTTTATTTTTGAGGATATAATATAATTATATTTTCCCCTTTATATTCTTCCAGTACTTCCTTAATTCTTTGTTATTTTATTGCCTCTTTTCCCATTAATTATTTATAAATATAACTACTAACTTATTCAGTTTTCAATTTTTGTGAAGCGACTCCATGACCAAAGCAACTTGTAAGAGGAAGCATTTCATTGTGGGCTTGCTTATAGTTTCAGAGAGCAAGTCCTTGAATATCTTGGAAGGGAACACAGCACACAGGCACTGCATTGGAGCTGTAGCTAAGGACTTACTTCTTGTCCACAAATAGGAGCAGAATGAAAGACGAGGCCTAGTACAGAATTACTGATCCTCTATGCCTGCTCTCAGTGACAACTCCTCCACAGAACCATGTCTACTAATCCTTTCTAAAACAGTTCCACCAACTTGGGACTAAATACCACTGTGAAAGAAAGAGCAGAAAAAATATAAGATCTGGAAGCTAGTAAGAAAGGCTGTGAAATATCGTGTTCTTTTCAATACACATTCAAAATATTCAGCATCGCACTACAGCATTGGCTGCACATAATCAGTTTAGGCAAGACTGTTGATGGAGCTTTCATTAGTCACTGTGGACTTTGAAGATACTCTCTGATCCCAACACATTCATGATGAATTATTAACCACTGATGAATCCTGAAGAGGATAGACATGGTCTCACTCATGTATTCAACAATGAGGCAAGTTCCAATACAGTCCTATGGCCACACAGATGTCTTCTGCCAATCTCAGAAAATCCTGAAATAAGCAAACAAAAAACCACAAATATAAGTTGAATATGTAATTTTATAGAAAATCAAAAAATAAAAAATAATATTTTAAATACAGCAGAAAAATTTGTGAGAATAATCTACTGTAAAGTTATTATGCTACAGAAGCTGGATTGTGAGAATGGATTCACTTTCTCTTGTTACCTTAATGTCAGATCACCCACAAGGATGCAAGTACCCACAGCCAAACAGTGGCTACAGCTTTGAGACTCTTATGGAATAATAGAGGGAAGGACTGCTGACCCTAAGGGGACAGGAACTCCACAGGAAAACCACAATCAGCTAACCTTGACCATTGGCTCTCTTAAAGTCAGGATCACCTACCAAAGAACATACAGAGGATGGACTTAGGCCTTCCCACATATACATAGCAGATGTGTATCTTGGTCTTCATGTGAGTCCAAAAAACTGGAACAGTGGGGGTGGGTGTAGTCTTTATGAAAAGTTGTTTTCTGTACATGAGATAGATTCTTTTATCTGGGCTGCTTTGGCCTCAGTGGGAGACGATCCACCTAACCTTACAGAGACTTGATATGCCAGGGTGGGTGTATAGCCAGAGGTGCCCCACCTAATCAGAGGAGAAGGGAAGGGGAAATAGGGGAGGGATCGTGGGAGGGAGTGACCAGGAGGAGGGGCAAGGAGCAGGATGTAAAGTGAATAGTTAATATAATAATAATAACAAAAAATAAAATGAAATAAAAATAATATACATTTTTCTTTATTATCTTTAATCATTTCTATAGTTATATTATAGTTCAGTCATTATCCCCCTCCTTTTCTCACTTCCTCATCCCATTCCTCCTTCTTTTTCTCCAAGAGGATGTCCCCAATACCCCCAAAACCCATATGTATCACAAGACTCTTCAGAATCTTGAAGAAGAAAATGGAAAAAGACCTCAAAAAATGGAAAAATCTCCCATGCTCATGGATCGGCAGGATTAATATAGTTAAAATGGCCATTTTGCCAAAAGCAGTATACAGATTCAATGCAATACACATCAAAACGCCAACTCAATTCTTCATAGAGTTAGAAAGAGCAATTCTCAAATTCATCTGGAATAACAAAAAATCCAGGATAGCTAAAACTATTCTCAAGAACAAAAGAAATTCTGGGGGTATCAGTATCCCTGACCTCAAGCAATACTACAAAGCAATAGTGTTAAAAACTGCATGGTATTGGTACAGTGACAGGCGGATCAATGGAACAGAATTGAAGATCCAGAAATGAACCCACACACCTATGGCCACTTGATCCTCAACAAAGGAGCTAAACACATCCAAGGTAAAAACAATAGCCTTTTCAACAAATGGTGCTGGTTGAACTGGAGGTCAGCATGCAGAAGAATGCGAATTGATCCATCCTTATATCCTTGTACTAAGCTCAACTCCAAATGGATCAAGGACCTCCACATAAAGCCAGACACTCTGAGGCTAATAGAAAAGAAACTGGGGAAGACCCTTGAGGACATCAGTACAGGGGGAAAGTTCCTGAACAGAACACCAATAGCACATGCTCTAAAATCAAGAATTGACAAATGGGACCTCATTAAATTATAAAGTTTCTGTAAGGCAAAGGACACCATCATAAGGACAAATTGGCAACCAACAAATTGGAAAAAGATCTTCACCAGCCCTACATCAGATAGAGGGCTAATATCCAATATACAAAGAACTCAAGAAGTTAGACCCCAGAAAACCAAATAACCCTATTAAAAATGGGGTACAGAGATAAACAAAGAATTTTCACCTGAAGAACTTCAGATCGCTGAGAAGTATCTTTAAAAATGCTCAACTTCATTAGTTATTACGGAAATGCAAATCAAAACAACCTTGAGATTTCACCTTACACCAGTCAGAATGGCTAAGATTAAAAATTCAGGAGACAGCAGGTGTTGGCAAAGATGTGGAGAAAGAGGAACATTCCTCCACTGCTGGTGAGGTTGCAAATTGGTACAACCACTCTGGAAATCAGTCTGGTGGTTCCTCAGAAAACTGGGCATGTCACTTCCGAAAGATCCTGCTCTACCACTCCTGGGCATATACCCAGAGGATTCCCCAGCATGAAATAAGGATACATGTTCCACTATGTTCATAGCAGCCCTATTTATAATTGCCAGAAGTTGGAAAGAACTCAGGTATCCCTCAACAGAAGAGTGGATGCAAAAAATGTGGTATATATACACAATGGAGTACTATTCAGCCATTAGAAACAATGAATTCATGAAATTTTTAGACAAATGGATGGAGTTGGAGAACATCATACTAAGTGAGGCAACCCAGTCTCAAAAGATCAGTCATGGTATGCACTTACTAATAAGTGGATATTATCCTAGAAAACTGGAATACCCAAAACATAATCCTCACATCAAATGAGGTACAAGAAGAATGGAAGAGTGACCCCTGGTTCTGGAAAGACTCAGTATAGCAGTATAGGGCAAAAACAGAACAGGGAAGTAGGAAGGGGTAGATAAAGGAACAGGGGGACTTATGTGACTTTTGAGGAGTGGGGGGGGGCTGAAAAGGAGAAATCATTTGAAATGTATATAAAAATATGTCGAATAAAAAAAAGAGAAAAAAAAAGCAGGTCAGAGGTGGGTGACCCTTTAGAATGTTATAAAATATATTTAGAGAAAATTTCTTATGAAGTATGACAACACACATCCATCCATCCTATATAGGACTGTGTGTGTGTGTGTGTTTGTGTGTGTGTGTGTGTGTGTGCCCATAGTAAGAGAAATGATTCACTTGTTTGTTAATTTGAGGAATGATGCTGGCCTAGATTACTTAGCATCTGTCTTTCTTCAATGTTTGTCACCTGTAATCCACAAGACCCACACATATATTATTTACTACTCTCAACCAAAGATAATAGCTCTAGAATAGTCCTTAATATATAGCCTCCTATTGTATAGCTTTCTTCACTGATTTGAAACATTCTTTCCTAGAAAAGGGTCTATAGACTCAGGATGCTATTAAAACTTACAAAGCGTTCACAGGACTAAGAGCCTCTCCTCCCATTGATGCCCAACAAGGCCATACTCTGATCCATATGTGGCAGGAGCCATGGGTCCCTTCATGTGTACTCCTTGCTTGGTAGATTAGTCCCGGGAACCAGGAAAGGGGATAATATTTGGAATGTTAATAAAAAAAATCCAATAAAAAACTTACAAAGCTTAAAAAATTGCAAGATAACCAATACTTGTCTTCAAAGTTTAGAAGTAGTGACCTTTAGTTGAGTGCAGTGGTTGTGGCTAGAGGAGGTGACTGCAGGTTATGCAGAAAGATATACTGTTATCATGAATATTACATGGTGCTAGAATGGGCTTATTAGTGTTACAGCTGATTTCAAACAACCCAAGTTCCCTTAAAGCTTCACCCAAATGAACAATGTTTCTCCATGCTACCCGTTGGTGAATAATTTATTTGGTTGGCCCAGGATGTGCTATCTAGATTAAAAAGTATTTGTTCAATTTTGCCCCAAGTAAACTTAAACAACCTCTATACCTTAAGTTCACTGTAGGAATATTAAAAAAAAAACCTCTATAAGGTGTAGTTCATATTTTTCCAATATACACACCAGTTATAAAATTATTGTGTTAATTGCAAGTTGTTTTACCTTCTGAATTGATTGTAATCATTTCTGACCACAAACGGTAAAAGGAAATGGAGTCATCCATCAGCTTTTGAAACCCACAGAGAACACAGGAAGGCATTGCTGACTGTGCTTGACTCTTATGCTTCTGGGTTTCTCTGAAATTATGAAAAAACAACAAAAAAAGAAAACTTCAAAAGACAAGCAATGTTCCCCCTAGGCATTTCTACACGTAAAGTTCATATGAGGGTTGATAAAATTCAGCTGGGCAATCCCGCTGTGTTCTGGAGCAACCATGTAAATAACATTATCTGAGTTGTGAGGGTCAAAGCACTGCCTTGAGGTTCCAACCTTTAAGGGATCATGCTGCTGGCTGGGTCATAGAGAGGGCAAGGTCCTCAGAGCTTCTTGTTGGTACAAAGAATATGGAGTGAACTAAGAACTCTACATTGTAAAAGATATTGTTTTTATTTTTATTTTCATTTTTATTTTTATTTCAGTATGAGTTCTTTTTGGCCTTAATGTAAGAGTTTGCTTTCTTTGTATTTGAGTTCTGTGGATTGTCAAGTTAAAACTTTCTCCTATCTTTTTCCATTCTTACTGCTTATTGCTGTTCTTAAATTTTTTTGGTTTCTCTTTTTAAATCAGTCAATGATTAAATAATTCATATATTGGCTGCCATCATTGCTTGTTTAACAAAGTCAAACATTGATGTTTTATCTTATGAATAAAGCCTATTGAATAATGGGCCCAGATGTACCTTATCAAATCAAATCAGCTTGTAAGTGATCATATTACTGGCTGGATCATAGAGAAGGCAAGGTCCTCAAAATTTCTTGGTCGGTACAAAAAAATACGGTGTGAACTAAGAATGCTACATTGTAACATAGGGTTTCTAATGTAATTAATTTGATCCTTAATTCAAGTGTTAATTGAAAACTAATGTCAAGAAATTTTATTGATTTGGGATACATTTGTTCTCCTCTGAAGATAATGTAGTATATTGTATTGAAAACTTTTCAGGTTTAATAATTCTGTAATGTTAGTAAAGGGATAATTAATTTTTTCCATCAATAAGACTCCTGATACTTTATCTAATCCCAAGTGGTCAGCAATAAACTTATATACATAGGGATAACACTAAATATTAGTGTTTGTGTGTGTGTGTGTGTGTGTGTGTGTGCGTCAAAAATAATTAAAGATGTGATGGGTTTGAGAGGAAATAGACCTTTTCCTCTGATTCTCCAAATTTACCAAGGTTTGGTTCCAGACTTTTCTCTGTTTACAAATAATTTATGGACAGTTCTGTGTTGTTGCTGCTGCTGTTGTTGTTATGATTCAAAGTTCTATGGCTACCCACACTTTTTCTTTAAAGAA
Source organism: Apodemus sylvaticus (assembly GCF_947179515.1). Classification (NCBI taxonomy): domain Eukaryota; kingdom Metazoa; phylum Chordata; class Mammalia; order Rodentia; family Muridae; genus Apodemus; species Apodemus sylvaticus. Next base: position 104,790,460 of record NC_067473.1, on the reverse strand, counting down.
TGCCAAATGTTTCATCAACATCATGTCATGTTCTGTTTGTATCTTGCTCCCCTAAAATATTGCAAGGAAATGAAGCTGGGGCACAGCAGGAAGAGTTAAATACGATCTCCCAGGGAAGTTGGAGCCAGTGCCCTAGATGTTGTAGAAGAACGAGAGGGCTTTCATATCTACCTGAAAGGATGTAAATGTCACTTTCTCTAATTTTCAGGGCTCCTCCAGTTTTGCATTAACATTATTTGAATAAAAATAGGCTTGTGGGATAGTAATGAAGCCGTGTTAATTAGATTATATCCAGTAGAGAAATAAATAAACAAAGCAATTAGAATGCTCTTTTTGCTAGTTTTATAATTTTTAAAAGTTTTCTTCTAAAGTAACACATCAGAATACAAAATGAAGCTCTCATGATTTTTTGGAAAAAACACACTATCCTAGAAGATAATTTCTATCTTATATAAGGATTAGTATCATTAAATATTAATGATATTCAAGCATTTGTAAATATTTATATAATGTATATATTTATATGCACATATACATGAGTATCTATACAATGTCCATCTATATAATGTATATGAGTGTATATCTTTAACTGCATGCATGGGGGTATGATGGAGATAATTCTTAGCGATTTTCATTCACAAATTTATCAAAATCTTATGCTGTTTTAGACATGTCACCTATTCTTATCTTATAGGTAAGGAAAAAATAGAGATATAAGTACATCCAATAATTAACTTCTTTTGCTAAGTATACGTAAGACAGTATTTGAACTCAGGTTATTTTCATAAACTTAGCTACATATACATTAAAATTTAATTGGCATAATTTCCTTTCCAGGCTGGAAGAATTATAAAATATGACAAATGGGAAATGGGAAACCATGGGAAATGGTTCAGACTGAGTTGTCCATATTCCAACCATCAAAAGAAGCGACTGAAAAAGTAAGAGAGACCACATGTAATTGCATTGATATTTATGAAAGACACATTGAATTCAGTATAAAGAACACAGAAAACACAGGTGTAATGAATTTAAACTGCTTTCTATATTTAATATATAATTTAAACTAGAGCATTGATTTGGAGTAGACTGATATGAGATTATAGAAGTTGAAGTTGTATGGTATTATAATTCCCAAACATTTCAACTATTTGCCTAGAGAATGTTGAAAAATGAAATACAGCAATAATTAAAATACTAATATTCTTTAGCATATTAATGAAGAAACATAATCAGTGGTTATTCAAAATGTATTTGTTCAGCTGCAACATTAAATCCTGATATCAGGATGTCAATTTGAACATTATCTGAAAATAATGAAGATGTGTTTTACAACCACATTTTTGAAATTAGTTGATAAGTTTTCCTTTAAAAATTCATGCTGAGTTTAAATTTGAGAGGAATTCAATTTTAGAATAAAGAACTTTAGAAACAGTTACATAATCAGGACTGTTGCATATTAGTCTATTAAAATCCTAGACTAGTTGTTTCTGAGGATTAGATTGGGTAATTAGGCAGCAGCATGATATCAAGGTATCCATTCTAAAAGGTCAGAGTTAATTCATGTCAAGGTGCTGAGGACAATACGTTAGAAAAGCTCTCAACCACAAAGAGGTAAAAGAATTAAAACCCACTTTAAGGACTAGAGTTGTATGCAAACTTTTATCTGATACCAAATAAATGACATTTTAAAGTTACTAGATTGAAAATAATAAGATTAGTGTGATAAAAAATTACCAGTGTGATATGGATATATAAGATATCTCCATATTTTGTAGTTGGCAATGTTAAATGGTGATAATTCTTTAGACAATATTATGCAATTTCTTGAATTAAATGTATATTTACAAGACTCAAAAAATTAAACCTAAACAAATGCTCCGAAACTGAAAACTTTATTTGAATGCTGCTTTATTTATAAAAATTAACCAGGGGATTGTCTTAGATTTTTTAAAAATTTTTTCCTTTATTGATATATTTTTTATTTACATTTCAAATGATTTCCCCTTTTCTGGGTACCTACTCCCCGCAAGTCCCATAAGCCCTCTTCCCTCCCCGTGTTCCTCCATCTACCCCTTCCCACTTCCCTGTTCTGGTATGCCCCTATACTGTTGCATTGAGTCTTTCCAGAACCAGGGGCCACTCCTCCATTCTTTTTGGATATCATTTAATATGTAGATTGTCTTGGGTATTCAAAGTTTCTAGGCTAATATCCACTTATCAGTGAGTGCATACCATGATTGATCTTTTGAGACTGTGTTACCTCACTTAGTATGATGTTCTCCAGCTCCATCCATTTGTCTAAGAATTTCATGAATTCATTGTTTCTAATGGCTGAATAGTACTCCATTGTGTAAATATACCAAATTTTTTGTATCCATTCCTCTGTTGAAGGACACCTGGGTTCTTTCCAGCTTCTGGATACTGCAAATAGGGATACTATGAACATAGTGGAGCATGTGTCCTTATTGCATGCTGAAGAATCCTCTGGGTATATGCCCAGGAGAGGTATAGCAGGTTCCTCAGGAAGTGTCATGCCCAGTTTTCTGAGGAACCGCCAGACTGATTTCCAAAGTGGTTGCACCATCTTGCAATCCCACCAGCAGTGGAGGAGTGTTCTTTCTCCACATCCTCGCCAACACCTGCTGTCTCCTGAGTTTTTGACCTTAGCCATTCTGACTGGTGTGAGATGAAATTTCAAGGTTGTTTTGATTTGCATTTCCCTAATGATTAATGATGTTGAACATTTCTTAAGGTGTGTCTCAGCCCTCAGAAGTTCTTCATGTGAAAATTCTTTGTTTAGCTCCATACCCCACTTTTTAATGGGGTTATTTGGTTCTCTGGGTTCTACCTTCTCGAGTTCTTTGTATATATTAGATATTAGCCCTCTGTTGGATTTAGGGTTGGTGAAGATCCTTTCCCAATCTGTTTGTTGACGTTTTGTCCTTTTGACAGTGTCCTTTGCCTTACAGAAACTTTGTAGTTTTATGAGGTTCCATTTGTCAATTCTTGATCTTAGAGCATAAGCTATTGGTGTTCTATTCAGGAACTTTTCCCCTGTGCCCATGTCCACAAGGGTTTTCCCCAGTTTCTTTTCTATTAGTTTCAGTGTGTCTGGTTTTATGTGGAGGTCTTTCATCAAAGTGGCTGGCTACAAAATCAACGCAAGCAAATCAGTAGCCTTTATATACTCAAAGGATGAGCAGACTGAGAAAGAAATTAGGGGAATGACACCCTTCACAATAGCCACAAACAGCATAAAGTATCTAGGGGTGACTGTAACCAAACAAGTGAAATACCTATACGACAAGAACTTCAGATCTCTGAAGAAGGAAATCGAAGAAGATCTCAGAAAATGGAAAAATCTTCCAAGCTCGTGGATTGGCAGGATTAATATAGTTAAAATGGCCATCTTGCCAAAGGCAATATACAGATTCAATGCTATCCCCATAAAAATCCCAACCCAGTTCTTCATAGAGCTAGAAAGAGCAATTCTCAAATTCATCTGGAATAACAAAAAACCCAGGATAGCTAAAACTATTCTCAATAGTAAAAGAACTTCTGGGGGATTCAGTATCCCAGACCTCAGACTTTACTACAGAGCAATAGTGATAAAAACTGCATGGTATTGGCACAATGTCAGGCAAGTGGATCAATGGAATAGGATTGAAGACCCAGAAATGAACCAACACACCTATGGTCACTTGATCTTCTACAAAGGAGCTGAAACCATCCAGTGGAAAAAAAATAGTCTTTTCAACAAATGGTGCTGGTTCAATTGGAGGTCAGCATGCAGATGAATGTGAATTGATCCATTCTTATCTCCTTGTACCAAGCTCAACTCCAAATGGATCAAGGACATCCACATAAAACCAGACACACTGCCTTACATTTTTAACACATAAGTAGATAGTCAAACTATATATCCTTACAGTGGGCAGCTATTCAGACAAATGTTTTGAAGTACTGGTACATGCTATTTTGGAAACAACTTAGATATCATGATCAGTAAAACAGGCTGCATAAACAAAGGTGGAATCAAATAAAAATGTCCTGAAAAGGAAAATCCATAGAGGCTGTAGTTCCCAGGGCTTGAAAAAAGGTGGAATGGAGACTAAATCCTAAAGGGGAGAGAATCTTTTGGAGTGATATTGGAGGATTTTGGATTGCAAATGATATGCATTCTCCCACCAAATTTCCAACAAAATCCTTCACACACACACACACACACACACACACACACACACACACACACACACACCACACAAAAGATATTCTTTGACAAAGGATAGTTTTCTCTCTCTGTCTCTCTGTCTCTCTGTCTCTCTGTCTCTCTGTCTCTCTGTCTCTCTGTCTCTTTCTCTCTCTGTCTCTCTGTCTCTCTTGATTATTTATTTACATTCCAAATTTTGTGCTCCCTCCTTATCCTCCCTCCAAGAGTTCTCCACCCATCTCTCTCCCCTTACCTCTGAGAGGGTGCTCTCCACCCCACTACCACCCATCTACCCCACCCTGTCTTTCAAACATACCCCACCTTACCACCACACCACCCTGAATCTCCCTCTTCTGAGACATCAAGTCTTTACAGGATTAGGTACATCCTCTCCCACTGATGCAGGAGCTGATGCAGAGGCCACGCTCAATATGTACTGGAGTCCACAGACCAGACTATGTATACTCTGGTTGGTGGCTTAGTCTCTGTTATCTCCCAGGAGTCCAGGTTGGTTGATATTGTTGGTCTTCCTACAGGGTTGTCATTCCCTTCAAGTCCTTCAATCCTTCCCATCACTCTTCCATAGAGGTCCCAAACCTCAGCCCAATGGTTGACTCTTAAGTATCTGAATCTGTCTCAGTCAGCTGGTAGAGCCTCTCAGAGGACAGCTACATTAGGCTCCTGTTTCCAAGCACAACATGACATCAGTAATAGTGTCATGGCTTGATGCCCACCCATGGGATGGATCCCAAGTTATGGTGATCACTGGATGACCTTTCCTTCAATATATACCATGTTAATACTACTAATCCATGAGCATGGAAGATCTTTCCATCTCCTGATATCTTCAATATCTTTCTACATAAACATGAAATATTTACATTTTCATGAGTATTTCATTTGCTTGGTACAGGTTTTCTGAATATATTTTATATTATATGAGGCTATTTTGAAGGAGGTTGTTTCCATGATTTCTTTCTCAGTCCATTTGTCATTGGTATAAAGGAAAGCTAGGAATATTTGTGAGTTAATTTTGCATTCAACTACTTTGCTTAAAGTGTTTATCAACTTAGGAGTTCCCTGGTGTATATTTTGGTGTCATTCATATATATAATCATATAATATGCTAATAAAGATACCTTTTTGAGGGACCTTGGAAAATTCAATCATACTGGGGGATTGAATGTTCCCATAAAATCTTTCTCCATAAGGCTCAGGGACTACTGAAGAAGAGGAGGCAGAAATATTGTAAGAGCCAGAGGAGGCACATCACACCAAAAAAAACCAGTATCTTCTAAACATAGCAGTATTTAAACACAGATGAACTCACAAAGACTAAGACAGCACCCACAGTGTCTATACACATCTGTATGAAATAAGGTCCTAAAGCTACCTGTTTCTAACTCAGATGCTATCTCCAACTGATAACCTCTTGCAAATGAAAGCTTCGCTCTCTCCAGATGAGTCTCACTGGGGATACAAAATACTCTTAAGGGCAAGCCTCATGTCCAGCACTAAATGTCCAACACAAAAAGTACTCTATGGTGTGTTTAGAAGTTCTTTGCCTTGTAATACTTTGTTATGGTTTGTTTGTAGACCCTGTTGGTCCTTTATGTATACATTATAGCTTTTGGTTTTGTTTTCATGGGATTCCTGTGTGTACAAATACATCTCGCACATTTTCTTTGCTTTTATTTATTTATTTATTTATTTATTTATTGACTGATTGATTGATTGGTTTTGTACTATGCTACTTTGTTTCTCTTTTATCTTATTTTGCTTTACTGTTAATATTTAGAGACCTTTTTGTTTTATTAGGAGAGATATAAAGTGCACAGAATTGAATGGGATGGGAGGTATAGAGGAACTCAAGCTGGGGATCAGATACAAAAATCAGATATATTGTCTCAACAAAACCATGTCAGTAAGGGAAAAGTAGAGTGAAAAAAAGTAACAAATAACATACATATACATATGTACATTATGTATTTGTATAAAATATATACAAATTAAACATGAGATATTTGAAAATTACAGTTAAATAGGTACCCACTTTTCTTCTTAGCAGCTTAGCCTAGTTGAATAACAAAGGACTCTAATATATATTGTTTATAAATTACATATTAATATAAGAAACAAAACTTTAAGAGTATACAAACTAAGGGTTTGCTTCTCTGGCTACTAATAGTAAATATTTTTACTTATTTTACCATTAGAGAAGCAAGCTTTTGGTTTTGTGTCCATAGAGGAACACAGAGTAATAAGAAGCCTTTACTTTCATTGGCATAAAACACAAGAAAAGTATTAAAGTCAGTTTACAATCCCAAATCAACACTCATTGATACTACCAGTTCCTAGGAGAAAATGTGTTTCTAGCATCTCAGTCTCTCTGATATCACTACTGATCATAACTCCTACTTTGTCAGCAAGGGTGGGAAGGAGATATAGTTCTACTCCCTTACACTTTTCTACAACACTTTATGTTGAAACTTGGTAAATGTTCTTATGACAGTACTGAGACTGCATAGATTTTGTCACTGTTTTATTTCTAAAGATTTACTTATATTTTTAAATTGGGTATGTGGGCCTGTATGAGGATGTACACATGGGTACATGCAAATGTAGAGTCTGAAAGAGGGTATTGGATCCTCAGGGGCTGAAGTTGCAGGCAGTTTGGGACTGCTCAATGTATGGTCTTCCACCCAATCTTTGGTATTTTTGAAAATGTAGTAGCACTCTTAATTAGCCACCTCTTCAGTCCCTCCAGTGCTCTCTTAACAACATAAAATATACTTATATGCTTTTAATGCTTAAATTAATCTTAGAACCAACTCAATTTTATTCTTGTAAATTAGAAAAATTGTGTTGATTTTAGATTTTTTCAATAATTTTTAAAATAGGATTGCAGAAAAAAATCGTTAAAAAAATGAAAAATTTCTGACTCATTTGAATAAACATGTAGTCATATTGAAAAGGTAAAACCACAGTGATGATCCTCAGAATATCATTGGAGGACAAGCTGGAAGCTAAGAAATAATTAGAAATATTGTAGAATTTTTATAGAAAACATATACAAAAAACAAACCACATACACAAAGAAAAACTGTGATTTGGGGGACTGGAACCTTTGGTGGAGAAACAGCAGCACCGAGGGAGGTTAGTTTGTTGGTTATATACAATTTAATGGGGAAGCAGGATGCCATGCTGCTGAATCAAGGAGACAGATTACATCAGTCCAACAGAATCAGTTTCTGAAGAGCAACAATAGTCAGGCTGTAAGCGCTGGAGGAGAGAAAAAATAATCCTCTGTACATATAGTCAACCATCTTTATCTACACTAAGAACCTCTGAGGAATGCTTTGCCTTCCCTACCCCTTACTTCCCAAGAAGGTTGTACCATATCCTCAGGTGACTGAGGCTATGGGATCCTTGGTATGGACTCAGTCAGGATTTCCCCACTCAGAGCCTCCTCAGTTCTCCACAGGGTTTGTTATTATAGTGGTGGTATAGACTACACAACACAGAATTCTGTAAATTTATTACATTGCAAATTAATATAGCTTATGAAACATGTACCAGAACAGAAGACTTTTACAATATTTAAATCAAACAGATTAAATAACTCAAACTGTATTATATGCATTTGCATTTTATATCAGGCACTTTATACACTCTTTTTTTCTTGAATATTTTATCAAATAAATAGTTATCAGTTTGATGAATCTTGGGCAACTCCAGGATATTAAGATTTCATCTAAATCTTCTCTAAAAATGTATTATACATTTGTGTGTTTTCCCAAAAATTTTGAATTAAGCTTTTCTCTAAATAGAATATATATATTTTTATCTCTAAATATTCCTGAGTACTGTCTGACTACTGGAATAATCATGCTTTCATTGACAATGAAAAAAAAAACTAATGGTAGAGTTAAGCTTCTTTTGCTTCTTCAGGTTTTGTTGTTGATTCTTGATTCAAGCCTTATTATTTTGGCTTTTGCTGACCCAGAACTCATTACAGAGGCCAGTCTATCTTCAAACCAAAAGTAATCTGACTCTGTCACCAAATTGGTAAGAGTGTAAATGTATCTTACTCTAATTCCTCTGTTAACCCCAATGAGAGTGAAGTGTTGTGTCCATACCATTTCCTTACACTCATGTAAAAACCCTTAGCTCATCAAGGTTGCTACAGAGATTACTTACTAAAAATAATAGCTTATGAAGTATTGGAACAAGGATGGTGGTTCTCATACAAACTACTGCCAAGTTTTAGAACTATGTATTTGTTCTTTGTTTTTATGGGTGTGCATATCTGATATATTTTTATATTGATATTTTTCCTGGAATGTTTATGTGAAAGAATGGCTCTGACACTTTGATCTCATTTAAATCTAATTTTGAAAGGCTGGAGGTTTAGCTCAGTGCTAGACTACTTGCTTAGCATTCATGAGACCCTAGGTTTCATACCAAGCTCTGTCAAAATAAATAATTTTCTTTTCTATTCAAAGGAACCAACAGGAAATGATGGCTGACTTACACTGAGGCTTCTTTAATCATCTAAACACCTTTGAACTGAGATATCTTGAAATATATGCAAGTATTTAGAGATACCACCAGAATAAACTGCTGCTATTTAATAAGTTAAATGTACAGCCTGAGGAAATTCTACAAAACTGTCCTTTCCTATAGTTATTTTTAAGAGATATTTTATCTGTGTAATAACAAAACTGTCTGTGGAAGCCAACTTTGATTAAACGGAACAGCACAAAAGAAGGAACAAATATTCTTGTTTCATTCCATGTTGATGACATGGAGATGCTGCATTTTAAATAAAGCACCTTTTCATGAAATGGATTATCCTTTAAAGAGATGAATATAAATTAGAATGTGACATGGAGAAGGCTTACCAAGCTGGGCCTTACGGATATTATGTAAGGACTTACTAGCCCTAAGAACAAATATTCAATGGAAGAATGTGAAGAAAGACCTACACAACCCATAACTGGTTCTGAGCTTGGTCTCAACTGCTGCCTACATACTAAAGGTAACTCAGTGAGCCAGTGACATTGCTGAGAAGGTTTTCAAGAGCGTGGGTAAATGGTGGAACAATTTCATAAAAATTTTCTAACATATTGGCAGAAAAAAGAGTTATAGATGAATGCCATTTAGTTTCAGAGAAAACTTTTTCTACTGGGAAATTCATTACAGATATGTAACTAAAATGTGAAGATAATGCTATATTAAAGACTTGAAGAAGATGATAGGACGACCCATTGTCAGACAACAGGCTGACACCAATGAGCATGTGATTATGTAGATATGTGTATTCGGGATGGAGTTTTCATTGTTCTATTTTATTTATTCCTAAATAAAAGCGTACATTACCAAACAAAAGTATTCTTTGTGGTGGACTCACCTAATATTTTAAAATGTTCCCTATTCATCCAGTTGTTTATTACATGATAATATATCCTATTACCTCATGTCTCATTCTAATATGTTTCAAAGATTAGAAAAATAATATCAAGAAAATAAAATAAAGGAACAGAAATATATGAATTAGAATTATAACACAATTAGTGTGTATGTAGAGAGTTCTTTTCATGAATATTTGTTTTAATGAGTTTCAATTCTCTGCATCTTTTATAATATACATAGATTGCTTTTTAACTAGTTTATATATACCTTGAAATTGAATTTAGTTTTGTTATGAATATTTTAAAAAGAAAATTGGAACCAGTTTGGAGATGATGTCTCCCACAGAGGCCAGAAAAAATGGCAAGGCGAAAATTCCTCATACCTCATGTTTCAGTGAAGTAACTGAAGGCTGAATGTCCAAAACTGCTCTTTTCCCTGCTCTTGGCAATTTTGTGTCTGAGGACATTTAGGAGCAAGAAAAGAATGTGCTCTACCCAAGCATCTTTGCTGTTTACTAAGTCAGCATTATAGCTCTGGATATTGGTAACATCAAGATACTGTCATCTTGAAAGGTCATTTCCAATGAGAGTTTCATTCATTGTCCATTTCCTATCTCCTGTCTCATCAGGCAAGTCTGAATTCAGACAATTAAACTTCTTAAGTAGTAATTCTCTCCTGGGATTAGATTTTAATATGAAATGTTCATACTATGTTACCATGAGTTCTAGACCACCCACATGAGTATGAATACACAAAAAGACATTCTGGTGAAGCTGTTACATTTTTAATTGTAATGGTATGTATGACCTAAGAGTGGGAGGGTATTGTGGAGAGGCCCTGACTGACTTAGTGTTTACTATCAGATTGTAGCAGTGTTTTATCCCCTTTGTTCCCCTCTTGTCAAGACATAAAATACTCCACTTATATGATAAAGCATGTTCACATAGGAATATCCTGGCTTAAATACAATTCTCAAAGATGTTTTTTGACAGATTAGACTTTATCTCTCAAATTTATAGAGTGAAAAAAGTTCCCTCAAAATTTTATGAAAAAGTACTCCTTGTACATCACTAGTGGTAGATTGGATATAGGAAAAGTTGTGGTCGAGTTTATGGTCTTGTTATCTGTTAGGGCATAGCATTCTAAAGTTGAACAAGTCCTTTAACCATTTTCTGATATTTGTGTCTGAATGTTGACATTAATGCTGGATTTTAACCCTCATTAACACTATTTGATCATTATTACACTTTGCTTTTATACTTTAAAACATGATTATGAGAAAAGGAGGATTCTCCTGGGGTACTCCCAAAAAGAAGCAGTTGATTTTTAAACCAAAGCCTATAATTGACATTTTATCTCATTAATTTCAGTTAAAGTATATACAAGTGGTTGGAAAATAATTATATAATACAATCTTCTTTTTCCATCCTGTTTTTGAGAACTGATGGTGTCAGGCACTGTTTAGAATTTGGAGAAACTGAAAAGTGTGCAAAGAATACTGGCATCCCTTCCATATACCAACTCAAGTACATGATGGGAGTAAAAGTTGGTGTTTTGATACTCTATGGCCTTTTTATCTTTGTCCTATTCTACATAGTTAATTATTCTCAGCATCCAAATAAAACCTTTCAATGGTAGTGTGTGCTCTCAACAACAGTACTGTATCTTGACAGGCATACTCATGTGTCTTTCCAATCAGATCATCCAGTCAATACAGGAAGCTTGAGATATGTAGAGAGATGTTACCTCAAACACTAGGTTGGATAAGTAACTGTAAAAGAAGCATGTCTTCAAATGTTAATCAGCTAAAAACTCAATAGCTATCTTCAAGGATAACATATCTGAAAAAGGATAGTATGGAACAGTCATTTTCAGGAGATAGAGTATCATGGTGTGTGTGTGTGTGTGTGTGTGTGTGTGTGTGTGTGTGTGTGTGTGTGTGTGTAATTAGCTCTTCATAGAAGACTTAAATGTATAAAACATGCTCATAAAAAGGTTTAGTCAATCTTCTCTCCAGTGACCAAGCAGGCAGATACAGCAAGGAGGCAGGGACTAAGCACCAGAAGATCCATGCTCTGCCTGCCCCCAGGGGCTTGAGATTGCCACAGTAGTCAGTGCCAGGGGAGTGCCTGTCACTCAGGGATGCTGAGACAGGCTTGCAGGCCCACAGCATGGAAAATCACTCTCTGCAGACAGCAGGACCAACTAACACAAGAGATAAACACATGGCAAAAGGCAAAATTAGGAACATTACCAACAGAAATCAAGAAAACATGGGACCATCTAAACCCAATGCTCCCACAACAGCAAGTCCTGGATGCCCCAACATAACAGAAAAATAAGATTTGGATTTAAAATCACAGCTCATGCTGCTAATAGAGGGCTTCATGAAGGACATAAATAACTCCCTTAAAGAAATGAAGGAGAACACAAGTAAACAGGGAGAAGCCCTTAAAGAACTACAGGAAGGCACTACAAAACAGGTAAAGGAATTGAACAAAACCATCCAGGATCTAAAAATGGAGGTACAAACAATAAAGAAATCACAAAGGGAAACAACTCTGGACATAGAAAACCTAGGAAAGATGTCGCGAGTCATGGATACAAGTATCAACAACTGAATACAAGAGAAAGAGAGAATCTCAGATGCTGAACTTACCATTAGAAAGCATTGAAACAACCGTCAAAGAAAATGAAAAAAAGCAAAAAGCACCTAACCCAAAACAGCCAGGAAATCCAGGACAAAATGAGAAGACCAAACCTTAGGATTATTGGTATAGAAGAAAGTGAAGTTTTCCAACTTAAAGGGCTAGTAAATGTCTTCAACAAAGTTATAGAAGAAAACTTCCCTAACCTAAGAAAGAGATGCAAATGAACATATAAGAAGCCTACAGAACTCAAAATAGTTTGGACCAGAAAAGAAATTCCTCCTGTCATATAATAATTAAAATATCAAATCTACTAAACTAGGAAAGAATATTAAAAGCAGTAAGGGAAAAAGTCAAGAAACACATAAAGGAAGACCTATTAGAATTAAACCAGAATTCTCTCCAGAGACTATGAAAGTGAGAAGATTGTGGGCAGATGTTCCTAAGGGAACACAAATGCCAACCAAGGCTACTATACCCAGGAAATCTCTCAATTACCATAGATGGAGAAACCAAGCTATTCCACAACAAAACAAATTTACACAATATCTTTCCATAAATGCATATCTCCAAAGGATAATAAATGGAAGACACCAACAAAAGGAGGGAAACTACACACTAGAAAAAGCAAGAAATTAATCATCTTTTAACAAAACAAAAAGAGAGACACACAAACAGTACTCCACCTCTAATAGCAAAAATAAAAGGAAGCAACAATCACTCCTCCTTAATATTTCTTAATATCAACATATGCAATTCTCCAATAAAAAGACATAGACTAACAGACTGTATACATAAGCAGGACACAACATTTTGCTGCATAAAGGAAACTCACCTCAGGCACAAAGACAGACACTACCTCAGAATAAAAGGCTAGAAAGCAAATTTCCTAGCTTTGGTCCCAAGAAAAAAGCTAGCGTAGCCATTCTATTATCAAATAAAATTCACTTTCTGTTGTATTCTGTTGCTACCAGCAGCTTCTGCAAATTTGTTCCTGGAAGAGAAGCTGAGGGATGTATGGGGAAGTGGCGAAAAGAAATGTTCCTGAATTGAACACCAATAGCTTATGCTCTAAGATCAAGAATTGACTAATGGGACCTCATAAAATTGCAAAGATTCTGTAAGGCAAAGACACTGTCAATAGGACAAAATGGCGACCGACAGATTGGGGAAAGATCTTTACTGATTTTATATCCAATAGAGGGCTAATACCCAATATATACAAAGAATTCAAGAAGTTAGACTCCAGAGAATCAAATAATCCTATTAAAAAGTAGGGTACAGAGCTAAACAGAGAATTCTCAACTGAGGAATACTAGATGGCTGAGCTTCACCTAAAGAAATGTACAACATCCTTAGACATCAGGAAAATGCAAATCAAAACAACCAGGAGACTTCACCTCATACCAGAAAAAATGGCCACGATCAAAAACTCAGGGGAGAGCAAATGCGGGAGAGGATTTGGAAAAGGGGAACACACCTCCATTGTTGGTGTGAGTGCAAACACTCTGGAAATCAGTTTGGCGGTTCCTCAGAAAACTGTACTTAGCACTACCTGAGGACCCAGATATAACACTTCTGGACATATACTCAGATGATGCTCTAACATATAATAAGGTCACATGTACCACCATGTTCATAACAGCCTTATTTATAAGAACCAGAAGCTTGAAAGAACCCAGATGTTCCTCAACAGAGGAATGGATACAGAAAAATGTGCTACATTTGCACAATGGAGTACTACTGAGCTATTAAAAACAATGGTTTCATGAAATTTTTAAGCAAAGGGATGGAGGTAGAAACTATGATCCTGAGTGAGGTAACCCAATCACAAAAGAACACACAAAGTATGTAATCACTGATAAGTGGAATACCAAGGTACGACTCACAGACCACATGAAGCTCAAGATAAAAGAAGACCCAGGAGTGGATACTTTGATCTTTATTGGAAAGTAGATCAAAGCACTCATGATTCACAGCCAACCAATAGTGTGAGAATAGCATCATCAATGGAGCAGCTTAGAGAGAAGACCCAAGGAGCTGAAAAGGTCTACAACTCTGGAGGAAGAACAATAACATGTACCAACCAGTACCCCCAGAGCTCCGATGGACTAAACCACCAACCAAAGAGTGCACATGGAGGCTCACACAGCTCCAGCTACATATGTAGCAGAAGATGACCATTTCAGACATCAATGAGAGGCGAGGCCATTGGTTTTGTAAATGCTTGATCTCCAGAATAGGGGAATGCAAGTCAGAAAATTGAACGGGGTGAGCAGGGAGAGGAGGGATGGGCAATGGGGTTTTTGGTGGGGTAAGTAAAACCTTTTTACTTTCCTTTCTTGCAAGTTTTCCATTGCATTCCTAGAGTTTTTAAAAATTATTTTAATGACTTACATTCAAGATATAACCCCATCCCCATCTCACAGTTGCTTATCCCATTGTTCCTCCCACTTGCCTAAATGATGGTGCTCCCTACCCTTAAGCAGTCATTCCCCTTCCCTAGGGCAACAAGACATTCAGGAATTAGGCATATCTTCTCCCACTGCCAGACAAAGCCATCCTCTGTTACATATGTACCAGGGGCCTTGGACCAGCCTGTGTATGCTGTCTTGTTGGTGGTTTAGTCTCTGGGGATTCCCAACATTCCAGGTTGGTTGAAAATGCTGGTTTTCCTATGAAGTTGCCTTCCCTTTCATCTTCTTCAGTCCTTCCCCTAATTGAACAATAGGAGTCATAGCATGAAAAATAATGTCAGACCTTGGTGCCTGCCCCTCATGAGTTGGATCCCAATTTGGGCCTGCCACTGAATGACCTTTTCCTTCAGTCTCTTTTACACTTTTCCCCTGCAGTTCTTTTAGATGGGAACAATTCTGGACTAGAAACTTTGACTGTGGGCTGGAAAAACCATCCCTCCACATGTAGACCTTTCTATCTATTGGAAGTAGACACTTTGACATCCTTCTCCCTATTGTTGAACATTTTGACAAAGATAGCCCCAACTGAATGCTGAGAGTCTCTCACCTCCCTGGTCTTTGGTACTTTCTAGACACCCCATGCCCACCTCACCCCTTCCACTTATTTTCCTGTGTCTCTGGGCTTCTGTCTGTTCCCCGTCTCCTATGCCTTTTATTATTCCCCTTTCCCCCTAGCCCTCTTCTCCCTCACACAGGCCTCTTCTTCTGCCTATCATGATTATTTTATTCTCCCTTCTAAGTGTGACGGAAGCATCTTGGCTTGGGCCTTCCTACACGATCAAATTTTTACAGACTGTGGGTTTCATCCTAAGTATTCCGTAATTTTTGGCTAATATCCACTTGTCAGTGAGTACATACCATGCATGTCCTTTTGGGTCTGTGTTACTTCACAGCTGATATGATAGTATACATAGGTGACCACACAAATTCTACCAGAAAACTCCTACAGCTGACAAATACCTTCCACAAACTGGCTGGATACAAATTAATTCAAAATAATCACTAGCCCCTCTTTATGTAATTGATAAATGGGCAGAAAAAGAAATTAGGGAAACAACACTATACAATAGTCAGGGATAGTATAAACTATCTTGGTGTAACTCTAACAAAACAAGTTAAAGAACTTTATGATGGCTTCAAGTCTCTGAAGAAAGAAATTCAGGAAGATATTAGAAGATGAAAACATCATTCATATTCTCAGATCAGTAGGAGTAACTAACAGAAAAAATGCAATCATACCAAAAGCGATCCAATTCCCATAAAAAATCCAACACAATTCTTTACAGATTTAAAAGATGAATTCTAAACTTCCCATGGAAAACCAAAAAACCCAGGAGAGATAAAATAATCTGAAAAGTGAAGAATGTGGGGAAGAATTACCATCCACCTTCAAGCTGTACTACAGAGCAATAATAATCGCATAGTATTGATATAGGACCAGACTAGTTGGTCAATAGGATTGGAATAAATTTACACACCTACTGACACTTGATTTTTGACAAAGAATGTAAAAACCATACAAAAAGTTAAAAAGAAAGAAAGAAAGAAACACGTCTTCAACAAATAGTGCTGGCCTAACTGAATGTCAGCATGTAGAAGAATCCAAATATTTTCATATCTATCAGCCTGCATAAACTCAAGTCCAAGTGAGTCAAAGACCTCAACATAATACCCACAAAATTAAATCTCTGTCTCTGTCCCCCATCTCTCCTCTCTATCCTTCACCTTCCTTCTCTTACAAATGCACACATACACCCACCCACCCACATACACACATACACCCACCTACCCACATAAAGAGAGAGAAAGAAAGACATAGAAAGAGACAGATGGGGGGGTAAGGAGGGAGGAAGGGAGAATAAAATAAATAAGTAAAATGGCTAAAACTTTAAAGTATGACTAAATAACAACTTACTTTTACAATATACAACACCAGTAATACTTAATCAGAGTTAATCTTTTTTAAATGTTCCTTGAAAATAGTTAACTCAAGAAAATGAAATACCTCCTCTAGTGAAGTCATCTGTTGGAACCTGCCCTTAAAATATCACTACCATTCCAGTGTACAGCCTATGTTATCTATTTGGATCAGTTAGAAATATTTGGGAGTTTTGTTGGGTATAGTAGCCTGGGCTGGCATTTGTGTTCTCTTAGGGCCTGTATAAGGTCTGCCCAGAATCTTCTAGCTTTCACAGTCTCTGGTGAGAAGTCTGGTGTAATTCTGATAGGTCTGGTTACTTGGCCTTTCTCCCTTACTGCTTTTAATGTTCTTTCTTTGTTTAGTGAATTTGGTGTTTTGATTATTATGTGCTGGGAGAACTTTCTCTTCTGGTCCAGTCTCTTTGGAGTTCTGAATGGTTCTTTTATGTTCATGGGCATCTCTTTCTCTAGGTTAGTGAAGTTTTCTTCTACAGTTCTGTTGAAGATATTTACTGGGCCTTTAAGATATAAATCCTCCCTCTCCTCTATCCCTATAATCCTTAGGTTTGGTCTTCTCCTTGTGTCCTGGAGTTCCTGGATATTTTTAGTTACCAGCTTTATGCATTTTGCATTTTCTTTGACTGTTGAGTCAATGTTTTCTATGGTATCTTCAGCACCTGAGGTTCTTTTTTCTATCTCTTGTATTCTGTGTTCATGCTTGCATCTATGACTCCTGAATTCCTTTCCAAGGTTTTCTATATCCAGAGATGTCTCCCTTTGTGATTTCTTTATTGTTCTTACTTCCACTTTTAGGTCCTGGATGGTTTTGTTCAGTTCCTTCACTTGATTGTTTGTGTTTTCCTGTAATTCTTTAAGGGATCTTTGTGTTTCTTCTTTAAGGGCTCATTCTATGATCAAACCAAATTTACTCAATATTTGTCCACAAATCCAGCCCTACAAAGGATAATTGATGGAAAATGCTAACATAAAGAGGGAAACTACACCCTAGAAAAAGCAAGAAAACAATATTCTTTCAACAAACTCAAAAGAAGATACCCACATAAACATAAAAATAACATCAAAATAACAGGAAACAACAATCACTATTCCTTAATATCTCTTAACAACAATGGATTCAACTTCCCAATAAAAAGACATAGACTAATGAAATATTTCTCATGTAAATCTTCAATTTTATCAGAAAAATGTTTGCAATTATCCTTTTAATTAACTTAGTAATTTTTTATGTCTTCCATTTTATCTGCATTATTTTACATGATAATCTTCAATTTTAATATGACTTTCTATATATTTCTCTATTTTATCAGAATTGTTTCAATGTAAATCTTTTTGATTTTATCACAAATGTTTCTAATTCCACCTTCAATTAACTTGGAGTTTTATATCTATCATTTTATATGTAAGATTTTCCATGAAATAGTCAATTTTAACATGTTTGTCTCTATATTTCTTGAATTTTACCAGAAATATTTTCCATGTAAATCTTCAATTTTATCTCAAAATGTTTACAATTCCACCTTCAATCAACTTAGAATTATCTTTATGCCTATCATTTTATCTATATAATTTCCATGATAATCTTTAATTTTAACATGTTTTTCTATATATTTCTTCAATTTTATCAGAAATATTTTCCATGTAAATCTTCAAGTTTATCAGAAAATGTATAATTCCACTTTCAATCAACTTAGGAATACTTTTATGCCTGACATTATTATATCTATATAAAATTTTCCTTGATAATCTTCAATTCTATCATGTTTTTCTACATTTTACTACAATTTTATCAGAAATATTTTCCATGTAAATCTTCAATTCTATCATAAAATGTTACTATTCCATATTTCAATTAATTTAGCAATGTTTTATATGGCTACCACTTTACTCCTTAATTTTCCATGAAAATTGTCAATTTATATGCTTTTATATGAAATATTTTCCATGTAAATCTTTAGTTTTATCATACTTCGCTTTTCAATAAAAAGAGACATATTTTAAGGAGTAGTATCCATGTTTGTTTGCATCTAGAAAAGTTACATGGCTAAACTTTATTTAAAAATGTTCCTAATATTTTAATGCCACTATAAATTATGGCACTCATAGAAACATACTTTCAATAATGGAGCTTAGCAATCATATGTGTTGACTGTATTTTGTTAAGCTGATAAATATCTAAGTGTAACTGCCAAAAAATTTTGTACAGTACCTTGCCATGTGTAAAAGTCTGTGGGGCATTTTCTTGATTAAAAATTGGTGTTTGAAGCTCCTATCATTGTTGACAGTGCCAACAGGGCAAGGATAACCCTTAATCAGCAACAGCCCCAAAACAGCCTTCCTCATAGTCTTCCAGGTAGTTACTGCCTTCATTTCCCTGCCTTGACTCCCTGACTTGTCTTCCCTGGATAACAGACTAAAATGTTAAGACAAATAATGCCTTCCCCTTTCAGGTCATGTTTTATGATGCTAGCATATCATACATTCTGATTGATAGGGGTAGCTGACTGTGAGTGGGTCATAATAAAATAGAGAAATCATTGACATGAAGTTAGATGAAGAACTGAGAGAAGTTCATATCCTAAGGAAGGTAGGGTCCTAAGTAACAGAAGTTAATGAGGGTTGAAATTCTTCCTGAACTGTGCGGATATGTAAACAGAGTAAAGTACACATTTCATGTGCATAACAAAACAGGCAAATACATGATCAAAGTTACTGTTAATTTTCGTTTTTTTTTTACTTTTTTTTTATTCGATATAATTTATTTACATTTCAAATGATTTCCCCTTTTCTAGCCCCCCCCCACTCCCCGAAAGTCCCGTAAGCCCCCTTCTCTTCCCCTGTCCTCCCATCCACCCCTTCCCACTTCCCCGTTCTGGTTTTGCTGAATACTGTTTCACTGAGTCTTTCCAGAACCAGGGGCCACTCCTCCTTTCTTCTTGTACCTCATTTGATGTGTGGATTATGTTTTGGGTATTCCAGTTTTCTAGGTTAATATCCACTTATTAGTGAGTGCATACCATGATTCACCTTTTGAGTCTGGGTTACCTCACTGAGTATGATATTCTCTAGCTCCATCCATTTGCCTAAGAATTTCATGAATTCATTGTTTTTAATGGCTGAATAGTACTCCATTGTGTAGATATACCACATTTTTTTGCATCCACTCTTCTGTTGAGGGATACCTGGGTTCTTTCCAGCATCTGGCAATTATAAATAGGGCTGCTATGAACATAGTAGAACATGTATCCTTATTACATGGTGGGGAGTCTTCTGGGTATATGCCCAGGAGTGGTATAGCAGGATCTTCTGGAAGTGAGGTGCCCAGTTTTCGGAGGAACCGCCAGACTGATTTCCAGAGTGGTTGTACCAATTTGCAACCCCACCAGCAGTGGAGGAGTGTTCCTCTTTCTCCACACCCTCTCCAACACCTGCTGTCTCCTGAATTTTTAATCTTAGCCATTCTGACTGGTGTAAGATGAAATCTTAGGGTTGTTTTGATTTGCATTTCCCTAATGACTAATGAAGTTGAGCATTTTTTAAGATGCTTCTCCGCCATCCGAAATTCTTCAGGTGAGAATTCTTTGTTTAACTCTGTACCCCATTTTTTAATAGGGTTGTTTGGTTTTCTGGAGTCTAACTTCTTGAGTTCTTTATATATATTGGATATTAGCCCTCTATCTGATGTAGGATTGGTGAAGATCTTTTCCCAATTTGTTGGTTGCCGATTTGTCCTCTTGATGGTGTCCTTTGCCTTACAGAAACTTTGTAATTTTATGAGGTCCCATTTGTCAATTCTTGCTCTTAGAGCATACGCTATTGGTGTTCTGTTCAGAAACTTTCTCCCTGTACCGATGTCCTCAAGGGTCTTCCCCAGTTTCTTTTCTATTAGCTTCAGAGTGTCTGGCTTTATGTGGAGGTCCTTGATCCATTTGGATTTGAGCTTAGTACAAGGAGACAAGGATGGATCAATTCGCATTCTTCTGCATGCTGACCTCCAGTTAAACCAGCACCATTTGTTGAAAAGGCTATCTTTTTTCCATTGGATGTTTTCAGCCTCTTTGTCGCAGATCAAGTGGCCATAGGTGTGTGGGTTCATTTCTGGATCTTCAATCCTGTTCCATTGATCCTCCTGTCTGTCACTGTACCAATACCATGCAGTTTTTAACACTATTGCTCTGTAGTATTGCTTGAGGTCAGGGATACTGATTCCCCCAGATTTTCTTTTGTTGCTGGGAATAGTTTTAGCTATCCTGGGTTTTTTGTTGTTCCAGATGAATTTGATAATTGCTCTTTCTAACTCTGTGAAGAATTGAGTTGGGATTTTGATGGGTATTGCATTGAATCTGTATAGTGCTTTAGGCAAAATGGCCATTTTAACTATATTGATTCTACCAATCCATGAGCATGGGAGGTTTTCCCATTTTTTGAGGTCTTCTTCCATTTCCTTCTTCAGTGTTAACTTTAGTAAAAGCACATTAATCCTCTTAAAATAATACAAAATGCAAATCCTATTAAAAAGTTTGAAGTTTGGACATTCAAGGGTAAAGAATATACCAGTAATAGACAATATGTGGTCAAATGGATAACTGACTACTCTGTATATTTATTTATTTATTTACTTACTTATTTATTTATTATTCTTTGTTCTGTCTTTAGAGTCCAGTCTTTATTGTCCTCCCAGTCTACCCTGTGACTATTAAACAACTCTTACTAAAAGTGTATAGAAATTGGCTTCACATCTGTAGAGAAGAGAGTGAGATAATATATGAAAAATTTTAATTAGAAAAGAAATAATGGAAAACATTTAAAACAATGGTATGTCTAGAAATTTAATGTATGATGTGCATTTCTTAATCTATCTTCACATTTCTCATATATTATTTAAAGATATGAATTCTGGCTCCTTCAGATTAGTCTAGCAATTTTGTTGAAAGAATACCAGTCCTTTTTGCTTGATTTCATTGTGTAAATTAATTTCCTTTTTTATTATAGATTTAATATTTTTCCCTTTTTTATTCAAAGATGACTTTTTATGTTTTGTTTTGTTTTGTGTGTGTGTGTGTGTGTGTGTGCATACACATGTGCAAGAAAAGGGGGTATTCAAGATGGGGTTTGCTTTGTAGCCCTGGCTTTTTAAACTCTCTATGTAAACCAGGCTACCCTGGAACTCAAAGAGTTTTGCCTGCCTTCTTCCTTCTGAGGCCTGTAATTAAAGGTATGCAATACCCAACCGACTATACTCATTTTTAAATGTTAACCAAGTCATTGTTAGTAGCTCTTGGTATGTCCCATTTTCCTTTTTACTAGCAGACATGTCATCTGACACATGTTTTTTACAACACTGTCAGGTGTGCTCTCTTAACACATTCTGGACTAACTATTGCTATAGTCCCAAGTTTTGGTTTTAGGAGAAAAGGTATATGACAAAAAGCAAAAATCAATGTAAATTTATGTTATGCTAATCAAAACTCAACACCCTGAGAGGCTCTGTCAGAGCCTGTCAAATTCAGAGGTATATGTTCACAGCCAACCATTGGATTGAGCATGGGGTCCCCAATGGAAGAGTTAGAGAAAGGACTGAAGGAGCTGAAGGGGTTTGGTGCTCCATAGGAGGAACAATGATATCAATCAACCAGACTCCCCAGAGCTCCCAGGGACCAAACCACCAACTAAAGAGTGCACATGGAGGGACCCATGGATCCATCCACATATATAGCAGAGGATGATGCCCTTGTTGGAGAAGCAGCTCTTGGTCCTGTGAAGACTCAATGCCTCAGTGTAGCAGAATGCCAGGAAGGGAAATTTGAGTGCATGGGTGAGTGGGGGAACACCCTTATCGAAGCAAGGGGAGGGGGGTGGGATGGGGGCTTTTTGGAGAGGGAACCAGGAAAGGAGATAATATTTGATAAGTAAATAAAGTAAATATCTAACAAAAATTCAAAAATAATTTAAGACAAGATGATCAAAAAACAAAAACAAACAAGAAAACCCCCAAAACTCAACACCCTAATGAAATCACTTTCACTTTTTAGCATATAGAAAACAAGCATTTGTGCTGACTTGTAGAAACAGAACTTCCTAAATCACCCCCGAAATTTTTATTCTATTCTACTCCAAAGTATGTTTCTTTTTCTTTCAATTAACATGTAATTACTTAAGTACTACAGGATGTTATGAAAGGACAGGTTAATGCTATGAATACACAGTACATAACTGGTAAAATAGCACATGCTTGCAATTTTAAAACAATTGTAGCTATAATTGGAACTTAAATAGAAGACATATACCCCCAAATGTTGATAGATTATCTTTCGCAAAATTTTCCATTATTATTTATTACAGTTAAAGAAATTTTATTTCTGTTATTCTAACTGAAAGATAATTTTCCAACTAACAAACAATTTACGGCATATGTGCATTTAGTTACACTACTAACAAAAATTACATACCTACAAAAGAACTTCTATTCTTGTTAGTTAAAATGTTCAATTTGGGGCTAGGGAGAGAGCTCATTAGTAATCAATGGGTTGTGCTCTTCCAGAAAACTTGAATTTGGTTCTAGTACCCATGTTTTTCTGTTTTTCACCTCAAAATTACTTGAAGTTTCACCTACAGAGGGAGAAAATTGTTTGTTTGCTCTCTGATGGCATGCATGTACACATACTTGCCATATGTACACACAGGCATCCATAAGTAAAATAAATGCAGATTGTTATATTCACACTACAACAAAATGTCATTTAATGCTGTAAAACTATGTTCATAGCAGCCCTATTTATAATAGCCAGAAGCTGGAAAGAACCCAGGTATCCCTCAACAGAAGATTGGATGCAAAAAATGTGGTATATATATACACAATGGAGTACTATTCAGCCATTAGAAATACTCATTTCATAAAATTCTTAAGCAAATGGATGGAGCTGGAGAACAGCATACTAAGTGAGGTAACCCAGTCTCAAAAGATCAATCATGGTATGCACTCACTAATAAGTGGATATTAGCCTGGAAAACTGGAATACCCAAAACATAATCCACACATCAAATGAGGTACAAGAAGAACGGAGGAGTGGCCCCTGGTTATGGAAAGATTCAGTGTAGCAGTGTAAGGCAAAACCAGAACAGAGAAGTGGGAAGGGGTGGGTGGGAGAACATGGGGAGGAAAGGGGGCTTATATGACTTTCAGGGAGTGGTGGACCAGAAAAGGGGAAATCATTTGACATGTAAATCAAAAATATATTGAATAAAATAAAAAAAGAAAGATAAAATTTCATTTAAAAATGTTTCCTTTTGTTATTTTTGTTTCATTTTCTTTACTTTATAGTCAAAAGTTATGATTATAAAATATAATCTAAGACTGATTAGATGTTACCAGATGTTTCAAATGTTAGTAATGTTATCTAGGGAAATAAAGTGTTAAAATAGTTTTAAATTTTCTAATAGATAAAATTTTGGAATACTAATAAACAAAATTTTGAATATATGTCACAAAACTAATTTTGGTTATAAATGATTCATATAAATGTAATACAAGGGTATTTCTTTGTATTATAAAATAGGTAAAAAAATAATCAACACCAACATTGATTTAAAAATTTATTGTGTGAATTCAAGTTCTGACACAGCCTGCATTTGCAGCTGTCTTAGTATAACCTTCAGTTATTTTTATATGAATGTGCCAACCTTTTCACTTAAGTAGGCCATTATTTTAGATTTGAAGATACTCCTTGTATGTTTTCCCCTTCTGACTTAGATGCAAACATTGAAAGGCCTTCATCCTCACTGTTTTTCAGCTTTTGAGTTCATACTAAGAAATTATTTTTCATGTAGAGAAATTGAAGGCAGATTTTGGAATTTGATATTGACCTTGCATCTTAACAGAAATGCAAAAATTTAAAGAAAGTAATAACTAGTTGGAAATTACAGGACAGCAAAGGCTACCATTGAGCATAACCTGAGAGAGGCTTGTTCCACAAGGTTGAGTAAAATTTCAGGATGGACCTCTAAGTACGAAACAATCCATACACATTCACTGATGCATGCATACAATTCACAAACACATTTTTGATGTGTTCAATGAACTGTTCACATGACTCAGAATACTAAATGTGTTATCCCCATAAGGAATTTAAAATCTAGGCAAAATGATACTTACATACAGCAAGCAAGTAAAATATAACTCTTAAAACTTCTAGTAAAAGATTGTGTATTCAGTATAGATGGCTATCTGGTATACCATAGGTCAGACAGCTAAAAAACATGTTTTATTCTTTTTTCCTCATAGTTAAGGCTACTAATCAATTATAGTATACTTTGTTCAGAGTATCCATTTGGCAAGAAGTAGAAGTTACAGTGTAAGTTCACACCCAGACAGAAATTACTGATTGAACAGTCATAAATGAAGCATTAATTAATGTTATTCAACTGAGCAGGTAGAATTTATGTATTTAGACGTGTATATGAATATACTTGTCCATATATGATATGCATGTAATGAGGTTTGATGAAAACAGAGGCCATTAATTTGAAAAAGATTAGTGAGAGGTATGAGAAAGGGCTTGCAGAGAGAAAGGGGACATAGATAATGATGTAAGTAAGTGTATTATAATCACCCAAAATAGAAATAGCTAAAAAATTTTTGAACTCAAGCTCTTTGGAGATTATGTAGCTAAAAATAACAATTTGTAGTAATTCTGACCTATTTGAAGTGAGAATTATCTTTATGCTACAAGAAAACTTCCATCTCAAATTAGAAATGAATAAGAATTTAAGTTTTAAGATATGACATGTGGGGATATTATAAAATAATGAGTTTAGAATTTAAGTCTATAGAACATTAGTAAGTTTATACTCTGCTACTGGATTATAACTCTAAATTCTTTTTAGCTAAAAATAATACTTTTTCTTATGTTTTATTCCTCAAGTATTTTGTTTTATTCCAATCCTCTTATTTTACTTTCCCTCTTTACTAATTTTTAGTCATTCAAAGCATAACATTTTAATATTTTCTTGAATCTACCATGCTTTATTCACATGCCTTCTATAACATTCAGTACTACTGATATTTCATTTTTCAGATTATGAAATCAGCTATTTGTACATAAAACCAACAAAAGAATTCAGTTATTAAAAGCTATACTAACTGTATTAGTTTGGGTTCTCTAGAGTCACAGAACGTATGGGCAGTCTCTATATAGTTAGGGAATTTGTCTATGACTTACAGTCTATAGTCCAACTCCCAACAATTGTCAGCAGCAGCTGTGGATGGAAGTCCAAGGATCAAGCAGTTGCTCAGTCCCATGAGGCAAGCAGGCAAGGAAGAGTGAGTAAGTCTTCCTTCTTCTAATGTCCTTATATAGATCTCCAGGAGAGAGTGTAGCCCAGATTAAAGGGTATAGGTCTCCAGCAGAGGGTGTGGCCCTTTAATCTCAGATGATCTTGAACTCAGAGATCTCCTTGTCTTAATCTTCTGGAATTCATAGTCACTATGCTTCAAGATCTCCATGCCAAGATCCAGGTCAGAAACTTATATCTCTGAGCCTCCAGATTAGGATCATAGGTGAGCCTTCCAGTTCTAGATTATAGTTCATTCCAGATATAGTCAAGTTGACAACCAGGAATAGCCACTAATTTTAGTTATCAGTATCTCCAGTAAAAATTTGGTTTCTTGACATTGAATTTACATGTATTACTGGGTTTTCAACTGTTTCTTTGTTTTCAGCTGCAAGGCTTAGTTCACATATTTACTTTTAATTTGGTAAAAGGCAAATGATTACTTTTTAATTTTTAGTTGTATTTCAACAGGAATATGTAAATGTTATTTGATTAGCCAATTTGCTGTCTCTGTTAGACATAGTTAGTATCAATGACCAAAATATGGTACTTTGGAAAAGAAGAAATTGTGTAAAAATAATAAACCTATAAATATTGGATAAAAAAAGTGTGCACATAAAAAGGGTGTTGTCTTTCTGGTCTGAACCTGTGCCATGAGCAGACCTTGGGCACTGGCTCTGCACCCAGTCCCACCACACCCAGAGGAAGCTCAACTCTCAGGTGCTCTGAAGTGGCCAAGATCACAGAATTACAGCAATAGAGGATACAGAGAAAGCTGAACTCCCAGGAGATCAGACAAAACCAGGAACACTTGAGTTCTTACACAATCAAGATCAGAGTTAAGGCCACAACATCTTTCCCAAACACCTACTATAACTGTGACCCCCCACAGGAAACAGGGAATCACTTACTCCTGCCCAGGCAGAGGCATGGGTTCTGTCTAGCTTGAACCTGTCCACAGAGCAAACACAGGGCTCTGGCTCTGTACCCACCCTTGTAATACTCAGAGAAAGCTTGACTCCCAGGAGCTCTGGCACAATAGGATCTCAGGAGATAGGTCACACAAGGAGTTCAGGATCAAAGAGGCAGCTTGACTCCCAGGAGCTCTGACACACCCAGGATCTCAGGATCACAGGATCATAGAGACTGCTGGACTCTGAGGAGTTCTAAGCCAACCAGGATCACTAAAGGGGCAGGTACAGCAAGGGTATGTGGCACTAAAGATAGCCAGATGGATAGAGACAAGCACAAGAACATAGCAACAGATACCAAGGATACTTGGCATCATCAGAATATAGTTCTCCAACTACATAAAGTCCTGCATATGTCATCCCACTGAAAAAGTAGAAACAAAAAGAACTATACATAGAATCAACAAATCCAGGAGGTAGTTCTTTGAGAAAATCAACAAGATAGATAAACCCATATCCAGATTAACAAAGGGCACAGAGACTATCCAAATCAGAAATGAAAAGGGAGATATAACAACAGAAAATGAGGAAATTAAAAAAATCATCAAATCCTACTACAAAAAAACCTATACTCAAAAAAAATCTGGAAAATCTGGATAAAATGGACAATTTTCTGGACACATACCATGAATAAAATTTTAACAAGGATCAGATAAAACATCTAAATAGTCCTATAACACCTAAAGAAATAGAAGCTGTCGTTAAAAGACTCCCAAACAACAACAACAACAAAAAGCCCAGTACCAGGTGGGTTTAGTGCAGAATTCTATCAGACCATCAAAGAAGACTTAATACCAATACACTTTAAACTATTCCACAAAATATAAACAGAAGGAACACTATCTCCTCCTTCATTCTGTGAAGCCACAATCACATTCATACTTAAAACACACAGGCCCAACAAAGCAATAGAACTTCAGACCAAGTTCACTTCTGAATACTGATGCAAAAATACTCATTGAAATTCTTACTAATCGAATCCAAGAACACATCAAAAGGATCATTCATCATGATCCAGTAGGCTTCATCCCCGTGATCCAGGGATGGTTCAATATACAGAAGTCCATCATTTAATCCACTATTCAAATGAACTCAAAGAATAAAAACCACATAACCATTTAATTAGATGCTGAGAAATCATTTGACAAAATTCAACAACCCTTCATGATAAAAGTCTTTTAAAGATGAGGAATTCAAGTCACATACCTAAACATAACAAAAGCAAGATACAACAAACCAGTAGCCAACATCAAACTAAATGGAGAGAAACTTGAAGCAATACCACTAAAATCAGGGACTAGAAAAGGCTGCACAGTCTCTCTGTACCTATTCCTATAGTATTCAAAATCCTAGCCAAAGAAATTAGACAAAAGAAGGAAGTCAAAGGGATACAAATTGGAAACAAAGAAGTGAAGCTATCACTATTTGCGGATGATATCATACTTACGTTATCCCCAAAAATTCAACCAGAATGTCCTAAACCTGATAAACAACTTCAGCAAAGTGGCTAGACATAAAATTCACTCAAACAAATAAGTAGCTTTCCTATACTCAAAGAATGAACAGGCTGAGAAAGAAATTAGGGAACCAACACCATTTACAATAATCACAAATAATACAAAATATCTTGGTGTGACAGTAACCAAGCAAGTGAAAGATCTGTATGACAGGAACTTCAAGTCCATGAAGAAAGAAATCAAAGAAGATCTCAGACAATGGTAAGGTCTCCCATGCTCATGGATTGGCAGGATTAATATAGTAAAAGTGGAAATATTGCCAAAAGCAATGTCCAGATGCAATGCAATCCCCACCAAAATACCAACTTAATTCTTCATAGAGTCAGAAAGAGCAATTCTCAAATTTGTTCAGAATAACAAAAATCCCCGGATAGAGAAAACTATTCTCAACAATAAAAGAACTTCTGGTGGAATCACCATCCCTCACCTCATGTTGTATTATAGAGCAATAATGATCAAAACTGGTTTTAGTACAGAGGCAGGCAGGTAGATCAATGGAATAGAATTAAAGACCCAGAAATGAACTCATACACCTATCATCACTTGATCTTTAAGAAACGAGCTAAAACCATCCAGTGGAAAAAAGACAGCATTTTCAACAAATGGTGCTGTTTCAACTGGAGGTCAGCATGTAGAAGAATGCACATTGATCCATTCTTATCTCCTTGTACAAAGCTCAAGTCTAAGTGGATCAAGGACCTCCACATAAAACCAGATATACTGAACATAATATAAAAGAAAGTGGGGAAGATCCTCAAACACATGAGCACAGGGGAAAATTTCCTGAACAGAACACTAATAGTTTATGCCCTAAGATCAACAATACAAATATGGGACCTCATAAAATTACAAAGTTTCTGTAAGACAAAGGACACTATCAATAGGACAAAATAGCAACCAACAGATCGGGGAAAGATCTTACTGATCTTACACCTGATAGAGGGCTAATATCCAATATATATGAATAACTTAAGAAGTTAGACTCCAGATAATCAAATAACCCTATTAAAAATAGGGTACAGGAAAAAATTGGGTACAGAGCTAAACAAAAAATTCTCAATGGAGGAATATCAAATGTCTGAGAAGCATCCAATAAATAAATGTTCAATACCCTTAGTCATCAGGGATGAAAACCAAAACAACCCCGAGATTCCACCTCACACCAGTCAGAGTGGCTAAAGTCAAAAATTCAGGTGGCAGCAAATGGTGGCAAGGATATGGAGAAAGAGGAACACACCTCCATTGTTAGATTGCAAGCTGGTAAAACCGTTCTAGAAATCTGTCGGGCAGTTCCTCAGAAATTGGATACAGTACTACCTGAAGACCAAGCTATACCACTACTGGGCATATACCCAAAAAATCAAAAAATGCTACAGCATATAACAAGGATATATGTTCCATATCAGCCATAAGCTGGAAAGAAGCCAGACATCCTTCAACAGAGGAATGGATATAGAAAATATGGTATACAATGGAGTACTACTCAGCTATTAAAATCAATGACTTCATGTGATTCTTATGCAAATGGATGGAGCTAGGAAATATGCTTGGTGAGTTAACCCAGTCATAAAAGAACACACATGTCATGCACTCACTGATAAGTGGATATTAGCCCAAAAGCTCAGAATACACAAGATACCATAATTCATAGGCAGGCCACATGAAGCTGTAAAAGAAGGAAGAGCAAAGTATGGATGCTTCATTTCTTTTTAGAAGGGCAAATAAAATGCTCATGGGAGAAAATATGGAGACAAAGTGAGGAGCAGAGCGTGAAAGAAAGGCCATCCAGAGAATGCTCCACCTGGGGTTCCATCCCATATACAGAAGCAAGCCCAGACACTATCATGGATGCCATGAAGTGTTTGCTGATAGGAGCCTGATATAGCTGTCTCCTGAGAGGCTCTGCCAGAGCCTGACAAGTATAGATGTGGAGAGCTTGCAGCCAACCATTGGACTGACCACGGGGTCTGGAATGGAGGAGTTAGAGAAAGTACAGAAGGAGCTGAAGGTGTTTGCAACTCAATAGGAAGAAAAATAATATCAACCAACCAGACTTCCAAGAGTTTCCAGGGACTAAACCAGCAACCAAAGAGTAAGCATGGGTCAACCTATGGCTCCAGCTGCATATAGTAGAGGATGGTCTTGTTAAGCATCAATGGAAGGAGGGGCCTTTGATCCTATGAAGGCTTGATGCCCCAATGTAGGGCAATCCTTTGGTGGGGAGGAGGGAGTGGGTGGGTTGTGGAGCACCTTCATTGATGCAGGGTGACAGGGAACTGTATAAGGAGTTTCCAGAGCACAAACTGGGAAAGAGGAAAACATTTGAAATGTAAACAAAAAACTATCTAATAAATCAAAGAAAAAAATAAAGGTATCAATTTTCACCAAAACAGAGAGAGAGGAGAGAATTAGGAAAAACAGTTAACTACTCCAATTTGAGTTTTTCTATCTAAGAAAGGACTAAGAATCCTTTATGTGAGTTGGGAAGCTCAAAGACTTAAAAATTTAAAATCACTTCCTGTAAAAATAAAAGTTATAAAATTGTTTAGAGAAGAGATGTTTGGTACAGCTGCCTCTATATAAGGATGCAGATTTATTTGGGTCATTCTTCATGCTTTTCGGTGACAATGCTGCCTTTTATTCACCTAGGGTCCTGTTTGTATTTTCTCATCCATGTGCCTGTAGGTAATCTCAATCAAATCACTCTGCCATCTAGCTTCAATTAGTGGAATCAGTTCTTTGGCCTGTTATTAATGCCCTCTCTCAAGTGCATAGCTTTTCCTAACATAGTCCATCAAAACATCACATAATAAACAGCTCTAAAAATAACAAATAATTTAGAGCAAATTTTATCTTTTTAAACAAATCTGAAGTAGTTTAAATAGTATTAAACAGAAAATGAAAAATATATACATTTAAAATCATCACTCACTTCCAAAGGGAAAGATGGATTTATTATTTGTAGACAATTGTTTAGGAGTTTTTCTACATGGCTTGTCTTCATCTTCTCCTCCTTGTTCTTCTTCTTTTTATTCTTCTTTTTAATTTTATAGGTGAAAGAGTTTTAAGAAAAATATAAAACATTAGTGAAAGTAAAGGAGAGACAGATATACTTATTATCTGACCTTGCAGAATTTATACATACTCTAAAGAGGTAAGGCAGATGTGCTCATATACTATGTGAATATATTTCTGTCAAACTGTAGCCATTGAAAGCAACAACGGTATTAACATAATAATTATACATGTTTTGTATAAGGACATCTTATTGTTCTCTATTAATATAGTGGTTTTATGAACATGTGAAGCTGATCTACAAAACTTCAACCTCAGAAACAACTTCTTTTGTTTTTTTAATATTTTTATTTTCTATATTCTTTGTTTACATTCCAAATGATTTCCCCTTTCCCGGATCTCCCCTCCCCATATGTCCCATAAACCTTCTTCTCTCCATCCATTCTCCAATCACCTCCCTCCTTTTTCTCTGTCCTTATATTCCCCTCCAATTCTAGATCAATCCCTTCCAGGATCAGGACCTTCTCCATGGAAATCATTTGTTATGTGATTTGTGCCTTGGGTATTCAGGGCTTCTGGGCTAATTAATATCCACTTATCAGAGATTGCATTCTATGTGTATTCTTTTGTGATTGGGTTACCTCACTTAGGATGATATTTTCCAGATCAAACCATTTGCCTAAAAATTTTGTGAATTCATTGTTTCTAATTGCTGGCAACTCCTTTTGTTACTGTCATGTTTTCATAAAATTGTAAAATTTTGAACGAGGTATTCTAAATAACCTTCTCAATTATATTGGCTTTACAGCTTTTTCTGGAGTACTGGTTGAAACTTATGCTTTCATCTTTGCTTATCTTATGGTTTATAATTGATAGTCAATAAATTCAGGACATATTCTCTATTATTTCTGTTTATATCTTTACTCTTCATTAAAATACATGTTAAGGGAATTCAGCTGAATCTTTTTGGCAATGACTGCTAATGCCATATTCCTAAGATAAAACACCATTCTTGTTTATATTCCATTGTGATTTATACATTCTTCAAAGAGCAAACTGTTAGGACACATGCAAATTATTTAATGCTGAAAATGAGGAAGAACATATAAAAAGAAAATCTTCACCTATTCAACTCCATATTGCCTAACTCTGTCATAAATAATAGACATTTGATGGAAAGTATATTTAATGTTCAATACCCCTTTATCAACCATTCTTGTAGGAGCTATGATACATTACCGTGTCAAGAAAGAAGCTGTTTGATTCTGCTGATATGATATGTGTTCTAAGCTAGGTATCTGGTAATGTTCAAGCAAATTCCCATCTCTGCCCCTATATCCTCATAGTGGTGGTGAGATTGTAGATAAGAATCAAGTTCTGGGTTTTTTAAAATCAGGGACACAAACTTAAGTCACTGTGAATACAAGGAATGAGTTCTACTTTAGAGTCTTCTGGCCAGCTCCCACCATGTCTAAATAGTCAACCTTTTAATCTCTATAAACAACATGATCAGCACAGTCTTGGAGTTCAGTTATAGAGAATAATAAAGAAAAATACACTTCCCTCAAGAAATTTTTGAAGCTCTGGCAAGCACTGAGATTCAGAAATGTAAAAGAATATCAACCTGAAAGTTCATGTATTTTGAATACTATGTAACTATGGTCATTTGATTTTTTCAAATTTCATTTCTGACATGATCCTTTACAAAATTCTTATGTAGGCTACTTTAAATTCACAATATTAGGATGAGACAATTAAGTCTATAATCTAATTGCTTTGTCAACCAATTTTATTTTATTTCCTCAAAAATCACTTTTCTTACAAACTATCAATGCCTCTTGGCATTTATAGCAGCTTTTCCCTGTATTATGTTTCCCCCCAAATAAAGTCAGTGAGTTATTTTAATTGTGAATTTCACTCTCAATAGTTACATGATTGACATACAGAATGTACAATGGACAGATTGACACAGGGTAGAGGCATCTTGAAGGGACTCTGCGTAAATCCAAAGCCAATATCAGATTGCATGTCGGTATGTCTCTGATCGATTGACTTGTTTGTTACAAGATCTAGCAAGAGTGATATCAGGCACCATTCTCTAGGTGGTCCTGAGCTGGATAAAAAGCCTATTTAAGCATGAGACTGTGAAGGAGCTGGCCAATAGTTGATCGTCCTGCATTATTTACTTCTTTCCATAATTCACTTCAATG
This sequence comes from Apodemus sylvaticus, assembly GCF_947179515.1. Lineage (NCBI taxonomy): Eukaryota > Metazoa > Chordata > Mammalia > Rodentia > Muridae > Apodemus > Apodemus sylvaticus. The sequence continues at coordinate 104,756,726 of NC_067473.1, read as the reverse complement.
ATTGATAGTGACCTAAGGTGTAAACAGTGTAAATCTGTTCCTCCACTAATTTGCTTCAGAACAACTGGGTTATAGAAAGCAATGTACTATGCATAGTTACATACTCAGCTAAGGTAGAAAAGAGGAATAAGAGATTGGCAAACACTTGTAATTAGCACAAATGAAAGTGTACCTCTAAGGAGCTAAAGATATTTAAGTCTGGGGTTATGGCCAAATGTAGTGAAATCTAACATTGTGCATTTGTTGGACTTGAATATAAAGAGCTTCTTTTATACCAAGCCAATTAGTATACAAGCAATTGAGAGAACAAAACCAGTCCCCTAGGAGCATAATCTAAATTAAACAACAATCTTTTACTCAAACCAAGAACATAAAGCAGAATAAATAGCGGATATGCTGGTCTGGATCTTTTGTGTTTGAATACATACTGTATATGTTCATTTACAAAGGAATAAATGATACAATCTACATTCAGTTTTCAGAAGCATATGAAGTGTTAGCAAATTCAACAGCCTTAATTTGTCAATAATCTAACTCAGAGAACACAATCATTTATCCACAGTCATACACTGATTGCCTGACAAAGACAGAAAATTTGTAGCCACTTAAAAAAAAAAAAGCTTCACTAAGTGTTTATATATGTATAAAACACGTTTTATATGGTTACAATATGGTCCCTTATGAGAGGGAATTGTTTTTGAGTTTTATCCTTATTGGTCCTTTATTAATGACTTTCTCTATTGTACAGAGGATAGGCAGGACTGTATGTCTCAGAATCCTTTTCCTCAGTGGGCATAAGTGGTTTTAAAATACGGAAGAAGTCAGTAAAATTGAGATGGAGGAAGGCCACATCTCTCCACACATAGTTTCTGTCACAAACTGAGGACACTTATGAAATATGTAGGTAAAGGCAGCAAACCCGCAGCGGGGGCTGCAGAATTTGTTAAGCCATAATACAAATGGTGAGAACTTTTGGAGATATACCTGAAAATTTTTAAAACTTCTTGCTGAAATTTTGATAACAGAGGTGCTTAATCTAAAGTCATTAATGAATTATTTTTTTTAGCCTAGAGCTATTATATCTACCCAGGGCATGTTTCCTTATAACAAAAATCAAAAATAGTGATTAAAGCACCTACTGAAAACAGACACAACTTTGTTGCCATTCCATTGACAAAGCATATCACGTGTTTGTTCTTTTTATTTCCTTTTTTATTAGATATATTCTTTATTTACATTTCAAATGTTGTTCCCTTTCCTGGTTTCTCCTAAAACATCCCCTAACCCCCAGCTCACCAATCCACCCACTCCTGCCTCCCTTTCCTGGAATTCCCCTATACTGGGGCACCTAGCCTTCTCAGGACCAAGAGCCTCCCCTCCTTTTGATGTCCAACAAGGCCATCCTCTGCTGCATATGCATCAGGAGCCATGCATCCCTCCAAGTGTACTCGTTGATTGGTGTTTTAGCCCTTGGGAGCTCTGGGGGTACTGGGTGGTTCATATTGTTGTTCCTTGTATGGCTCTGCAAACCCCTTCAGCTCCTTTCAGTCATTCCTCTAGCTTCTCCATTGGGGACCCTGTGCTCAGTTCAATGGTTGGCTGAAAGTGTCCCCCTCTGTATTTGTCATGAACTGGCAGAGTTTCCCAGGTGATAGCTATATCAGGCTCTTGTCAGCAAGCACTTGTTGGCAACTACATTAGTGTCTGGGCTTTGTAACTGTATATGAGATAGATCCCTAGGTGGGGCATTCTCTGGATGGTCTTTCCTTCAGTCTCTGCCCCACACTTTGTCTCTTTATCTCCTCCTGTGGGTATTTTGTTCCCCCTCCTAAGAAGGACTAGAGTAGCCATACTTTGATTTTCCTTCTTTTTGAGCTTCATTTGGTCTGTGAATTGTATCTTGGGTATTCCAAGCTTCTGGGCTAATACCCACTTATCAGTGAGTGCATACTATGTGTGTTCTTTTGTGACTGAGTTACTTCACTCAGGATGAAATTTTCTAGTTCCATCCATTTGCTTAAGAATTTCATGAATTCATTATTTTTAATAGCTGAGTAGTATTCCACTGTGTAAATATACTACATTTTCTGTATACATTCCTCTGTTGAGGGACATCTGGTATCTTTCTAGCTTCTGGCTACCAGTCCTGCACATATGCCCAGAGGATTCTCCAGCATGTAATAAGGACACATGTTCCACTATGTTCACATGTTGGTTCTTAAAAGAACAGGAATCATGTTGTTCTCAGACACCAGATTAAGGGCAATTCAACATTTCCTATTCTTTTAGACAGTTTCCTCCTGTGCTAAGATGACATATAAGTAAACAATTAAGGCATGCAAAACAGTGGTTTTCAAAATTCCCTTATTCCATATTTATCACATGTAAACGAGAATATGCATATTTCAAAATTGAGATAAATTGTACTCCAATATAAAACCATGTGTCTGTTATTAAATTCTTTTTTCAGCTTCATATAAGAGCATTTATTTTTTATATTTTATTAATCAATTAAACTACTTATTTATTTAAATCCCAAAAGCTACCCCCCCATCCTAGTGTCTCCTTCCCACTCATCCCCCTTTTCTTCTCCCCCCACTCTGACACATCAAGACATCAAGTCTCTGCCAGATTGGGCACATCCTTTCCCACTGAGGCCAGACAGTGCATCCACGAAGACTGAGTTGCCTATATGCTACAAAAGTGCCAGCATAAGGGGGCTGTTCCAGCCTGTGTATGTTCTTTGGTTTGTGACTCAGATTCTGAGGGCTCTCATTGTTCCAGGTTTCTTGACTCTGTTGGTCTTCCCGTGGGGTTCCCATCGATTTCTGGAACTCCAGTCCTTCCTCCAACTCTTCCATAAGTGTTCTGTGGTTTATCTGTTTCTGTTCCAGTCCACTGCTGGTTAGAGCCTCTCAGAGGACAGTTATGCTAGGCAAGTATAGCAAATATCATTATTAATGTCAGGGATTGATACTTGTCCATGGATGGGATAGGTTTCAAGTTGGGAAGGTTATTCATTGCCCTTCACTTTGTTCTCTGCTCTATCCATGCATTTCTGTTAGACAAGACAAAATTTGGGTCAAAAGTTTTGTGAGTAGATTGGATCCCTATCCTTCTATTGGGTGTTCTGCTTGGTTATAGGATGTGGTCTCTTCAGGTTCCATGTCCCCACTGTTATGCATGTCAGTTAAGGTCACCTGAATTGACTCCTGGGGCCCTCCCAGGTCTCTGGAACTTCATAGATATTTGACCCTCTCTACCACCCCAGGTGGATTTCCATTCATTCTCCTGGCCCTCTGGGTCTCTCTCCTGTATCTCCCTGCACCTGATACTGCTACTCTGTAGGCTGTTCTTGTACACTAGTAAATACCACCTCAGAATTTGTGGGGCTGCAGACTTATTTAAAGGAGTAGAGTATTGGCAGAATAGACAAGGTAATCTATTCCTCAAAAGCAAGACATTTTCCTGTGGTTAGCATACAGAATCAGATGTAGATAGCTATGGTACAAATTAGTCAAGTTCCACCCTATTGTGACAGCAGGTGGTGGCATTGTTCATATGATACTGATTTTGAAAGCAAAAAAGAACAAGTTTAGTATGGAAGTGGCTTGTTATTTCATTGATAGAGAAAAATAGTGAGTCTAGTGGCATATATAAGGTTTAGGGGTTCTGCATGGTGGCCCTGATTTGTCATTGTGTAAAGATATGAGTGTGAAGCCTGGATTTTAATGAAGACTTTTGGGACATTGGAGAAGCCAAGATTATGGAACTTCATCTAATGAAGCTACAGGCTTTGTATGGACAGACATGATGTATGCTTCAGGCAACAAAGCAGCAGAAATGGGGCAAGATGAGTTAATTCCAGTAGAAGATTCTGATCCTGAACATTGAGATTCAGAATTTATACTTTGGGTTGGTTTGTGGTCTCACTATTTCTTCTCATGACCTGATTCTTTGGTTTTCTTTAGTGGCAATGGTTAGTGTTAATGATCATAAATTGAAAGTATATAATTAGATTTACAGGAGCCACAAATAAAGAAACCTTTGCAATTTTAAAGTATTAAAACCCACAAGAAGACCAAGCTATAAAACTGTAACATATATTGCCCGGATCCCTCTAGGAAAGGATAAACTAGCAGGAGATCTTAGATGGTTTCACCCTAGAATGTAAAATCATAATGTATAAGACTTCTAGGTAAGGCTGAAGGGAGTACATTTTAGGGAAGATTCCAGCTATTAATATTCTTTTCCTGATATTATTAAATATATATAAAACAATCACTAGGTATTATCCTACCCTATTGGGCAGATTCTGCAGGTCAACAAATATGTACTGTCTTGCAATAATACTGTATAGACAAATAGATAATTTCTTAATTCTTAATTGTGATCCTATAAAAATTCCTAAAATTATACTCATAATTATTAAGCCCTTTATAGCAGAAATGCTATTATAATTCCTCTCAGATACAAAAGAATAAAATTGGAATTCTGTCAGTCTTCATGTGTTATGAATTAATTGCTTCTGAGATAGAAAGCAGGCATTTACAACTTAAAATGTAATACAAGATGTTGCAAAACATTTAACCAAAGGTCATAAAATGGAACTAAGGATTTATTGTAGATGGAAGGAAAGAAGATAAAATTTTGACTGGCATTATCTATACAAAACTCCAATGATAACATTCACAGAATTGGGATTTTTAAAATCTCAATGAACTTGTAGATCTAGTAACAAATAATGAATATCTAGCTAATTAACTATTCTTAATGGATACATATGCAAACATTCTCTGTTGTAAACTTTTTATTCATTTTGTGATTTGAATTTATATGTAAACTCATGATAAACTTTTTACCATATGATTATGTATCCTGAAAGATTAATAAGTACTGAGAACAAAATGAGCAGAAGCAGAATCTTTAGAGAAAAAAAATTGGAGAGAATATAGAGGATTTTGTAGGAAGAGAATTTTTTTCAGAGAATTTTTGGAGAAGAAGATCTCTGAAATAAGGATTAAAATTACTTTTCAAAGTGTCCCTTTTTCTTCTTGTGACTTTCACTAGCAGACTCGAAGTTTTAAACACTTCCACATAGGCAGAGGTAAGAACAAAGACTATTTTATTTACTCCCAGGCCTATTTGATGAGATACTTAAGGTGATAAATTACATTTTCTGGCTCAGAGGAACTGAAAGAGGCAGGCCAGCTACGGCTGCAAAATAACTTAGTTTCAAGATAGGTAAATGATATTATGATAAAAGCAACCCTAATTTCTTGAAAGATCTTCTTAGTCTTTCTTGTCCCTATCTTCCAGTCACCAGAGTTGCCCTCCACAGTACATGCATAGGGCCTAGCGTAGTCCCACGCAGGCTGCGTGCAGGTTGTCTCAGTCTCTGGGAACCCCTATGAACATAGTTGACTCTATGTGTATTCTGATGGTGTCCTGGACTCCCCTGGCTCCTACGATCCTTCCTCTCCCTCTTCTGAAGGATTCCCCATGATCTTCCTAATGGTGGGCTGTGGATCTCTGCTTTTGTAAGTAGGATCAGTGTTGTCTCTGAATTTTTTGCCTGATTGTGGGACACTTCTTATAATGAGTTGTCTGCTCTAGGCTTAATAAAAGGAGAGATGTGTAGTCCTTAGGAAATTGGTGTGCTATGTTTGCTTGAAAATTATATATGAATTATAAAGGGTTTTAATTCTTTTTCGCAATTTTTAAAAAATTATTACTTTTTTTACATCCTGATACCAGTTTTCCCTCCCTCCTATACTCCTATCCCCTCTTTCTGCCTCTTCCCTGCCCCTCCTCATCCATTCTTCCTTCACTTCCAGTCAAAAAAAGGGGAGGATGACTTCTATAAGAGTTAGCGTGAATTGCTATAATGAGATGATAGAACCATCTGGAATATAGACTTCTATGCACGGTGGTGAAGAATAATCTTGAGTAGGTTATTTGACTTAGAAAGACCCAACTTACATATTCAAGGGAATTGCTGTCCGGGTAATAAATGACCCTGTGGTGCATAAAATGGAAAAATTAAGCTGAAAACGATCATTCCTTTTACTGTTCCTAATTGTAGATTTGGTAATATGAACTGCTCCAAGTACCTGCTGTTTTGATTTCTTCTTTATTCTTGACTGTATCCTTGCATATCAAGCCAAAAACAAATCCTCTCATTCTTAGTTGCTTTTTAAGATGTTTTTTATTACAATAGTCAGAAAAGAAACAAGGTAATGTTAAGGTTACATGTTTTAAATATTTCTCCAATATTTTATATTTCTCCAGTTTTGTTGCTTCATTTACATTTCTTGAGCCAATGCCTTACCTTACATTTCCAAAATATGAATGAGAATCTAAGAAGTCAATAAAGGAGAATTATATCTAAACATAATGAGCCAAAAATAAACTACATTAGGATCTGGAGAGATGGCTCAGGCATCAACAACACTTGTACTTGGAGAGGATGAGGGTTCAAGTCATAACAACCACATGGTGGATTACAAGTATCTTTTACTTCAGTTCCAAGGGATCTAATGCCCTCTAATAGCATCTTTGGTCACAAGGCATACACAAGATATACAGAAATGTGATAGCAAAACACTGTCACACACAGAATGCAATAAATAAATCTAAAACTGTTTTTAGTACTATACTATATTTTTCTTTTTTAAATGATGAAATTTTGCACTTATTTGCCTAGAATATGCCATAGACTATGTAATATGATAAATAATCCATTATAATTTACAGCATTGATTGGGAAAAGAAAGTGTCATACCACTGATTTGTATGATTTTTGTCAATAATATATGGTGAAAATTAAAACTGCTTTCTGTTAACTAAAATAAAACAGAAGTTGCTACATGAAAATTTAATAAATTCCAGCAGCAATAATATATATATATATGTATATATATATATAATATTTTTTGTTCAACATTTATTGTAACATTTCACTGGAATATTATTTTCACTTAGAAAATAAAGATTTATAAATGTGATCTCATATTCTAAGTGTTATTATGTATGTGAGTATACAGCACGGTATGTAGTCCAGTTCTCTCTACTGGAGAAAATATTTACATTGGTGACAATATGTAGATTAAACAAACAAAAATAGATAAACTCTGATACTTTTTAGCAGTCTATTTTAATGAGAACGGTATCTTTTTAGCCTCAGATCTGTTTTCTGGTAGTATTTTAGAATTTGATATTTTAATTATTAAGTGTTATTCTCACTTTAACCAAATGGACTGAAATAGCTTCCTTGTAATATTTGGATACACATTAAGATTAGAAATCTTGATTCAGTTTTTAGAGTGAAAAAACAAGACAATAATAAAGGTAAATATAAGCCATGATTTGGTAGAGATGAATATATTCATTAGGGAAATGCAAATCAAAACAACCCTGAGATTTCACCTTACACCAGTCAGAATGGCTAAGATTAAAAATTCAGGAGACAGCAGGTGTTGGAGAGGGTGTGGAGAAAGAGGAACACTCCTCCACTGCTGGTGGGCTGCAAATTGGTACAACCACTCTGGAAATCAGTCTGGCGGTTCCTCCGAAAACTGGGCACCTCACTTCCAGAAGATCCTGCTATACCACTCCTGGGCATATACCCAGAGGATTCCCCACCATGTAATAAGGATACATGCTCTACTATGTTCATAGCAGCCCTATTTATAATTGCCAGATGCTGGAAAGAACCCAGGTATCCCTCAACAGAAGAGTGGATGCAAAAAATGTGGTATATCTATACAATGGAGTACTATTCAGCCATTAGAAACAATGAATTCATGAAATTCTTAGGCAAATGGATGGAGCTAGAGACCATCATACTAAGTGAGGTAACCCAGACTCAAAAGGTGAATCATGGTATGCACTCACTAATAAGTGGTTATTAACCTAGAAAACTGGAATACCCAAAACATAATCGACACATCAAAGGAGGTACAAGGAGAAAGGAGGAGTGGCCCCTCATTCTGGAAAGACTCAGTGAAGCAGTATTCAGCAAAACCAGAACGGGGAAGTGGGAAGGGGTGGGTGGGAGGACAGGGGGAGAGAAGGAGGCTTACGGGACTTTCGGGGAGTGGGGGGCTAGAAAAGGGGAAATCATTTGAAATGTAAATAAATTATATCGAATAAAAAAAAGAAAAAAAAAAGATCTTACCATTCGGACTGGTGTAGGTGGAATCTCAGTGTTGATTTGCATTTCCATGATGATTAAGGTTGTTAGACATTTCTTTATGTACTTCTCAACCATTAGAGTTTCATCAGTTGAGAATTTTGTTTAGCTCTGTACCCCATTTTAAAGAATAGACCAATATGCATTCTTCTTTTTTATGTGTATGTACATTTTTTGAATGCAATCTTCATTTACATTTCAAAGGCTAAAACCTTTCCTGCTTTCCCCCCACTAAAACCCTCAACCCCTCCTCCTACCTCCTACCTCCAAGTATATGCCCTTTCACCTGACCTACTCCTACCTCCCCCCTTTGTTGGGGCATCTATTGAGCCTTCACAAGACCAAGGACCTCTCCTCTCACTGATACCCAACAAGGAATTCCTCTGCCACATTTTTGACTGGAACCATGTGTACCCCTTAATTGATGGTTTAGTCCCAGGGAGTCCTGAGGCTTCTTGGAGGCCGACCTCATTGTTCTTCCCATGGAGCTGTAAACCCCTTCAGCTCCTCTAGTCTGCCCTCCAATTCCTCCATTGGGGACCCCACGCACAGTTCAATGGTTGACTACTAGCCACTGCCTCTGTATGTGTAAGGCTCTGGCAGTGCTCCTCCTGAGACAATCATAACAGGCCCTTTTTGGTATGCACTTCTTGTAGTCCATAATAGTGTTGGGGGGAGGGTTGGTGACTGTTTATAGGATGAATCCCCAGGTAGGGCAGTCTCTGGGTGGCCTTTACTTCAGTCTCTGCTCCACAATTTGTCTCCATTATTGCTCCTGTAAGTATTTTGTTCCCTTTCTCAGAGGAGCACAAGCAAACCCACTTCAGTCTTTATTCTTCTTGAGCTTCCTGTGGTCTGTGAATTGTACTTTGTTTATTTTGAGCCCTTGGACTAACATCCACTTATCAGTGAGTGCATACCATGTGTGTGTGTGTGTTGTTTTTTTTTTTTTTTTTTTTTTTGTGTGTGTGTGTGTGTGATTGGGTACCTCACTTAGGATGATACTTTCTAGTTCCATCCATTTGCCTAAGAATTTCATGAATTCATTGCTTTTAATAGCTGAATAGTACTCCATTGTGTATATATAACCACAATTTCTGTATCCATTCCTCTTTTGAAGGACATCTGGGTCCTTTCCAGCTTCTAACTATTATAAATAAGGCCACTGTGAACATAATGGAGCATTTGTCCTTATTACATGTTGGAGCATCATCTGGGCATATGCCCAGAAGTGGTATAGCTGGGTCCTCAGGTAGTACTATGTCTAATTTTCTGAGGAATTGCCAAACTGATTTCCAGTGTGGTTTTACCAGCTTGCAATCCCACCAAAAATGGAGAAGCATTCCTCTTTCCCCTCATCCTCTCCAGCATCTGCTATCCCCTGAATTTATTCATTTTAGCCATTCTGAGTAGTGTGAGGTAGAATCTCAGGGTTGTTTTGATTTTCATTTCCCTGATAACTAAGGATGTTGAACATTTCTTTAGGTGCTTCAGGGATATTCAAGTTTCCTTAGTTGAGAATTCCCTGTTTAGCTCTATACTCCATTTTAAAATAGGGTTATTTGACTCTCTAGAGTTTAACTTCTTGGGTTGTTTGTATACATTGGATGTTAACCCTCTGTTCAATGTAGGATTGGTAAGGTTCTTTTCCCAATTTGTTGATTGCCATTTTGTCCTATTGACTATGTCCTTTGCCTTACAGAGCCTTTGCAGTTCTATGAGTTCCCATTTGTGGATTCTTGTTCTTAGAGCATAAGCCATTGGTGTTCTATTCAGGAAATTTCCCCTGTGCCCAGGTGTTCAAAGTTCTTCCCCACTTTCTCCTCTATAAGCTTCAGTGTGTCTGATTTTATGTTTAGGTCCTTGATCCACTTGGACTTGAGCTTTGTCCAAGGAGATAAGAATGGATCGATTTGCATTTTTTCTGCATGCCGACCTCCAGTTGATCCAGCACCATTTGTTAAAAATGCTGTCACTCCCCCCCCCCCCCTCGCCACACACAGACACTGGATGTTTTTAGCCCCTTTGTCAAATATCAAATGGCCTTTGGTGTGCAGGTTCTTTTCCGGGAAAATCGAAGAAAAGCTCAGAAATTGAAAAGATCTCCCATGCTCATGGTTTAGGCAGGATTAATATAATAAAAATGGCCATCTTGTCAAAAGCAATATACAGATTCAATGCAATCCCCATCAATATTCCAAATAAGTTCTTCATAGATATAGAAAGAGCAAATTTCAAATTCATCTGGAATAACAAAAAACCCAGGATAGCAAAAACTATTCTTCACAACAAAGATCTCCTGGGAGGAATCACAATCCTTGACCTCAAGCTCTACTACAGAGCAACAGTGATTAAAAACTGTCTGGTATTGGTACAGAGACAGGCAGAAATATCAATGGAATAGAATTGTGCATTTTTCTATCTGCTGACCTCCACTTGAACCATCACCAATGTTGAAAATGCTGTCTTTTTCCCACTGGATGGTTTTAGCTCCTTTGTCAAACATCAAATGGCCATAGGTGTGTGGGTTTATTTCTAGGTCTTCAATTCTATTTCATTGATCTACCTGCCTATCACTGTACCACTACTATGCAGTTTTTATCACTATTGTTCTATAGTATACCTTAAGTTCAGCGATGGTGATTAGACCAAAAGTTCTTTTACTATTGAGAATAGTTTCCACTATCCGGGGTTTTTTGTTATTCCAGGTGAATTGGCAAATTGTTCTTTCTAGCTCTATGAAGAATTGAGTTTTAATTTTGATGTGGATTTCATTGAATCTGTAGATTGCATTCAGCAAGATGGCAATTTTTACTCTATTAATCCTGCGAGTCCATGAGCATGGGACATTTTTTCATCTTCTGAGATCTATGATTTTTTCCCATCAGGGACTTGAAGTTCTTGTTATACAGATCTTTCACTTACTTGATTAGTGTCACTAAGGTATTTTATATTATTTGTGACTGTTATGAAGGGTATCACTTCCCTAATTTCTTTCTTAGCTTGTTTATCCTGTGAGCTGGGGAAGACCACTGATTTATTTGAGTTAATTTTATATCCAGCCTCTTTGCTGAAGTTGTTTATCAGCTTTAGGAGTTCTCTAGTGGATTTTTGGGATCACTTATGTATACTATCATATGATCTACAAATAGTGTTATTTTGACCTCTCCCTTTCCAATTTATATTCCTTTGATCTTTTTTTGTTGTCTAATTGCTCTTGCTAAGACTTTGAGTACTATATTGAATAGACAGGGAGAGAGTGGGCAGTCTTACCTTGTCCCTGATTTTAATGGGATTGCTTCAAGTTTCTCTCTATTTAGTATGATTTTGACTACTGGTTTGTTGTATATTGTTTGTACTATGTTTAGTAATTGGCCTTGAATTGCTGTTCTTTCCAAGACTTTTACCATGACGCATTTCTCAAATGCTTTCTCAGCATCTAATGAGATCATCGTGTGTTTTTTTTCTCCTTTGAGTTTGTTTATATAGTGGATTACATTAATGGATTTCTGTATATTGAACCATCCCTGAATCCCTGGAATCTATTGATAATGGTGAATGAGCATTTTGATGTGTTCTTGGATTCAGTTTGTGAGGATTTTATTGAGTGGTTTTTTGCATTGATATTTGTATGGAAAATATCAAGTTCTCTTCCTTTGTTGGGTCTTTGTGTGGTTTAGGTATAAGCATACTTGTGGTTTCACAGAATGAATTGGGTAGTGTTCCTTCTGTTGCTATTTTGTGGAATAGTTTGAAGAGTATTGGTATTAGGTCTTCTTTGAAGGTCTGGTAGAATTCTGCACTAAACTGATGCTCTCCGTTTTAAATCTTGTGTGATTTTGTTCCACCTACAGTAGAAATCAGAATACAAACATTGTAACCATGAGTAGAGTGGAGAGAAATTTAATGTAAAGGTTTTATTTTCTTAAGTCATAAGTGACAGTAAAAAGATCTATAGTCTTTGAGAAGGAATCTTACATATGCACAGTCTATACCTATTTTGTGTACACACATGTCCTGTTGTACACATATATGTCTGTACCTGCTACTCTTTCTCATTTTTTGATAGTTTTCATCTTTAAATTTATTCTAGGTCTCCAATTCTCTAAAGAACTTTTTTCCTCTTATTCTCACATTATTCTAACATTAATTCTCAAAGTAATGATGATAGAATAGGAAAAAAACTATGATAATTTTTTATCTGAAAATAAATTCTCTTGAGGGCTATTAACATGTTGTATTTAGACTTCAAAATACCCTGATGGTGTTCTGGTATTCCTATCATGGTATTTTTAAGACTATCCATTTTCACTAATTTTAATGCCATATTTTAATGCTACTGGGCAAGGATTTAAAATTCTCTCTAAGGACTAGTAATAGTAATTTACTAGTTAGAAAAATTGGAATGGGATATACTCAGTATGTAATGGGATAGTAGAAAATAATAAAACTAGGTTCTCTTCTCATCTTTCTTTGAATATATGTATACATATACACCTATGTCTCTAATTCTCTATTTTTACCCATTTAATTAATTCTCAAGTTAATGATGGTGTAATAGAAAATATAATTAATTAGTTTTATCTAATAAAATTAATATATTCATATAAATATACATACATATATGTGCACACACACACATACACACATATACAGCTCAAATTTGATTTCTCTGCGAAGGTATTTCTGTAATTCACCAATAGAATTAGTGACCCTGTGGTCTTTGATCCTGTGATTTTATTTAATGGTTTTCACATAAATTATGCTGTTTACTCACCTTCCACTGTATATATATACATATATATACATATATATAGTACGTTTCATATACTTCATGACGGCCTTGAGCATGCTCTATATACATAAGAATGGCTTTGAAGTCTTTTCTTCTTGCCTTTTTGCCTCAGTACTTAGATTACAGGCTTGTGTGGCCACTTCCAGTTTAAACCAGTACTAAAACTTTAACCAGGACTTTGTCTAAGTGAGGCAAATGCTTTAACAATGGAACTGCATTTCAGATTCCTAAGTTCTCGGTTATTTTCTGGTTTGATAGTTGCATGAGATACACATAGGATTCAGAAATGTCATGTTCAGCAGAGTGGAAGGTAAGTAAACAGCATAATTTATGTGAAAATAGTTAAATGAAATCACAAGATCAAAGAACACTGGGTCACTAATTCTATTAATGAATTACAGAAATGTCTTCACAGAGAAATCAAATTTGAGTTGTATTGTTAAATTACCATATTATTGATGGCTAATAAATGTTAATATATTCAGTGTTATCATTCACAAAATAAAAACAGAAAGATTATTCTCAAAAAAGTTCTGCTTTGAATAAAAAACAAAAAAAGCTATTGAAAAAATACTCTATAATATACAAAGTAGAACAGTGGCCAATAATAAATATGAGCTTTAGGAAAATTGTTATTAATGTAAGAAAATGTAAAACTAAATGTTTCTGTAATTTAAACAGAAGATATGTTCTCCCTTAAATAATTCCTAGTCTCGGTAAGAGAAGTACTGAACAGAATTTGGCAGCATACCGTGACATGGCATTTCTTCAGAGAAAATTAACACTCTGCCAACTTCTCAGCCACTTCAGTCTTCTTGGCAGCACATGGCTGGAGCACTAAGGGAAACAGTTTGCTTTATGTTACAAATTAGCCAGTTTGGGGGTAACCATCATCAGCCAAGATTTCTCTGAACCTGCTCCCTGCTGGATAACTTTACCACTAATAGTCCAAAAATAAAGACTGAAGGACTTAGTAAAAAACCAGATGTATCTACATTGTGAATTTCTTGATCTGTCAGTATCAAGGTAAAGAAAAGTATATTTAACGTTCAGCCAGAGATAAATTTTCACCTGATGGTCAGTAACTTGTACACCCTCTCTGAACAATGACTTCAAGGATTAACATTTTTTGCCCTGTTGCTTGGCATATTAAATCAGCCAAAAGTATAGTAGCAAAGAGAATAAGGAAATTCTCAACACACATAGCAGATCAAATATAATGAATGGTAATTTTTCTCAAAAAAGAAAAAAACAAAGAATAAAAATAAAACATTGTACTTGAGCAAAAATAAGATCTATCAATTGGTTACGTTCAATGTCAATCTCTGTCTCTTTCTCACACCCCAATTCATCACAATGAAAAAAAATTGTTATTTGCATATTATTTTGTAGGTATTAGTAAAAAAAAGAAATTGTTATCACTACTTATAACATAATTAATTGTAATTCCAAAGTTTGAGACATACAGTTTTACAATCACACAGATAGGATGTGATATTTGGAGGCTCAAATATTTAAACATCTGGTTACATATTGACACACTATTTAGTAAGGATTAAGAGACATGGCCTTGTTGGAGGATGTGTGCCACTGAGGTTGTGCATTAAGGTTTCAAATGCCCATATTAGTTCCGATTTTGCCTCTCTGGTATTACTTGCTGATCTAGATGTAAACTCTTAGCTACTTCTCTATCACCATGTTTTGTTGCCTGTGTCCATTCTCCCTTCAGTGATGGTGTGGACTAACCATCTGAATTTTAAGTCCTCATTTAAGTGCTTTCTTTGATAAATTGCCATGGACATCATGTTTCAGCACAGTAATAGGACAAACAGTAGCTAAGGTATTAGGTTTATTCTGATGCAGCTATTCTGTTCTTAACAGAATTTTATGAAGTTAATAAATGTTATTTTGATCACATCCTAGATAAGACAGTCATATTCTATTGAATGTATAGAGGTAAAATGAAATGTAAAAAAAGTAAATGTGTAAATATCAATGGAATTGTCAATGGAAACTTACAGAGGATACCAAAGGCAATAAATACTAGGGGTGTTACCAGTACATGCTTAGCACTGGCTTTCATATTATAGCTCCTACAACCATTAATGTCTCAATGACAAAGTTTTCCTCCTACCTCAGGATCTTTGTAGGTAGCTGGTTGTGGCATATATGATAGATTTTTTTTTTCAGGTTTAAATTCCACTTGATTCCCTATAAACATAAATCAGTAGATGCTAAAGGCCCCATTCTAATTTTATACCATATGGCTCTTTCAGTCTTTCACATTTTATTATTTTAATTATGTATATGTCATTGTACCACTATAATATATATATATAACATCATTTCCCACAATTCAGTCAATGTTCTGAGAACTGCAGCACTCAAATCACAGTTATCAAAGTATACCTCAAAAGAGACTTTATGAAAAGTTTAGTAAACACTGAGTTGTGAATATAGTAATAAATTTTGCCTAGTAGACTATAACCATATTATTATTTCGACTACTCTTAAATAAAGTAATGAACAAGTGGTTTTCTCTTCTTATTTATGTACTTTTCATATTTATATTGAAACACAGAGGTGGATGCTCATAGCCAACCACTGAACTGAACACCAGGTCCCCAATGGAGAAGTTAGAGAGAGGACTGAAGGAGCAGAAGGGGTTTGCAACCTCATAGGAAGAACAACAACATTAACCAACCAAACCCCCTAGAGCTCCCAGGGACTAAACCACCAACAAAAGAGTACACATGGCTCCAGCCACATATATAGCAAAGGATGGCCTTGTCAGGTGTCAGTAGGAGGAGTAGCCCTTGGTCGTGTGAACCAAGGCCTTGATACCCCAGTGTAAGGGAATGTGAGGCCAGGAAGGCTGGAGTGGGAGGGTGGGTGGGGCACACCCTCATAGAAGCAGGGGGAGGGGAACTGGATAGCGGAAACCAGGAATGGGATAACATTTGAAGGCAAATAAAGAAAATATCCAATAAAAAGTAAATCTAAGAGAAAATTTACAAAAAAGGCATGTGTCTTTTGGTAACTGTAGATAGCACACATGTAGGTAACACATCTTTCCAGTGTACTTCACTGACATCTACAAAGAATGAGTTCAGAATCAATGACTTTGAATCCTGATGAAGATTATTTAGAAATAAACACAAGGTAAATTTCTGATATATCAACTGCTATAGTAACTAGCTAGCCTGATGACATGTATTCTTAATTTGGCCTAACAGAAAATTATGTGAAGTTTAAAAAAAACTGAACAATGACTACACTGGAACTTACTGTATTCATTTCATTATGCAGGATAAGTACACAATGTCAATAACTGTGCTAAAACTCAGTGTTCAAGGCTGTCTTGTATCAAACTTTGACTTTTGGATACACATGTCCAAAATTGACATTGAGAAGACCAATTCCTTTCAATAGTCTTTTGGCCTCCTCATACATGCAAGAGTATATGGGTATTTGGACAGAATCATGAATGTACATGCACACACACACATACACACTTACATATACATACCACTACACTTAATTAATTAAAATTAATTAATAGAGCAAAAGCAGATGTACTAAAATTTAGCTTCTCTGAAAGATGTCCTTACGAACATCCAAAGGTAGAAGAGAAAGCAATGGCTAAACATCTAAAGAATTTTCTGCCTTTTCTCACATTACTATCTATGTCACTTGAAGTAATTAGTCTTTTATTTTTAATATCAAGGGAGAACATAAATTAAATAAACTCAGTTACTGGGAAAATCACTGGATATATATATATATATATATATATATATATATATATACACACATATATATAATACAGTATATGTTATATATATATTATATATTTTAACATCACATGATTTTTATAACAGACTTTCTTTCTCCATATATATATATATATATATATATATATATATATATATATATATTATAAGGATTAGAAACTGATATAGTGTTATCCTCATCTTATCACTAGGTATACCAGGAGCTATTGGACTGTGGAGGTATGGGATGGTAAACCATGCAGAAAGCTTGGTGGGTAGAATGGGTTGAGATCCCAGAAAGTCGGTGGGTACACACCTTAGATAGTAGGTACCTCCCTGCTGCCTGCCAAATTCCTGGCCTGGAACAAATATTACACTCCCCACATAAGGAAATAATGACTTGTGATTACATAGGCCCCATGCTAATGAGTTACCTAGGGATTTAACCAATAAGCTCCTTTTATAGGACATTCCTCCCTGCAAAGGTATTTGACCTTGGGTCCACCCTGAGAAGCTGGTAAGGTAAGCATCCAAATTCCAAGGTGAAAAACCAATAAACAGTTTGAAAGCAAGGACTGTCTCTTTCATCTACCACAGCCATAGGGAACAGGGAGCAGGCCTTCAAGTACAGAGTAGGTTTCTAAATCTCCCATAGATGGCCTATCTATGCCCCATTCACAAGCTCAGCTACCTTTACTGATGAGCTAAACTGGAACTCTGTACCCTCTGTATTAGAGTAATAGCTCTGGATATCCATCAGCTCTGGATGATTCTTCTCTCAACTCCTGGCAACTCAGTGGTACCTAAATGTCCAGGAGTTTGGGAACTCCTAGTCCTGGCCTCGTCCCCTGCCGAAGACCCTGACACTTTGTTCCCAACTCCTCTATTTGGTTCTCTATGAGTTACTGGGGAACTGGACACTAGGGAACACCAGTTTCAACTTTCTCACATCTCAGACTGTGCTTTCCCACCCCAAAAATGGTGTCTCTGTGCTTTCTGACACCTAGCACCTGCCCTACAAAGGCTGTGTGGGATAAGTGTAGTCAAGCTCCCTGCATTTCAACTCCCAAGTGGCAGCATCCAGTTTCAGGGCAGAAAGTGAACCCACACAGGAGAAAGAAGAATATTTGCTGTTCCCAACCAGAATTAGCCTTTAGAATGAATACACAATTTCATGGATTGTAGGGTGAGACTGCCCTGCCCCATCACTGCTTGGGCCATAGTGAATCAAAGCTCACTTTGTTTTGTTATAGAAACAACACGTTGTAGTGTCTAAGAGCACAAAATCCAGCATTGAGAGTGTTCAATTTCCAACTCTGAGAAGATCATATAAAAAATAATTTCCTAAAATTTTAGTGAAGTTAATAGTCTAATTCATAGCCACAAACTTCCTCACCAGTATGAATATCCATAATCCTGGCAAAAAGTTATCCTAGAAGGCAAAGGACACATTTACAGACATGAGCCCAATTATACCCAACAGATAGTTGACAACTTTTATAAATATTTTTCCCTCCAAGTACTGTAGAGCAAAATCCAACTATACTCCCTAGGCCAGTCATATAGGACATCCTACTACTTAACTCACTTCCAGTTTCTCGCCAGCAGCCTTCAACAAAATCCTAGATGAAGCCTTCCTTTTGTTCATTATCTACTGTTGTCGCCTTTATGTCTCTATCAAAGCGAAGTGATGATAGTTCAAAACCCCGAGTCAACATTTTGTAAATGAACTGCCCTCCTTTCCATTTATTTGATTTATTTTGTTAAGCTGAAATAAAATTGAGCAAAATTAACCTATCTGCTGAGAAATATACTTTCGTCTAAGGCAATCTCAGTATGGCATGAGCTTGAATAGCTTAATGGTATATGTTCAGTTGTAAACTAAGGAAAAATGTTTATAAATCAGTATCTAAGCCTCAGGCAATCATAGTATCTGACTCAACCATGACTACAAAATTTAGCTCATATTAGGCCCATCTAGTAGTGTGGCAATGTCTGTCAATCATTTTCCTGTATTTCTGACATAAAAACACCTTAATAACTCTTGTTTTATTTTTGAGATTATCATATAGTTGCACAATTTACTAATTAACATCCCTCACTGTAAATACTTCCACATACTCCTCCTTGTTCTTTTGCAATTTCATGATTTCTTTTTTCTTTTATTAGTATTTGTTATCTATACTTATGTATATAAGGACATTGGCAGTACACAAGCTAATGTGAATGATGGAAAGACAAAGAAGCCTACACAAATAAATGAGAAATGAAGGAATTTTGAGAGTCAGAGAAATAGTCTTACCCAGTGATGACCATTCCAACTGCCTCTTCCATTGACTATTGTTTTTACATTTTTTTACAGCTATCCTTTCCAGTTATGATCTGTGTTACTCAAGAATAAAGCTTTTGTTTCTTTGAATAGTTGTTTTAAGACATTATCTAGTTTAGATGAGACTAATTCTATACTCCCAATCCTCTTCCATGTCCTAGTTAGTGAAATTATAGGTGTTCCCAACCGTATCAAACCCAACTCTAAAAATACAGCATTTAAAAGAAGTGTTCTTATCTCTGTAGAGTAGCAATCTAAATTTACTTGTGCAACAAGAACTATGGACTTAAGTCACATTAAAGGTTTATTTTTACTTAAGTACGTGAGTATTCAGTCTTCTTGTTTGCCTACATGACAGATGAGGGCATCCATATCCCATTTAGATAGTTCTGACCAACATATAATTTCTGGGAATTGAACTCAGGACCTCAGGAAGAACAACCAATGTGCTTAACCACTGATCAATCTCTAGCCCCTCATTTTTTTTTTTTTTTTACTTAGAATTTTTCAGAAAAATTTGCTAGATGTTTTAATGTGTAAAGATAAATTGCTTATTCATTTCAAAGAAGTACAGACTTGTAACCATTGATTTTGCATTAGGGCTGTTAAAACACCTAATTATGTAATCTGCACTTATATAATATATGTAAAATTAGATTTACTTTGTGTGGTATAAGTATTTTGACTCTTGTAATTCTGTGCACCATAGACATGTAATACATGAAGATTACAAAAGAGGGTGTTGAAGCCCTGGACCTGGAGTAACAGACAATTGTTAACCTCCAGGGGGCTGTTAAAACTACTGGAGGGCATATGAGACTGTGGGGAGGGGGCAACTGGGAAAGGGGGAAGCATTTGGAATGTAAACAATAATATAGGAAAAAAAACTACTGTAAGAACAGATGCACTTAACCATCTCTCTAGCCCCTACTCTGAAATTATAGTGACATGTTCGGTTGTGATTTGAAAGACCTGGGTTACTGTCCCCAAGAAGCTATTTTATTCTAGGTTCATTGAGGCGAGAAGACCCACTGTAAATTTATGTGGCATTAACAGTAGTTCAAGTTTGAGCCTGCATAATGAACGCATAGAGCACAGAGTATGAGACAGCACTGGCAGCTTTCTTTAGGTTGGCAGCTGTCAGAATGTAAACAGCAGCCTACACTCCTTCTAGAATGACTTCCCCATCATGATGGACTGGAACTATGGCTAAATGTGTACAGTTTTCTTTAGTCCAGCACTCCATCACAGCATTAAGGAATGTAAACAATGAATTGATTAAATACAATGTCATGTCCTAAGTAACATAAACTTGGATTTATGGGATAAAATTATTCATTAAGCAGAAAATCAGTAAATGTAAATAAATATGCAAATTAATAATTGGCATTAATTGTTTTTTATGTCAAATGTATGATAGTCATATAAGATGTGATAATTAGATGTTTCCATGAAGCCTTATTAAATGGGGATTAATTAATAATATATGAAGAAAGACTAAATATATCATACACACTTCATGAAGACAGACTTAAAATGAGCTTTAGATTTGAGACATGGCTCAGCAGTTAAGAGTTCCTATTGCTGTTCCTGAAGGCCCACAATTAATGCCTATCATACAAGCAAGGTATCTAATAATTCATGGATTTCTGGATTTAATGGACACTGATTTCATGCATACATCACATTTGTGTGCACACACAATAAAACACACACAAATATATATGTGCACTCATAAATGTTCATAGTTGAAATATAATATTTTTTCTTTCTAAAAATTATACTTACTGCAAACATGATATAAACATAGGAAACTATTTCTTATACATATGAGTGTTACTAGAATTTCTAAACAAATATTAATATTCACTAGCTCTATTCAGTCAAAGATGATTTCAGAATAGTCACTCTTACCCTAAGCTAATACTTGTACTTAGATATATGTAAATAATTTCAAGACTTTTATGTACATATGTCATTTTCCTTTAATTCATGTGTTGTCAGGAAGCAACTAGGATAAGCTAAAGGCTAGTAGGAGACTTTCCAGAGATAGTCCACCATTTTTTCATGGATTGCAATGGATGAACTCTGGGAGGTTAAAGCCTTAAGAGACTTTGTCTCATGATTGATCCTTGCAGCTGATATGTATTTTCTGTCATTATTTAATTAATATAATAATCACTAGTGATTAGCCCACCCATTATGCAGATTTTTTGCAGATCAAAAAAGATGTACTATTTGTATCAATGCTATGTAGACAAATAGATGGTTTTTTTCCTAATAGTGATTCTAAAGCATTACTAGATATATACAAGAGATTTTGGAACGCTCTGTAAGAAAAACTGTAATTAGGGCTGTGTAAAACTTCATTGTGTTACTGCTTATTTACACTAGGAGAGAAAGCAGGTATGAAACAGTTTCACAATTAAGTACAACATCCCTTTAGGCTGTAAAATCGTTATTTGATAACTGAAGGTCATAAAAAAGAATGAATAGTTTATTGTAGGTACAAGGACAGAAGACAAGATATTAACTGATTTATTTACATAAAACTTCAATACAAATGAGATTATAGGCATATTATTTGCCTCTTGACATGTCATGCTAATTTAGACCAAAGAATTATAGTTTTGAACTTTTAATTAACCTGTGAAGCTTGTAGCAGACAATGAATGTTTAGGTAGTTAACCAGTCTTTATGGAAACACATGTAAATATCTCTGTTGTTAATTCTTATTCAAATTATTATTTAAATTTATATTTGAACTTACTGAGACCTCCTGAAAAGAAGATGCTTAGAATGTGATCTAGTATTCTGAAAATAAATGTACAAAACCTAGGTACTGTGTCAAAAAAAAAAAAAAAAGAAAGAGAAGAGAAGAGAGAGGAGAAGAGAAGCAGAACACAGCAGAGAAGAGAGAGCAGTTGTCAGGCTTCTTGTTACCATGGGATAGGTTTTTTCTTAACAGCAAGGCCTCTTTTTACTGATAAGGTCAGTCTCTTTTCTTTTTCTTTTCTTTTCTTTTCTTTTCTTTTCTTTCTTTTCTTTTTAAACCTGTTTAAATTTATTAAAAATTAAAAAAATGTTAAGAAATGTTAAGAAAACTGGGCATGATACTACCGGAGGATTCCTCTATACCACTCCTGGGCATATACCCAGAGGATTTCCCAGCATGTAATAAGGACACATGCTCCACTATGTTCATAGCAATCCTATTTATAATAGCCAGAAGCTGGAAACAACCCAGGTATCCCTCTACAGAAGAATGGATGCAAAAATGTGGTACATTTACAAAATGGAATGCTGCTCAGCTATTAAAAACAATGAATTCATGAAATTCTTAGGCAAGTTGGTGGAACTGGAGAATCTCATCCTGAGTGAGGTAATCCAATTACAAAAGAACACACATGGTATGCACTCACTGATAAGTGGATATTAGCCCAGAAGCTCGGAATACCCAAGAAACGATTCACATATCAAACAATGCCCAAGAAGAAGGAAGGAGAGGCCCCTGGTCCTAGAAAGACTCAGTGCAGCATTGTAGGGGAATATCAGGTCAGGGAAGTGGCAAGGGGGTGTCTGGGGAACAGGGGGAGGGAAGAGGTCTTATTGGACTTTCGGGGAGGGGAAATCCAGGAAAGGGGATATCATTCAAAATGTAAATAAAGAATATATAGAATAAAAAAATAAATTAAATTAAAATAAAAAAGAAAGAATTAAGAAATGTTAATATCATAATAATATAGTATAGGTAAATACTTTTTGTTTGATATCTTTTTTTACTTACATTTCAAATGTTAGCCCCTTTTCCATGAAACCCACTATGCCATCCTCCCTCCCTCTGCTTCTATGAGGGTGTTCCCCCAACAAGACACCTACTCCTTCCATCCCGCCCTCCCATTCCCCTACACTTGGGCATCAAGCCTTCCGCGGACCAAGGTCCTCTCCTCCCATTGATGCTTGACAAGGCCATCCCTTGCTACATATACAGCTAGAGCCATAGGTCCTGTTATATGTATTCTGGTTGGTGGCTTAGTCCCTGGGAGCTCTGGGTGTCTGGTTGTTTGATATTGTTGTTATTCCTGTGGGGTTGCAAACCCCCTCGGCTCCTTCATTCCTTTCTCTAACTCCTTCACTTCAGACTCCATGCTCAGTCCAATGGTTAGCTTCGAGCATCTGCCTCTGTATTTGTCAGACTCTGGCAGAGCCTCTCAAGAGACAGCTATATCAGGCTCCTGTCAGCAAGCACTTCTTGGCATCCACAAAAGTGTCTGGGTTCTGTGACATATATGGGATGGATCCTCTCTTCATGGCCTTTCCTTCAGTCTCTACTTTATACTTTGTCTCCGTTTTTGTTCCCATGAGTATTTTGTTCCCCCTTATAAGAAGGACTGAAGCATCCACACTTTGGTCTTCCTTCCTCTTGAGCTTCATGTGGTCTGTGAATTGCATTTTGGGTATCAGATAGGTTTCTTTCATTTAGCAGTAGATAGACACTTTTTCTTTCTCTATGAAATAAAATGTGGAGCTTATGTTTCATCCAGAATGAGTGATGAGTGAGTTTTTTCTGTGCTTGTGCTTAGGCATTTCTCCACACATGAGTGTGTGCGTGCATGCGTGAAAGCATGTGTGTGTCTGTCTCTCTCTGTGTGTGTGTGTGTGTGTGTGTGTGTGTGTGTTGGGCCTGAGCAAAATATGTGTCTATGAATGCATGTGTAAATATGTGTGTTTCTGTGCAGATTGCCTGTATAAATGCTTTTCCTTCTGTCAAAGTGGCTTTATTTTCCTTGGTCCATAAAAGGTAATTACTCCAAGCCTGCTTCTTGCCTGGTCAGCAAGTGGCAAGTGTTCTGGGCAAGAGAAAAAGGAGACCTAGCAACTAATTCTTTAGTTAATTTCTAGCTGTTCAACAATATGTATTAATTTGTCTGAAGCCATAGACTTCTGGCCTCACTACAACAAAAAACGAGGAGAGTAAATATTAATACCAAGCAACTTTTAGTTTTGCAGGTAGAAGTTTTGCCTACCCCTGCCCCTCTAGCACCAACACACTTCCCTTACAGCTACTTTTTAGTAGGAACCATTGCTCATGCAGGCTCCTAACAAAGTGTATTAGTCAAGGTTTTCTAGAGGAACAGAACAATAAAATGAATGTGTGCTTATAGACTGTAATGAATGTGTGCTAATAAGACTGTAATGAACATAGTGGAGCACATGTCCTTGTGCTTCGGTGGAACATCTTTTGCGTATATGTCCAGGAGCAGTATAGCTGGGTCTTCAGGTAGAACAATTCAGTATTTTCAGAGGAAATACCAGATTGGTTTACACAGTGGTTATCCAAGTTTGTAATCCCACAATAAATGGAAGCGTGTTCCTCTTTCTCCCCATTCTCCCCAGTATGTTCTGTCATTTAAGTTTTTGATCTTAGACAATATGATTTATGTAGGTAGAATCTCAGGATCATTTTGATTTACATTTGCCTGATAACTAAAGATATTGAACATTTCTTTAAGTGCTTTGAGATTCCTTTGTTGAGAATTCTCTGTTTAGCTCAGTACCCGATTTTTAAATTAGGATATTTGGGTTTTTGAGGTCTAACTTCTTGAGTTATTTATATATTTTGGACAGTATCCTTCTATCACATGTAGGATTAATGATGACCATTTTCCAACCTAGAGATTGCTGTTTTATCCTATTGGCAGTGTCCTTAGCCTAGAGGTTTTAATGAGTTTCTAATTGTTGATCTTGGAGCTTGAGCCATTGGTGTTCTGCTCAGGAAATTTCCCCCCTGTGCCAATGTATTCCGGACTATTTCTTATTTTCTCTTCTATAAACCAGTATACTGGTTTTATATTGATGTCCTTGATCCAAATGGACTTGACCTTTGTGGAACATAATAAAATTATGGGTCAATTTGCATTCTTCTACTTGCAAACCACCAGTTAGACCAGCACCATTTATTGAAGATGCTTTCTTTATTTCTGCTGTATGAGTTTGGTTGCTTTGTTAAAGATCATGTATTCGTAACTGTGTGGGTTCATTTCTGGATCTTCAATTCTATTCCATTGATTGGGCTGTCTATTGCTATACCAGTACTTATGGTTTTTATCACTGTTGCTCTGCATGTAGTACAGCTTAAGGTCAGGGATTTTGATCCTCCCAGAAGTTTTTTTTTTTTGCCAAGGACATGTTAACTATGCTGTTTTGGTATTTTGTTTTTCCATATGAAGTAGAGAGTTGTGTTCATAGCTGCCTTGTTTGTAATAGCCAAAAACTGGAAGTAACCCAGATGTCCCTCAACAAAAAAATGGACACAGAAAGAAAGTATTGTTCCTTTACATAATGGAATACTATTCAGCTATTAAAATTGAGTACATAATTAATTTTGCAGGAAACTTGAAAAAAAAAAGAAAAACAGAAAATATCATCCGGAGTGAGAAACTCATATCCAAAAGTAGAATCATGGTATATACTCTTTGATAAGTTTATAGTAGCCAAAAAGAATAAAATACGCATGATACAACCCACAGACTTTTAGACATTTAACAAGAAGAAAGGCCAGAGTGAGGATGCTTCAAACTACTTAGCAGGGGAACCAAAATAATCATCAGAGACACAGAGAGGGAGGGACCTGAATGACAGAGGGTAGGGGAAAAGAGGGCAGGATCACATATATGGAGAGACAGGAAAGAATCCTTATGGATCAAGAGACTCAGTGGAAATTCACAGCTGCCAGAGTTGAAAGATGGAGGCTGGGGGTGGGACACACCTCTAGAAAGTCCCAGAGACCTGGGATGTGAGTGGCTCCCATGACTCAATGAGGGTAACCTTAGCAGAAATATTCAACAGTGGGACATGGAACCTGAAGAGACCACGTGCAGTAGATAGACAGGGCCCCCAGTGGAGGAAAGGGGTCAATCACCAAGCCACTTTCACAATTTTTGACCCAGAATTGTGACCGACTACAAGAAATGCAGACACAAAAATGGAGCAGAGACTGAAGGAAAGGCCATCCAGTGACTGACCCAACTTGTGAGTCATCTCATGGGTAGACACTAAACCCTGGCATTACTATTGAGACTATGTTCTGCTTGCAGACAGGAGCCTAGCATGACTATCCTCTGAGAGGTCCTATCAGCACCTGACCGAGACAGACTCAGATACTTATAGCCAACCATTGGACTGAGATAAGGGACTCTATGGAAAAGTAAGGGGAAAGAATTGAAGGAACTTAATAGGCTGGCAACTCCATAGAAAGATCAACAGTGTCAACTAACCTGGACCCCTGGGAGCACCCAGAGAATAAGCTGCAAACCAAAGAACATATATGTTTGCTCTGAGTCATAGTTTGCTACATATATGTACATATGTACCTTGTGGGCAAGGAAGAATATAATCCTGTATAGACTTGATGCCCAGAGAACACAGATGCCTGGTGGGGGCACCCTCTCAAAGGCAAAGGGGATGGGGAATGGAGTGAAGAACTCTGGCAGGGGGATTAGAAGTGGGGGAAAATTTGAGATGTAAATAAATAAAACGATTAAAATATGGATTAATTAGAGTAGCTTACAGGCTATGATCCAGAGAAAGTGAAAGCAGCAGCTATAGATTTCATTTTATCCATGGCAGCCATTGAGGTGATGGCCCATATTTAATATGTTTCCTCCAAAGCTTTGTAATCTAGATTGAAGAAGAGTCTTCCTATTCCTAATAATATTGCTACCTAAAAGTTCCCCAGAGTTCAGCCCAGTGCCCAGATTTTTCTTAAAGTCCAGATATAGCGAAGTTAGCAACCAAAAAAGGTATCACAAGATGTAAAATTACATGTTTTTGTCTTGCAAATGTCCTCCAAGGTGAATTTCCACATATTTACAAGACAGTAAGGTCTACAAAATTATATGTGGCAATATCACATTGTTATCTTTTCAGATATTATTTTGAACTGCATGAAGCAAAGGAAGTAAGTAAAGAGAAAAACAGGTGTTTCTAAGAGTTTACACATTTGCATTTCCCTAATGACTAATGATGTTGAACATTTCTTAAGGTGTTTCTCGGCCATCTGAATTTCTTCAGGTGAAAATTCTTTGTTTAGTTCTGCATCCCATTTTTAATATGGTTATTTGGTTCCCTGGGTTCTAGATTCTTGAGTTCTTTGTATATATTTGATATTAGCCCTCTATAAGATGTAGGGTTGAAGATCTTTTCCCAGTTTGTTGGTTGCCGTTTTGTCCTTTTGACAGTGTCCTTTGCCTTACGGAAGCTTTGTAATTTTATGAGGTCCCATTTGTCAATTCTTGATCTTAGAGCATAAGCTATTGGTGTTCGGTTCAGGAACTTTTCCCCTATACCCATATCCTTAAGGGTCTTCCCCAATTTCTTTTCTATTAGTTTCAGTGTGTCTGGTTTTATGTGGAGGTCCTTGATCCATTTGGAATTGAGCTTAGTACAAGGAGATAAGGATGGATCAATTCGCATTCTTCTGCATGCTGACCTCCAATTGAACCAGCACCATTTGTTGAAAAGACTATCTTTCTTCCACTGGATGTTTTTAGCCCCTTTGTCAAAGATCAAGTGGCCATAGGCGTGTGGGTTCATTTCTGGATCTTCAATCCTATTCCACTGATCTGCCTGCCTGTCACTGTACCAATACCATGCAGTTTTTAACACTATTGCTCTGTAGTATTGCTTGAGGTGTGGGATGCTGATTCCCCCAGAAGTTCTTTTACTGTTGAGAATAGTTTTAACTATCCTGGGTTTTTTGTTATTCCAGATGAAGTTTAGATTTTTCTAACTTTGAAGAACTGAGTTGGGATTTTGATGGGGATTGCATTGAATCTATATATTGCTTTGGCAAGATGGCCATTTTAACTATATTAATCCTGCCAATCCATGAGCATGGAAGATTTCTCCATTTTCTGAGGTCTTCTTCAATTTTCTTCTTTAGAGACATGAAGTTCTTCTTATAGAGATCTTTTATTTGTTTGGTTAGAGTCACACCAAGATACTCTATATTGTTTGTGGCTATTGTGAAGGGCGTCATTTCCCTAATTTCTTTCTCAGCCTGCTTATCCTTTGAGTATAGGAAGGGAACTGATTTGCTTGAGTTGATTTTATAACCAGCCACTTTGCTGAGGTTGTTTATCAGCTGTAGGAGTTCTCTGGTAGAGATTTTTGGGTCAAAACAACCCTGAGATTTCACCTTACACCAGTCAGAATGGCTAAGGTTAAAAACTCAGGAGACAGCAGATGTTGGCGAGGATGCTGAGAAAGAGGAACACTCCTCCACTGCTGGTGGGATTATAAGATAGTACAACCACTCTGGAAATCATTCTGGAGGTTCCTCAGAAAACTGGTCATGACAATTCTGGAGGACCTGGCTATACCACTCCTGGGTATATACCTAGAGGATTCACCGGCATGCAATAAGGACACATGCTCTACTATGTTCATAGCAGCCTTATTTATAATAGCTGGAAAGAACCCAGATGTCCCTCAGTGGCGGAATGGATACAGAAAACGTGGTATATTTACACAATGGAATACTACTCAGCAATTAAAAACAATGAATTCTCCTGGGCAGTGGAGGTGCACATCTGTAATCCTAGCACTTGGGAAGCAGAGGCAGGTGGATTTCTGAGTTCGAGGCCAGCCTGATCTACAGAGTGAGTTCCAGGACAGAAAAACCCTGTCTTGAAAAAAACAAAACAAAACAATGAATTCATGAAATTTTTAGGCAAATGGTTGGAACTGGAAAATATCATCCTAAATGAGGTAACCCAATCACAAAAGAATACACATGGAATGCAATGACTGATAAGTGGATATTAATTAGCCCAGAAGCTCTGAATACTCAACACACAATTAGCATATCAAATGATTCCCATGAAGAAGGAAGGAGAGGGCCCTGATCCCGGAAAGGCATGATCAAGCATTGTAGGGGAGTACCAGGGCAGAAAAAAGGGAGGGGGCGTGATTGGAGAATAGGTGGAGAGAAGAGGGCTTATGGGACATATGGGGAGGGGGAAACCAGGAAAGAGGAAAGGATTTGAAATGTAAACAAAGAATATAGAAAAAAAAGGTAGCAGGCATAAAAAAAGTTTACACACATGTTTCAAATTCAAGTTTAAATAAAGCATGTAATTCTTTCCATCTTACTTATAGGGAGGAAATAGGTTATATCAAGTGGCATCAAATTTAATATATTATTTTTTGAAATGATGAATGTATTAATACCAGCATATTCTAAATCTAGTATAATCTACATCTTAGCAATGATGTCCTTAGGATGGACATCAGTAATGGATGAATTTTGGATCATGCCATATAGTTATTTTTCATTTTTCATAAATCAACCTGTATTTCTCATTTTTATTAATGTATGTTTCCTATTCTATCATTTAAAGATGTCCTAATATATGAAGCCCTAATTCACCTTTCTCATCCTGGGGCTTTTTACACTCCCTTCTCCAACAAGTATTCCTTAAAATAAAACATTATTCCTATTACTCAGTGGTTTCTATGATGGCCATATTTTCATCAAATATCCAAAATATTTCAACCCACTATACTAACTCGTATTCTAGATGTTATAAGAATTTTAATATTATCTTTAAAGCAGATATTATTCTAAAGTATTTTACTAATGTTTGCCTTCTATGAAGGAGTTCTTCATGAATACTTAAAACCTATATAGAGCATAAATTATTGTGATTAAATTATTATTTGTTTATTTTATTTCAGTGATAGGTTTGGTTTTTAAGTAGTTAATAGATCCCATATGAAAAAAGAAATTAAGTTGAGCAAAGATATTTCAAACTTTGGGGAAATATAAGCATGGTAAGCAGAAAGGCATCACAAGAGACACCGCACCCAAAGATTGTTCTCATAGCTCAAAGTCTCAGAAAAGTAGGACAACTCTTGGTGTGAACTTCATAATCATCCATCTCTTGTGATACCCTAAGTAAATTCTAGCCTCAAGAGACCATTCAAACAATGAAAATGTAACAAATTGTTACAAAAAAATTTTGGATTCTTGACTGTGTCTATTTCCTTTGTGAATATAGTAAGGCATCATTTCTCAAAAGGAATAAAAGGTAGTTTATTCTGCAAACAAATGTGAGTGACTGTGACCTGGGCAAATAGACTTTGTTCACTGAGAATTTCATGTTCTAATGTCTAAGCAGTTTTCTTAAGTTTGGTAACAGAATGACAACAACAACGAAAAGTAAAAAATTAAGACACATTTAAAATACCTTTGCAGGAACTTTAAGTAAGCAATTCCAGCATGCTGAAGAAATCACAGCCATAGATTTCAGGTGCTATCTGAAAGCATTCTTAGCTCTTAGAGCAAAAAGTTGGTACATTTGAAAATGATTGTTCATTTGTCAGGAAGTTAGATTTAGCTTCATTGTTAGTCACAAGATGTTAGGGTTGACACTGAGGTTTCAAGGAATGGCTCATGATGTGGGTCAGCACAATCCAAGATAAATTGTAAGTAGGCTCTTGAGCTTGTAATCTTCTAAGCTAGCCATATTACTAAGGTTCTAATCAGTCAACCAGCCTTTGATGACATACCTTTCTTTGAAGGAGTTTCAGTTCACATTTCTCATCTTTACCCTTACTATTAAAGTTTTATGAGTAGACAAGTGTCATGTTATGAATTTAATAGGATAAATTTACCTATCCTGAATTTTGAAATCACTTGAAAGGGGCTTCAACATAGAAACAGATAATCTACATTTGACTGGGGACCTTAATCCTCAACTGATTCTTTGATTTTTTTAAATATATATGATTATACTTACTTGAATATCATTGGAAAATCATATAAGAATATCATTACATGAATTAGTAGACAAATTAACACAAAATAGGAATAATTTTGATGTAACATATCTGATCCAATGGGACTTATTACTTATATGTTGGGTTCCATAGCTGCCTGCAGCTATTATGAAGTGGGTTTCTGGAACAGAAGCTGAGAGATAAATAGGGAAGAGGGGCGAAAAGAAGTATGGCTAAGACAATATTCACTGATCAAAGCCAGAAACTTTAATGGCGCCAGACCTTTTAACAGTTTGGGCAAACCCTTCCCCCCAGACTCTGGGCTGAGTTCAGGTGGAAGTTGTCTAGCTTCTCTTGGAGGTCCTCCTCTTGACTGCTCCGGCAGCTGGGTGGGTCACCTGCTTAATTCAGGAATTCCTAGACCTGGAGGAACAATGAACTTAACCTTTACTTTGAGCAATCCGCCCTAGGTGGAGCAGGATCCTGGCTATCTGGGAGAAGTTAACCTTGACCAAAGTCAAACTCTGACCAAATGCATGACTGCCCCAATATGGCTCTGTACACTCATATATGAAAAAGGCACATGATTTTGTTCAGTGTTAGCTGGGATATCTTTTCCCAGAGTTCCATGTAGGTTCTGTCTTCAATGACTGTGATGTTACTGAACAAAGCAGTATCAATCCCTGAATCCTATAGAATTAGAATTTTACTAAAGTAATAGGAAAAGGCCACAGCAAACAGTTAAAAATTACTATTACTAGACTCTCTCAATAAACAATATGAAGAGTCTATGGTTACATTATAAATAGCATAGAATTCTTTTTTCTGTTTAATTTCTACTCTATTTCTAATTTTTAATTTCTACCTATTGCAGACATTGACCTCTTAAGCACCTAGATAAACAACTGCCCTAATCACAAAGTGAGCATAGTGTTGCCATACAAAATGTATTATTTTAAAATTGTCCATATGAGTCACAGTTGCTAGGTGTCTCTTGGTGACTCTGAGTAAAAGGCGACTTGAGGTACTCATGTGGAAAATAAATGAAGATATTAGGAAGCAGCTGTAGTGCATGTTTATCAGAGAATCACACAGATTTCCTGCTAGATTTTAACAGGTAGATGAGAAGCTAATATTTAACAAAACCAGTGAAAATATAAATTGAGGGTCCTGGGGAAGTCTGATGAAGCATTCAATGATGAACAGTGAAGGATCCCTGAGGATGATTGTACCTGTTGAAGACCTAAAACTAAACACCTTCTTATCACTGGAAGATTCTCTTTCCATAAACATACATTATGTATATGAGAGGGATATATACAATCAACATGGGTACATTTATATCCTTTAATAGAATTTTTTAAAAAAAATCTTTAGGTAGTCAGAATCCACTTTTGTAAGAAAGTAAAAATTGAAATGAAAAATTTCAATAATTATCAAAGGGTTGGGATAGAAGTAGGAAGAGAAAGAATGTAAAAGAGAAGAAGGAAGGGTGGGAGGTAGAAGAAAGAGAGAAAGGACAAAAAATGAAGAAAGGCAATAAAAATGTATTTACAGCATGATTGTTATTTTTTTTAATTCTAGTTCCCTATGCTTCACTGTGTAATATGATAGAAATTTTATGAATACTTCAGCAGCAAAATCTCTTTCATCCCCCAAATGTGCTTAGCAAATGATAGGTATGAAGAGAAGATAGGACAGCAGGTTATGTATAAGTGTACTGTTGTCTATTCCCCTTTGTCTTTACCATCTTGACTGTTTCTCAAAGGGCACAGCTCCTGACAGAGAACCCTGCTCATGAATGCTATTGTCCTCACTTCTAGTAATTATGCCCTCAAATGCTTCTCTAAGTCCAAAGATAATTAGTGAACTGATGCCTGTGAGATACTTGCTGACAACCATGTTATTTATTTATTTATTATTATTGGTTTATTTATTAACCCAATTACATTTTTCGTCATTTTATTAATACCAAGAGTGGGTCCGTGCCTCTGGAAAGTCTGTTTTTGCCCAAGCTCGGGAGTAAAGTGCTTTTAATGAGAAATCCACAATTACATCAGTACTTGAAAATGGAGATGTAAGTTATATTAGAGAAGGATTTGAGGTGGAATAATACCATCTGCTTTTCTTGTGAAGCTTAGCAATATTTTACAGACAGTACATAACACATTTGAATCATGGTCAAGGTTAGGAATAGTCCCAGAAGTATTGCCTGGGCAAATGTGGCTGTCAGGGGTAGAAGGCAGACAAGTGGCCAGACAAGCACAAAATAATGTTTGGAAAGAATAATATTACTATTGTCATTTGCTTTATGGTTTGGGTAATTTACTATCTCTTTCTGTTTCTTTCAACATTTCTTAAAGGTTGAAATGATATTTTGTCTAAGTTTCTACTTTATTAAATCTGAATGTAACATATATTTTTTACCTTGAAAAAGGAATTTAATGGAAGTTTGGTTTCTTTTGTACCACAGGTCAATGATAAAGTACATCCTAGCCAAAAATTATGCTGGCAAATCTTGAGGCATTTATCCACACTGTCACTACTATGAAGAACAAGAAGTAGATTCTTTTTATTTATTTATTTATTTATTTATTTATTTATTTATTTATTTATTTATTTATTTATTTATTTTTATTTACATTGCAAATGATTTCCCCTTTTCTGGGTCCCCACTCCCGGCAAGTCCCATAAACCCTCTCTAATGCTCATTTTACTTTCTATTTTTAATTCATTCTAGGACTCCCAGCAATGGGATGTTGCCAGCTATGTTCAGGGTTGCTCTTCCCATCTTTATTACCTAACCTAGATAATGTCTTAAAGATAAGGCCAGAATTTAGTTTTCTGGTGTTTTAAAATCTTTGTTGATTAGTTAATCAAGATTAATCACTGACATTGTCATTTCGGGAGGAATGTTTGTGGTAAGACATTGCTTTAACTATATTATCCAAAATCAGAAATAGCAATGAAACATTATCCTGCTCAAAATCCTATTGGCTTGATAGGAAAAGTCACTGTTATTTCAGGGTAATTTATTTATTCATGAGAATTCAATCTATCAGACTGTTTACTCCAAATTCTTACAAGATTTTGTCATGAATAAAATGAAGATGCCAATAAATAATTTAATGATTGGCATCTGAAGTATATGTGTAGTGAAGCATAAGCTTTTAGAATACAGTGTTCAGATGACTATAATTTCCCAGTGATCGACACTCATCTAGCATCTGTTGAAGTCTCTTTATCCATATGAGGTTACAGAGAGATTAAAAGAGAAAGAAGTGATCAGATGAGATAAGTCCATTGATCTTGAAACAAAACCAGCCATTCAATTTAGATTCCATTTCCACAGCACAAGCAGTGAGGTTCCAATATTGAATATATATATATATTCATGTACATATATATGTGTGTGTGTTATATATGTTATAT
The DNA here is from genome assembly GCF_947179515.1 of Apodemus sylvaticus. Taxonomy (NCBI): domain Eukaryota; kingdom Metazoa; phylum Chordata; class Mammalia; order Rodentia; family Muridae; genus Apodemus; species Apodemus sylvaticus. Next base: position 104,722,419 of record NC_067473.1, on the reverse strand, counting down.
ATGTTAAAAATAATGTATTGAATATCACAATTAAATAATAGCATTGAATATATACATTAATATTAAATTAGTTTGATAGTTTGTAAAATTACTATGTTTAACCAAACACAAACAATTCTGAAAAGAAACAAGGGGAAAAGGCCCAGGGTAGTGTTGGAGTAAGGCTCATGAAAGCTCCAAGACTGTATGTGTTTTCCTTGGCAAAGGGATGCACAGATGGAGAACCATGGGGAATATGAGATTGTGTCTCCAAGTCAAATACATTATCCTTGTGTTAAAAAGATATTTCTGACCTATGGATTTTTGGCTGGAAGTACAGTATTTGGCTAGCAAGCTTGAATCCCCAGGGTTGGTATTTAGAACCACAGGAAACAAAAGCAAACTGAAACTTTACTGAGACAAGTTGAACAATTTCATCTAAAATCTTATTGTTAGGTCCATAATTCTCACTGTGCTTCTACATTTCTATGTCACCTTAAATTGTAGCCATAATGAATTTCCCAGATCATATCCTCTTGATAATTACTTCTAAATAACTTTACCCTAAAAGTTCAATAACTTATTGTGAAGAAAAGCAGCCAAGGCTGGAGAAGTTAATTTTTACCATTTATTCTTTAAATGAACCTGGTCTCTCCATGTGAATTGGCATTGGGATTTAGACTGAAACTCTAGCAGATGGCTACTCTGTGACTCTGAAGTTTATCTTCACTTCCTACATACCTGTCTGTATCACAGCTATTTTAATTTTATTTTTCTCTCATTTTTATCACTGACTTAAACCAAGCATGTTTTTTAAACTAATATATTCTTCACAAAGTCAGAACTCTACTATGACTACTCATGAAGTGTTTTATTTTCTTCCTTTTGATTGTTGGATTTCTGTTTGTTTGTTTGTCTGGTTGGTTGGCTGGTTTGTTACTTTCTAAACTGTTATTTTAAGACAGGGATGATTTTCTTTCCAAGTTCAACAAGCAGAAATAGCTTATCAAATTATTTTAAGAAAGAAAAAAGGTAGAACAAGCAACTACCTAGGACAGTGGTCTACCCTGGGTAATCTCTACTATGTTTGTAGATTTGGCTCTTCCAGAACTCCATATTCAGGTAATTTCTAAACAATAGAGTAGTACTCAGCTATTAAAAACAATGAATTCATGAAATTCTTAGGCAGATGGATGGAAAACCTTTTTTTTTTTTATTTTTAAGGATAACTTAGTAAAGATCTTTTCCCAATTTGTGTGTTGCCATTTTGTCTTATTGACAGTGTCCTTTGCCTTACAGAACCTCTACAAATTTGTGAGGGCCTATTTGTCAATTGGTGATCTGAGGCTGGGCCATTGGTGGTCTGCTCAGGAAATTTCTCCATATGTCTATGTGCTGGAGGTTCTTTCCCACTTTCTCTTCTATTAGATTCATTATATCTGTTTTGATGTGGAGATCCTGTATCTACTTGTAATTGAGCTTTCTACAAGGCGATAAGATGGATCAGTTTGCATTCTACATGCAGACCACCAGTTGAAGGAGCACCATTTTTTTGAAAATGCTCTCTTTTCCACTGGATGGGTTTAGCTCCTTTGCTAAAGACCAAGTGACCGTAGATGTGTGTTTCATTCCTGAGACTCCAATTCTATTCCATTTATCTACCTGCCTGTCTCTATAAGAATACCATGTGTGTTTTTTCTATTTAATCACTATTGCTATGTAGTATAACTTGAAGTCAGGTACTCAGAAGGGGAGAAAAATAATCTCAGGAAGTAGAGGGAATAAGAGATCTGGGAGGGAGAGTGGAGTGGGAGGGAAATGGGCAGGCCAGTTCAGATACTGAAAGAGATAGGAGAAAGCTAGGGAGGTCCAGGAATTTGAAAGGAGTTATGTACAAGTGGGGGAGGGAGAACTGTGGTAGCCACAAGAAAGTCTCAAATGCCAGGGATCCAAGAGTTTCCCAGGACCCAAAAGGGAGGCCATTAGACAAAATATTGAACAAAGGAGATAGAACCTGTAGAGACCATATCCAGGGAATAGGCATGATCCCCGTTTGAGGGAGGGGCCACCCACCCACCTAAAAAATATTAATCCAGAATTCTTCCTGCCAAAAGGAACTGCAGGGACAAAGTGGGGCAGAGACTGAAGGAAAGACCAGCCAGAGACTGCCCCACCTGAGGATACATCCCATCTGTAGACACCAAACCCAGACACTATGGCTGATACCAGTAAGTGCTCGCTGACACGAGCCTGATTTTGGTGTCTCATGAGAGGCTCTTTCAGAGGCTGACCAATACACATGTGGATGCTAGCAGCCAACCATCAGATTGAGCATGGGTATCACAATGGAGGACAAGGACTGAAGGAGTTGAAGGGGTTTGCAACCCCATAAGGAGAACAGCAATATCAACCAACCATACCACCCCAAAGCTCCAAGGGACTAAACCACCAATGAAAGAGTACATATAGAGGGACCTATGACTCCAACTGCATATGTAGCAGAGGATGACCTTATTTGTCATCAATGGGAGGGGACACACTTGGTCCTGTGGAGGCTAGATGACCCAGTGTAGGAGAAAGCAAGGGCACTGAGCAGGAGGGGTAGGATGGGTGGGGAGGCACCCTCATAGAGGCAAGGGGGAGGGGAGGTGATGGGGATTTGTGGAGAAGAAACTGGGAAAGGGGATAACATTTAAATGTAAGTAAATAAAATAACCAATAAAATTTAAAAAAATATAATTTGTATTTATTCCTGTAAGCCTGGCTGTGTAATACTTGTTTTATCCATATAGAATAGATTTTGACAGCATACTTAAGCAAGACATGACTTCTAACTTTTACTCATATTTTCAGATCATCATCTCAACTGTCTTAACATTTACCTAAGTAATTGTCTATAATCAAAAACTTGAGATGTAACATTTTCTACAAGTTTTACAGCTGCAAATATCATAAACAATGGAAAAAAACAATAAAATTCACTAGATGAGACAGTCATGTGCTTTATCTTTTTAGTTGAACATAACTATTATTTACTTATCTTTTCATTAATATTGAATATCAACCAAAATAGTATAGTCTCACCAACTTCTTTTTACATACACAATGATATTTAAGCTGTTTAAGCTGTTCAGGAGTTCAGAAGAGTGAAAAACTGGAGCAGTTGTAAAAACAACAGTTACATTTTCTTAATATCAGCGAGTGCCTGGTTCCAGGTGAACAACTGAATAGATTAAAGCTCCTTTCAAATATATAATCTTTTGTGTTTTAAGAAGTGGTATCTTTTATATCACCTCATGTCTTAAATTTTTTTCTTGAGTTATTTTTATATTGTTACACTTTTTTAAATTATATAATTTTATTTTCTATATTCTTTGTTTACATTCCAAATGATTTCCCCTTTCCCATTTCCCCCCCTCCGCATATGTCCCATAAACCTTCTTCTCTCCACTCATTCTCCAATCACCTCTCTCCTTTTTCTCTGTCCTGGTACTCCCCTCCAATGCTAGATCAAGCCTTTCCAGGATCAGGACTCTCTCCTTACTTCTTAATGGGAATCATTTGTTATGCTAATTGTGCCTTGGGTATTCAGAGCTTCTGGGTTAATTAATATCCACTTATCAGAGATTGCATTCCATAAGTATTCTTTTGTGATTGGGTTGCCTCACTTAGGATGATATTTTCCAGATCCAACCATTTGCCCAAAAATGTCTTAAATTTAAGCCTTGGAAATAGTCAGTTAGAATTAAATATCAGTCTTAGAAATGATTAATGGAGTTAATCAAAATTCAAATCAGTGACTATTTAACTATATTCTTTGTCCTGAGCTATGAATATTTCGGCAAAGGAAGATAAAGTCTACTGATAGGCATCATCAAATGCTTATCTTCTTCATTTTATTATTTAACATTGTTCTTTAAATCATTTTTATTCAGCAAAATGAATAAAATAACAAAGACATTAACGTTTTTGTCTATTATGAAATACAATATGTATGTGAGGATTCTTATTCTGAAATACAATCTGTAACAGGTATCACTTGGCTTTCCTTACTCATTCCACGATTTCTTAAAGAAAGATAACTACAACAATGAAGTTCCTTCTATTTGCTTTCTAGCAATATTCTGCTCATCATTAGTTTTAGAGAGAAAGGAAAGATTAACTTGCCAGCTCAGCATACTAATTCCCAAGCCCTTATAATTTTTAACATTGCTAAGCAAGTTCTATAATACAGGCACTTGTTGTAAAAAGAGAAATCAGAGTTGAGTAATGAGTTTTGAATTGATTTAATGTTAGAGTGATTAATTTAAATTACAGACAATCTTGACTGAAATTATTCTGCATGGTTGAGTGTGTTTGTGTGTGTGTGTGTCCTGTGAAATATGCGTGAAAATGTGTATATTTGTGTATGGTGTGAGTATGCATGCATATGTTGCATTTTTGTGGTGTGACTGTGTGTACATGTTGTGTGTGTGTGTGTGTGTGTGTGTGTGTATGTATCCATGTGTGAGCTTGTGTAAATGACACAGTGCAAGTGTAGATGTGAGAGAACAACTAATGGGAGTCATATCTCTCCATTTACTCTACTTCCTGTAACCCGAAATCTGGTGAAGAGACTTGAGCACAGCCACATTTATTTCTCATAAGTCCTCATATTAATATGCTTATGAAGAAAACTTGGGCAAATTAATAACCAGTATTTACTAATATGATGGCCACGTAGAAAGGAGATTTATAATTTAAAGAAAATAATTTAAGAAAACTTTTTTTCAAACCCTGTTTTTTATAATGTTGAACAAAGTAGCAAAAGGGAAATGAAATAGATGGTCTGAGAGACCCAAGAAAGAGCAGAAAAGAATTGCAACAGGGAGAATTATAGCTAAGGCACAAAAGGAGGGGCCAAAAGGGTCACAGCTGTCAGAATTACTGAGTACAATTCTCCTCTTTATCCCAGAATTATCAGGAAGTAATAACTGTTTAATACCTAAAAATAAATGTAATTTCCAAAAAAGAAATGAAGTTTATCACACACAAAAGTAACTATTACATAATACCATAGAACATTCCTAAAAGTTTGATATGGGAATGCAAAACATACTCCTGATATTGATCTTGAAACCTTGATTTTTGGGGATGGTACCACACAAAAAAATCACTATATGATTTATTAATAATATAAAATATATTGAGAGTATTTACTAAATATTTCTTAATGTCTACAATAGATTCCTAAGGAATATCCAAAAATATGAGAAAAGTTCTGGATCATAGTAAAAATAGCTCAACTCCAGCCCAAGGATAAGCAGGTAAACATTTAGGATGCTGAGTTGATATATATTTATATCATTGCAATTGATGCATGAAAATACTAAATTTGTGCATACAAAATGGGGTATGTAATAGTTATGGGATGGTGTTCATTGTTTGTACTTAAGCTCAGTTAAGTATGTCTACCAGCTCAAAAACTCATATATTACAATAAATTTCAAATTTTTTCAAATGTATGTTTTTAGGGCATATAACCAGAAGATTCCCCAGCATGTAATAAGGATACATGTTCCATTATGTTCATAGCAACCCTATTTATAATTGCCAGAAGCTGGAAAGAACCCAGGTATCCCTCAACAGAAGAGTGGATGCAAAAAATGTGGTATATATACACAATGGAGTACTATTCAGCCATTAGAAACAATAAATTCATGAAATTCTTAGGCAAATGGATGGAGCCAGAGAACATCATACTAACTGAGGTAACCCAGACACAAAAGATTAATCATGGTATGCACTCACTAATAAGTGGATATTAACCTAGAAGACCGGAATACCCAAAACATAATCCACATATCAAATGAGGTACAAGAAGAAAGGAGGAGTGCCCCCTTGTTCTGGAAAGACTCAGTGAAGCAGTATAGGGCAAAACCAGAACAGGGAAGTAGGAAGGATTGGGTGGGAAAATAGGGGGAGGGAAGGGGGCTCATGGGACTTTTGGGGAGTGGGGGTCTAGAAAAGGGGAAATCATTTGAAATGTAAATAAAAAATATATCGAATAAAAAAAAGAAAAAAAGAAAGAAAAAAATTATCAAATTAGGGGTTGGAGAGATGGATCAGTGGTTAAAAACACTGACTGCTCTTCCAGAGATCCTGAGTTCAAACCCAGAAACCACATGGTGGCTCACTACCATCTGCAATGGGATCCAATGCCCTCTTCTGGTGTGGCTGAAGACAACTACAGTGTACTCATATACATTAGATAAATAAATCTTTAAAAACTATCAAAAAAAATACATGAGACACTGACCCCTATATGTGCTATGCTGTAAATAATGCCTATGAATTTCCTTCTCTTTTCTAAATGGTAACTTGGGGACTGCTAATGATACTTATCACATATCTTTACAACCTTTGGCAACAAATATTTTACCTATGACTTCTATGAATTAATGCTTTAGATTTCATCTACAAGGAAAACCATGGCATTTGTCTGCATCTACCTGGTTTATTTCACTTTGCATCATGACCTCCACTTATAATCATGGTCTACTTTGTAGATGTACTTCACATATGCTAGTTTGTTCGCTTAGTAGAACCAATTTTTCTTAATTAATTGCACAATAAATGGAATAAAAACAAACAAAATAAAAAGGGAGTATCTATTCAATATAAATATGTTATGTAATAGATTATGCTGGAAATAAAACAAGCATCTCAGTAATGTGATACCAGTAATATATTAACAGATACTTATTGTATGAAAATACAACAGTTAGGAAATTTTTATATTTTTTATATGCAAACCCACTTTGTATTTAGTGCAGTGAGGGAATTCAGTGGTTCTCTTAGTGCTGGAATTATCCCAATATTACAGAGATTTTTGCTAATCATATTTTCCATATGATACAGTAATATCATATTTCAAAGGTTTTCATTTGTCTGTTGCAAATATGTACTTATGAAAATGCTTGCTTCACTTTGTAAATAATGATCATTTATCATTGAAATATTTTAAATTATTTCTAGCTTTGTAAAAGAATTTTAAAATATTTTAAGTATATATTTATAGAGCTATTTTATGTTTCTCTTCATGAATATATATCATGTATGACTAGAAACACACACACATATAAAATATCAACCTTCATATACCTATTATTTTGTGCATAAAAGATGAATAAAAATGAACAAATGCAGTCAATAGAATAAGGTACACTTAAACATATTTCCTCCTTGGCAGCAAGAAGCTGAATCACCCCTCCTGAAGACTCTAAATCATGATATACCTGCTGAATTCACCCTATAAAATATTTCTGATTTCACCCTAGTACCTGATCATATCTGACTGACTGAGACATTCCATTTGTAACAAAGAATTCAAGATACAAATGGTTTCACAACCTACTGAAGTAGCTGAATCAGCCCAAAACATTGAGCCTACATTTCAAAGATTCTCTGATGTTCTTTGTGTTTTTCATAAATCAGGTGCTCCAAGGAGCTCCAAGTTCATGCCTATATGTTCTTGTTGAGAAAATGAACTTGTAAACAAATTAAATACATTGTAAGTTCATTAGTTTGCTTCCATTATAGGAATTTAGAATGATGACAAAGTATGGCCGGAACGATGTCTGAGCAATTAAGAACGGGTGCTGATTTTAAAAAGGACATAAATTCAATGACCAGTGCCTACACCATGCAGCTCCCAGGGGCACATAACTTGAGTCCAGGAGTACCCAACATTTCTGACTTCCACAGGAATTATCACTCACGTGTACAGATGTACAACCACAAAAATATTGTTAAAAATGTATTAAAATCTAAAATCACAATAGATAATACAGAAAGACAAGGAAGTAGGAGGATTTGTAACATTTAAGGGCAGCATGTTCAAAAGGACGCTATCTGCCAGGTTGCTTGCATACATTTCAACTCTGGATTGGGTGAAACAGGGCTTATGAGTCTGAGACTAGACGTTTTACATAGCACAACTCTGCAGCAAAACAAAATAAAAGAAAACAACAACTACAACAAAAGAAAACAACATAATTTGCTTCTCCATTTCTAATTACTTTCCTATAAGATACTGTGAACATGTTAAATTTTATTGAGTCTTTGTTTCCCCTAACACATGAATGTAAATATGCATCAGCTAAACTAGCAGACAAGGAGTGCATCTTTAGTCTTACTCAAAATCCAATGCTATGGTCAACCAAGAATTTGGGGGATGGGGACATCCTCGTGGAGACAGAGGGGCAAGAAGGAGGTATGGAATGTAGAACAGCCAGAGAATGGACAGGGAGGGGAATAAAATCTGCAGTTTTAAATAAATAAATAAATAAATAAATAAATAAATAAATAAATAAATAAATGATTTAAAAAGAATTTGAAAGACAATGTACAAACTATTATAATTCTGGAACAAAGTTATGTCAGCAGAGTAACTATAGTCTTCCTTAAAACTCCTTGTAACCTTATTTGTGTTAACAAACATCTTATCCCAGATAGAGAAATTTTCAAGCCCAAATGTGGATTTCACTGAGGACTGGAATGGCAAATCTGTATGTATATTGTCTATGCTTTCAGGAGTATGGTAAGATGCCAAGAGTGGGAAGATGGGTTGGGGTTTTCCGGGAGCAGAGAAACTGAGCAGGGGTATAACATTTGAAATGTAAATGAATATATTCAATAAAAAAAGAGAGAGAGTATATAGGTATCTCTAACAGTTGTTATAAGGCAAAACTCACCCCATTTTGTATGAAGACTCATAGAAACTCTATCTAGATCTGCAGATCCTGCAAGGGCTAGAAAATTTTGAGTTTCCTCTAGCAGCTGATTACCACTTTGATGTCCTTGGGGAAAGTAAATTTTTTCGTTTGTTTGTTTGGTTTTGGTTGGTTTGTTGGTTGTTTGGGTGGGTGTCTTTCTGTTTGTAGATATCTATGTACTGATATCTGGCAATGAGGAAGTCACAGACTATGATGATAAAGACTATGTAAGGACCCTCTAAGGCATACTTTATTTACCAGTACTCAGGTTGCTAGGCAAAGAACTGCAAGCAGGTCCCCAGGTGTATAGTGCTACAGAGGGATGGCAAATGGGGAAAAACATACATGCATATAGACTATCACACAGGCCTAGAGACACAGGTAGGAAGGTTAGCTAGGTAAAGTATTCAAGATTTTTACCTCAAGGTGACATTTATACAAAAATCACACAAAATGGCATTCTACTAAAATAGTTATTTCATAGTTTGTAGCACTGTTTTCTTTGGGATTCCCCAAACATCTGATAGGAACCATTTCCTGCTTAGTCAAAATGCCAGATATCAAGTGTTAGGTATGTTTTGCTGACTCATGAAGAATACCTATATCAATATTGTGTTGTTCAAGCAGAAATAGGTCTTTCAGTCTATTTTATTCTCATGAAACCATTTAGCAAGCGTTAGTTCAGCTAACATGATTCTTAGTTCATTTTTATGTTTATTTGTTCATTCTTTTTAAAAATATTTTTATTTTCTATATTCTTTGTTTATATTCCAAATGCTTTCCCATTTCCAGGATCCCCCCCTCCCCATATGTCCCATAAACCTTGTTCATTCTTAAATTGTATCTTGATTGACTATGAAACTATCAGGCCCTAGGTTTCTCCTTAGAGGGGCAATGTTGCTAATTCAGTGTCATTAACTTGTCTGTTAATGTTTTCTGATTCACTGTGGTACTTCTAAGATAAATATATCTTTACTCTTTTCCATTTCTTCTAAAATATCTAATTTGTTCATGTTTCTTCATTCTGTGATGCCCTTTGATATTTATGTATGGTTGCTGCAATGTCTTTTTAATCATCTCTTATTCTGTAAGCATACTATGTCTAGTTAACATTGCCTTTTTGGATTATCTTTTTAAGCAGTGATCTCTGTGTTTTGTTTTCTTTGTATTGTTCTTTTTTTCTGCATTTTTTTCTCCGTACTATCTACCCTGATCATTATGACCTCCCCTTATCCAATGTAGCATTTGTTTGTTCTCACTTTCCAGTTCCTAGGGAATCACTGGTAAATTTTCATTCTGTTTGAGTTATTTATGATTTTATGTTGTGTTGGCTAACTTGCATTTTAGTGATGCTCTCTGTAAATCCTATCAGTTTTGTTATATTGTTTCCATTTTGTTCTAAGACCTTTTTAAAATTTCACTCTTGATTTATTACTTGATCAATTGTTATCCATAACTACATTTTTTAACTTTCATTTATACTTTTTTCTTTTTTCTTTATTATTTGAGACAAGGGAAAGCTCTGGTTATTGAATAGGGCTTATGGGACTTTTGGGGAGTGGGGTGTCAGAAAAGGGGAAATCATTTGAAATGTAAATAAAAAAATATCGAATAAAATATTATAAAAATATAAAGCTGAATGTTATCAGGCCTGAATAGAATTTTACTGTTCCCATTTTTTTTCTAATTGGTTTATAGTATTATTGTTTTGGTTTTGGAAATGTGCCTAGGCAACAGTTCAACTTCTAACATGTTGGTGTTTGTTTTGTGACATTTAAGATGATACTGAATGTTCTCTGTGTTAGTGACACAGATGTCTCTCAGCATATATTGCATAGAAGACAATATTTCTGATAAGATCATTAAGTGAAGGATTCACTGGACCTGCTCTTTATTAGTTGATTTATTTTAAATTTTTATATTTTTGAAAGTGTGCTGCTAAGGTGTCTTTCTCCTACTAGCATCACAGGGGAACACATCCCCTCTTTAAGGAATACTATGTGCTAATGTTTGTGCTTTATTATGAGATGTAGAGTACTTATTTCCTATTGCTAAATTTGACTCTTATGTAATAGCTTTATGCATTTCTTGTGGCATGTTTATTGGATACTTTATATGATGTTTGTATGGTTAGTTTTGCATTCCTTTAGACTCCATTCATTTGGAATAACTCCTTCATTTTTTTTAATCAAAGTCACAAACATACAAGAAAGGAAACATAGCAATAAGAAAACGCTTTTGCACTCTACCTTTACCAGCTTTTAGAATTTTATATGGTAGCCAGTTATATAATCTTTGCAGCATCTTGATGTAGTTATTATCTCGCTTAACTCTCATGTTAAAAACAGTTATATTTGGACTACCATTTTTACAATATCAACACCTATCCTTTCTCTGAATTTGTTTGTATAATTATTCATAACTATGAGCTTCTTGACTCTTATTTTCTTCTTTCACACTGACATTTTTATTTCAGTCTGAGAAATTCTCTTTAGAATTTCTCAGAGGAAAGGTCTAATATTGTCTTACTGTCTGTTGATGCATTAAATTCTTAATCTGTTTCAATTTTAATAGATTGTTTTGTACCATTTAACACAAATTTCTACATTCTCTTTAAGTAGTATTGAATTCCACATACCTGTCTTCTGACCTGGATGACATAATGTCTTTTGTCTTCTTGTTTCATGGACTACTGGCAGACTTGATTTCATACCTTTTCTGCTTCAGCCTGAGTGACGTTAGAGTTATTGGTGTCACCATGTTCATCTCTTTACATATTTCAATGCTTGCAAGAGGCAATCCTTTGAAACATCATTTGTTATTAATGTTTTTCTTGTAACTTTGGATGTCAATGCAAAAATTACATAAAGTACTATTTTAATGCATTAATGTCTCCTGGATTTTTATAAACTCAGCATACTTCTTTAAAATAAAGTTTCTTGTCACCTCCATGGAGCAACTAAAATTTTAGTTATGAATATATATATATATATATATATGTGTGTGTGTGTGTGTGTGTGTGTGTACATACAAATGTTACACATTACACACACATTAAATAGGTTCTGCTACTTTTGCTGGGATATCTATGGTGTCTAGAATGTTATATTTAATAAGGGATGAGAAAGGTGAAAGAGTTACTATTTCATGTAACAAACTGAATCTTAAACTGTCACCAATCCCTGAAGATAAAAGCTATTTCTGTCTCATGTGAACAGTAATGTTTGGTTGAGAGATGAGTTGGAAAGAGATATTAGTGTTATTGTCACCCAAGACAGTTTATATTGACTTGAGAATCTGTGACCATTGAGAGAAGCCTCACATACTGAGAAAATGTACAGATGAAACATTTCAATGTCTTATATTTCTTTCTATCCTTATGGTTTTCCTCTTTTAAGATTTCATCAAAAGAAACTATTGAGGATAAGATAAAAGGAAGAAGATGAACATCTCTGCAAAAGTACTGTGTGGTCTCATAATCTGCATTTTGAAAGGTATGTGGCTGTTAATGAGGGGGTAGCAAAATGCAGCAATGGCTGCTTTATGGCCTTATATGGGATTATGTTTATGTTCTCTAGAAAAGTGAAAACACAGACATGATTTGTTCTGCCATGCATACAATTTTGTCAAATGGAAACTGGCTTTTCTAACTGTCACTAAACCTTTGGGGAGCTCCCAAAGATAAAATGGAAAATTCTTTCATGCAAGAAGACATTTGCTATATTTTTTGTAAGAATTGAGGAAATATTTAATAATTCATATGCCTGCACAAGACAGTTTTCTAGCAAGATGTTTTATATTAGGGAATAATCAATTTAAATAGATTCACTAATGTCTTTCCAAGAGAAACAAGACTATTTTCTTTTTTTTAATATTTTTTATTTTCTATATTCTTCATTTACATTCCAAATGATTTCCCCATTCCCGGATTCCCCCTTCCCATATATTCCATAAACCTTCTCTCCATCCATTCTCTGATCACCTCCCTCCTTCTTTTCTGTCCTTATATTCCCCTCAAATGCTAGGTCAATCCTTTCCAGGATCAGGACCCTCACCATACTTCTTCATGGGAGTCATTTGTTATGTGATTTGTGCTTTGGGTATTCAGGGCTTCTGGGCTAATTAATATCCACTTATCAGAGATTGCATTCCATGTGTATTCTTTTGTGATTGGGTTACCTCACTTAGGATGATATTTTCCAGATCAAACCATTTGCCTAAAATTTTTGTGAATTCATTATTTCTAATTGCTAAGTAGTATTCCATTGTGTAAATATACCACATTTTCTGTAGCCATTCCTCCTTTGAGGGGCATCTGGGTTCTTTCCAGCTTCTGGCTATTATAAATAAGGCTGCTATGAACATAATGGAGCATGTGTCTTTTTTGCATGCCAGGGAATCCTTTGGGTATATGCCCAGGAGAGGTATAGCTGGGTCCTCCAGAAGTGTCATGTCCAGTTTTCTGAGGACCCGCTAGACTGATTTCCAAAGTGGTTGTACCATCTTACAGCCCCACCAGCAGTGGAGGAGTGTCCCTCTTTCTCCACATCCTCGCCAACCCCTGCTGTCTCCTGAGTTTTTGACCTTAGCCATTCTGACTGATGTAAGGTGAAATCTCAGGGTTGTTTTGATTTGCATTTCCCTAATGACTAATGATGTTGAGTACTTCTTAAGGTGCTTCTTGGCCATCCGAATTTCTTCATGTGAAAATTCTTTGTTTAGATCTGTACCCCATTTTTTAATAGGGTTATTTGGTTCCCTGGGGTCTAACTTCTTGAGTTCTTTGTATATATTGGATATTAGCCCTCTATCAGATGTAGGGTTGGTGAATATCCTTTCCCAATTTGATGGTTACCGTTTTGTCCTTTTAACAGTGTTCTTTGCCTTAGAGAAACTTTGTAATTTTATGAGGTCCCATTTGTCAATTCTTGATCTTAGACCATAAGCTATTGGTGATCTGTTCAGGAACTTTTCCCCTGTGCCCATGTCCTCAAGGGTCTTCCCCAGTTTCTTCTCTATTAGTTTCAGTGTGTCTGGTTTTACATGGAGGTCCTTGATCCACTTGGAGTGAAGTTTAGTACATGGAGATAAGAATGGATCAATTCGCATACAAGACTATTTTCTTATATTTGCCATAAATTAAGAAGAAATTTTTAAGACAATTCAAAGAGTCAAAATTAATGTGGATTTGAAATTTAAGCCCCTTTTAATCACTTTATCCCTCTTTACCCCTCCCTCTAACTTTCTCTAATGCTCCTTCACTTAGCATTTCTAGATGAAAGCTCCTTAAAGTTTACTTTATCCACTCATTTTTATAGTTCATGGTTTTATTTCTGAACTAAAAATTAATTTTAATAATTTCTTGAATTTTTTTCTTTTTTCCCTTTTTTTTATTTCCTATATTCTTTGTTTACATTATGAATAATTTCCCCTTTCCTGGTCCCCTCTCCCCATAAGTCCCATAAGCCCTCTTCCCTTCACCCATTCCCCAATCACCCCCTCCCATTTCTCTCTCCTGGTACTCACCTACAATGTTGGATCAAGCCTTTTCAGGACCAGTGCCCTCTCCTTCCTTCTTCTTGGCAATCATTTGATATGTTAATTGTGTCTTGAGTATTCAGAGCTTCTGGGCCGATTAATATCCATTTATCAGTGACTGCATTTCATGTGTATTATTTTGTGATTGGGTTACCTCCCTTAGGATGATATTTTCCAGTTCTAACCATTTGCCTAAAAATTTCATGAACTCATTGTTTTTAATTGCTGAGTGGTATTCTAGTGTGTAACTATTCCACATTTTCTGTATGCTTATATCGCCATTCTCCAGCCTATCCAGGATCCCACCACCTCTTCCTCCCAATGTTATGTCCTCTTTTATTTTTTGTTATTTAACTCTCGAAGTCCAATTAGTTCACCATATGCCTCTTGAGCTGGGGACATTCACGAGGGCATGTCCTGTAGTGTTTTAATTTTTAAACACTTATGTGGGTTCCTCAGCTTTCTGACTTCTCTAGTGAGAGTTTTTGTGTGTTACTGATACTTTCTTGTTCTTTCAGTGCATTAGTCCTCCACATATATTAAACATAATATTTTGGGTAGAAGGTAACTCCTAGTTTCACCAGCTAGTGTTCTATAGCTCTTCCAAAAAGTTTTGCGTTGATTTTAATGATTTTGAGGACATTGAGAAGTATCAATGGGCTATTCTTCTATGGTCATCAATCTGAATAACTACCAATTCAAATAACTACCAATCTTTTCTGGTAGTTATTTGAAATTTATGAAGAAAACTCAGAGTGATAATTATGCTCCACTTTTACCAGAGTGTTTGAATGTCAAATATAATCAACAGATATGACTGTTGATATAAATTGTGTTACTGATTAAAATTCTCTTTCTGTGTAATGTGCAGAGATAGGTTTAGAAAATAAGAGTGATTCTAGTCTTCATTGTCATCTTGACTGTAATTTGAATCTCTTAGGAGAAAGACCCAGAGTAGGTCCATGAGGATGTTCTAAGAGATCTTTAACAGAGAGTGACTATTTTGGATGTTGGTTGCAATATACCATAATTTATAGTCTTCATCTGATATAAGGGAGAAATTGAATTGAGCATATTTATTGTTCTTTCCTTCCTAATTGCATATGCAACATGACCAGCTAGATGCTTAACACTTCTGCCATTATGGCTTCCCACAAAGATAAAATGAACTTAGAAATAAAAGCTCCGTCAAGATAAACCTTTCCTTCTGCTATTTTTTCACCTATTTTGTCATAGCAACAAGCACAGTAACTAATGAAACTAGATGTATCGATTTCCTTGACTCTATGCAGCAGCATCCCCAGAATTGAAACTTTCATTCCAGGAGGGGCACAAATTAAGATTCCCTAAATAATCAGAACCCATAAAATTCAGAAAGTAAATATCTCAAAACTCAAAGATCCCTCCTCAAGTATACATAAGCATCAAAGACATCATGTATAGGAGACTCTGCACCCTAAGGAGCTGGCTGAGAGTTATACAGGGAAGGCAGGACATTCAGCTTTGTGAGCTGAACCATCCATGCTGCGGTGAGGTTTGCAGTTTTGGTGTCCATGTTCTTGTATATGACCTCTATTCCTGTCATTTACCACAATAAACAAACCAGCTCACCAAACTAGACTTAGGAGGAAAGTCTTTGTTGTTCTATTTTTGGTGTCATATATCTGTCCTCAAAAGACATTTGTTTTATACATAATTGATTGGAATTCTGTACATAAAATCTACACTTAATAATTAATATTTAATTATTCAATTCATTGAATTGAAACTTCAGTTCAATGATTTGTGGCTATTTGTTTTAAATTAGTTTATCTTTTTTTTTAGTTTATCAATTAATATCCTATAATTTTTGTTGTTATAATTACTGTTCACATTAATGAAGCTCCAGGGATGGGTATCTTCTCTATTTGTTCCTGGATTCTGATATGCCTTACTTACCCCTTAACCTCTTTGGTGAATATTTTATTTTATTAATACTACATAAAGCTTCAGATTCATATTATATATTTCCCCCTAAGTAATAGAATAGCTATGTTTTCAAAGCAAGGCCTAATTTTCAAGTCCTCAAAATGTTATAATAATCAAATTCATGAATGATCTTATATGATTTATAAAAGGTATTAATTATATTTCTGAAAATTCAGAAAACTTACATAGCCAAAGCCCATCAGTGATTACCTTTGCTGAAAGTTAAAAAAAATCTCTGTGATTTTATGTGCATTTTATTTGCTTCCTTGCCTATGTCATTTTTACTGAAATCATTTTTCCATCTTCAATTGTATTTTCTTTTATTCAAGGTGCCTCTTCTTTGCTATTTAATAAAAAGTACAGAAGGGGCTTTAAAGTCATTGTGAAAATGGAGTTACTAACTCTTCTTTGCTCAAGAGTTCTGTCAAAGGTAGAATTGTGCTGCAATTTCCATACTCTAGAAATGCAAATGACTTGTTTTAAGGCATATTACATTTGCTTTTCAAATAGGAGTCCTCAATTCAAACAGAATAGAGTAGGATTCAGTTTTATGTCTGAGAATTACAGACAGCGTGCGGTCTACCATCTTATTACTGAATGCAATTAGGTCAAGCAGGAAACATAAAATATCATATAAATTTCCTCTCCAACATAGGGAAAAAATAAAAACTATTTAATGGTAAACCATCACTTCTGGCAATGTTCTACAGCCACACTACCTTATCTTGCCTACATGTTACTCATGTTTTATTCAAATGAATCAAACTCATTTTACCTCATAATAGGAAACAAAGAGAATACTAGTTATTTAAAAGTCAAAGATCACTTTAAAATAAAAAATTTATACATATTTATAAATTTCCTTCATACCAGCTTCTCACATTTGATAAAATTATTTGTGAGACCAGTCAAATACTGGGAGATATGAGAGGTGAATCATTTCCTTCATAGTCAGAACTAAATCTTGATTACAGAAAATATTCATGGCCCTGGAGTTTCTAAAACTGAAGATTTATGGAATATTAAAAACTGGTGGTTTTCTTTTAAAGAAAAAAAAACTGAAGTGAAATGAAAACCTTAGCAACCAAGCTATCACAGTCTTCAGAAAATTAATTCCAATGTCCAAAGTAATTGAATGGTGGCTTACTCATGATTCCTCTGTCTATCATTATGATTTCAAAGGTAAGAATTTATCCTTTCTGCTGTAAAGAATGGCAAGACTCCCTCTGAAGAAGCAGAATTTATTTCTGAACAAAAACTTTTATATGACTTTTATATGACATAATTAGCCTATATACATCTTAATATCAGAGCAGTCTCTTCTTTGCTCCACATTGCTAAGAGCTTCACTCACACATCTCCTATAGCATAAGAAGCAAATACATTGTTACATTTTTAATAATTGGATAATTTGAGAAATTCCATATATGTAGTACAAACACACACACGCGCGCGCACACACACACACACACACACACACACACACACAGCCACATACACTTCTTTTAGATATTGCCTATATCAAAGATACTTTCTTCATGCCCTGTTATGATAGATACTAGTCACAAAAGTGATCGAACCATAGCTTTTCCAAGTATGTGCTTTTTGATACTCATTGACACCGGAACCATGTTACTCTGATTTTGTTTGTCCTAGAGTATTACTTAATCTTAAATCACTACATGTGGTCCTTTTCTAGAATTTTGTTATTTTTTTACCCTGTATTAATCTTCACATATACCTAGGAGAGATGTCTCAGAGATTGGAAATATTTCCCATGACTTGGTATATTATATTGAATAGAATTAGGAACGCAGAATTTATTTTCAATACATCTATAAACTGTGAAACACAAAGAAACAAGTGAGAACAAACACAATTTTAGTATCTGATATAGAGGAGCTTGTTCAGCAAGCCTGACATTCACTTTAATAAGAATTTCCTGCAAATAATACATACGAGCTGTGAGACCCTAGAGAAAAGTTTTATGTTTAACAAACAGATGTAAATTTTATTCTTGCTTGATGACCTTAATTGAACTTGGCATTTATACCTAAATTATAAAACAATGGTCTTCTAGACCACATTAAAGTACAAAATTTGAACATAAAGAAGAGAAAAACAAGCCAGGTGTTGGGGCACATGCCTTTAATCCCAGCACTTGGGAGGCAGAGGCAGGGGGATTTCTGAGTTCAAAGACAGCCTGGACTACAGAGTGAGTTCCAGGACAGCCAAGGCTATTCAGAGAAACCTTGTCTTGAAAAACCAAAGAAGAAGAAGAAGAAGAAGAAGAAGAAGAAGAAGAAGAAGAAGAAGAAGAAGAAGAAGAGGAGGAGGAGGAGGAGGAGGAGGAGGAGGAGGAGGAGGAGGAGGAGGAGGAGGAGGAGGAGGAGGAGGAGGAGGAGGAGGAGGAGGAGGAGGAAGAAGAAGAAGAAGGGAAAAACAGATAATCCTAAACCAGTGGGATGAACATAACATTAACAGTAAGTTTTGTGTTTATTCTAAAAAAACATGCGATTCTGAAAGCAGGTGACACTGAGAGTTAATGAAAAGTTTCCATGTATTAATCGTATTGCACTGAGCGTTTTTCCATTCAGGACCCCATTATGCTGGGTTTGTCTCATATTGCATATAGGAAGGTGAAGTAGGTTCCTTCCAGTCCAATTCTTTTTAGAACTTTTACCATGAAAGAAAGTTAAATTTATTTTTATAACCAATTAATTTATACCTTTAAAAAGTCCTAATATACTTGTACAGGTTTTAAAACACATGACAATTTTAACATTTAATTATTGTGTCAATCATTATTTTAATTTTTTATTTTATTTTTATTTTGGGGTAATATGATCATTAGATTATTTATTTGCCATTTGCCTACTGTCCATTTAATTCTTACCATATATACATCCTTACTCGCTTTCAAATTCAAGGCCTCTGTTTTCTGCATGTTGGAATGATCATCTGATTTTTTTATTTAAATCAATCTATCATTTTCTGATTTATGTATGTTGAATTATCCTTGCGTTTCTGGGAGATAGCCATTGTTTTATTTCTGAATTTAATGTACAAGTATTTATTGCAAATAATTGATTTTGTTTCCCACAGAAATATTGACCTGTGGTATTCTTCTTTGTTGTATCTTTGTCTGCTTGGAGTACTGGAGTAATGCTTTATATATGCAGTTTAGAGGTGTTATATGTTTTGAATAATCTAAGAAGCGTTGATGTATTTCTTCTTTGAATATGTAATGAAAACCTGCTGTGAATCCATCTGGATCTGGGATTTACAAAAACATTACATAGCATACTAACTCTTTATCAAAAGGCTTTATTAAAGGTGCCAAAGGAGAGAAACAATAAATGGCCCTACCAAACTGTAAAGTCTATAAACACAACAATGATTAGCCCAGCAATATATCTCCAGTGGTGCAATAGTGGCACTTTCATCTTGGGAGTTAACAAATATTGAGTAACTAGAATTAAGACCTTCTCAATAGGAGGGAATTCATGCAGATAAAATAAGTATAGATAATTACTCATAGTCAGAGAGGATCCATACTCAAAATACAACCTACTACTGCTCTTTTTCTAAATAAATAGAATTTCAAGCTGCATTCAGATACCTCTCTTTATATGTAGGTAAATATACAGGTCTCACCTCTCACTAATTGGCACATATGCAATGCAAATATGTATGTGTGTATATATATATATATTTACATATATATGAAACACTAAATGTTTATATGAAAATTCATATGTATTTTATATATTTTATTTCATATATTATAGATTATAAATTGTATTATTTTAAAATACTGTAAAATATATATGTGACAGAATGCCTTAAAGATAGGATACACCAAACTCTGTAGAAAAGACAATAAAAAGAGATGGTTTAAGAGAACAGTACAGAGCTAGTAGAGAGAAAAGAGACAGTTTAATAGGGACAGTTTTACAGAGACACATCACTCCTTTTAGGTGTAATTGTTCAGATATAACTGTCCAGACTTTTATGCAGAGGATGCTGTTTTTGTCAGCAATTTATACAGGACTAATGAAGGTGAAAATGCTTGAGTGAGACCTTGGTAATAAAGGTGATCCCAGCTGTTTCACCTACATTAATTTTTTCTAACCCATTTCTCACAAAGTGAGAGAATAAAGAAACAGCCAAGTCATCATTTGCAGTTACTATGATATGTAATTGACAGAAGAAAGAATGCACATATAATGGACATGATATAGGCTGCAATAAGCAGTGGACATTTTTTTCACTGTATCTCACAACAATGTTATTAAAAATGTATTTAGAATTTATCTTTGTTGTTTAAACATGTAAGGCTTGAGTTTGTACAGATATTCTGCAAGCTGCCACAACCACCAGAAACTCAAACAGGCAATTACCTTGAGGTGTCTGGGAAGAATTTTCTTATAGTCTTCTCCCATCTCTAGCTGTTGTATTCTTTGAACTTCTACTTCCACAATGAAGCTTGAGCCTTGGGAGGAGAAGGATGTACTGTAGATCACTCATTAAGAATCGAGCACTTGGTAGTTTCTTATTCACTTTCCCTAGACCAAATGTAGGAATCTCTTTTAAACACCATTGATAGCAAAAAAGCAGTTCTATGATGGGGGCTATGAGATGAACTATTGGTATAAAAAATAATGTCACTAGGGCTCAGTTTTATACCGTTTTAATGTAGCAGATTGATCATAATAGCTTTTGTCTCAATTACCTATGACCTGTCTAGACACCAATTCATGGTCCCAGTAACAGAAAAGAGAGAAAACATTTGGAAAATTTACAACATTGATTTATTTAAATGTTTTCAGTATGTACGAAGATTTTTAGAAAATGTATTTTTAGTTTCTCTGTTTTCTGGTTAAGTAGTTTAATACTAAGGGGCCAAAATGCTACCCTCTTAGAGATCCCCTTTACTTCTGAGACAGATTCAGATCACACCCTGTAGTGACGAAAAATATTTCCTGGTTACCAGTCTGCATTTATTGGGAGAGAAATAGACTACCCAGTGAGAAAAATGTTAAGGACAACTAATTCTCTAAAGGCTAAATGTTGAAAAAAAATCCTGAAAAGAAGAGGAAAATCAATGACGAGGAGAAGAGTATGAATAAAATAAGTTCTTAGCTTTTAATTCTTTGATTACTGAAGAAGCATGATAGAAGACTTTCTGGAAATAAACCCAGAAGTGATCCCAGGGGTTAGGTTCAATGGCTAATAAAGTTGAACCTCAGATACCAATTTCATAACCTCCAGATAAGTCATCGTTTATTAAGTTGGCAAATCACAGCTCACACCAGGAGTTAAGGAGGAGATTAGCTTTGCCTTTTTTATTAAGTAGCTGGAGGCAAATAGAAGTCCTGGTGTTTCGATATATGAGTGAGTCAACAGATGGTTGACTGAAGCAGCAGCAAATATCCATTCTTATTATCACTCTTGATGCCTGCACAACAAAAACGATGAGAGGATCTCATAACTGCTCTCTATGCAATACAAGGTCAAGATTAGAAATCCTTGCCTCTAAGAAGCCGTTCTTGAAGCTCCTTATTAGAACTGAGGAGAACCCTGGATGAGATATATCTGAAAGGAAACATACGCATGCTTTCAAACTTAGTTTCTTTGGACTTCAGCCAAAGAACTCGAAATTCAGTTGAGAAAATATCCTTCTATACAATTTCCTGGGAAATAAGATATAATTTTATGTGGCGAGTTTTTTCCAGCTCTTCTGAAGAATACCATTTCTCAAATGAAGAGCTGCTTTCTTTTGATTTCACTTTTTTGCTAATGACATACGTTGATATAATTTACATATGCATAGATGGTTGTAATATAAAATATTATGACTTTATATATGACATATACTTCATAGCATTTTACAATGATTTGACTTTTACATGAAATTATTGGCTATGGCAGACAGAATGAAATACAAACAATGTCACCACAGAGTATTGAAACAAATCAGAAGCTCTCCAGCTTGTAGAAAGGAAGCCAGACAACATTCCTAAGGAAAGTACACCCATTTATTTATATATGAATGGATCCCCTTTTTAAATTAATTAATT
The DNA here is from genome assembly GCF_947179515.1 of Apodemus sylvaticus. Classification (NCBI taxonomy): domain Eukaryota; kingdom Metazoa; phylum Chordata; class Mammalia; order Rodentia; family Muridae; genus Apodemus; species Apodemus sylvaticus. The sequence goes on along the minus strand of NC_067473.1, from coordinate 104,700,095 downwards.
AATTTTTATTGACTATTTCATGTATTTACATTTCAAATGTTATCCCCTTTCCTGGTTTAGCCTCCAAATCTCCCTCTCCCATTTCCCCTCCCCCATTCTATGAGGCTGCTCTCCTATCAACCCACCCACACATACCTCACAGCCCTGGCATTACCCTACACTGGGGCATAAAGCCTTCATAGGACTGAGGGCTTCTTCTCCCATTGACCAACAAGGCCATTCTCTGCTACATATGCATAGGGCCCTCCATGTGTACTCCTTGGTTGGCAGTTTAGTCCCTGGGAGCTCTAGAGAGTTTGGTTGGTTGATAGTATTGTTCTTCCTATGGGGTTGCAAACCCATTCAGCTACTTCAGTCCTTTAACTGCACTGTTTGGGACTACGTGCTTTAACTGCTCTGTTTGGGACCCAATGTTTGGCTGCAAGCATCTGTCTTTGTATTTGTCAGGCTCTGGCAGAGCCTCTCAGGAGACAGCTATATCAGGTTCCTGTCAGCAAGCAATTCTTAGCATCCACAATAGTATCTGCAATAGTGTTTGGTAACTGTAAATGGGATGGATCCCCAGGTGGGGCAGTCTCTGGCTTTCATTCAGTCTCTACTCCACACTGTGTCTCTGTCTCTCCTTCTGTAGGTATTTTGTTCCCCCTTCTAAGAAGAAAAAATAGTATCCACACTTTGGTCTTCCTTCTTCTTGAGATTCATGTTGTCTGTGAATTGTATCTTGGGTATTCTGAACTTTTGTGCTAATATACATTTATCACTACGTGCATACCATGCGTGTTCTTTTGTAATTGGGTTATCTTGCTCAGTATGATATTTTCTAACTCCATCCATTTGCCTAAGAACTTCATGAATTCATTGTTTTTAATAGCTGAGTAGTGCTCCACAGTGTAAATGTACCACATTTTCTGTATCCTTTTCTCTGTTGAAGGACATCTGAGTTCTTTCCAGATTCTGGCTACTATAAATAAGGCTGCTATGAATATAGGGGCAGTTGTGTCATTGTTATATGTTGGAGCATTTTTTGGGTATATGCCCAGAAGTGGTATAGCTATGTCATCAGGTAATACTATGTCCAATTTTCTGAGGAATGCCACACTGATTTCCAGAGTGGTTGTACCAGCTTGCAATCCCACCAACAATGGAGGAGTGTTCCTCTTTCTCACACTCTTGCCAGAATCTGCTGTCATCTGAGTTTTTGGTCTTAGTCATTCTGACTGGTGTGAGTTAGAATCTCAGGGTTGTTTTGATGTGCATTTCCCTGATGACTAAGGATGTTGAACATTTCTTTAGGTGCTTCTTGGCTGTTTGATATTCCTCAGTTGAATTTTTTTGTTCAGCTCTTTGCCCCATTTCTAGTAGGGTTATTTGATTCTCTGGAGTCTAACTTCTTGAATTTTTTTTTTTAATACATTGGATACTTGCACTATATTGTATGTAGGATTGATAAAGATCTTTTCCCAATATGGTGGTTGCTGTTTTGTCTTATTAACAGTGTCCTTTGGCTTACCGAAACTACAGTTTTATGAGGTCGAATTTGTAGATTGTTGATCTTAGTACATAAGCCATTGGTGTTCTGTTCAGGAAATTTTCCCCTGTGCCCATGTGCTTGACGTTCTTCCCCACTTTCTCTTCTATGGCCTCAAATTTTCATGATTCTTACTTCTATCTTTTGGAACATAAGTTGAAGGCACTATAGATTATTTTAAGTTAAAACTCCCTTTTAAACCCAGCCCTTACCTCTACCTTACTCTATAACTACCCCATGTAATCTAGAAAATTTATGCTTTTCTCTTTTTATTTTTAATTATTATTAAATTATTTATTTGAATTTCTTTTTAAATATATTTTTTTATTTTCTATATTCTTTGTTTACAATCCAAAAGCTTTCCTCTTTCCCAGTTCCCCCCTCCCCATACGTCCCATAAGTCCTCTTCTCTCCATCCATTCTCCTATCTTTCCCCCTCCCTTTTCTCTGTCCTGGTACTTCCCTACAATGCTGGATCAAGCCTTTCCAGAATTAGAGCCTTCTTCTTCCTTCTTCATGGGAATCACTTGATATGCTAATTGTATCTTCAGTATTCAGAGCTTCAGGGCTAATTAATATCCACTTATCAATGATTGCATTCCATGTGTATTCTTTTCATTTAATATCTATATGCTAATGAATGTACAATAATAGTTGTAAGACTTAGAACAAGGGGTTCTGCTACAGTTAAAGACTGCCACTTTACCTTCATGGATGAAATAAGGATTTGTAAATAACTCTAAGGATGCACTGCATTTTCTGGCTCAAAAAATATCAGGATGACTAATATGCCAGTTCCCAGGATTATTCTATAAATTGAATATAATAGCAATAATAACCAGATCAGATGTCAAAAGAACAAATGAAGATATCACAATGAGACAACATGGTTGTATGCCCAAGTATAGCATGGAAACCTTTTAGTAACTTTACTGTCATTATTGCCATACACAATAAACTTCACATATTTAAAATGTGGTATTTGATTAATTTTGACATATGTTAATAGCTATTGAACAATTACAAGTTAGAATGCAATTAAGTACTATACAGGTAGCAGTATATTACTGTTTATGTGTTATGTGTTATATGAGTTATTGGTTTAGAAATTATTTTTAAAAATTAAAATATTTTTGTCATGAAAGAGCTAGTTTGGTAACAGAAACTCTGAATTTCATTTTAAAAAAATTCAATGAATTTTTAAAACTGTACCTTATCATGTGCTATAGCTATGTCCTTATTTTCCCACATCTATCCATACATGACCAATTAAATTAAAGTTAATATAATATACAAATATTATATATTTATGTATATATATATATATATATATATATATATATATATATATATATATATATATATAGAGAGAGAGAGAGAGAGAGAGAGAGAGAGACATACATGCAATGCACACTTGATACCTATCCCAGTCTCTCACTCATTAGAAGTAAAATGTACCAGAAAACAGGAGAATTATTTTATGTTAAATGTCTACTGGAGCAAAAATCCTGATTACTCACCAAAGAACAGACTGAACTACTCTAATCAGTTACTCAGAGAAGTGAGTCTGGTATCACTTTAAGGTATACCACCCTATTATTATAAAAAGTTATTTATGCATTTATCTTCATATAGCATCCTTTTTCTGTTTCACAATCTTTTCTCTGCTACTTGATAGGGCTATGCCAGATAAGGTATCCTTATTTATTTTCACTATAATCAAGGCTAGTTATCAGAGAGTGATTTTCACATTACTATCACAATTTCATACAGGTAAATGTAACAAAAGGACATCAATTCTTGAAGAAGACATGTTTTTGTGTTTTGTTTCCACTAGAGAGAAAATGCATGGCCATGAATAAAATTAAAAATTTTAAAGTGGAGTAATTGATGATTGAGAATTATCTAATTTTAATAATGCAATCAATTTTCTGCTTTAATTTCTTTAAAAGTGTTTGTTTCAATGTTGTTTTATGTTGGTTATTTAATATCTGGGATGCAACCTCTATTTATCTATTTTAGTCTTCTGTAGTCAATTTCTCTGTATATTTTTCAAATTGATTCTCATTGCTGTTCAGCCCTGATGGTTCTATAAAGCATTGGATTTAGCACAAACCCAATTAAAGCCAATCTAATTAGCTATGATTCTTTCTATTCTGGACAAATTGCACTTGTCTTTGTGTAAAATGCACTGCATGAATTCTCTGAAGCCTTCATTCTTTGCAGCATACATTTTCTGTATCTGTTGAAATGTCAGTACTAATATTTTCAAGCCTTTTTATTTTTTCAGAATCCTTTTGTGTATATAAAAAGCATGACTCAATGTTACTCTTCCAGGCTATAGAAAACAAAGAATCTGCTTTGTAACAAAAACAACCCCTTCTGAAAGTGTCCAAGATAATGCCTTCTATGGCAAATGAACAAATAACCAATGAAACTCTCCCCGATTGAGTATTATTAAGCTAAACAGGCTTATTAAGATTCATAAGACAATTAGAGGTGCTAGCTGGATTCTCTTTACTTTTTCTTATGGCTGCCCTCATTAACATCAGTGGAAGCTAGATGCCTTTGGCTATAGGCAAAACATGGCCCATTTTTGAATAAGAATAGCATCTGCAATTATACTAGCTGAGATAAAAAGTAAAAGGCCCATGAATTCGTATGCTTCAGAGCATAATATTATTAGCAGATGGTGCCAGAAAGTTTCTGTCAGGCATGACGACTCACTAATGGACAGGTGCATCAGAACAATTTTCTTTTGGCCTCCTTCCTCATAATGTCCCAAACACACACAGGATAGCAAAACGAAGGGGACATTTGCATTATACAAGAAAATGTCCTCACGTAACTTAACCATAATGAGGGCTGAGGCTTCTAACCCATACTGAATATTTCCACAAAATATTGAATAATTGAAACCAACAGCAACTGCTTATCCTCCACCTTCACACAGACTACACGCCATCTTCATCTTGACCTGGCAATATTTTTTTTAATGCAGTTATAGAGAATGGAATTATGGGAAAGCAGGAGAAAATGTCAAGAAATTGTACTTTAGAAAATTCTACACTTAAAGTTAAAAAACCATGAAATAGCTAGTGGTTTCTTTGTACTGAAATCTACAGAACAAGAGACTCATGAGATAATAGTTCAGTGGGTAAGAGCACATGCTATTCCTGCAGAGGGTCTGGTCTCAAAATTCTATGACAGGCTGCTCATGTCTGTTTGTAAATTCCGCTCCAGGGCATCCATGGAGTGCTTGTGGAGTCTGTAAGCACCGTCACAAAGAGAAACATGTACACATACACATAAATAAAAATAAAATCCTGAAAAAAATAAATAGTAGCAATTTCTATAGTTGAATTAGGCCATAAGACAGAGTTATATAGATAGTACTGTACTGTACATGAATTAAAATGGAATATGAAAAATTGAATTTTTCTGCATACATATAACATAAAATCCTATTATAGTATATAAAGGGGGAACAAATTTATTATGTATATATACATAATATGTATGTATGGACAGATGTGAGTCTAGACACAGATCTGCTATGATATAGGAATGTTAATATTCTCAAGGATTATTACTCTCTGATAATGTTTATTGAAATGAAAATATTATGTTGTTTATTAGTTAGTCACATTCGTTGTTTTGAGACAGGGTCCTATGCATTGCAGCCTGTCCTTAAACTTCTACTTTGCAGAGGGCAAAATAGGATTCCTGATTATTTCTTCACCACTAAAGACCTTGTATTATAGAAGTTGACTACAACTAGTTATGTCTTCATTTAAGGTTTTTAACACTCTGAAAAGGGTTTCAATGTATATTTTACTTTAAATAATATTACTTTTCAGTTAAAGAATTTTATTTTAAATATTACCATGCCATGTGGTTTGTATTTAGAAAAATCTCCTTTTAAGTGAAAATAGATTCTTTCCTTACACAATCCATTCCAACCAGAGTTTCTCACTGCTCCACACCACCAGCCTACCTCTCCTACAGATACACTCCTCCTCCATCTACCATAAGAAACAAACAAAATGCCAAGAGAGAACTACCTAACACAACAAGATAAAATACCTTATGTCAAGGTGAAAGCCCTCAGACTTAAGATGGGACAAGGCAGTCATACAAGGGGAAAAGAGTGCCAAAAGCAGGGAAAAAAGTAAAAAAACACATCCAGTTCCCCAGTTAAAATTTCCACTAAGCTAACATTCACAACAATACACAGAGCACATGCTGTAGACTCCTGCAGGCAGCTTAGTTACCACTTCAGTCTCCATAAGCCCATAAGTGTCCAGGTTAGTTGATTCTGAGGGCCTTATTTTTATGGTATTCTCCATTCCCACTGACTTCTATGATCTTTCTGTCCCTTCTTCCACAGGGTTCCCTGAGAACCAAGGGAACCCTATAGAGACCTCCAATTATTCTCTCTCCATATAACATCTGGCTCTGGGTCTCTGCATCATTCCCCATTTGCTCCAGGAGAAAACTGCTTGTGAAGACAACTGCACAAGGCACAAATCTATGAACACAGCAGACATGCCAGTTATTTTGTTTATTTTTTTAAAGACCAATTGTGTTTATCTTTAATCAGTCTCCAGTTCTTAGTAATCTAAACAGTGTGGGGCATGCATTCCCTCACACAGAGTGGGCCTCATGTTGAATCTGACATTGGTTGGCCATTCTCACAAGCTAAGAGCCTCTATTGTCCCAGCACCTCTTTCAGGCAGGACTAATTTCAAATCAAAAGATTGTTGACTGTGATGGCATCCAGGTTTTTCTTCACACACCAAAGAGACTAGAATGAGGACCTGAAGGCTCTATGCTAACACCACCTTGCCTTCCCCACCTTTAAAGAGTATAGTTGAAGTTGTCCTTGGCAATGAGGCTCTATTATCAAAAAGCAATCCTCTGTCTTAGCATCAGCCTAGGGTGTGTTGGAACATATTCCAAAGAATGACCCACAGTAAACCTTGCCTTGGGGAACAGTGAGAGATGCTCCGTGAGAAACCAGAGGGCCTTTAAAGTCAAGTGCATTTTGTTCCCTGAATTGTTCTTGGGTATTATTTCCTGCCTCCTGTGACAAAAATTTACATTCAATACATAAGGCATGTTTATTCCTGGATGTCAGATCATAGCTATAGACCATAATTTGGGTCTATACTCTGATTTCAGTGTACCCTGAATCTGGATACAAAGTTCTTCCTTGCCCTCATAACTTCTTAGATAGAATCAACTTTAGTGTCAGGCAACTATGTTTAAATTTATCTGCCATAAGAAAGTTCTGACAAAGAGCTGTTCTGTTAATATTTAGAATGTGCTTACTGGCATTTATTTACATGGTTTTGATCACAATTTTCTGATCTTGAATAATCTTCCTTGGATCATTACTTTCTTTATTACATTCCTGTATAATAATATACTGAAACTGAATTAAGACTGTCTTCAGCATTAGAATGTTCTCCAGCCTATTTTTTCAGGTTCTTAGATCCCAGGTCCAACAGGGAAGATCTGCATAGGTCAAGCTGAAAAGTCAACAGGTTGTTTGGGGATCTGCATAGACCGGTTGGCCAAAAACTCTAGCAAAGATAAGATTGTCCCACAATGGGTAGCCTTGCTGGCTACAAAAGGTAATCAGTTCAGACTCCTTATGCCCTATTAATAGAAGTCTTCATTAGGATCTCTCTCATAGATTCCAGAAAGTTTACACTGTACAAGGTTTTCATATCACCTGTCAAATGCCGCCTAATTCCAGCTGTCTTTCTCTGAACTTTCTGCTATCCCATCTCACCATCCCCCAACCCCCATTCCCATCACCACCCACTGCTAGTTTACTCTCCAAAATATCTATTCTATTTCCCCTTTTCCAGATGATACTTACGTCCCTGGTGGAACCCAACTCCTTACCTAACCTCTCTGGAGCTAAAGATTGTAGTTTTGCAATTAATGGCCAATATCTACTTATAAGTGAATACATACTATATTTGTCTTTCTGAATTTGGATTACCTCACTCAGAATGATTTTTTTTCCAGTTTCATCCATCTGCCTACAAATTTCTTAATGTTATTCCTTTGTCAGTTGAGTGATCTTACATTGTATAAATGCACTATATTTTCTTTATCCATTCTTTGGTTAAGGGAGGGACATCTAGGTTGTTTCCAGTTTCTGGTTATTATGAATTAAGACATTATGGGCACAGTTATACAAGTGTCTTTGGGAGTGGATAGAGTATCATTTGAATACTCAAGAGTGGTATAGCTGAGCATTTTAGGTAGACTGAATCCCAGTTTTAGGAGAAACAGTCATGTAGACTTCTGTAGTATGTACAAGTTTGCATTCCCACCAGCAATGGAAAGGTGTCCCACAGCTCCATTTATGTTCCTGATCTTAACAATTCTGATAGTTATATGATGGAATCTCAAAGTTTTGTTCGGTATTTCCTTGATGGTTAAGAAAATTGAACATTTTTTAGGTGTTTCTCAGTCTTTTGAGATTTCTAAATTGAGAATCCTCTCTTTAGCTCTGAACCCAATTTTTAATTGATTTATATGGATATTTTTTTACATTTACTTTCTTTAGTTTTTTATGTAATTTGTATATTAGCTCTCTCTTGAATGTGGAGTTGGTGAAACTCTTTCATATTGTGTAGGCTGCTTCACATTCTGGTTTGTCCTGTGGCTGATGCCCTTTGTCTTACAGAGTTTTCAGTTTCTTGGGGTTCCCTTTATTAGTTGTTTATCTTAGTGCCTACACTGTAACTCTTCTGTACAGAAAGACACTTCCTGTGCCAGTCCATTCAAGCCTATTCCCAACTTTCTTCTATTAAGTTTAGTGGCTCTAGGCTTACATTGAGGTCTTTAGATAAATAACTATTCTTATTATTCTACATGTAGCCAAAGAATTTGAGTAGTACCATCAATGGAGATACTGTATTTTTTCCCAGTGTGTATTTATGGCCTCTTTATCAAAAATCAGATCTCCATAGGTGTGTGGATTTATGTGTGGGTCTTCAATAATACAATTTCATTGTTCACTGTAAAAAAAAAATCCCTATCTGTTTTTAAGCCAATACCTTGCAATTAAAAAAAATCTATAGCTTTGTAGTGGCATTTGAAATCTGAAATGGTAACACCTCTGGAAGTTCTTTTATAAATCATGGAGTGATTTAACTATCCTGTATTTAGTGTGTTGCCATATGAAGTTGAAAATTGTCAAGATTTTTTTAAATGTGTTGATATATTGATGGGGTTTGCATTCAATATGTAGATTGCTTTCTGGTAGAACAGCCACTTTTACTGTGTTAATCCTACTGATTCATGAGCCCTGTTTTTGTTTGTTTGTTTGTTTCTTTTCTGTTTTTTTGATCTTCTAATATCTTCAATTTCTTTCTCTAAAGCCTTGATGTATTTATCATACTATGCTTTTACCTGCTTAGTGAGAGTAACCCCAAGGTTTTTTGCATTAATGGAGGATTGTATGGAAGCTGTTATTTCCATGATTTCTTTCTAAGTCCATTTATCAATTTTATATAGGAAGTCTACTTTTTCTTGTCTTTTTTCCTTTTCTCTTTTCTTTTTTGAATTAATCAATCTAGTATCCAGGCACTTTGCTGAAAGTGTTTACACTCTACCAAGAGTTCCCTGGTAGAAATTTTAAGGTCACTTACATATATTATTAAATCATCTAAATATATAACACACTTGACCTCTTACTTTCCAAATGGTATCATTTTGATCTACTTTAATTGTCTTATTATATTCTCTAAAACCTCAAAGTCTATATTGAATGGACATGGAGAAATGGACAAGTATGTTTTATTCCTGAGTTTAGTGTAATTTATTTGAAATTATTTCCATTTAATTTGATGTTGGCAGTAGGCTTATTGTAAATTGTCTTTATTATATTTAGATATGTCCCTATTTCTAATCTCTGCATTATTTTTTTCATGAACAGGTGTTGGATTTTACTAAAGGCTTTTTCAGCATTTAATGAAGCTAATATGTACTTTTGTTGTTATTGTTAGTTTTGGATCATTCTTAAATATGTTGATATGATTATATGTATTTCTTCCCTATCTTTTGTTAGGTCCTTGCTTGGTTTCTGATTCTTTTAATTTAGATATTTCTCTCAAGAGTTTTACTTAGTTTAGAAAATGTTTGTCTGTCTTGTTGACTTTCTCAAAGAACCAATTCCTTGTTTTGATTATTTCTTACTATATCCTCCTGCATGTGCTTACTTCTCAGTGTTCTACAGCTTTCGTGTGTACTGTAAAGTTGCTAGATAGAGATCTTTCGAACTTTTTTCATGTAGTCATTCAGTACTTAAACTTTCCTCTTAGCTCCTCTTTTCTTGTGTTCCATAAACATATTTATGCTATGTTTTAATTTTCACTGCATCCTAGATCACTGTGCTATGTTTATACTGTTCATATATACCTGTGATAAAAAGTAATTAATAACTAGTTTCAAGAGATTATTACTGCTTACTAACAGGAAAAATAATAATAAATTATAAATCTGTGTGAATATTTTCAATATTTATATGTAAATATATTATTCTGGATGTGTGATTATTTTATCTCTATTGATAAGAACATCTTCATCTAATGTTAATTCACTAAGAAGTTGAATTAGATTTCTGAAAAATCTACCTGTTGATTTTTCAGAAAGAAAATAACCTGCCTAAAATGGTTTGGCATAGATGGTTCCTGACATAGATGGTTGGACGCAGTTAAAGTATCTTTGACAAAATCTTTTATATGAATATTGTGATTGGAACTTGTTTGTTCCATTGTTATTTTTCCTGGTATTTCCTTTATATTTTTGTAAATGTAGATTCTATTGGATGCTTTCACCCACATAAACCCATTTTTTTTTATTCGATATAATTTATTTACATTTCAAATGATTTCCCCTTTTCTAGCCCCCCCACTCCCCGAAAGTCCCGCAAGCCCCCTTCTCTTCCCCTGTCCTCCCACCCACCCCTTCCCACTTCCCCGTTCTGGTTTTGCCGAATACTGTTTCACTGAGTCTTTCCAGAACCAGGGGCCACTCCTCCTTTCTTCTTGTACCTCATTTGATGTGTGGATTATGTTTTGGGTATTCCAGTTTTCTAGGTTAATATCCACTTATTAGTGAGTGCATACCATGATTCACCTTTTGAGTCTGGGTTACCTCACTTAGTATGATATTCTCTAGCTCCATCCATTTGCCTAAGAATTTCATGAATTCATTGTTTCTAATGGCTGAATAGTACTCCATTGTGTAGATATACCACATTTTTTGCATCCACTCTTCTGTTGAGGGATACCTGGGTTCTTTCCAGCATCTGGCAATTACAAATAGGGCTGCTATGAACATAGTAGAACATGTATCCTTATTACATGGTGGGGAGTCTTCTGGGTATATGCCCAGGAGTGGTATAGCAGGATCTTCTGGAAGTAAGGTGCCCAGTTTTCGGAGGAACCGCCAGACTGATTTCCAGAGTGGTTGTACCAATTTGCAACCCCACCAGCAGTGGAGGAGTGTTCCTCTTTCTCCACACCCTCTCCAACACCTGCTGTCTCCTGAATTTTTAATCTTAGCCATTCTGACTGGTGTAAGATGAAATCTTAGGGTTGTTTTGATTTGCATTTCCCTAATGACTAATGAAGTTGAGCATTTTTTAAGATGCTTCTCCGCCATCCGAAGTTCTTCAGGTGAGAATTCTTTGTTTAACTCTGTACCCCATTTTTTAATAGGGTTGTTTGGTTTTCTGGAGTCTAACTTCTTGAGTTCTTTATATATATTGGATATTAGCCCTCTATCTGATGTAGGATTGGTGAAGATCTTTTCCCAATTTGTTGGTTGCCGATTTGTCCTCTTGATGGTGTCCTTTGCCTTACAGAAACTTTGTAATTTTATGAGGTCCCATTTGTCAATTCTTGCTCTTAGAGCATACGCTATTGGTGTTCTGTTCAGAAACTTTCTCCCTGTACCGATGTCCTCAAGGGTCTTCCCCAGTTTCTTTTCTATTAGCTTCAGAGTGTCTGGTTTTATGTGGAGGTCCTTGATCCATTTGGATTTGAGCTTAGTACAAGGAGACAAGGATGGATCAATTCGCATTCTTCTGCATGCTGACCTCCAGTTGAACCAGCACCATTTGTTGAAAAGGCTATCTTTTTTCCATTGGATGTTTTCAGCCTCTTTGTCGAGGATCAAGTGGCCATAGGTGTGTGGGTTCATTTCTGGATCTTCAATCCTGTTCCATTGATCCTCCTGCCTGTCACTGTACCAATACCATGCAGTTTTTAACACTATTGCTCTGTAGTATTGCTTGAGGTCAGGGATACTGATTCCCCCAGATTTCCTTTTGTTGCTGAGAATAGTTTTAGCTATCCTGGGTTTTTTGTTGTTCCAGATGAATTTGATAATTGCTCTTTCTAACTCTGTGAAGAATTGAGTTGGGATTTTGATGGGTATTGCATTGAATCTGTATAGTGCTTTAGGCAAAATGGCCATTTTAACTATATTGATTCTGCCGATCCATGAGCATGGGAGGTTTTCCCATTTTTTGAGGTCTTCTTCCATTTCCTTCTTCAGAGTCGTGAAGTTCTTGTCATACAGATCTTTCACATGTTTGGTAAGAGTCACCCCAAGATACTTTATACTGTTTGTGGCTATTGTGAAGGGGGTCATTTCCCTAATTTCTTTCTCAGCCTGCTTATCCTTTGAGTATAGGAAGGCCACTGATTTGCTTGAGTTGACTTTATAACCTGCCACTTTGCTGAAGTTGTTTATCAGCTGTAGGAGCTCTCTAGTGGAGTTCTTTGGGTCACTTAGGTAGACGATCATGTCGTCTGCAAATAATGATAGTTTGACTTCTTCCTTTCCAATTTGTATCCCTTTGACCTCCTTATGTTGTCGAATTGCCCGAGCTAGTACCTCAAGTACAATATTGAAAAGATAAGGAGAAAGGGGGCAGCCTTGTCTGGTCCCTGATTTCAGTGGGATTGCTTCAAGTTTCTCTCCATTTAGTTTGATGCTGGCTACCGGTTTGCTGTATATTGCTTTTACTATGTTTAGGTATGGGCCTTGAATTCCTGTTCTCTCCAAGACTTTAAGCATGAAGGGATGCTGAATTTTGTCAAATGCTTTTTCAGCATCCAATGAAATGACCATGTGGTTTTGTTCTTTGAGTTTGTTTATGTAGTGGATTGTATTGATGGATTTCCGTATATTGAACCAACCCTGCATTCCCGGGATAAAGCCTACTTGATCATGGTGGATGATCGTTTTGATGTGTTCTTGGATTCGGTTGGCAAGAATTTTATTGAGTATTTTTGCATCGATGTTCATAAGGGAAATTGGTCTGAAGTTCTCTTTCTTTGTTGGATCTTTGTGTGGCTTTGGTATCAGCGTAATTGTGGCTTCGTAGAAGGAATTGGGTAGTGTTCCTTCTGTTTCTATTTTGTGGAATAGTTTGAAGAGTATTGGTGTTAACTCTTCTTTGAAGGTCTGGTAGAATTCTGCACTGAAGCCATCTGGTCCTGTGCTTTTTTTGGTTGGAAGACTTTCTATGACTCCTTCTATTTCTTTAGGCATTATGGGACTGTTTAGATGGTCTAGTTGGTCCTGATTTAATTTTGGTATTTGGTATCTGTCAAGGAAATTGTCCATTTCCTCCAGATTCTCCAGTTGTGTTGAGTATAGGCTCTTGTAGTAGGATCTGATGATTTTTTGGATTTCCTCAGTTTCCGTTGTTATATCTCCCTTTTCATTTCTAAGTTTGTTAATTTGGATACTTTCTCTGTGCCCTTTGGTCATTCTGGCTAAGGGTTTATCTATCTTGTTGATTTTCTCAAAGAACCAGCTCCTGGTATTGTTGATTTTTTGTATGGTTCTCTTTGTTTCTACTTGATTGATTTCGGCCCTGAGTTTGATGATTTCCTGCCTTCTACTCCTCCTGGGCGAAATAGCTTCTTTTTGTTCCAGGGCTTTCAGGTGTGTCATTAAGCTGGTAATGTATGCTCTCTCCATTTTCTTTTTGGAGGCACTCAGGGCTATGAGTTTTCCTCTTAGCACTGCTTTCATTGTGTCCCATAGATTTGGGTATGTTGTGTTTTCATTTTCATTATCTTCTAAAAAGTCTTTAATTTCTTTCTTTATTTCTTTATCAAAAGTGAAAATGTGTATAGGGAATACTTTCTTCTTAATTCATGGAGTCAACTCTTAGAGAAGTATAATAGAAACCTCTGCCTGGGGATAAAAACACTATTCAAAGAATCCATGATAATCTGTCCAAGTACATTTCTATTGTTGGTAACCACCAGGACTTGTAATTAACAGCTTGGCATCCCTTGAACTCTCATGGCCTTTCCTGAAGACTTTGTGTAGGCTCTGTTTTTTTTTTTTTTTTTATTACAACAAATTACCACTAAACTTGAGTATGTTAATTTCCTTCATTTGTTGGTTTAATTCTACTGCTATATTTGCCAAGCATTGAGCACATAATAGAACCACACTATCTGAAGTTTGAGAAAGAAAAACAGAACTAGCACTGATTTTCTTTTCTCCTTTACTATTCCATTCATGCTGCCTTATCATGTTCAGAATGGCTTAAATAAAAAACTCAGGAGAAAACAGGTGCTGGTGAGGATATAGAGAAAGAGGAACACTCCTCCACTGCTGGTGGAGTTGCAAATTGGTACAACCACTCTGGAAATCAGCCTGGCTGTACCTCAGAAAACTGGGCATGTCGTTCCCAGAGGACTCTGCCATACCACTCCTGGGCATATACCCAGAGTATTCCCCAGCATGTAATAGGACACATGCTCCACTAAGTTCATAGCAGCCCTATTTATAATAGCCAGAAGCTGGAAAGAATCCAGGTGTCCCTCAACAGAGGAATGGAAACAAAAACTGTGGTATATATACAAATGAAGTACTTTTCAGCTTTAGAAACAATGAATTCATGAAATTCTTAGGCAAATGGATGGAGCTGGAGAACATCATACTAAGTGAGGTAACCCAATCTCAAAAGATCAATCATGGTATGCACTCACTGATAAGCAGATATTAGCCTAGAAACTTAGAATAGCCAAATCATAATCCACATATCAAATGATATCCAAGAAGAATGGAGGAATAGCCCCTGGTTCTAGAAAATCTCAGTGCAGCAGTATAGGGAACAGGGAAGTGGGGAGGGGTGGATGGGGGAACAGGGGGAGGGAAGAGGGCTTATGGGACTTTCAGGGAGTGGGGAGCCAGGAAAGGGGAAATTGGTTGAAATATAAATAAAAATATATCAAATTTAAAACAAGATAGAGGTTTGTAAAGACAAATTAAATATAAAGGTTTTTTATTTAAAAAAAAAGAAAAGGAATTTTCAGAAATCCCCAGTTCATATTCTTTTTTTTTTTTTTAGGAACATCTTTCTTTATTTTTTTCTTTTTGTTTATTCGATATATTTTTTATTTACATTTCAAATGATTTCCCCTTTTCTAGACCCCCACTCCCTGAAAGTCCCATAAGCCCCCTTCCCTCCCCCTGTTTTCCCACCCAACCCTTCCCACTTCCCTGTTCTGGTTTTGCCCTATACTGCTTCACTGAGTCTTTCCAGAACAAGGGGCTACTCCTCCGTTCTTCTTGTACCTCATTTGATGTGTGGATTATGTTTTGGGTATTCCAGCTTTCTAGGTTAATATCTGCTTATTAGTGAGTGCATACCATGATTCATCTTTTGAGTCTGGGTTACCTCACTTAGTATGATGTTCTCGTGCTCCATCCATTTCCCTAAGAATTTCATGAATTCATTGTTTCTAATAGCTGAATAGTACTCCATTGTGTATATATACCACATTTTTTGCATCCACTCTTCCCAGTTCATATTCTAACACACATATCAAGAGGTTCATAACATCCTGTAACTCCAATTCCAAGACATCATTCCCCCTTCCTCCACAGGCACACACATTCACATACATGCATCACACAGACACTTGCATATTAAAATAAATAACCATTTCATAAAATCCTATATTTGGGGGCCTGGAGAGATGACTTAACAACTAAAAGCATTAACTGTTCTTCCAGTTGACCTGGCTTCAATGCCGAACACCACCAAAATAGACTTTTAAGACTACTTATAATTGCAGTTTGTGGATATTTAACACTTGTCTTCTGAGCTCCTTGGGCACCAGACACAGAACTGCTCCACAAACATATATTCAGAAAAATATTCACTCACCTATAATAATAGTTAAATGAATCTTAAAATAATGTTAATAATGTATATTTTTTAATCAGGGGGAATATATCTATATGGCAAAACATGAATCTTCTAGTTTATTTCAGCTACCAATCCTTCTTCCATTCTCAGTTAATGCACATCACACATTTTATTTCTTCAGGTGATTTTTGCAAGATTCTAAGGAGCATGTACATAAGACAAGTATGCAGCCATAGCAGTGTCTTCCTAAAAACTGTTCCAAAATTCCTTGATTGATTCAATGAGAAATTATATGGTTATTTTTTTTGCAAGTCACTAATACAAATTATAGAAGAAAATATTTTATGCTAATAATCTTGGGATTAATGAAGACATTGTGGGACAGACAGCCATTCAAGGAAGCTTGGTGGGTAGACCGGGTTGAGACCCGGAAACTCACACCTGACATGGTAGGTCCCTGGCAAATTCCTGGCCTGGAACATGTGCCACACTTCCTACATAAGGAAACATGACCTATGGTCATATAGGCCCAGAACAGAGTTCTCCATGCTAATGAGGTACCTAAAGGCCCTGAAAGCTTAGCTAATAAGTTTCCTTTTCCAGACATTCCTCCCTGCAAAAGGCATCTAATCTCAGATCCACCCTGAGAAGTTGGTACTGAACAGTGCTGGAAGCATCTATTTTCCACTATGAAAATTCAATAAATAGTTTAGAATCATGAACTGTCTCTTTTAGCAACATCTACCATGGGAAGTTTGGAGAAGGATTTATACTCTGGAGCTGTTGCTTAATTCTCCCATAAAAGGCCTCTGCAGGCTAGATGTCATGCTGAGCCATCTTCAGCCCCTGGAGTCTGTTCCCAACTCCTCCCGACTCACCAACCCCTGAATGTCCAGGACTTTGGGAGCCCCAGTTCCAGCCCCATCCTGGGCCAGTGGACCCAGTACATGTTGTTCCCCACTTCTCTGTATAGATTTCCAGTGGTGACTGGGGACCAGGAAAACAGAAAATACCAGCTTCTGTATTCCTTCATCTCAGATTGTGTATTCCCACCCTGTAAGTGAGATCTCTAAGTGCTTCTCAGAAGCCCAGTGCCTTCCCTGGCAGCAATGTAGGATAAGAGCAGTCAAGCTCCCTGCTTTTCATCTCCCAAGTTCCTGTGCCCCCGTGGGAGACCAACGGGACACTATGAATATGTAAAGCTTGAGACAAAGTTCTCAGTTAGAACGTAATAGACCTCATATTATAATATATAAAGGCACAGGAAAAGATTTAACCCAGGTCTGAATATGTCAGCAAAGAACTGAGAAAGAAAAAACAGCTGTCTCTAAAACAGGGTTGTAAAGTTTCTGTGATAAGGATGACAAACAGTAAATGAAACAATGAAGACAACAAAACTGTAAATGTGACTGACTACAGTTTCTTTTGTGGTTCTTCGGGACATTCTTAAAAGAATATACTTCCCTGTTATAGAAGCAGTGAGGAGACCATGATGGGTCAGGATGTGAATATAAACTGGGAAGAAATAGACTTGGATATGGAACTGATGATATGAACTCATAATAATACTCTTGCTGAGACTGCAAGTAAGTTTTAACATTTAAACTGGGCAGTTTACAACAGCCAGTGACTCAAACTCAAAAAGGATCAAATGTCTCTTTGCTCAGAAACTCTCCTCTCTCTCCCTCTCCCTCTCTCCTTCTCTGTCTCTCTGTCTCTCTTTCTCTCTCTTTCTCTCTTTCTCTCTCTCTTTCTCTCTCTCTCTCTCTCTCTCTCTCTCTCTCTCTCTCTCTCTCTCACACACACACACACACACACACACACACACATTTAATTAAAAATAAAATGTATTTTTTAAAAACTATCAAAGAAATAATTGTTGTGTTAATTCCAGGGGAAGACCGCCTCTGTCACTCCCAGATTTTTACAGTTGCCTATAGTATTTCTTGCTTTTGGAATCCAGTCTGGCATGTTCATTAGCTCATGTTAGGACATTCATGTGGATGAAAAATGGAGAACTATAAATGATATAATTAGTGTTATCTAAGAAATGGGCCACCAGACCCAGACATTATTGTGGATGTTAGGAAGTGCTTGGTGATGGAAGCCTGCTATGGCTGTCTCTGGAGAGGCTCTGCCAAAGCCTGACAAATATGGAGGCAGATGCTCAGTTTCCCTGATGGAGGGGTTAGAGAAGGGACTGAAGGAGCTGAGGGGATTTGCAGTCCCACAGAGGGAGCAACAGTGTCAACAAGCCAAACCACCTGAGCTCCAGGGACTAGACCACCAACCAAAGAAAACACATGCAGGGATCCTTGGCTCTGGCTGGGTATGTGGCAGAAGATGGTCTTGTTGGACATCAGTGGGAGGAGAGGCCCTTGGGACTGAGCGTCTTTAATGCCCCTGTGTAGGGGAATGCCAGGGCAGGAGGAGAGGAGTGGGGAGGCAGGTGGGGAAGAAGGGATGGGATAGGGGGGTTCCAAAGGGGAGACATGTAAAAAGAAAAACGTTAGAAATGTAAATAAAGAAAAAATCAAAAAAATTAAAAAAAAAAGAAATGGGAAAAAACTTTCAGAGAGAATAACATGGAGCTAGAAGATCAGTGAAAGCAAAGGAAAGAAAGAACTTCAAACAACAATTGAACTCTCAAAGTTGGAAATTAAAAGTAGGAAGTCGAGGATGAGAATTCATGTTCTTACCCACAACAGATACCTACTTATGGTTTCGTGGATCTCATAATGGCCATTTCAGCAAATAAAATGTACAATGTAAATTTGTCAGTGCACATGTGTAAATGATTTGATAGTGAGTCATTTGGAATTCTTGTAAACATTCTATTTCAGAGGGAGCAGATACTGCTGAGTGGAATCTAAGATGGGACATTTTGTGGCTTTGATTGTTTGTTGAGCAGAACAAAAACAAGAGAAATTAAGACTGAAGAGGTCAATTTAACCTTTGAATACCATGAGCTCTTAAGAGGATAGCATAAAAAAAGGAACAGTAGGTGTGCACACAGGAAAGTTTCTAAGATAATTGGTGATAAATTAATGAGAGAAGAATTTCACTGAACTTTCAAAGCACAATGGAAGTATCTCAGAATTTGTAGACTTAGATATTGAATGCTAAGACATGTGTTAAAATTAATATTTAAACTGTGGCCATGGATGGCTGTGTAAGCCAAAGCCACTGAAACACTAATGGTTAAAACACACACACACACACACACACACAAACACACAAACACACACACACACACACCAAATGAGATTGCTGAATCAGAGAGGACAGAACATTTTGGTTGAAACAAGAGTTGCTAAAATTATATTATCTCCTGGTTAGGGTCACTTATAGTAATTTGTGGCACAGACAGGAAATTCTGTAATTTAATCATTCTGTTAAAAGACAACATCTGATTCTACAATGCTTTGGTATTCTTTATAAGAATTGTAGAAGCTTTGTCTTATTACTTGTTTTTTAAAATATTATTTATGTTATTTTATGTTAGTGTTTTGCCTGCATGCATGTCTGTGCATCAAACAATGTGCATACCTGGTGCACATAGGGAGCAGAAAAAGGTGTAAGATTCCCTGGAACTGGAGTTACAGAGAGTTGTGTAATTCCATATAGATATCGGGAATTTAATCTAGATCCTATGAAGATCAGCTAGTTAGATAACCATAGAACCATTTCTCAGATACCTAGATAGGTTTTTATACAAATATTTAACAGACAGCAACTATCACTTTTAGTTTTTTACAAGTTAGTGTATCCATGTGTTAGAGTCCAGGGTAATGGAGTAATAAACACAGTTGCAAGCAGTATGTGGACATGGATTCTCTCTGCTGACAAGAATGACTGAAGAATCATTATTGCAAGTGATCTTAATCTCAGTCAGCTTCAGTTTCTTGTTATGTGAAGATGATCACAAGGGCAGACACTATTGATTGCTTACTGAACAGCACTGCTCAATCCTATTATTTCTAGCACACAGATTCAATTCCCCACAATACGGATCAAATGAATAAAATACTTATGTTTCTGGGCTCCCTCACATCTGAGGTTTGGCTAGATCTCTCAATCACTCCAGCTATTCTTATAAAGTATATAGGTATTTTCTAGCAGTAGATGGGTGCTACAATAAACAGGGAGTGTAGACATCTCATTTATAATAGTGACTTCACCGTCATTGCATTTATACTTACTAATGAAATTAATACTGTTTTCTTGGATTATAATTGGTGGGGTTTTCAATTTATTTAATTTTTTAGAATATTTTGTATTAATGAATATTATATTTACATCATTTCTTCTCATCTCCACCCTCCATTCCCCCACTGCTCAAGTTTATGATCTTGATGATCTTGTATTCTTTAACAATAATTGTTGCTTACAAACATATTTATGCTCATAAATACAACACACTGAAATCATTTAGTATTGCTCATGTTTTTGATTGATCCCTTAGGACTGTCTGGCCTATCAGGTGCCTTGTCCCTTTAAACATCTTTCTCCCGAACTCCACCACCTTCATTTGCTCTTCTTTTATGAGTAAAGCCTATGAGGATCTTCCATGCAATCTGGGATGTCAATTGGTGTCATATTTTTAAGGCCAGTTTAGGCAGCCATATTACTGAGGCTTCACAGGTGCTTCCCTCTAATATATAGAAGACATTATCTTACAGATGACTTCTTGTTCTGTTCCTCTGGCTCTTTCTTACACACTTTTGTGTAAATCATCTGTAAAGTTTTTCAGCCTCTCCATACTGTTTTCCACAAGGTATGTACACATATTGACTTCCATTTACCATGTGTGAGGTGTTATTTTTCTCAGGGTAGGAATGTAGCTCAATTGGTGGGAGGTTTAACTTACAGAAAGTACATGGAAGCACAAGGCTTCCCATGCACTTGGGAGGTGAAGGTAAGATCAGCATTTCAAAGTCACCCTCAGTGACATAGTAAGGGTGAAGAGAGCCTTGGCTATGTAAGATCTTAGACTGTTGATTTATTTGACAGTTGATATGAAATATGTTACTTTATATAGTCATTGTAGCTGCTGTGGGCTTATATCTCACTAATATTGTTTTGATTCAGATTTCCTTAATGATTATAAATTGAATATTTTTATACTTATTGGTCATTTAGGTATTTTCTTTGTTAACATCTATTTATTATGTTCACCAATGTATATGCCAGATTATTAGCATTACTGTAGTTGATATGAGGTTGTCTGAGTTCTTTATATATACAAGTTAGTAGTCACATGTGAGGTACATGATTGAAAATAGTTGTCCAATTCTGTATCTTACTTGTTTAGTCAGATGATTATTTCCTTCATTGTACAAAATGTCTTTAGTTTGGCATATTATTGTAATGGTGTGTGTGTTTGTGTGTGTGTGTGCAATGGTATGTGTGTTTGAGCTTCTGTATGTGTTCATCTGCGTATTTATGCATGTGCATGCATATGTGTGCAACTAGAAATGATTTGGAAAGACTGAGATAGACATCCTTGATTACATGTTTCAGTTACTTTTCATCTTTTTTTTTTGAGACAGCAACTCTCAGAGAAACAGAATGGCACCAATTGTGCTACAGTGGTGGCCGGTGTGCCCCAGGGAGCCACCTGCCATACCATGTACCTGCATGCATGGTTTTTATGTGGCTGAATACAAGCACAGGTTACCATATTTGTGTGGATATCACTTTATTGAATGAGTATTCTCTCCTACATTCTGTGATAGTCTTGATTACACATATAAGTTGATTCAGAATTGCCTAGATTGATAAAACAACTTTTCATTGCATAAATGAAAGTCTTCTGTGTTACAACTTTATGTCTAATGTAATAAATATACTAATTCCTTGATCTATTGAAAATGTTGTTGTTTACTTGGGAGGTCATGAAGTTGATATTAGTTGGAAATTGCTTTATGCCAGTATTCCCTTTAGGGAATATACAGGATTTCATATATTCTTACTACCTTACTACTTACCTTACTACCATTATTTTCTGTTTTCTGGTTGTCCTTATATGACTACTCTGTCCGACCATACTTTTCACACTGTGATACTCTATGACCACGAGAATCATGAGCCAATTTGAGTATTTCTCTTCTCTAAGTTGCACTCACATTATTATTTGTTTATGTACTTGTACTCATCTATTATATAATTATAGATGTTTATAATGATGGTATTCTTAGTGTTTTCTCAAAATGAATAATCGTTTCAAATGATGGATGGATACAGTATATGTATACACATACTGAAACTTAATGCTATAAAAAGTATATATTTATATATATATATATTTTACTCAGAAGTATATATTGTTGGTAACATCTAAATAGAATATCCCTTATGACAAAACAGAAGGTATAAGCACTTTACTTTTATAGTCTTTGAATAGTGCCTTGAATGAATATGATTTTGGTGTTTTGATAACTTATAAAAAATGTGGATCTATTACAGATTATGAACAGATAATTGAAAATTGTCCATAGCAACTAAGCCCTAAAAATATGATAAGTGAAATGCCTTTACAATGGATTAGTTGATGCATTATATGTAGTATCTTACTTAATGCCAAACTTAGTGTCTTAAACATGGTAGGAAAGCACCGACAATATCACCAAATTACAACAGTATTTTCATTAGCCATTCTTTGTTAAGATATCACACTACCTACAGTCAAGAATTATAATCAAAGCAATAAAGCTATTTAAATAAAAAAGATTTTAAGCTGAACTAGTAGTATATATTTAGTAGTTGTCATGATTAATACAACACTGACCAAATCAACTTATTTAAAAAAAAAGCTGTTTTGCATATATGATACATCCCATTGTCTAAGAAAGCTAATTGGGAAATCTGGATCCAGGAAATTAAGCAAAGACAATAGGGGAACATGCAGGGCTTACTGATTTGTTCCCTATAGTTTACTCAGCCTATCTAATTATTCAAACCATGACTACCTTCCTAAAGGTGACACCACGTACAGTGGGTTGGGTTATTCCATATCAATCAGAAATCAAGAAAATGCTACATAGCTCTTGCAAAAGCCAGTCTTACTCTTCAATTGAATCAACTGAGTTTCCCTTTTCTCATGTTTCACTTGAGTCTGTCAAATTTACAAAAGCTGACTCTTACACAATTTGCTGTATTTAAATGATACATATTTAACCTCATATGATGTCATGATTATATGCCCTCTTACCACTGTCTCCTATAATATTAAATTTGGTTTTTAAAGCAAAATTAATGCAAGATTAGATTTGTTCCCATCAAAACCCAACCAAACCAAATAAAAGAAAAACCACAATAGTAGCTTTATGTTGGCTTTGAAACAGAAGGTGAGGTGAGAGTGGTTACAGTCATATAAATTTAAAAGATAAAAGCAAGCATGCAATAGAAAAGTAAGTATTTAATAATAGCATAGCTATATCAAATTAACTACCTTGTAAAACACTACAGGTATTCATAAAACTCAATCCTAAATAATGAACAGAATATTGCCTACTTAGGAAATACGACAATATACTTTTGAAAACTATTAATTAATCCTGTAAGAGAAAATGCATTATTTATTATATGAATTTAACATGTAATTGCAAACAGCACTAGTTGCACTGAATAATGAATCCATTCTTTCTCTTTCAGGCTCTTGTCCCACATTTTAACTATAAACTTTGTAAACAATTAACAGTGTCACCTATTGCTCTGTATCTTTGAAGTAGAAAATTAGAATGTGGCTGGAGGCTCTACACCATGCAAAAACATTTTTAATTATCTCATTTTGAACTATAGATCCTGAGACAAGCAGAATAAATGTGCTGTTTGGGGCAGTCCAGCCTTCTTCTAGGAAGATGATGGAACAATCATTTCACGGAAAATGCCAATGTTTTTTCCCAGCAGATATTGGTAAAAGCATAGAGCTACTATGACTAATATACTTTCATTCATCTAGCCATTACAGTTATATTTCTGTTCTTCTTTTAAAGCTCTTTGCAAACTAAGCCTTGATACTTGAAGATTGGTTTGCTTCCATCAAGATAGTTAAATAAAATTCATTCAATAGAAGGTAAGAAAATATAACCTGCATATACTCAAATGTTGGTAATGGAAGGTTCTTATGTTCTCTTATTAATATAGATAAATAAAAGGACTCCTAGAACAACATCCACGTGCCTCCACTCAGTGCCTAGTGAGAATAAATAATATGCTGGAAAGCTGCTCCAGTGGTTAAAAGCAATTGTTGCAAGTGCAGGGGACCTGAGGTCAGTTTTCAGCTTCCATATTAAGTGGCTCACAATCCCTGTATCTTCTCTTACAGGAAATCCAATGCCCTTTTCTGGGTGCTGAAGGTACTACCTTCACACAGAAATGCACACACAGGCAAATAATGAAATTAAAAAAATAATTGAAGAGAACAAATGAAATGGCACATGATAAAGATTATAATGAAATTTATTACGAACAATGTTCCACCATATAATCTTTAAGAAATGGACACATTGCTATGAACAGAAACCTTAACATGAATGAATCAAAATAAAATCAGTCAAAACAGACAAACAGACTAGAAATCAGTAGTTAAAACAACTCCAACATTGATAAACCCAGAGCCACAGAGAACACTAGGCTGCTGAATTTTAGGACACATTAAATAAGAAGGAACAGGACTCATTTTGAACTTGACCAAAACAAAATTCAGACCATCTTGGTAGCAAAGCCAGACAGAAACAAAGGGAAAGAAGAAAGCCAAAAACTAGGATCCTAGAGAAACAGATTCTGAACAAAACTTATCAAATCACCATAGCATAATGCTAGAAAGTGGGGGAAAGTAAAACTTACATGAAAGTTGAAAACATTATCTGAATTGCTAAGACAGCCTTTAAAAAAGAACAAAGTTGGGTGTCTCATAACTTTTATTTTGAAAATACATTAAAATATTCTAACTCAATAATAAAATTCTGACACATACCAACAGGTAAATGGGACAGAACAAAGACTCAAACAAATCTGTTTACATAAACCATCAACTGTACTTAAAAACAAATATTTACTTAGTTTATACTAAGATAGTACTATTTATTATTGTTCCTGTTGTTTATGCAAGATTGTATGGAGGTCAGAGGACAATGTTCTGGCTTTAGTCCTCCCCTTCCATCATGTGGATTCCAGAAATGGTACTCCTATTCCCAGAGACATCTTCCCAACTTTATTAGTAGAACAAGAGACAATGGAAGAGCATAAAGTATTAAAAGTCATTCAAATTTTCATATTGAGAAAACTGAATAGACATGTACATATAAGTAAGAGTGCATTTTCATCACATAGGATTTTGTATGCCAACTCAAAAATTAACCTTCAAACAAGAAACTAAAAATTTCTCAAAATAAATCATATAGTAAAATAATTTCAACTCAATAATGAGTCCTGTTTATGTATCCAGTCTGTTAGTCCATGTCTTTTTATTGGAGAGTTGAGTCCATTGATATTAAGAGATATGAAGGAGAAGTTATTGATGCTTCCTGTTATTTTTGTTATTAGAGGTGGAGTTATATTTGTGACTCTCTTCTTTTTAGTTTGTTAAAAGAAGTTTAATTTCTTGCTTTTTCTAGTGTGTAGTTTTCCTCCTTTTGTTGGTGTTTTTCATTCATTATCCTTTGAAGGGCTGGATTTGTGGAACAATATTGTGTAATTTGTTTTTTTTGAAGAACACCTTGGTTTCTTCATCCATGGTAATTGAGAGTTTTGCTGGGTATAGTGATCTAGGCAGGCATTTGTGTTCTCTTAGGGTCTGTATAACATCTGCCCAGTCTCTGGCAAGAAGTTTTGTGTAATTCTGATAGGTCTGCCTTATATGTTACTTGACCTTTTTCCCTTCCTGCTTTTAATACTCTTTCTTTGTTTAGTGCATTTAGAATTTTAATTATTATATGATAGGAGGAATTTCTTTTCTGGTCAAATCTATTTGGAGTTCTGTAGGCTTCTTTTATGTTCATGGGCATCTCTTTCTTTAGGTTAGGGAAGTTTTCTTCTATAATTTTGTTGAAGACATTTATTGGCCCTTTAAGCTGAAAATCTTAACTCTCTTATATACCTATAATCCTTAGGTTTGGTCTTCTCATTTTGTGCTGGATATCCTGGATGTTTTGGGTTAGAAGCTTTTTCATTTTGTGTTTTCTTTGACTGTTGTGTCAATGCTTTCTATGGTATCTTCTGCATCTGAGATTTTTTCTTTCTTCTATCTCTTGTATTCTATTGTTGATGCTTCCATCCATGACTCCTGACTTTTTTCCTTGGTTTTCTATGTTCAGAGTTGTTTCCCTTTGCAATTTCATTATTGTTTCTACCTCCATTTTTAGATCCTGGATGGTTTTGTTCAATTCCTTTACCTGTTTAGTTATGCTTTCTTATAATTCTTTAAGGGCTTCTATCTGTTTACCTGTGTCCTCCTGTATTTCTTTAAGGGAGCTATTTATGTCCTTCTTCAAGCCCTCTATCATCATCATGAATTGTGATTTTAAATGCAAATCTTGCTTTTCCGGTGTGTTGGGGTATCCAGGACTTGCTGTTGTGGGAGAATGAGGTTTCAATGGTGCCATGTTGGCTTGATTTCTGTTGGTAATGTTCCTGCATTTGCCTTTTGCCATCTGGTTATCTCTGGTGTTAGTTGGTCCTGCTGTCTTTGGCTGGTGCTTGTCCCTCCTGTTCAGTCACTAGAGAGAGAATGGTGGTCTCACCTCCAAACCCAGGAGACAAAGCATTCCATTCAGACCCATTCTCTCCTGGCAGGATTGGTGCACAGACGGCTGTAGCACAGCCTTGCTCCTGGGTGCAGGTGGAGCCCCAAATGGAACCTGTCCCAGCTGTGCTGCCACTCCTGTATCCAGGACTTGCTGTTGTTGGAGAACGAGGTTTCGATGGTGCCACGTTGGCTTGATTTCTGTTGGTAATGTTCCTCCGTTTGCCTTTGTCATCAGGTTATCTCTGGTGTTAGTTGGTCCTGCTGTCTTTGGCTGGTGCTTGTGCCTCCTGTTCAGTCACCAGAGAGAGAATGGTGGTCTCACCTCCAAACCCAGGAGACAAAGCATTTCCTTCAGACCTACTCTCTCCTGGCAAGATTGGTGCACAGAAGGCTGTGGCACAGCCTTGCTCCTGGGTGCAGGTGGAGCCCCAATGGAAACTGTTCCAGCTGCTCTGCCACTCCTGTATTCCCTGCACTCCTGGTCATACCTGCCTGCTTAGTTGCTGAAGATAAAATCGTGATTTCACCTCCAAACCTTTTTTCAGAAAGGTGATTTGGACATTGTACTACCTGTGGACCCAACTATACCACTCCTTAGCATATACCCAGAAGATGCTCCAACATGTAATAAGGACACATGCTCCACTATGTTCATAGCAGCATTATTTATAATAACCAGAAGCTGGAAAGAACCCAGATGTCCTTCAACAGAGGAAATGGATGCAGAAAATGTGGTGCAATTACACAATAGACTACTACTAGCTATTAAAAGCAATGAATTCATAAAATAATTAGGCAAATGGATAGAGCTAGAAAATATCATCCTGAATGAGGTAACCAAATCACAAAAGAGCACCAATTGTATGTACTCACTGATAAATGGCTATTAATCTAAAAGCTCAAAATACCCAAGGTACAATTCACAGACCACATGAAGCTCAAGAAGAAGAAAGACCAAAGTATAGATGCTTTGATCCTTATTGGAAGGTGGATCAAAATACTCATGGCTTACAGCAAAACAGTAGACTAAGCATAGGGTCCCCAATGGAACAGCAGCTAGAGAAAGGACCAAAAGATGTGAAGAGCTTTGCAACCCTGCACAAAAAACAATAATATATAACCAACCACCTACCCCCAGAGCTCCCAGGGACAAAACCACCAACTAAAGAGTATATATGGAGGGACCCATCGCTCCAGCTACATATGTAGCAGAAGATGGCCATTTCAGACATCAATGAGAGGAGAGGCCATTGGTACTATGAAGGTCGATGTCCCAGAGTAGGGGAATGCAAGGTCAGGAAAGTGGGAGGGGGTGAGCAGGGGAAGGGGCTATGGGATAGGAGGTTTTCAGAGAGGTAAGGAAGAAAGGGGATAACATTTGAAATGTAAATAAAGCAAATATCTAATAAAAAGAAAATGCATAATGCAGAAAGCACAATAAAACAGACATTGTGAATATATAAAGTCAGAAAAATTAATTTGAGGTGACTAAAAAGTCCTAAGTAATACTTGATTTGAAAGTGAAAAAAATCATATTTAAGAAGTAATATTCCAAATATTAGAAGAGAATATAAAAGTTGTTTTCAGACACTAAATAAAACAGAGGTGATGATAATTCCAAAGTATTTCAATCATGCCAGAAAACATATTGGATATATCTATTTTAAAACATGATAGCAGCTAATAATGTATTGTATACTTGAAATTTGCTAGAATTTAGACCTTGATTTTTCTCACCAATAACATATGTAAAGATGCACATAATAAAAATGCATAGAGATATCTATATTTGCCCAGGTTAATATAACTAACTAGATTGTGCATATATAACTAATATGTGCAAATGAAGGGTTTATTTGCAAATATTATAGTATTTAGTTAGAGGAAGACATTATCATTCATTGAATCATATATAATACTTATATATGAATAGTATATTTATAAAACTGTTTAAAAATAAAATTTAGATATATAATTGAGAACCACTAATGATATATAATGTCACACTTATCTTTCTGGGTCTGGGATCTCATTTTCTATGTATTTAATTGAAAATTTCTATTATTTTATCTCTCATTATCTATGTATTTTATTGAAAATATCTATGTATGTAACACCTGAATAATAATCTGTTTTGTATATGTATAACATTTTCATTACACAGTCATCTATAGAATGACAGTTGAGCTGTTCCATTTCCTAGCTATCATGAATATAGTAGTAATGAATATGGCTGAGCAAGCATCTACACTGTAGAAGTCAACCACTGGCATATATTAAGGAGTTGTGAGCTGAGTCATATGGTACATTTAATTTTAGCTAATGATTCTTTATACTGATTTCCCCAGTAGTTGTATCAGTTGGCAGTTCCACCAACAACACATGAAAGTTACCCATTCTGACTACAAAACAATTCCTATACCTAAGACTCAGAGAACATTGTGGAAGAGAGAGCAGAATGATTTTATGAGCCAGATAATAAGGAAATCTGCTTTGAGACTGTGTCTCCCAGAAATGACAGGTGACTTAGGGTTCTATTGTTGGAATGAAACATCACATCCAAAGCATCCTGAGGAATGAAGGGTTTATTTGGCTTATACTTCCACATTGCAGTCCATCACCGAAGGAAGCCAAGATGGGAATTCAAACAGGGCAGAAACCTGGAAGAAGGATCTGGTGCATAAACCATGAAGGATGGTTGTTTACTGGCATGCTCATCATAGATTACTCAACATATTTTATTATAAAACCCAGAACCACCAGGCCAAGGATGGCACTACCCACAATAGGCTAGACCCTCCTTCACCTGCTAATTAAGAAAGTGCTCTACAGTCAGATATTATGGAGGCATTTTCTCAGTTGAGGCTCCCTCCTTTCACGTAACTCTACCCAGTGTCAGGTTGACACAAAACAAGTCAACACAACACAACACAAAAACTTCATATGTGACATCTCCAAAATATGACAGGCCAATCGAGACCTAAATAATGACAATACTAATGGACTTATAACAAGGAAGAAATTTGCTTAAATCCAACATTTAAGCAAAAACAACAGGCAAATAACAAGTACTGAAAAGAACAAACAGGAGTTCTTTAAGGTTATTCACAGGGTAATCACCTCTGATATCATATACAATGAAATCACACTTTAGGGCAATCCATATTTACATACTTATATACATGTGTGTGTTTGTGGGTGTGTGTTGGTTTGTATCATGTATATGTGTATGTATATGTACACACATATGCATATGTACATACATGAAATACTAAAAAGGAGTGTTTCTCAACCTGTAGGTTGTGATCCCTTTGAGGATGAAACAACCATTTCACAGAGGTCACATATCAGATATTTATATTAAGATTCAGAACAGAAGCAAACTTTATGGTTCAGGGTCACCACAACATGAGGAACTATGTGAAAGGGTCACAGCATGTGGAAGGTTGAGACCACTGATAAAGAAAAACAAACCATATATTTGAGAGAGAGTAGAGGGAGATATGAGAAAGATTCCAGGGAGATATGTGAAAAGTATTGGAGGGAGCAAACACAAAGAACAAACTCTAAATTTTAAATATCGCTAAATCATTTAACTGCATTTTAAAAATGAGAACAAATGAACCAGTTTCCACAGTTCTGTGTATTCTTCAAAAGGAAAAGCTGTCTATATTTTTGTACCTTAGGTATTAGTTTAAAAGCTTTGGGATTTAAAAGTTTAATTAATTAATCTCAGTGTAATTATTCCAAAATACATTTTCTTACAAAAAAAGGAAATGACATTTAATAGTTTTACCATACATTGATGTACCTATAGACATTTATTTATTGATGGTGTTTGTGGGCATGTGTGTTTACACATGTGCATATGTATGTGTGTGTCTGTGTCTGTGTGTGTGTCCATGTGTGTGTGTCTGTGTGTGTGTGTGTGCGTGTGTGTGTGTGTGTGTGTGTGTGTGTGTGTGTGCTATGTGTTATGCTGGAGTCAATATGAGAATATAGTTCAGTAGCAAATGTAGTAGAGTTCTTGAACTTGAGTCACTAAGTTATTTTATTTAATTTTTAAATTAAATTAATTTATTAATTTTAAATTAATTAATTAAAATTTTAAATTAATTTATTTAATTAATTTTAATATTGGATATTTTATTTATTAATATTTCAAAAGTTATCATTTTTCTTGTTTCCCCTTCCATCAACCCCCTATCCCAATCCCCTCCACCCTGTTTCTATGAGGGTGCTCCCCCACCTACCTACCCACTCCCACCTCACCACCCTGTCATTCCCCTATACTGGGGCATCAAGCATTCATAGGACCAAGAGCCTCTCCTCCCATTGATGCTAGATAAGGTCATACTCTGCTACATATGCTGAAACCTTTAGTTCTTAGCTGTGTCCTAGAGGGTAATACTACATATTCAGAGCAATAACTTACTTTAGTTCACTAATAACCAGAACTGTTTAGAATTTTTTACTAAATTGCTTCCCATTTTTTAAACTTTGTGCGGTAGGTTATTTCATGGTGAAACTTTTCTTGGCTTTACTTTTTACTGATGTGTAATGTTGAAAGCTACTTAGTAACTGATGGATGAGCTAAGTGAGTTACGAGAATGATGAGTTACTGAGAGAAAATGGAGATCACGCACAGAGCTGTAAAACCCTTTTGAGTACCCATAACAACATTGTTTATATTCTTATTTTTCACCGTAGCTATATTTTATTTCTCCCTTTTGCTAGTTGATTTAAGTCTTGTCCTCTTTCATATAATTCTTTATAGTAATTAACATGGTAATGAGCACATAAAAAGCAGTTAATACATTTTTGCTAGATTGAAATAAGAATCTCATGATATGGGACAATGGAATGGAAAATTGATCTATTATAAGACACAAAGGACTGTCTTATTTTTATTGTCTCAATTGCCAGTAAACATTATATCATCCGTTTTTGCTTACCTTTTATTATTGCTATTAATTAAATTGCATTTAAAAATAGCATGATGGGGAGTGGAGATGTAACTCAGTGATAATACGCTTAATAACATGTCTTTGGCCCTGTATTTTATTCCCCAAACTGTTAAGAGCATTAACCAAAAGTCTTATGTTCATTAATATTTCATTAAATATTAGATGTGTCTTATAATTGGTAGAAACAGTAAAAGAGAAATTTAGGGAAAGATAATGCATTTTAGGATTGTCTAATCACCATTATGATTCAGTCTATAATCCCAGAATATTTTAATACATTTTCATGTCAATACATACTATTTATGTATGTATTGTTAAAATAAATTTATTTCACGTAGTTAGGAGAATTATTGGTAAGTACTATCTGTTTTTATTTATATAGTAAGACTTTAACATAATTTCTCCTCTGTGGTTAATGTGTCTGATAGTCTCACTTATGAATCTTATGAATGTATTAAAACCTTTACTCTCTTGCTAAACCAGATTTTACTATTTGACTCTGCATTTTGTGTGTGTGTGTGTGTGTGTGTGTGTGTGTGTAAGACAGAGAGAGTGAGAATGAGACAGAGACAGAGACAGAGATGTGTGGGAAGATTGTCTTGATTATCCCCATGGTATCAACATTTCTTCAATACATGTAATTGTTTTTGATTTGTACATATTTTCAACCTAGTTATCTTCCTAATTTCTTGGTTACCTGTTGTTGCAAGGTGTTTGGAGATAACAGCAGTGACTTATTTTCCTGGATATTAATTGCTAGGGCAAAAATTTCATTGGTGTGTATTGCCTCATTGTCACTATTTGAAATGGTAATACTGGAAAATGACCAGATCTAGCAATGATCAATGGGTGTTGTGTTGGGACATCCAAGCAGGAGCACTCATATCTGGATTTGCTCCTGTCATTGCTAACTATCAAGACAGTGGTTTCTGTATCCTGATCTCTCAATCTCTCTATATTTTTTTGAGGGACAATCACCTCCCTTCTTTGGTCTCAAGGGGAGGGTTCATTGATGGTTCTATTTCAACTGATATTATCTGTGTACTTATTTCATTTAAATATCCATTGCATTCACTGTTCAATTTTGGATAATGAGAAAGGTTATAGAGCCCACCCCTCTTTATGATTGGAGAAGATATTAAGCCCAATTAAAATCTGTGGTAGCACCTCTCTGGACCAATTCACAAACACCTTGAGAGAAACTATTGCACAATCATAACTGATCATCTCAACAGCTGAAGGGGAAACATCAGCCAATGATATTTGAAGCAAACCATACCAGGTTTTGCATATTAGAAGCCCTCTGTGGATTCTGGTTAACCTGCAAGCATTTCTATCTAGGACAAAATTAGAAGCAGTTTTTCCACAGAGCAACACAAAAGGACTGTTGTGGCTAGATCTATGAGACAAGGCTGTGTTTGACTCGAAGCATAAGTCTGGGTGTCTGATTGATATATGAAGCAGGATACAGACTGCCCCCAAAAGAGGCTATTATCACTCCAACCACTACCTTGTTAGGCTGTATGAAAAGGCTGCTACTGCTAATGTTCACTTCTTGAGCCTTTAGAAAAGTCAAATGAAGATCAATGAAAGGCTGCTTTTCTTGGCTAATTTTAGTCATGGTGCTGAGCTGATTAAGGAAGAAAGCAGCAGATCCTGGAGAACAAATGCACAGGTTCTCCAAGTACAAGGCAGATAATGGTCAATCTAAAAACTAAGAAAGAACTGACCTGATTTAGAGCAATCTGAGAAGGCAGAGGAACAAGAAGGATGGCAAGAAGTGCAAAAAGCTGAGGCCAAATAAGGATAAATGTTGTACCGAGTTAGAGAAGAGAAAGTGTAGGGACAGTTTCAGAAAGTTGTCATGCCTTCAGTGCCAGTGGTCTAAAAATCCCTGTGGAGAGCTCTTAACCCTACATTCTATAACTATAAAAGAATCCACTAGCTGCTGCCAAGTACTAAAGACTTCAGATAAGGTAGCCCCACTGGAAGCTTTAATGCCAGGACTGGATTAACCAAGGGCTGAGTTATTCCAACCTCCTGTGTCAGCACAAGAGATTTAACTCTTACAACATTAAGGCATTGAATACTGTACACCTGTAGGGTGACTGGAACGACTTCTTGGTAATGTCCCATCCATTTTACCACTATAGCTCTGTGCTGGGCAACTGAGAAGAGACCTAAAGCAGTTAGAGATTAGACCCTAAAGAGATTCTCCCTTCTTACCCACAGATTCTACAAAGCTGACTGGTAACAAATGGAATGCTCTTCATTAGCACCTCTAGCCTCTCTTGAGTGAAATGTATGTCAACAATATCTGTATTAAGACATCATAATGACAAAAGGTAATATGAGACAAAAAATTCAACAAAACTACCATTGAGTTATTTTTGTGTTGACCATCTACTGCTAAGGATGAGGTCTGAGCTTAAGTGTGATTCCACTTAAGAAAATTAATTTTTCCTTTGCAAGATGATGACATTTGGAGACAGCATCTTAGTTAATGATGGGAACTCATGTACACTTTCCTCTCTCAGTGCTGGGACCCTGATTGGCTTAACCGTTCACAGGCTACTGTTTGCTGCTATACTCTTGATAGTTCATTTACATTGGTCCTATTGTTTCTAGAAGAAAGATTCCTTGGTGTCACTTATCCCTTCTGGCTCTTACAATTTTTCCCTTTCCATCCTCACAGAGTTCTCTAAGTCCAGAGAAGGGGAGAATGATGGATATATCCCATTTATGATTAAATGTTCCTAAATATTTCACTGTCCATTGCATAGTAAGTATTTGCCCCCAACTATTGAATTAGGAGACTTCTATAATGGTAACAGAGTGCGACAAAGTCTAACAAAATATTGTTCTGAGTCATTTATTGCTATGTTCTTTTAGCAGAGCAACAGTATTTGCTTTCTCCTTAGGTCCATGACTTAATTAGACTCAGTTTCTTAGGCATCAGCATAATGTCAAGCATGTGTTCAATCTCAAGGTGTGGGTTTTAAATCCAATTATAAGCACAATGATATATTTATAAATATATTTATTTTTGAGACTATAATGTACATGTAATTATTTTATATTTTCCTGTCCTTTTCTTCCCCCTTTGACATATAATTCCTCTTATCTCTCTTTCACATTCATGGCCTCATTTCTTCATTACATATATATATATATATATACACATATATGTGTGTGTGTGTGTGTATTTAAATGTAACCTGCTCTCTCTGTATAATGTTACTTGTCTATATGTTTTCAGGGTTGATCACTTGGTATTGAATAATATATTTCTGTGTTTTCTTCTGTAAAAGATAGTATCTCCCACTCTCAACATTCATTTCTTACCCATAGTTTATTTAATTATTTATTTGTGTGTGTGTGTGTGTGTGTGTGTGTGTGTGTGCAGGGTTGGGACTCATGGTCTTTATCCATCAACTTTTGAATGACTATTATTGTGGTCTTTTTCAGCTTATGTTAGGTAATACTTTATATGCTATGTACTTCAGATGCAGGGGCCAGGGATCTCTGGGCTGAAACTCTCTTGAAAGCCTCATGCTTTTCATTGCACCAGAATGCTCCATGCAAGAAGCTTCAAAGGGAGGAAAGCATTCAGCAATCACATCTATCAATGACTACAAGGACCAGAATTTCATAATAGTTTAAAGACAGGTATGTATCCATTGATAGTAACTAATACCTCTCTAATTAGACTCAAGACCCACCCAAAAGAGGGAAATTATGCCTGTTTCAAGAAACATAGTCAACTATGGAGGCAGTACTAATAAAGTCCTGGATTTTGGAGTAAACCTACATCACCCTTTTCTTCGAAACTAGCATAATCCCAAAACCAACTAAATATTTGTTATATCCACAGATAGGTACATTCTCTGCTCTTCATCAAGAACATTTTTGAAAGAAACAGAGTGCTATCATTGCAGAAAGTTACAACCAAGTAATTATAGAGTAATGGCAACCATCCGCAAAGGATATAACTATAATACAATTTCTTCAGCTAAGGCTCAGGGGACATTGAGGAGGATCAGCAAGTTTGCTGTGAGACTATGTATTCAAGTTACATCAGAAGCTATACCCACATTGGTTTTTATTGAGTGTTGTTTTTGTTGTTGTTTTGTTGGAGGTTTTATTTACTATGATTTTGCATGTACATGTTGGAGAAACACTAACTCTTACAATAATACCAATGTAAACATCTTAGTGTAAACTTACATAATACTCTTAATTTTAAAACTACAGATAGGCTCGGTTTCTATGTAAAACCTATTCATTAGAACATGACTAAGATAAAGTGTTCAGAAAGAGACAACATTTAATATTTCAGGAAAAGATAATTAACATTTTTTTCATTTAGAAGTTCAGAAGGACTTATAATACAAGATATTTCCTATCCATTCACATTGAGGCAGTGAGAGGCCAGTGATTGAAGGCGAGAGAGAGAAGGAGGAGCTAAGAAAAGGAGGAGCTGAGAGAGAGGGAGCCTGGGAGGTGCACGAAGGACAAGATGCAGATCCAGATGGCATCAGATGTGTTTCTGGTGTGCTGAGAGGATAGAAATATTGGTATAAAACTTTTTCATTGTAATTTGGCATTATGTAATTGGGAGTTACATACACCTAAATTGTTTGGTTAATTACTCATGTTTAAGAGTCATACTTTCCCTGATACTCGGAAGTAGTAGGTAGTGGGCAGGAGAGTGGGACCCACTGGGACTGGGAGCAGAGGCTTGGTGGGGCGGTATGATATTTTAATCATTTCCCCATATAGATTTAACCACAGACACAAAAGTAAATATGGAACAATTACCTCAAAAATATAATTCTCAAATGCTGAGGCTGAGAGATGTGTTACAATTTTATGTTATAAAGTTTGAGTTGTAGGGAAAAGGTAGAGCTAAGGCTCACATACATCCATATAACACACACACACACACACAGAGAGAGAGAGAGACAGAGACAGAGACAGAGAGAGAGAGAGAAAGAGAGAGAGACAGAGAGAGAGAGAGAGAGAGAGAGAGAGAGAGAGAGAGAGACAGAGAGAAAGACACAGAGAGAGAAAGAGAGAGATTTCTCTAGATAACTCTATACCCACCAGAAGAACAAGTAGGTCTAAGAAGACATCTTCAAAAGATTTCCATTTATTTTTCTTGAAAGTAATTAGCCCACCAAATTCTAAGTAAAGAAGTGGTTTCATGGGATTGAACATAGGACCTTCTACATGCTTGTAGAGGCTTTGTAACTGGCCTCTTCTAACTTTTTATTCTGAGACAGGGTCTTATGAAGTTGCCCTGGTTGGTTAGGGCTTTCTAAACTCCTGCCTCAGTCATCCAAGTACCTAGGATTATAGGTCAGCAACACCAAGTCCAGAAAAACTGCCAACTTGAGATTGCCACATCTCTAGATTTATGTAAAAGACACAAAAACTAGGTCCAGAAGCACACAGCTACAGTTTCAGCTTATTTGGAATGCACTGAGGTAATAATACTTAGGGGCTAGAGGCCAGCTGGAATAACAGAATGAGATACAAAGATCCTACATAGAGGTTCCAGCATGGCCATATGGAAGACAAGGTATGAATAGCAGCTTGGAAAATCAGGAAAGTCACATTCTAGTTTAGGTTGGGCCTCATTTAGTCACTCTGGCAAGACACCTTCCCAAGGGCTCCATTTCCTCATAACTCACAGTGTTGACCTCAAGCTCTACCATGGAGTTTGTGAGACATCTGACTCACTAAGTTTCAGAAACAAACATTTACGGTTAAAGCACAGCCTCCTAAGTTATTTTAAATCTAAATAACCCAACCAGCATCATAAAGGCTAGCATTTCAGTATTGATCCAAGAAAAAAAATACAACATTAAAATCAAAATCAAAAGAGCTTTTGACAGAGTTCTTTTAAGTGTGTTTGACCTAAAAAAATGTTCAACATCCTTAGTTATCAAGGAAATGAAAGTCAAAACAACACTGAGATTCTACCTCACACCAGTCAGAATGGCAAAGATGAAAACTCAGGAAGGCAGCAGATGCTGGAAAGGATTTGAGGAAAGAAGAACACTTCTTGTTGGTGCGATTGCAAGCTGATAAAACCACTCTGGAAATCAGTTTGGTGCTTACTCAGAAAATTAGACATAGTACTACCTGAGGACCCATCTATACCACTCCTGGGCATATACCCAGAAGATGTTTCAACATGTATTAAGGACATATGCTTCACTATGTTCATAGCAGCCTTATTTATAATAGCCAGAAGCTGGAAAGAAACCAGATGTCCTTTAACAGAGGAATGGATACAGAAATTGTGGTATGTATACACAATGGAGTACAATTCGGCTATTTAAAACAATGATTCATGAAATTGTTAGGAAAATGGCTGTAACTAGAAAGTGTCATCCTGAGTGAGGTAACCCAATCACAAAAGAACACACATAGTATACACTCACTGATAAGTGGATGTTAGCCCAAAAGCTCAAACTAAACAAGTTACAATTCACAGACCAATTCACAAGTCCTCAAGAAGGAGGACTTCAGTGAGGGTGCTTTAATTCCTTTGAGAAAGGGAACAAAATACTCACAGGAGCAATAAAGGAGACAAAGTGTAGAGCCTGAAGGAAAGGCAACGCAGAGATTGCCCTACCTGGGGATTCATCCTATAAACAGTCACCAAGCCCTGACACTATTATGGAAGACAAGAAGTGCATACCAAAAGGAGCATGTCATGGTTGTCTCTGGAGAGGCCCTATCAGTGTCTTACACATACAGAGGCAGATTCTAGCAGCCAACCATTGGACTTGGTGTGGGGCTCCCAATGGAGGAGTTGGAGGGTGGTTCAGAGGATCTGAGGGGTTTACAATGGGAAGAACAATGAAGTCGGCCACCCAGATACCCCTGGACCTCCGGGGCTAAACCATCAACCAAGGGGTACACATGGTTCCAGCCAAAAATGTGGCAGAGGAATGCCTTCGCAGGCATGAGTGGGAAGAGTGGTCCTTGGTCCAGTGAAGGCTCAATAGATGCCCCCACAAAGGGAATTCGAGGAGGTGGGAGTGGGTCAGGTATAAGGGCATATACTTGGAAGCAGGGGGGCTGGGAGGACAGGTTGGGGGTTTTGGGGGAGGGATAAAACTGGGAAAGGTTTTAGCATTTGAAATGTAAATGAAGATTATATTCAATTTTAAAAAAGTGTGTTTGGATGGCAATAACTCAAACTTTGTGAATGTGTCACAAATTTCAGTGGTTAAATGATTCTGTTTTCTCAGGGCACATATTAAGAAAGAAAATATTTCTTTCTCCATTCACATTTAAATTATACACTTATAAAAAAATAAGTGCCCAGATGTAAGTATGGCTTAACTTAGTTTCCTTCTTAATTTGCTTTATAGCAGACTTATTAATTTCATTTTGAACATGATATGCCAAATATCCTGAGCTTCCAGGAATGAAGTCATGTAACTCCCCAAGGAATTTCTCCAAGGCATCAATTGATATATACCCTTTCACCATGTTGTTCACGGGATAATTCTTAAGAGGGAAGCACATCTGCTTTTCTATAACTGGAGTCCTTATAAAATGATTCTCTGCACATTTGGACAGTTCTTGTTTGTGTTCTGTTGTTGGTCCAATATTTTCCTTTACATTTGATGTTATTCTGTCATGCTATGCTATCTGAAACTTTTTATCTGGTTCCCAAATAAAACTACCAACTTTTCTTCGTATTTCTCAGCATTTCAGGGCGCGAGGCATCACAGCTGAAAAGGAAGCTGGGTTCCTGAGTGTCCCTGACCATCCCATCTTCTAGTCCACCCAGAATTGCCTCAGGTCCTGACTGACACTGCTGTAGAACAACCATGCCCACACTGGTTTTTATAATTATCTCATTTATAGTAACATACCAACACTCATAAAATATATTTCTGTATTTAGAAAAATCAGTTTAATTTTATACATTAGTTCTAGAAAGGTTTTACAGCTTTTCATTAAATCTTTGTCTTAAGTACTCAGTAAATTTCTAGATCTGATTATTTTTTGTAGATATCTTGCTTACAGGTAGATTTCTAATCTTAATTAGAAATGGTGGGTGATGAATATATTGCGAGCACTCCATATTAACTAGAGCTACAGATTGAACTGTCCTGAGTGGCAACGTTGGACTAAGCAGTGAGAATCTCTCTCTCTGCATATCTCTTTCTCAAAAATGTCTGAACCTCATTTGCTCTCTGGATTTTATTATATCTTGTAAATCATATAAAGCATAAAATGCCTGGGTCTCATAAAATAGGCCATTTTCAGTACTTTTGTAATTATTTTCATATTCATATTAATTTTGAATAAATGTGCTCTAAGATTTCTCAAATAAGTTCTCCCTTTTCTACAGACCAGACTTGTCAAGAGCTTTGTTTAAACCTCCCTATCTTCTGAGCCATGTTTCTTTTACATCCCTTCAAAGAATACTTTAGTTTCTTTTCTGTCTGTTGCTTAACATTTTTACATTGTTCCCATGACAACCTAAATCTCCTTACAAAGACATTGCCAGTGTAGGTTTTGTTGGCTGACTATAGTTTTGCTTTATAATACAGAATTTTCTGTATTGTGAAAATCTTATTCATATTTTATTTCTTTTTTTAATAATAGGTGTTGGTTTTTCACCTGACCCAGTGTTCACAAGTTTTATTATTTCTATGTACACTCATTTATACTCCCTGCTAGTAGCTGATAGGAATTATTTAGATATTAGATATATAGAGATTAAAGCTTAAGTAATACTTATTAAATACTCTTAGTATGTCTCCTTTATTCTTTAAAGAGATGAACAACTATTTCCTATACTTTACATGACAAAGTATTATCTTTGTATCATATCACAAACAAAAGTAAAATGTATTCATGTGTTACATAATTTTAAACATTTATTTTTAGATTATACTTGCAGCATTTCCCTTCCCTTTCCTCTCTTCAAACCCTACCCTATACTGATCCTTGCTCTCTTTCAAATCCATGACTCCTGGTTATATCTATACATGTATGTGTATATGTGCATGTGTATGTGTGTGTGTATATGTGTGTGACTATCCATACATCCTGCCATATACACACATATTTATATATATATATTTCCATATATATTCATAAATGCATATACAGCACAATAATCTATCACATAAAC
The DNA here is from genome assembly GCF_947179515.1 of Apodemus sylvaticus. Taxonomy (NCBI): domain Eukaryota; kingdom Metazoa; phylum Chordata; class Mammalia; order Rodentia; family Muridae; genus Apodemus; species Apodemus sylvaticus. Next base: position 104,659,461 of record NC_067473.1, on the reverse strand, counting down.
CATTTAAAAGAGTTTTTAGAACATTCTCAAAGTTATGATACATTATGATTCTCACAAATTTGTGAGACTATTTAAGAAAGCAAAAAATGACAAATATGAAAATGACAAAATGATAACAAAAAGCCATGCATAAATTGTGCTGAATGTGCTGTTAATCTTAGATAAGAGGGACTTTTCAGAGGGGTGGCGACAGCAGTGGCAATAGCAGCAGCGGTAGGTCTAGAGGAAGGGCCATCAACAGTGGAACCAAGGTGACAGGGTCCAGGCAGGTCCTGCGCCCACTACCACTCACCATCGCTGGCCAGCCAGGCTGCCAGTGGCAAGGGATTTACAGCACCTTTCACCACACAGAAGCCACATCAGAAATTTGTCTCCCACCAGTCAGTTACAACAGACTCGCCTCCTTCTTGGTTCTTAGATGCCAGAGAGATCAGACAGCCTGAAGTATGCAAACATAACCAGAGGCCAACATCACAGGGGTCTAAGCCTGATAGGCATTGGCCTGCACCCAGGCCCTGGACTGTTGGAGGCGGGGCATCAGTGGGCCAACCCAGCCAGGAGGTTGTTTGCCCTGCCCGGCGTGTGCGCCACCTTTTGCCTACAGGACTCCAGAGAGTTCTAGCAGGCAAAGCTGGCTAACAGTCATAGCCCGAGGCTAACATAGCAGGGGTCTAGGCCCTACAGGCCCTGGACTGCCCCCAGGACCTGGGCTGCTCCATGGGCCATCTGTGTGCCAACCTGGCCAGGAAGTTGTTAGCTCAGCAGACTCTCCCAGCACTTTCAGGGATCACACACGCCCCCCATCCAAGCCACCTGACAGAACCAGTTAACAATCATAGAAGGAGAGGAACTTTCCTTGGACCTTGGCCTGCCAGGCTTTTGCCTAGACTCTGGGCCTGAGCAGCTAGGCTAGCCTTGTGTGCACCAACCCAGTTGAGAGATTGGCTGCTCAGTAGAGTGATCATCAAAAAGGTCCTGCAGCATACACCCTCAGCACTCCCTGAAAGAGCAAAAGGGCACCATCTGGTTCACAGAAACAATCTGGGGCAAGGAACAATAGGACTGCAAGTACACCCAAGAGGAGGACAGCACATCAGCAATCTGCTACAGGGGAAACCCAGCCATCCAGTGTTGCAGAAATAGCCCTAGAGGCTCACAGGAGGCTCAAACACCAGCCAGAGACAAGACCAACTAACTCCAAAAAACAAGATACCAAAGGGCAAACGCAGGAACCCTACTAACAGAAATCTAGGCAATATGGCAGGGTCTGAACCAAACTCTCCAACATCAGCAAATCCTGGTTATGCCAACAAACCAGGAAAACAAGATTTGGATTTAAAATCACTGGTCATGATGCTGCTAGAAGAACACAAAAAGGACATAAATGAATCTCTTAAAGAAATACAGGGAAACATGAATAAGCTAGAAACCCATATAAAGGAAACACAAAAATCACTTAAAGTAATTCAGGAGAATAAGGCTCAAGAGATAGAAGCCAATAAAGAAGAAATGCAAAAAAAAAAAAAAAAAAAAAAAAAAAAAAAAAAAAAAAAACCTTAAAGAAATGCAGGAGAACTTGAGTCAACAGGCAGAAGTCATGAAAGAGGAAACACAAAAATCTCTTAAAGAATTACAGGAAAACACAAACAAACAAGTGAAGGAACTGAGCAAAACCATCCTGGATCTAAAAACAGAAGTAGAATCAACTAAGAAATCACAAAGGGAGACAACTTTGGAGATAGAAAACCTTGAGAAGAAATCAGGGGCCATAGAAGCAAATATAAACAACAAAATACAAGAGATGGAAGAAAGAAACTCAGATGCTGAAGATACCATAGAAACCATTGACTCAACAGTCAAAGAAAATGCAAAATGCAAAATGCTTGTATCCCAGAACATCCAGGAAATCCAGGACACAATGAGAAGACCAAACCTCATTGGATTTAAACCTGAAGGATTATAGGTTTAGATGAGAGTAAAGATTTACAACTGAAAGGGCCAGCAAATATCTTCAACAAAATTATGGAAGAAAACATTCCCAATTTAAAGAGAGAGATGCCCATGAATATACAAGAACCCTACAGAAATCCAAACAGACTGGACCTGAGCAGAAATACCTCCCATCACATAATAATCAAAACCCCAAATGCAAAGAAACATTTCTAAACAAAGAAAGAATATTAAAGGCAATAAGAGAAAGAGGCCAAGTAACATATAAAGAAAGAGCTATCAGAATCACACCAGACTTCTCACCAGAGACCATGAAAGCTAGAAGATCCTGGGGAGATCTTATGCAGACTCTAAGAGAACACAAATGTCAGCCAAGACTACTATACCCAGCAATCACCATAGATGGAGAAACCAAGATATCCCATGACAAAACCAAATTTACACAATATCTTTCCACAAGCCCAGCTCTGCAAAGAATAATAGAAGGAAAACTCCAATGCAAGGAGGGAAACTACACCCTGGAAAAAGCAAGATAGTAGCCTTCCTTCATCAAATCCAAAAGAAGATAACCACTCAAATATAAAAATAACATCAAAAATGGCAGGAAGTAATAATCACTATTCCTTAATATCGCTTAACATCAATGGACTCAATTCCCCAATAAAAAGACATAGACTAACAGACTAGATAAGGAAACAGGACCCTACATTTTGCTGCAAACAGGAGACACACCTCAGTGTCAAAGACAAAAACTACCTTAGAGTAAAAGGCTGGAAGACAATTTTACAAGCCAATATTCTCTGGAAACTAGCCGGAGTAGCCATTCTAATATCAGATAAAATTGACTTTCAACCTAAAGCCATCACAGAAGAACCTAAAGAGACAAAGAAGGACACTTCTTGCTGATCAAGGAAAAGTCCATGAAGAAGAACTTTCAATTCTGACCATCTATGTGCCAAATGCAAGGGCACAGTCATTTCTTAAAGAAACTTTACTAAAGCTTAAAGCACACATTGCATCTAACACAATAACTGTGGGGGACTTCAACACTCCACTCTCCTCAATGGACTGATCAGGAAAACAGAAACTAAACAGGGACACAGTAAAACTAATTGAAGCTTTGGACCAATTGGATTTGACTGATATTTATAGAACATTTCACCCTAAAACAAAAGAATATACCTTTTTCTCAGCACCTCATGGTATCTTCTCCAAAATTGACCATATAATTGGTCACAAGACAGACCTCACCAAATATAAGACGATCTAAGTAATCCCATGCCTCCTATCAGGTCACTATGAAGTAAGAGTGGTTTTTGATAGCAACAACAACAACAACAAACAAACAAAAACAACAACAACAAAAAAAGAGAAAGCCCACATACACATGGAGGCTGAAAAATACTCTACTCAATGACACCTTGGACAAAGAACAACAAGTAAAGAAGGAAATCAGAGACTTTTAGAATTTAATGAAAATGAAGGCACAACATACCCAAATCTTTGGGACACAGTGGAAGCAGTGCTAAGAGGAAAACTCAAAGCCCTGAGTGCCTCCAAAAAGAAAAGGGAGAGAGCATACAGTAGCAGCTTAATGACACACCTGAAAGCCCTGGATCAAAAAGAAGCCAATTCACCCAGGAGGAGTAGAAGACAGGAAATCATCAAACTCAGGGCTGAAATCAATCAAGTGGAAACAAAGAGAACCATACAAAGAATCAAAGAATCCAGGAGATGGTTCTTTGAGAAAATCAACAAGATAGATAAACCCTTAGTCAGACTGACCAAAGGGCACAGAGAAAGTATCCAAATTAACAAAATTAAAAATGAAAAGGGGGATATAACAACAGAAACTTAGGAAATCCAAAAAATCATCAGATCCTACTACAAAAGCCTATACTCAACACAACTGGAAATCTGGAGGAAATGGACAATTTCCTAGGCAGATACCAAATACCAAAATTAAATCAGGGCCATAGATCATCGAAACAATCCCAAAACCCCTAAAGAAATAGGAGGGGTCATAGAAAGTCTTCCAACCAAAAAAAGTACGAGACCAGATGGTTTCAGTGCAGAATTCGATCAGACCTTCAAAGAAGACCTAATAAAAATACTCTTCAAAATATTCCACAAAATGGAAACAGAAGGAACAGTACCCAATTCCTTCTACGAAGCCACAATTATGCTGATACCAAAACCACACAAAAATCCAACAAATAAGGAGAACTACAGACCAATATCCCTTATGAATATCAATGCAAAATTACTCAATAAAATATTTTCCAAATGAATTCAAGAGCACATCAAAACAATCATTCACCATGATCAAGTAGACTTCATCCCAGGGATGCAGGGATGGTTCAATATATAGAAATCCATCAATGCAATCTACTACATAAACAAACTCAAAGAAAAAAAACCACATGGTCATTTCAATGCATGCTGAAAAAGCATTTGACAAAATTCAGCATCCTTTCATGTTTAAAGTCTTGGAAAGAACAGGAATTCAAGGCCCATATCTAAACACAGTTAAAGCAATATACAACAAACTAAATGGAGAGAAACTTGAAGCAATCCCATTAAAATCAAGGACTAGACAGGGCTGGCTCCTTTCTCCTTAAATTTTCAATATTGTACTTGAGGTACTAGCTTGGAAAAATAGACAACATAAGGTCAAAGGGATGCAAACTGGAAAGGAAGAAGTCAAACTCTCATTATTTGCAGATGATATGATAGTCTACCTAAGTGACCCAAAATATTCCACTAGAGAACTCCTACAGCTAATAAACAACTTCAGCAAAGTGGCAGGTTATAAAATCAACTCAAGCAAATCAGTAGCCTTTCTATACTCAAAGGATAAGCAGGCTGAAAAAGAAATTAGGGAAATGACACCCTTCACAATAGCCACAAATAGTATAAAGTACCTTGGGGTGACTCTTACCAAACATGTGAAAGATCTGTATGAGAGGAACTTCAAGACTCTGAAGAAGGAAATGGAAGAAGATCTCAAAAAATGAAAAAAACCTCCCATGCTCATGGATCGGCAGGATTAATATAGTTAAAATAGCCATTTTGCCAAAAGCAATATACAGATTCAATGCAATACCCATCAAAATCCCAACTCAATTCTTCAGAGAGTTAGAAAGAGCAATTCTCAAATTCATCTGGAATAACAAAAAACCCAGGATAACTAAAACTACTCTCAACAACAAAAGAAATTCTGGGGGAATTAGTATCCCTGACCTCAAGCAATACTACAGAGCAATAGTGTTAAAAACTTCATGGTATTGGTACAGTGACAGGCAGGCAGATCAATGGAACAGGATTGATGATCCAGAAATGAACCCACACACCTATGCCCACTTGATCCTCGACAAAGGGGCTGAGAACATCCACTGGGAAAAAATAGCCTTTTCAACAAATGGTGCTGGTTCATCTGGAGGTCAGCATGAGAAGAATGCGAATTGATCCATCCTTGTCTCCTTGTACTAAGCTCAACTCCAAATGGACCAAGGACCTCCACATAAAGCCAGGCACTCTGAAGCTAATAGAAAAGAAACTGGGGAAGACCCTTGAGGACATCGGTACAGGGGGAAAGTTTCTGAACAGATCACCAATAGCGTATGCTCTAAGATCAAGAATTCACAAATGGGACCTCATTAAATTACAAAGTTTCTGTAAGGCAAAGGACACTCTCAAATGGACAAAATGGCAACCAACAAATTGGGAATAGATCTTCAGCAACCCTTTATCAAACAGAGGGCTAATATCCAATATATACAAAAACTCAAGAAGTTAGACCACAGAAAATCAAATAACCATATTAAAAAATAGGGTAGAGAGTTAAACAAAGAATTTTCACCTGAAGAACTTTGGATGGTTGAGAAGCATCTTAAAAAATGCTGAACTTCATTAGTCATTATGGAAATGCAAATCAAAACAACCCTGAGATTTCACCTTACACTAGTCAGAATGGCTAAGATTAAAAATTCAGGAGACAGTAGGTGTTGGGGAGGATGTGGAGAAAGAGGAATACTCCTCCACTGCTGGTGGGGTTGCAAATTGGTGCAACCACTCTGGAAATTACTCTGGTGGTTCCTCAGAAAGCTGCGCACTTCTGGAAGATCCTGCTATACCACTCCTGGGTATATACCCAGAGGATTCCCCAGCATGTAATACGGATACATGTTCCACTATGTTCATAGCAGCACTATTTATAATAGCCAGAAGTTGGAAAGAACCCAGGTATCCCTCAACAGAAGAATGGATGCAAAAAATGTGGTATATATACACAATTCAGCCATTAGAAACAATGAATTCATGAAATTCTTAGGCAAATGGATGGAGCTGGAGAACATCATACTAAGTGAGGTAACCCAGACTCAAAAGATCAATCATGGTATGCACTCACTTATAATTGGATATTAGCCTGGAAAACTGGAAAACCCAAAACATAATCCACACATCAAATGAGGCACAAGAAAAACGGAGGAGTGGCCCCTTTTTCTGGAAAGACTCAGTGTTGCAGTATAGGGCAAAACCAGAACAGGGAAGTGGGAAGGGGTGGGTGGGAGAACAGGGGGAGGGAAGCAGGTTTATGTGACTTTCGGGGAGTGTGGGGCCAGAAAAGGGGAAATCATTTGAAGTGTAAATAAAAAATATATCCAATAAAAAAAAGGAAGTGCATGCTGACAGGAGTCTGATTATAGCTGTCTCCTTAGAGGCTCTGCCAGAGTCTGACAAATAAAGAGCTAAATTTTCTCAGCTAACCAAATGACTGGGCATGGGGTCCCCAATGGAAGCGTTAGAGGAAGGACTGAAGGAGCTGAAGTGGTTTGCTTTCCCCATAGGAAGAAAAACAATATCAACCAACCAGACCCCCTCCCCCAAATCTCCCAGGAACTAAACCACCAACTAAGCAGTATACATGGAGAGACCCATGGCTCCAGGCACATATGTAGCAGAGGATGGCCTTGTCCTTTCATATGGCAAGGCAGGAATGGGTGGGTGAGTGAGGAACATCCTCATAGAAGCTGGGGAATGTGGGATGGAATAGGGGATATCCAGAGGCAGAACCAGGAAAAGGGATAACATTTGAAATGCAAATAAAGAAAATATCCAATTATTTTTTTTAAAAAGGAAAAACAATTCTACAAAATGCAAATACATGTACTTCTAAAATGAAAACTAAATCTTGGACAAGAAAGTCTTGATCTATTAAGTACATATTTTCAGTCTTAATCTCAGAAAATTCAGTACCGTCCGTAGAGAAACAAATAAGTTTTTCTTTTTAAAACAATTTTTAATGAACTATACTGCAGAGTAAGTGGACCATGCCACCACACAGAAGAACTGGTAAAGTTGAGGGAGCTCAGACCCTGTAAATCACAGAATTGAGAACGGTGAGTGTGGAGCCATTCATGCCTACCTCTAGCTGCTATGGAACATGTAACCACAACATTGCACTGAGAGTAATCTGACAATCAGTCACATGGGAAAAATACCCATAGTCTTCCCTAACCCAAATAGAGCATTACTAACATCCCAAATTGAGCTAATAGGAAATACCTCCCATAAATCCTATCCTACTCCTCAATCTTTAAAATGTCTGTCCAATGGAATACAGTACACAAGTTATTCTATCCAGGATCATCTGAGAGGGACTGCTTTACTACACTGGAACACTTAGGGAACAGATCTCTCTCCTGAAGCATTTATCACTGAAATTTAAACTGCCTGGCAGGCTGGACTCACTCTGCTGTAGCCCCTGCTGCTAGCATTGGTGTTAACATCATCGTCACTGTGGGACCCCATAGGTGGTGCTGGTGCAGGTGCTGGTGCAGGTGCTGGTGCAGGTGCTGGTGCAGGTGCTGGTGTGGGTGCATGTGCTTGCACAGTAGCTGAACCTCAGCTACCTGCTATACATAGGCTTCCCAATCCTTATTGCTTCTCATCCAAGAGCTGGAACATTCCCAGATTTTCCAGCACACTGAGATGCACAGAACCTGTTTATCCTGGTTCCACTGAGTACAACACTAAATATTTTAATTGAAGGCATATATGCACTTAGGTTAGCATGCTCTATCTACTCTCTAACCTGCTATAGAGAGTACTAAAACGCTGATCAAAAATTTTTATATTGACACTTTCTATACCTTTAGTGTGTGTGTGTGTGTGTGTGTGTGTGTGTGTGTGTGTGTGTGTGTGTGTGTATAAATGCAAAGAATGCAGAGTGTTTTATTCTGCAGAAGCCCAGCATGCTGAGGTCTCCAAATTCAGGATGAAGACTACCAAGTGAGCACATTAGGAGAATTCTGGGGAGGGGTTATTGACCTCCTTCATTGTCTGTAGGGACATTCTAGAACCATTGCTGTGGAAGTTTAAAAGACTGGACCCACCTGGGGATCCATCCCATACATGATCACCAAGCCCAAACACTTTTTTGGATGGCAAGAAGTGCTTGCTGACAGGAACCTGATATAACTATCTCCTGAAAGGCTCTGCCATAGCCTGACAAGTACAGAGGCTCACAGCCAACCTTTGGGATGAGCACTGTGTCCCTAATGGGGAAGTTAGAGAAAGGACTGAAGGAGCTGAAGGGGTTTGCAACCCCATAGGAAGAACAACAATATCAAGTAACCAGAACCCCGCAGAGCTCCCAGGGAATAAACCACCAACCAAGGAGTACACATGGAGGGACCCCTGGCTCCAACTGCATTTGTAGTAGACGATGACCTTGTTGTGCATCAATAGAAGGAGAGGTGCTTGGTCCTGTGAAGCCTTGATGCCCCAGTGTAGGGTAAAGCCAGGGCAGGAAGGCAGAGTGGGTAGTTGAGTGGGGGAATACCATCAAAGAAAGCAAGGGGATGGGTAATGGGATAGGGGTTCAGGAGGGGAGACCAGTAAAGGGGATAAAATTTGAAATGTAAATAAAGAAAATATCCAATTTAAAACAAAACAAAAAATTGAAAAACAGCCAGGCAGTGGTAGCACATGCCTTTAGATCCAGCACTTGGGAGGTACAGGCAGGCAGATTTCTGAGTTTGAGGCCAGCCTGGTCTTTCTGACAGAGGGCTAGTATCCAATATATACAAAGAACTCAAAAAGTTAGACCCCAAAAAACCAAATAACACTATTAAAAAATGGAGTACAGGGCTAAACAAAGAATTTTCACCTGAAGAACTTCAGATGGTTGAGAAGCATCTTAACAAATGTTCAACATCATTAGTCATTAGGGAAATGACTACAGAGTGAGTTCCAGGACATCCAGGGCTACACAGATAAACACTGTCTCAGAAAGCCAACCAAATAAATAAATAAATAAATAAACAAACAAACAAACAAACAAAAAACTGCCTTTTCTCAGGCTAGTTGGCTGGGCAGCTTCTGAAGTCAGGACTTGCCGGGAATTGCCCAGTTCTTGGATTCAGAGGCCTAGACTTACAGACTGCCTAGTCTTACAAACTGCCAATATGAAGCCTGTCACAGAGACAGTCTGTCTCATTTCCCCCTTCAGTTTTGGGCCATCTGGAGTCATTGAGATGTTTCCATGGGCTGGTATTGCTGTTTGAGAATCATCAATTATGTGACTGGAGGTATTTCTGTTCTGATAGGTACAGGGGCAAAGTTCCTGTATAGAACGCCAATAGCTTATGCTCTGAGATCAAGAATTGACAAATGGGATCTCATAAAATTAAAAAGTTTCTGTAAGGCAAAGGACACCATCAAAAGGACAAATTGGCAACTAACAAATTGGGAAAAGAGCTTCGCCAACCCTGCATCTGACAGAGGGCTAATATCCAATACATACAAAGAACTCAAAAAGTTAGACCCAAAAATACCAAATAACCCTATTAAAAAAATGGAGTACAGGGCTAAACAAAGAATTTTCACCTGAAGAACTTCAGATGGTTGAGAAGCATCTTAACAAATGTTCAAAATCATTAGTCATTAGGGAAATGCAAATCAAAACAACTCTGAGATTTCACCTCACACCAGTCAGAATGGCTAAGATTAAAAACTCAGGAGACAGCAGGGGTTGGCGAGGATGTGGAGAAAGAAAAACACTCCTCCACTGCTGGTGAGGTTGCAAGCTGCTACAACTACTCTGGAAATCATCTGGTGTTTCCTTAGAAAACTGGGCACGTCACTTCCAGAGGACCCTGCTATAACATTCCTGGGCATATACCCAGAGGATTCCCCAGCATGTAATAAGGATACGTGCTCCACTATGTTCATAGCAGCCCTATTTATAATAGCCAAAACTAGAAAGGACCCAGATGGCCCTCAGTGGAGGAATGGAAACAAACAATGTGGTATATATACACAATGGAGTACTATTCAGCCATTAGAAACAATGAATTCATGAAATTCTTAGACAAATGGATGGATCTGGAGAACATCATACTAAGTGAGGGAACCCAGTCACAAAAGATCAATCATGGTATGCACTCACTGATAAGTGGATATTAGCCTAGTAACTTTGAATATCCACGTAATAATCCACATATCAAATGATGTCCAAGAGGAATGGAGGAGTGGCCCCTGGTTCTGGGAAGGCTCAGTGCAGCAGTGTAGGGCAAAACTAGAACAGGAAAGTGTGAAGGGTTGGATGGAGGAACAGGGGAAGGGAAGAGGGCTTATGGGACTTTCAGGGTGTAGGGAGCCAGGAAAGGGGAAATCATTTGAAATGTAATTAAAAAATATATCAAATAAAAAAGAGAGAGAGAATCATTAGTTAAAGGATGGAAATCCATTTAAGCCTAACCAAAGCACTGCTTGTTCAGGGACCATTAGTCAAAGCCAGCATGAGTAGGATAAGAGTGCAGAGACAAGGGTGGTTGGGTCAGGAGACCAATTGACAACAGATTCCTATCAACCCTGCAACTGCTCTTTTTCTATTCTTCTTTCTCATAGTCTCTTTCTGACTTAGGCTTTGGATTCTTTACTGAGTTTGCTTAAGCAACTTATTCAACAGATTCATCAAACTTCACACGTGGTCATAAAAACCTGTAGGAATTGCTATGAGGGTCAAGGTACAAAATATTTGTACATGTGGTTGGTGAGGTTTTCTTTACTCTTAACCAGTAATACTAGAATTTATGGCCCACATGTGCAGACACAAAATGCTATGGCACTTATCATGCTCTCCTTCATAAATTTCATAAAAAAATCAAATGGTTTCTGAAAGTAAATCATATAGTGTGATTTTAAGCACATTAAGCAATTATCCAGTGCTACTAGAGAAAATGATAATTATAAATTTTTAGAAAGAAAACCTGGGAATGTAATATTTGAATTGCTTTAATTACAAGTATGTTTCATGGGAGGGAGAAATAGATGACTTGGAAAAATGCTTGCCATGCTGGTATGAAGCCATGAGTCCTGTCAACAGAACCTATGTAAAAATTAAGTAGCAAAAATAAGAATTAGCTGTGGTACTATGTGCTTATAATTCCAGGGGAAGAGACAAGCTAAAGAGAAGGTGTGTCTAACCCTTGAGAGACTTGAGATCCCAAGAAGTGGGGAGGCCTGGCCAGGGGTGGATCCTCTTGGAGACAGGGGGAAGAATTGTGATGAAGAACTGTTGGAGGATGGACCTGGAAGTAGATCCTGACTGGACTGCAAAAATATAAGGGTAATAAAAATTAAATAAAATCATAAAGTAAGTGGAGCAATGGAAAGGGGGGATCTAGGCACTTTGTCTTTCTGGAAGCCATCCAGCCAAATTCATGAGTCCCAGACTAATTCAACCAAAATGTAGATGGTTCTTAAAGAACAGTATCAAACTCTGATATTGGCCTTAGTATTGCATAAGCAACTGCACACTGGTGCATCCATCTACACATTCATACTCACAGACACATGCACACATGCATAGACAGACAGATGCACTTGAATGTGTGCATGCGTGCACACACACGCGCACACGCGCGCGCACACACACACACACACACACACACACACACACACACACACACACCTCTATCTCTAAAGTGTTTTTCCTCTATTCTCTCCATGTAAAACCATGTAACTGTTTCCCTTTTTAGCTATTTGGTTGCATGCTGCTTTAAGCTTACCTTTGAGTTATGCTCAGGTGATAGGAAAACAAATAAAAGAAACAGATTCAAACATGATATATAGGCATAAGCTTGGAGGCCATGAAAGATCCTTTAATATGTGTTGCACCATCAATGGCATTAGAGTAGAATATTGCTTTATCATTGTATTCTCTATTCATTACTGTTTGAAGCTATTAGAGATGAATATAATCCTTAAGAATTTTTAAGATTTTCCCTGAAGAGATTTGCCAACTTGAGCCATAATTATCATCATCCTGAGTAGGCTGGTAAACAATGAAAGACATGAGTACAATTAAGACACTTAACGAGTTAAAGGGAAGATGAAACTTTTCTATGGACACTTAACTTCAGGTGGGCTTTGAAGTATGGAGAAGAGCTAAATTCTTCTTCCTTTCTTTTTTTTCCCTTTATTGGATACATTATTTATTTATATTTCAAATCGTAGCCCCTTACTGGTTTCCCATCCAGAAACCCCATCCCTCCTCACCCTACTTCTATGAGGGTGTTCCCCTACCCACCTACTCTGGCCTCCCCACCCTGGCATTCCCCCTACACTGGGGCATCAAGACTTATTTCATGAGAGAAGAAGCTTTCTGTTATATTTGGTATTGTTCAGAATAAGAAAACAAAAAAACCTTAAGGGAACATAATTAGCCAAATTTTACTTTTGGTATAATACCATTTATCTTTTATATAATAGCATTCTGCTCTTTTCAATCACCATATTGATTTAAAGAAAAGGTTTGTTATTATCGGATAGACAGAATATATGAAATAGGAGTCTGTAGATGTACTTTATTGCCCATGTAACTGGACCAGCGAGAACTGACACAACAATTTCATGTATTCCAAGTGGAAAAGCAAGACACAGGATGTGTACAGTGGTGAAGTTCTCAATAATGACTAAGGCTCAACATCTTAATGAAAATATAAAGTTATAGTTTCATATATATATATATATAGGTATCATATATAAACTGTGAGACTATTAAATAATCAGTATTGTGTATTTTCTTATCAAAAGTATATCTGATTCATACTGAAAATTATTTCGAGTACCAAATACTGTAAAGGTCCTCTACAAGGAAAATGATAGTAAAGCAACAATTGTGTGTGTAAAGAAGAATCAAGTTAATCTTTTTATCTGCATCTTGGAAAATCAGAAGATGCTGAGACAATGCTTCCAATATCACATTCACTGTTGAATCATAGTCTGCCTGCAGAACATTGACAGCCCATCTTGTATCAAAATGTGCCAGTTTTATCTTTTCCTTTTGTATACATGTATGTTAATACTAACAGAATTTGACTTATGTTTGAGATACAGACACATTTAAATATTTCTTAGATTTTTAGTACTTTCTTATAATACTCCTCTGTACAACTCATTTTCAGAGAAACTTAGAATATTGATAGTTGGATTGATAGTTGCCATAACTGACATGTTTTATAAATATGTGATATTTAACACTGGACATTATAATTTTCTATTATTTTGATTGAATTATATTTTGAAGAAAAATATAAGAATAGATGTTAGAAAGAAAAATAAATAGTAATGCCAAAAAAATAATAAAAAGCAATACAAAATGAAAACAAATCGCAAAAGTCAGGTGGGATGTTGTATACTTTTAAACCTGAAACTCAGGAGGCAAAGTTAAAATCTCTTATTTGGAAGTCAGCCCATTATACACAGGGAGTAGTAGACCAGTCATCTATGTAGTAAAATTTGGTCTCAAAACCAAAAACAAATGAACCACCACTAACAACACAAACCCAGACAGAACAGAACAACAGCAACAAGAAAAACAGAGCAGGCTTTATAATATGACATTTTACACTACAACCATAAAAAAGCACAGAACATACACTCTCTCTCCCACTGCCTCTCCTTCTATCTCCTACCCTCCCCCCTCTCACACATAACCCCCATGCATGTGTTTGCAAGCCTTCCACTTTAGGATCCTAGCTTCAAACCCAGGTAATATAACATAGTTTTATATGGACTAGTTTCTTTTTTTTCTCTCTCTTTTTTTAAAAAAAAAATTATTTATTGAATATCATCTTCATTTACATTTCTTTTTTTCCATTTTTTTATTCGATATATTTTTTATTTACATTTCAAATGATTTCCCCTTTTCTGGCCCTCCACTCCCAGAAAGTCACATAAGCCCCCTTCCCTCCCCCTGTTCTCCCACCCACCCCTTCCCACTTCCCTGTTCTGGTTTTGCCTTATACTGCTACAGTGAGTCTTTCCAGAACCAGTGGCCATTCCTCCGTTCTTCTTGTACCTCATTTGATGTGTGGATTATGTTTTGGGTATTCCAGTTTTCCAGGCTAATATCCACTTATTAGTGAGTGCATACCATGATTGATCTTTTGAGACTGGGTTACCTTTGTATGATTTTCTCCAGCTCCATCCACTTGCCTAAGGATTTCATGAATTCATTGTTTCTAATGACTGAGTAGTACTCCATTGTGTATATATACCACATTTTTTGCATCCATTCTTTTGTTGAGGGATACCTGGGTTTTTTCCAGCTTCTGGCTATAATAAATAGGGCTGCTATGAACATAATGGAGCATGTATCCTTATTACATGCTGGGGAATCCTCTGGGTATATGCCCAGGAGTGGTATAGCAAGATCTTTCAGAAGTGAAGTGCCCAGTTAGGAACCGCAAGACTGATTTCCAGAGTGGTTGTACCAATTTGCAACCCCACCAGCAGAGGAGGAGTGTTCCTCTTTCTCCACATCCTCGCCAGCATGTGCTCTCTCCAGAGTTTTTAATCTTAGCCATTCTGACTGGTGTAAGGTGAAATCTCAGGGTTGTTTTGATTTGCATTTCCCTGATGACTAATGAAGTTGAGCATTTTTTAAGATGTTTCTCAACCATCCGAAGTTCTTCAGGTGAGAATTCGTTGTTTAACTCTGGACCCCATTTTTTAATAGGGTTATTTGGTTTTCTGGGCTCTAACTTCTAGTTTCTAAACCTACTCAGTTGGGATTATTTATCAGGCTGTTTGGGCACTCACTCACTTCAAGCAAGGTCTAGAAAGTAGTAGCTTTGTTAACTTTACCTCCTACAGCAGCTAAGCTCCAGTGGAGACATCTGCTGAGTCAGTAAACCATACTGTTAAAGAAAATGATCGAGTGTCTGTTCACTGCCCAAGTTTCTGTGAGGAAAACTGATTTTTAAACTTTGTGTCTAATTAGTTTCTGTGGATGTAGGTGAGCTCATGGCAACTGTGGGCTTTTAGAGTTTCCTCCATCTCATAATGCAGGATGTACTACCAACTTGATAATATCCTTAAATTAGTTAAGCAAAACAGTGTGATGAGGCATTGCCCTAGAAGAAGAGTAGGACCACTGTTCCATGGATGTTAAGTTCTTCCTATCAAATCCTTTTCTGTTGACGTACTTTGTGTTGGAATGCACAATTTCCTTTAAAGCAGAAATTTACAGCTGCTGTAAAGATGGTTTTGGATGTTTTCACTCACCAATAGAGTTGTTATAAATGACAGATCACTGAAATGAACTGCAAAATGTTTTTCAACTGTTTGAGTGCATAATCATCTGTAAACAAGATCTTATCTTCATCTTGAGTCATTATTCTGATTTAGTTATCAATAAATAATATTGTATTATTTTATCCTGAATAATTATGTGCAATTAACAAATATATGTGTATACTTACACACACATACACACATAAGCTTTTTATGAACACATGTTCACATGTACAAATATATATACATATATAAGCTTTAATGTTGCTTTAAACACAGAAATATGAACAATATTCAAATCAACAGCAAAGACAGTTGTCTTTTGTATAGTTTAATGTGAGTCTTTCATTCATACATTAAAACCCATGCTACTTACATATAGCAAAATATTAAATTTGTGTTATTTAGATATTTAAATATTATTTAGATATTTAAATATTATTTAGGTATTTAAATATTTAGATGTTTGTTTAAATCATAACCTGTGTTATGATTTAAAAAAATTCTCCAGGCTTGTGATGTGGATAAAGTAGATAAAGTAGGTAAAGTGCTCTTAAAGCAGACATGAAGAAATGAGTTCTTACGTATTAGCATAATAATGCATGTCTGTAATGCTAGCACAGGACAAGTTATATGGAGACATGTGGAACTCTGATATTTTTAGTCATCTGGTCTAACGAAGGGGTGAATTCTTCTACCACTGAGAGATTCTGTCCCAAAGGAGAAGGTAAAAAGCAATAAGACAGGACATCAGGTTCTCTCTCCTCATTTATACATATGCGCACTAATATAAGCATGCACATGTGCAAGCATGCATGCATTACACTGTACATGCACACATACATACAAACACACAAATACACACACACACACACACACACACACACTTGAAGTAATCTAAACAGATTTTCTCTAAATAAAAGCTCTAAGACAAATTCATAGCACAATTTATCTGGGCTGTTTAGAAAATTCTAGTGCATAGTTTTTCATCTTGAAAGCCTGCCTATGTATCACGGGGCTTTGTATATTCTTTTTCTATATTCCAAGGTGACTTTTTTTTTTTTACCTTATAGGTGACTAGAGCTTGTGCCATTTAGATCCTACTGAAATCCCTTCTGATTAGTATAAAATAAACACAAAACATTAATCTGAGAATGTCACAAACTCTATCTGGGAAACAGCAAAATGAAAGTCTTAGAACAATTTCTTCGAAGCTCAAAAATGAAACCTAAATCAATGCCTAAGCTGTGCCATGGGTATGAAATGAGCTTGGAGAGCATGGACTGGTGAGAGAGGCAGCAATTGGTAGTGCAAATGCTGCAGGCTAATCTTAAAGCATTTTCTCAAAGGAACCTGCCAGCCAGGTGAGTGACTCAAGGGTACAGGTACATGGTGACTGAAATAGGTCCTTCCTGTAATAATTAAGCCACTATCCTATATTGTTTGCACATTTGTTCTCTATCTTTTTGTGTGTCCAGAAAAAAATATAAAGAATTGGAAGGTTGTACTTTAAGGTTATTATTTTCCAATATTAAGTTAGTCATTTTCCATGTTTGCTATAAAACTACAAGGGATTTTCCTTTTTATTTATTACCTTTAATTGTTAAGAGATGCATGTGTGTGTGTGTGTTTGTGTGTGTGTGTGTGTGTGTGTGAGAGAGAGAGAGAGAGAGAGAGAGAGAGAGAGAGAGAGAGAGACAGACATACAGACAGACAGACAGAGACAGAGAGAGACAAAGACAGATTCAGACAGAGAGAGAGAAAGAGATGCATGCTGTGTGCTAGATGTATACATACAGCACATGCCTGCGGAGGTTAGCAGAGGACATGGTATTCCCTGGAAATCTTACTTGGCTCATCTGAAAGACAAGCAATCATTCTTAACTTCTTAATGATTGCTCTAGGCCTAAGTTTTATTAAATAGTTCTAGGTTACATTTATCTACTTGAATGTTTTACATTGTATTTGTTTCCTACAAACAAAAAATCCTTAAGGAAATCCACCCAGAGAATCTCTGCTTCATTTAGCACTTTTGCCTCTTTGACATTTTATCTTGAAGACTTTAAAAGACTGAAAAGGAACATGATGAGCAGGCTATCAGAAGATCACAAGAGACCACAGCAGGAGAAAGATGTGGGGTAAGACTGGAGAAGAACTGGCTGATTATGTAAAGTACAACAGAAATCATCTAGATAGCTTTGTCCTTGTGGATTTTCTCTGGAGTTTTGATTATTTCTAAATGAAAATCGCTATTAATGTGCATTCATTGCAATTATTTAATATGAACTAACAATAATTACAGACAGAAATTTAACTCAATCTTCTGATTCTATGTGCATTCATTGGTGAGTAGTTCTATGACATCATCCAAAGAATGACATAGTAGTCTCTGTAATATTACCATGGTTTTTATTCATGCTTCTATTATCCTTTTATGTAAAAAGCTGATACTTTGTAAGAGATGTTTCAGTGAATAAAGACATTCGTTGCCTATTCTGATGAACGGAGATTATTTAATCTCCAGGTAGCATATAATGGAAGAGGATATTTGGCTGCTTATAGTTGTCCTCTGACCTCCATGTGTGCATAGCAGCTTGCATATCCCACACATACACTCTTGGAAATGAGTAAATATAATAAACCTTTTAAAAATTAAAATTTATTAAGTACAAGATACAGAATAGATATAAAATAACTATCTTATCTATTATTTCATGAGGATTATAAAATTGTACCTGGAACAATGTTAAATACCAATAAGTCATCAGTAGTTGCTGAAAAAATATAATTGTCAATGTTTTAAAAAATAATAAAGGCATAATCTCAAGTGGCAGTTTTTAAGAAATTAAAATCCAAAATAATGTAACAGGTAAGTGTAGAACAGGAAAGAACAGATGAAAGCAAACTCAGTATGTTTCCCTTGTTGGTTTGGATTTATTTTCAAATTATGTATTTTATAAAGGCATATGTTGAGACATGATTTCTTTCTTTCTTTCTTTCTTTCTTTCTTTTTTTTTTTTTTTTTTTTTTTTTTTTTTTTGGTTTTTGGATTGGGTTTTCGAGACTGGGTTTCTCTGTATAGCCTTGGCTGTCCTGGAACTCACTCTGTAGACCAGGCTGGCCTCGAACTCAGAAATCCGCCTGCCTCTGCCTCCCAGAGTGTTGGGATTACAGGCATGCACCACCACTGCCCAGCTGAGACATGATTTCTTATAGTAAAGTTTAGGTATTAAATATTTCTCAAAGACACATTGGTGAAGGTTTGATCTCTAATCTATGATGTTCTTTTTTTAGATATATTTTTTATTTACATTTCAATTGATTTCCCCTTTTCTGGCCCCCCACTCCCTGAAAGTCCCATAAGCTCCCTTCTCTCCCCCTGTTCTCCCACCCACCACTTCCCTTTTTCCTTTTCTGGTTTTGCCCTATACTGCAACACTGAGTCTTTCCAGAACAAGGGGCCACTCCTCCATTCTTCTTGTACCTCATTTGATGTGTGGATTATGTTTTGGGTATTCCAGTTTTCCAGGCTAATATCTACTTAGTGAGTGCATACCATGATTGATCTTTTAAGACTGGGTTACCTCACGTAGTATGATGTTCTCCAGTTCCATCCATTTGCCTAGGAATTTCATGAATTCATTGTTTCTAATGGCTGAATAGTACTCCATTGTGTATATATACCATATTTTTGCATCCATTCTTCTGCTGGGGGATACCTGGGTTCTTTTCAGCTTCTGGCTATTATAAATAGGGCTTCTATGAACAAAGTGGAGCATATATCCTTATTACATGCTGGGGAATCCTCTGGGAATACGCTCAGGAGTGGTATAGCGGGATCTTCCGGAAGTGAAGGGCCCAGTTTTCTGAGGAACTTGATAGCTGGGTCATCTCATTGTTTAAGGAGATTTTGTTTCTCTGGCTTCTCCTCTTTACTCCTTGGCATTTTGACTTGGATCGTCTTTCATTACCTATGGCACAACCATCATACATACTGTTGATAGAAATTTAAAGCAACAAGGACAAGAACCATGGCCTGAAACCTTCAAAGTACAGGAAAAAAAATGACCTATTTTTTCTTTTACATTAATTATTTCAAATGTTTTCAGTGAAATAGGAAGGGATGACAGAGAAAAGTCCCTTGTGTAAAAATCTTTAGGTACAGTTTTGAAGCCATTGCCTTGTTATACAAACCTGTCATCTAAAACACATAATTATATTTTATGAGCATCTCATGCATATAATTTTGTTATCTTATCAGTTGAACTGAATTTATTTCACACATCCTGAAATATCAGATGAAGGTAGTTTTAGAATGCTATAAAGCTAATGAGAGAACCTTTCTCTGATGGGAGGTATCAGAGAAGATCCTGATGAGAAGATCATTTGCTGAATTAGGAAGTTCCACAGAAGTTTGAGTGGAACAGAACTGAAAAAGTAAAATCACAGAACTCTTGGCTTCCATAAGTTCCATTCAACATGTGCCACTGTACAAAAGAGAATAGCTATCAAAAGGAGTATAGATGAGAGAATCAATTATAAAAATAAAATTATATGATCTTTCATATCACTGCTTCTCACAATTCTATAGCTACTACATATTACTCTCACTCTGGAAGAGTGGGAATACTCATTATCTCCAATTTCTATCACCTGGAAAATGAAATTTAATATTTCATATGAATCAGAACAGAGAACTGGAGTAGTTAATTTTCTTTTCTCTAACAGTCAGAAACTTTTCAGAAAGAACATGAGACAGTTTGTAAAGCACAGAAGTGAATTTGTTGGAAAGCAGAAGTGAGATTAAATCTTATCTCCCTGGATTTATGCTTGAAATAACTGAAGAGTGCTACTTAAATATGTTGGAGTTATTTGATTGCATTAATAATAGACCAAACTACTACAGAAGATGATAGACTCAGCAAAAGAAAAATGTCAGAACACAGAGAAAGTAGGCAAGGTTTCTCTTTTCCTATGAACTTAGGTGAATTGCCTTTTGTTTCAGTCTTAAATGATTCTGATATTCATTATTTAAACTTTCCAGAACCTTATCTTTGAACAAGAAACTCAGAGTCTTCCTGAATTTGTCTTTTTTTCTTAGTTTAAAGAGCTTTCATTCTCTTCTTTTCTGTTCTGATTCTTATTAACAACATTACAAAAGGTCACATGTTAGAAAGGTGACATTTGACATAACTCAATATAATCCTGACTGCATAAAGATTTGTCCTTTTGTCTTTGGCAAACTGAACCATTTATGCTGTGTGAATGACAGCATATCACAGGCTTACAGAGGAAATGAGAGCATTGAGGACAGGAGCCACAGAAAGATTATCAAGACACAGATGTCCCTGCCATGACATAATACCAATCCTTCATATCTTGGAGAAAACAAAAAACTATTTGTATACCATCACTTACATAACAGATCTTGGTCCCTTTCACTTTTGGTGCTTAGATACGATGAGACTTGGGGTTTTTTGATGATACAGTATGGTAAAAATGAGGCTAATGCTTCAACAAAGTTTCATCATTGCTAATTTTTCAAAAACCTAGGATGGTAATTTAAGAGGCAATTAGAACCACCCAGACAACTGAAGAGAAGGAACTCATCACAAATTTTCATTTCTAGAAGTTTTTTTTCTGGGAAATTTTAACTGTTTAATTGAAAGAAGAAGAAGTAGATTTATGGAAAACCAAAATACTAGCAATTATTCTCTTGAACAAACACAACTGACAATATAAATAGAAATATAAATAGGCTTATATGTTCAAGAATCAGTACGAATTATATAAGGCAAATACATATATGTGTACGTGTATGTGAAGGACAAATATATTCCCTCCTCTCAAAACCCTACTAATTCCAATTATTGAAAGGACACAAGGCCATTCATTCATCAGAACACGGGAATATTACTAGTGGCCAAATGCAAACAAACAAACAAAAATACACAAAGTAATTCTCTCTCCACAAGGAACTATTATTAACTTCCCCATAATTAGTGGTTAGAATCATCTACACATTCTATTTTGGAATTTTCTCTACCATGATCTTGTGCAGGTGACCTACAAATTTTAAGACAGATAACTGTGAATACGTTACCAATAACAGCTTAGATATATGGACAGTGAGCTTGTCTGTAGAGAAAAACTGTTCACTCCTTTCTTCTACAATGATTACCTCTTTATGTATGTTACACATACAGATAGCACATTACTTGAGCCTAAATTTAAAGCTATATTTTAATTTTATTTATGCTTGTCTATATTGGCTACATATTTCACTCTAAAATCCTAAGTCATAGCCCTACAAAAACAGCTCTGGGAAGAGAGGGTAGAAAATGAGAAAAGGAAAAGGAAGAGTGCTGTGAAATTCAGTCTTCTGGATATGACCTGTCTATATAATTCATGAACTCAGTAGGGTTACTATCACAGCACTTGCACAAAAACACATGGGCTCACTATGAGGTGAGGTGATAGACACTTAGTTACAATTGAATTATTTCCTGAAATACAAGCAGCAACACATTGTCAACCTCTTGATATCTTCTACTTTGTAATGAGTTACACAGAAAAATGGCTGACTTATTCTCAGCTTTTTCTATGCTAGACAGCCTAATGTATATCAATATATGTTTATATATGGACCCGAAATCAAGCCTTATTCTTAGTTCTTTCTGACTACTTTAATAGTTTGCATTATCCCTGATACACTATAATAAATCAATGGAATCCCCAGAATCAGGGAGTAAGTGAAAAGAAATTTATGATCTCATCAATGTATATGGGCTCTTAGAAGTCGACAACTCTCTTAGCAGCACACAGGACCTTTGCAGAGACATATGCTTTTGTACCAAACATTAAGACATATCTATGTGGTTTTTGTAATATTATCTGTACAAAGATAAAATCCATCCCTTAAAACATTTTCTGGTCACTTTAGTTTCAAACTTTGATTCAATTTATGCCACATTCTTTCAATTTTGAGGTCTTCATATATTGGAATTTTTCATAACTTTAAAAAGACTGAATGCTTGGAAATCCATTGCAATAAATAAAATATATTACCAATGATTCTCTATTCATGTATATTTGTAAATAAATACATTCTTATATATATTGTGTGTTATTTCTATAAGTATATTTTTGTAATATATGTATATTACATAAGTGTATCTGTAGTATATATAGACATATAGTGCATACATCTTGTGCAGATGATTGTTAGCCATGAACCATGCTGTTTTATGTGATAAGTCAACAAAGTAATACATGGAGAGCCAGCAATTACACAGAAAGGTGCAGATACTTATAATGAAAAAGTTAGTATGGAACCTAAATCATGCCTGTTATAAAAGTAACTTTTATTCAACAGATGTAATTGCTATCTTGGAGGCGTACTGCTCAATAAACTCACCCTTTCGATTTCTTTCTCAGCTCTGGCTGGCTGGTTCAACTGAGCTGTTCTGGTTCAAATTCCTCTCCAAGTTGACTGATTCTAACTTACCTCATGTGGCTTCTGCCAGAATTGCTCAGCTTGGCATCAAACTAACTCTGACAATCTGTTCTAAACTCCTGCCTCCTTCTCATTTTTTGCTCATTTTGTCTTCACCTACAACCTGTCTCTGGAAAATTCTTCTCAGAAAACTGCCTTATTTCTCCCTCACTTATTCTGCAATTGTCTCTTATGTCGCAACTCTTTTTATTTCTGTTCTCAAGACAGTTGGGTGTATCCTTCATTTGACTCATTCTGTGAAATCTTTTTCTGATTCATCAGTTTGTCAGTATCTCAATTAGACTTCACTTTCAAACATGGCTGCTGCATTTGAATAACTAATTTTACCTTCATTATTTGGGATTGAGAGTGTACACTTTGTGTGCCTGTATTCTAGTCAGAGGGATTAAAGGTCTGTGGTATGTCTTCATTTTAGCCAGACCACAGAAGATCTTTGTCTGTGAGCCCTTTTCAGAAAAACCATGTTGCTGGATTAAAAATGCTTCTATATTATCTATGCTATAGTATGTGGACACAGATATTGATATGTTACAAGTGGTGCATTGAAATTGAATTGTTGGAAATGACATCATTATTTTTTCTTCCTAGTCAATAATTTCTGTTTTGAGATATACTATAAGCTTTTTGACATGAAGAAATAGATTTTGGTTATATTTTTGATCATTTATTTGTTTACAAATTTTATTAATGATACCTGCTGGTAGATAATATCTTCTAGACATCACATGATTCATGCATAAAATCAAATAACATTCTTTTATAAGCAAGATCTACAAAATGACAGCAGTTGAATACACTGGTGTTGGCAGAGTATTTTTACAAAGTCACACCCAAGATGAAGAACTATAGGTAATCAATGGTTGCTAAAGAGGGATTTCTATTTTTCTCCAATGACAAAACATATGGTAATCAATCTATATAACTTCAACTAGACAGCAATAACCCACACACAGGCAGACACACATATATGTTTGTATGTATGCACACATACATACATAAATATGCAGACATAACACATATATGTATCTATTCATGCACACCAATATGTACACATGTACATATATGTGTGTATGCATAGATACACATATGTGTATATATGTGTGTATGTATTAAATTGGATATTTGTATGTGTACATATATACATATATATCTATATATGTATAGTATTGTTTACCAATGAATATATATATATAATCGTGTGTACATATATTTATATATATGCATTTGATAAATGAAGAAGTAATCATTAATTTGAAGGGAAGTTGGTAGACAATAAAGGAGTTAGAGGAAGAGATAAAAAGGTAGAAAGAATGTGAATACACAATGATGTTTGAGTTGCCAAGAAATAAAAATAATAGAATACAGAATATGCATTCTCATCTGCATTGAATAATAAATCTACAACTAAGTTGAAAAGAAATACGCTGATGGTGAGTAAATAGAAACATGGGATTTATGGAAGAATAAGGGAAACATTGTATTAATACAGCTGGCTTCATGGGTAGCTAGCATAATTCATAATCCCAAGCTCAGGGGAGTTGTGACACTGCTTAAACAGCTGAAGTGAGGCTTTTATAAATGAATGACTGCAGCTTACTGCTTCGCTGTGCTTCATGTAGTATATGTTTACATTTTGAAATTAGCAGAATCATGCCTCATGATAAAAACCTACTTAACTTGATTTTCAAGCAAGCCTAGACAATAATAAAGATGATATTTTAAAGTTGGGACACATTTTAGGAAAACATTTCAGTTCAAGGAAAACAAATCCAAACTGTGACATCACAGGAAATGGGAACTTCTTTGCAGCTCTGACACCATAAGGAGAAACTGAAATTTAGCCTGTGAATGCTGCCTTCTGTTTTCCAAAACAAATAATGTTCAAAGGAATAAAGTTGGTAATTGTGATTTTACAGAATATCACAAGTTAACTCAGACATTTATATCACAAGTTAAATCAGGCATTGTTTACCATTTGTTCTTAAGAAAATTTCCATTATTCAAGGACAAAAGAACCTGAATGACAATTTCTGAACTACAATCCAAGTAAACCTATAAATAGTAACAGTGAAAAATCATTTAATTAATTTGCTTCACATGATGAAGCATTATAAAACAGGGTATTTGTACTTCTACCATCACCTAAAGTAGGGGAAGGATGATGGTATAGAAGAGGTAATTTTATCTATTTCATAGGAAAGAGAAGAATATTCAAGTAGGTTGTGTGTGAAAAATCTGTCCTAAACTGATTTCTAGATAAGGGCAACCTCAGTCTTATGCTTCCCTTGCTTTCATAAAACCTTTCCTATTATTTGTTTTACAGTGTATTAACATGTCTGTTACGCTTTACCTGATAACTTCATCATGTTATTGCCCATCTATTGCTTCCATACCTTATTTATAAGATGTGTAAACTTGAATTTCATGAAGGACTAAATCCCCTTATGCTGTGTGCACAGAACTGATTAAAGAAACTGAGGATTAGCATAGAACTGTAAAGTCTTGAGCTGTAAATAATTTACAGTTATATTTATTTTGTTTGTTTTTTTATGTATATGTGTGTCCATATGCCATCTGTATCAAGATTGCTACGGAGACAAGAAGAAAATATCTGGTCTTCTGGCACAAGAGTTTTAAGCTATGATGTGCCTTCTCACATGGGTGCTATTACTAAACTCAAATAATCTCTCAGAATATGTGTTTTCTCACCCACTGAGCCATTCTGACAGCCCTGGTGTGAACTTTAAATTACTCCACTCTTATCCTAGCATTGACTTCTCTAGTATATGACACCCTAGACACACCTCAGTTCAGAGAATTGTAGCCTATTTCTTTATTTCTATTTCTTTTTTGTCTTTATTTTTCAAGGAGGGGGACCAGGAAAAGGCATAATATTTGAAATGTAAATAAAGAAAATATCTAAAGAAAATCTTGATATGAAAAAAAGAAAATGCTCAAGTATTATGTGTTTTTTTTAAAAGTACAAAGAAAGTACAATGTAAATATATCTCTCTAGGGAGAGTGATAAATTGTTGTCAATGATTGTTTTTTGTTTTTTTGTTTTGTTTTGTTTTGTTTTGTTTTGTTTGAGACAGCATCTCTCTGCATAGCACTGGCTGTCCTGGAACTCACTCTGTAGATCAGGCTGACCTCAAACTCAGAAATGCCTCTGCCTCACAAGTGCTGAAATTCAAGTAGTCATATACAACAACTATATGACTCTTAACATACATTCAAAAGAATGCCAAGGAACTTAATCTCCTTTTTTGTGTCTTTTAATAAGTGAGATGGCTCTGGGACACCTAGAACAAAATTGTAATCTGATGAGACAAAATCAGGAGCTGTTGGGACTGTAGAAGGATCTTAGTATATGCCTTTTTACTATCAATGAATTTATGTTGATATCCCTTAAACATTGCAAGTTTGAGATGGATAGGAACAGAACCTTGATCAGTTGTTATTATGTTGTAATTTTTGTTCCACTGCTGGTGAGATTTTTGAAATTGATGTTTTGGATAAATGAATTCTTTTCTTTTCATTGTCCCCATGTTTTTATGTGATAACCTGATGCACTGGTTACATTTTCTTTCTCATGTTTGAATATTAACACAGGGAGTGGTGTCACTACATTTCATGTTCTTGCTGGACACTTTTTCCTAGTGTGTGTTTGTATTTATGTATATATTGTATACATATATACAAATATATATTGTATTATATATATGTATTGTGCATATTTATATGTGTGTATGCATGCATGGATTTGTGTATGTATACCTCTGTATGTGTATGTATATGCATGTATTTGTGTATTGCTAGAGTAATGAAATAAAAAACTTAAATATTTAAAAATAAGAATTCTTGTTCTATATTGTTCTTCTATAGTTGTGTTGCATTACAATGATCATTGATTTGAATCTTAATCATAATAAACATTTCTCTTCATTAGTTCCTTACTAATTAGTTCCTTACTAGAAAAACAATAAATTATAATTGAAATTCATCTACCACACTGACTCAGTGGATTTAAATTATTTGCTGTATGCTTTCCATTAAAGAAGTTTACCTGATTCCAGATTACATGTTTGCTTTTCTTTTTCTTTAATACTACTATAGAAACACTATTCCTTCACTGTTTCATCAACAGAACAATAATAATTATAATTACTAATATCATTATCAATTACTACCATAAAGTTCTTATCTCATTTATCATGTTCACCTATCAACTCTTCATCCTCTTTGTATCACATTGACTCAAGCTCATAAAGTATAATACCTATATTACCAATATTGTTATAATCCCAAGGTAATAATTAGGTACATGTAGTTCTTACAAAAATTTTGCACATGTGGAAAATAAATCTCAATGTGTATACATCTGTAGATATTTCATATGTGTATAAATATTATATGTATTATAAAGATGTCTACCTGTCACACTCTGTATATGGAAGTAAGATATATAAAGGACCTTAGATGCTGGTCCTTTCTTTCTTTGATAAGATCTTGTTCTCTCTCTCTCTCTCTCTCTCTCTCTCTCTCTCTCTCTCTCTCTCTCTTTCTCTCTCTCTGTCGGTGATATGTGTGTATGCATGTGTGTGTTTGTATATAACAACTTATGTAGTCCATTCCCCTTCTTTTTTTATTAGATATTTTCTCTATTCACATATAAAATGTTATCCCCTTTCTGGTTTCCCCTCCCAAAACACCCTTTCTCATCCCCTACTTCCCCCTGATCACCAACTCACACACTCCAGCTCTCTAGCTTCTCTGTCCTGTTTCACCTATACTGGGGCATTGGGCTTTTTCAGGGACAAGGGCCTCTCCTCCCTTTCATGTCCAACAAGGCCTTCCTCTGATACATATGCAGCTGGAGCCATGGGTCCCTACATGTGTACTCTTCGGTTGGTAGTTTAGTCCCTGGGAGATCTGGCTGTACTGGTTAGTTCATAATGTTTTTCCTGCTATGGTGCTGATAGCTCCTTTGGCTCCTAGGGTCCTTTCTCTAGTTCTTGCACTGGGAACCTTGTGCTCAGTCCAATGGGTAGCTGGAAGCACCCAACTCTGTATTTGTCAGGTACTGACAGAGCCTCTCAGGAGACAGCTATATGTTCCTGTCAGCATGTGCTTGTTGGCATCCACATTAGTGTCTGGGTTTGGTGACTATATATAGGGTGGATCCCCAGGTGGGACAGTCTCTGGATGGCCTTTGCTTCAGTTTCTGCTCCACACTTTGTCTATGTATCTCCTCTCATAGTTGTTTTGTTCCTCCTTGGACATAAAAATTGGACATAGTACTACAGGAGGACCCAGCAATACACTCCTAGGCATATACCCAGAAGATTCTCCAACATGTAATAAGGACACATGCTCCACTATGTTCATAGCAGCATTATTTATAGTAGCCAGAAGCTGGAAAGAACCCAGATGTCCCTCACAGAAGACCAAAGTATCCATACTTTGCTTTTCCTTCTTAAGCTTCAATTGATCTGTGAATTGTATCTTGAGTATTCCAAGCTTCTGGACTAATATCCACTTTTTAGTGAGTGCATACCATGTGTGTTCTTTTGTGATTTGGTTACCTCACTGAGATTTCACTTCACTCCATTCAGAATAGCTAGGATCAAAAACTCAGGAGACAGCAGGTGCTGGCGAGGATGTGGAGAAAGATGAACATTACTCTACTACTGGTGAGATTGCAAGTTGACAACAACCACTCTGGAAATCAGTTTGGCAGTTCCTTAGAAAATTGGACATAATACTACAGGAGGACCCAGATATACCATTCCTAGGCATAGACCCAGAAGATTCTCCATCATATAATAAGGACACATGCTCCATTATGTTTATGTTTGCCTTATTCATAATAGCCAGAAGCTGGAAATAACCAAGATAACCCTCAACAGAGAAATGGATACAGAAACTGTGGTACACTTGCACAATGGAATACTACTCAGCTATTAAAACCTAAGAATTCATGAAATCCTTAGGAAAATGGATGGAACTAGAAAATAACATACTGAGTGAGGTAACCAATTCCTCATTTTGAGTGCTAGAATTACAGGCACTCACACTAATATTCCAACTAATATCTGGGTTCTTGTCCTTTCAATTTATATCCTTATTTGTCAGAAATCAAGCACATCTCCAACTGGGAAATATACTTGGTTCAAATCAACAACAAATATTTTGTTCTTAAAATTTGTCCCTGCTTTGGGTAGGAAAAAAAATACATCAATTTACTTTGGCTGAAATTTTGTATCTATTATCGTTCTTACATGAAAGAGTTATACTAGAAGAATTCTATTTGCTTATAAATTACTTCAAAAAATAATCTTTTGTGTGGTTTTCACTACAATGTAGTTTTTACTGCAGCCTACAAATGCAGGAATGCTGAAATATTATGTGAAATCCAGCTTTACTGGTGCTCTGTTCTGATCACCTGTACATTTATTTGAAAGGTACCAACTTACAGTAAAGTTGACAATCGCATAATTGTCTGTACTTAAAACTAAAAAAGTAAATAAGGTAAATGGTTATTCACAGTGTCAAGATTATCAATTAATTACCATAACCTTTTTATGAAACTAGAATATAACTTCTCCCTCCAGAACAGGTACCAACCAGGTAAAACAATGTGAATATGTACATAGTATGAGAAAGAGTTTAATAAGAAAATGAACATTTAAGTGTAAAATATTAATACTCAACTAATATTGTATCCATATTCCTCTACCATTTTAAATTTTGATTATGGTGTGATTACAATTTGGTTATATTTTAATATGTAAATCATATATTATATATTCAAGGACTCACCTATTGAAGACAACTCTTTTAAAGGATGACATTTAATTGGGGCTGGCTAACAGTTTAAGAGATTCAGTTAATTATAATCATGGTGGGAAGCATGGCAGCATGCAGGCTGACTTGATGGAGGATCTAAGAGTTCAATGTCTTGATCTGAAGACAGCCAGGAGACTACTGTTTTTTTCAATCAGTCTGTAGAGGGCTGTCTTCCATGCTGGGCTGAGCTTGAATACTAGGAGACATCAAAACACTCAATACAGTGAGTGACACACTTCCTCCGACAAGAGGACAACCAAATCTAAGAAAGCCAAGTCTCCTAATAATGCCACTTCCCATTATCCAAGTGTATTCATACTACCACAAACAAAAAAAGACTAACAGTCATTAATTAATTCTTTCTTTGTAATAAAAATGTTGAACTGGAGCCTAGAAGGTCATTCATTACAGATACATAGGTGTGCATGAAAGAATGGAATAGGAACTCAGAATTCTTCATGAACATTGCAAATTCTTGGGTATACGTTATCTTTTCTTTTATGGAATTCCAAGGTATAACTTACATAGACAATTAGAGGCCTTGATGCCTGTGGTACCTCTGTGCACCTGAGAATAGTAAAAGAGACATGACTTGAATGCATAGGGTCCAAAACACTACATGTTTCAGAAACATCTGAAGGGCAAATGTGCCCTGAATATGAAATAAGTAACATTAGCTAAAATACCTTTTCTGTTCTCAATTCCCAGCTATTGAATTGAGCTCAGGGCATAAGCTGTCTGTTTCCTCTTTTATCTGGCATATGCTCATTGCCCTATTATTTTCATTTAATGCAGCAGGCAAGGAAAGAATAGATGTTTATAGGAAGTTGCAGGCCTCCCATGCTGTATTTTACTGGAATGTAAGCTTGCAGATATATTATTATGAAATACTCTTTTTTCTTTTATTTATTTATTGTTTATTTATTTACATCCCAAACATTGACTCCCTCCCTGCTCCCTCTCACAGTGTTTCTCCTCCATTACCTTTCCCATTCACTGCTGAGAAGGCAGCCCCCCCCTGGATCATCCCACACTGCTTCATTTAGTCTCTGCAGAATTAAGTGCATTCTCCCCCACTAAGGCTGAACATGGGAGTCCTCTGCTGCATATTTGTCTGGGGCCTTATACTACTCCATGTATACTCTTTGGTTGGTAGCTCTATCTCTGGGAGCTCCCTGAGGATCAGGTGAGTTGACATTGTTGGCCTTCCTGTGGGGTTAACATCTCCCTTGAGTGGCTTCAATCCTTCTGCTAACTCTTCCACAGGGATCCTGGACTTCCTTCCAATATTTTCCGTGGGTATCTGGATCTGTCTCAGTCATCTGCTGGGTAGAGCCTCTCAGGGGGCTCCTATGTTAGGCTCCTGTCTCTAAGTACAACATAGCATCATTAATAGTGTGAGGGATTAGTGCCTGCCCATAGGATAAGTCTCAAAATGGATCAATCACAGCTTGGCCATCCCTTCAGTCTCTGCTTCATCTTTATTCCTGCATTTCTTTTAGACAGGACAAATTTTGAGTCAAATTGGGAGTTTGTAATACCTTTCATATATCTTTCTTCAATTATGGATCAAAAGGCAGGAATATTATTAGGTTAAGATTTTTTAATACAATATATTTGTTGAGTTAATTACTATATACTATATGTATAAGTTTCTATCTACGTGAAATCACCAATGAATTGTTAATAAATATGACAAAAAGACTGGGAGTGCACAGCTTGCTCTGGCTGCATGGAGCTTAGGTTCCAGTCCTGAGGCCTCTGGAAGGAGCCTTCAGCTCTCCACTTCAGGATCCAGACCAGCATGGGCTGCAACACCACATCTCCAGGCCCTGCAGGAGGCCAGAGGGGCACGGGGGGTGGGGG
Organism: Apodemus sylvaticus; assembly: GCF_947179515.1. Lineage (NCBI taxonomy): Eukaryota > Metazoa > Chordata > Mammalia > Rodentia > Muridae > Apodemus > Apodemus sylvaticus. The sequence goes on along the minus strand of NC_067473.1, from coordinate 104,627,690 downwards.
GGGTGGGGGGGGGTGGGGGGGGTGGGGGGGGGGAGGCCGGCTGGGAGGAGTCAGTGTGCTCTGGTGAGTCCAACAGGCCCCAGCGGGAGCCTTCAGCTGTCTTCTTCAGGATCTGAAAAGCTTGGGGCACATCACCCTGTCTCCAGGCAGTGCAGGAGGTCAGCTGTGCACCAGAGGACACCTGGGAAAAGGCAGATTGCACTGGTGAGTCCAGCATCGACAAGACCAACTAACACCAGTGAGAACTAGATGGCAAAAGGAAAACGAAGGAACGTCACTAACAGAAATCAAGGCAATATGGCAGCATCTGAACCTAATTCTCCTTTAAGAGCATGTCCTGGATACCCCATCACACCAGAAAAACAAAATTTGGATTTAAAATCAATGGTCATAATGCTGATAGAGGAACACATGAAGGACATACTTAAAGAAATTCAGGAGAAAATGGATCAAAAGATAGAAGCCCTTACAAGGGAAACACAAAAATCGCTGAAATAAATTCAGAATACAAAAGCCAATAAGGAGGAAATGCAAAAATCACTTAAAGAAATACAGGAGAACTTTGGTCAACAGGCTGAGGTCATGAAAGAGGAAGCACAAAAATCTCTTAAAGAATTACAGGAAAGCACAAACAAGCAAGTGAAGGAGCTAAGCAAAACCATACAGGATCTAAAATCAGAAGTAGAAACAACTAAGAAAACTCAAAGGGAGACAACTTTGGAGACAGAAAACCTTGGGAAGAAATCAGGGGACATAGATGCAAATATCAACAACAGAATATAAGAGATAGAAGAAAGAATCTCAGATGCTGAGGATACCATAGAAAACCATGGACTCAACAGTTAAAGAAAATGCAAAATGCAAAAAGCTTGTAACCCAAAACATCCAGGAAATCCAGGACACAATGAGAAGACCAAACCTAAGGATTATAGGTATAAATGAGAGTAAAGATTTACAACTCAAAGGGCCAGCAAATATCTTCAATAAAATTATGGAAGAAAACTTCCCTAACCTAAAGAGAGAGATGCCCATGAATATACAAGAAGCCTACAGAACTCCAAACAGACTGGACCAGAACAGAAATACCTCCCATCTCATAATAATCAAAACCCCACATATACTAAACAAAGAAAGAATATTAAAAGCAGTAAGAGAAAAAGGCCAAGTAACATATAAAGGAAGACCTATCAGAATCACAGCAGACTTCTCACCTGAGACTATGAAAGCTAGAAGATCCTGGGCAGATCTCATGCAGACTCTAAGAGAACACAAATGCCAGCCAAAACTACTATACCCAGCAAAACTCTCAATCACCATAGATGTAGAAACTAAGATATTCCATGACAAAACCAAGTTTATGCAATATCTATCCACAAACCCAGCCCTACAAAGGATAATAGGAGGAAAACACCAATACAAGGAGGGAATCGTCACCCTGGAAAAAGCAAGATAGTAACCTTTCATCAAACCCCAAAGAAGTTAACCAATCAAATTTAAAAAATAACATCAAAAATGACGGGATGTAATAATCACTATTCCTTAATATCTCTTAACATCAATGGACTCAATGCCCCAATAAAAAGACATAGACTAACCAACTGGATATATAAACAGGACCCTACATTTTGCTGCATACAGGAAACCCACCTCAGGGTCAAAGACAAATACTACCTTAGTGTAAAAGTCTGAAAGACAATTTTACAAGCAAATAGTCTCAGGAAACAAGCTGGAGTAGCCATTCTAATATCAGATAAAATTGAATTTCAACCCAAAGTCATCAAAAGAGACTTGAGGGACACTGATTGTTGGTCAAAGGAAAAATACAACAAGAAGAACTCTCAATCCTGAGCATCTATGCTCCAAATGCAAGGGCACCCTCATTCATAAAAGAAACTTTATTAAAGCTCAAAGCACACATTGCACCTAACACAATAATTGTGGGTGACTTCAACACTGCACTTTCCTCAATGGATCGATCAGGAAAACAGAAACTGAACAGGGACACAGTGAAACTAATTGAAGCTTTGGACCAATTGAATTTATATCCAAGATATATACAGAACTTTTCATCCCAAAGCAAAAGAATATACCTTTTTCTCAACACCTCATGGTACCTTTTCCAAATTTGATCATATATTTGGTCACAAGACAGACCTCAACAAATAGAAGATCAAAATAATTCCATGCCTCCTAGCAGATCCCTATGGAGTAAAAGTAGTCTTTAATAACAACAAAAACAACAGAGAGCCCACATAAACATGGAAACTAAACAATACTCTACTCAATGACATCTTGGTCAAGGAATAAATGAAGAAAGAAATCAAAGACTTTTTAGAATTTAACGAAAATGAAGGCACAACATACCCAAATTTATGGGACACAATGAAAGCAGTGATAAGAGGAAAACTCATAGCTTTGAGTACCTCCAAAAAGAAATTGGAGAGAGCATACACCAGAAGCTTAATGGCACAACTGAAATCCCTGCAACACAAAGAAGCTAATTCACCCAGGAGGAGAAGAAGACAAGAAATCATAAAACTCAGGGCTGAAATCAATCAAGTAGAAACTAAGAGAACTATACAAAGAATCAACAAAACCAGAAGCTGGTTCTTTGAAAAAATCAACAAGATAGATAAACCCTTAGCCAGACTAACCAAAGGGCACAGAGACAGTATCCAAATTAAGAAAATTAGAAATGAAAAGGGAGACATAACAACAGAAAATAAGAAAATTCAACAAATTATCAGATCCTACTACAAAAGCCTGTACTCAACACAACTGGAGAATCTGGAGGAAATGGACAATTTCTTAGAGAGATACCAAATACCAAAATTAAATCAGCATCAAATAGATCATCTAAATAGACCCATAACACCTAAAGAAATAGAAGCAGTCATAGGAAGCTTTCCAACCAAAAAAAAAAAAACCACAGGACCAGATGGTTTTAGTGCGGAATTCTATTAGACCATCAATGAAGACTTAACAGCAATACTCTTCAAACTATTCCACCAAATAAAAACAGAAGGAACACTACCCAACTCATTCTACAAAGCCACAATTACGCTGATACCAAAACCACACAAAGATACAACAAAGAAAGAGAATTTCAGGCCAATATCCCTTATGAATATCGATGTAAAAATATTCAATAAAATTCTTGCCCACCGAATTCAAGAACACATCAAAATTATCATCCACCATGATCAAGTAGGCTTCATCGCAGGGATGCAGGGGTGATTCAATATATGGAAATCCACCAATGCTATACACTACATAAACAAACTCAAAGAAAAAGCCCATATGGTCATTTCATTAGATGCTGAGAAAGCATTTGTCAAAATTCAGCATCCTTTCATGCTAAAAGTCTTGGAAAGAACAGGAATTCAAGGCCCATATCTTAACATAGTAAAAGCAATATACAGCAAACCAATAGCGAACATCAAAGTAAATGGAGAGAAACTTGAAGCAATCCCACTTAAATCAGGGTCTAGACAAGGCTGCTCTCTATCTCCATATCTTGTCAATATAGTTCTTGAAGCCCTAGCTAGACCAATTAGACAACATAAGGAGGTCAAAGGGATATAAATTGGAAAGGAAGAAGTCAAACTATCACTATTTGCAGATGATATGATAGTATACTTAAGTGACACAAAAAAACTCTACCATAGAAGTCCTACAGCTGATAAACAACTTCAGCCATGTGGCTGGTTACAAAATCAACTCAAGCAAATCAGTATCCTTTCTATACTCAAAGGATAAACAGGCTGAGAAAGAATTAGGGAAATGACACCCTTCACAATAGCCACAAACAATATAAAGTATCTTGGGGTGACACTAACAAAACAAGTGATAGACCTATATGACAAGAACTTCAGATCTCTGAAAAAGGAAATCGAAGAAGACCTCAGAAAATGGAAAAACCTTCCATGCTCATGGATCGGCAGGATTAATATAGTTAAAATGGCCATTTTGCCAAAAGCAATATATAGATTCAATGCAATACCCATCAAAATCCCAACTCAGTTCTTCATAGAGTTAGAAAGAGCAATTCTCAAATTAATCTGGAATAACAAAAAAACCAGGATAGCTTAAACTATTCTCAACAGTAAAAGAACTTCTGGGGGAATCAGTATCCCAGACCTCAAACATTACTACAGAGCAATAGTGATAAAAACCTCATGGATTGGTACAATGTCAAGCAAGTTGATCAATGGAATAGGATTGAAGATCCAGAAATGAACCCACATACCTACGGTCACTTTATCTTCGACAAAGGACCTGAAAACATCCAGTGGAAAAAAGATAGCCTTTTCAACAGATGGTGCTGGTTGAATTGGAGGTCAGCATGCAGTAGAATGCAAATTGATCCATTCTTATCTCCTTGTACTAAGCTCAACTCTAAGTGGATCACGTAAAACCAGACACACTGAAACTAATAGAAAAGAAACTGGGGAAGACCCTTGAGGACTTGGGCCCAGGGGAAAATTTCCTGGACAGAACACCAATAGCTGATGCTCTAAGTTCAAGAATTGACAAATGGGACCTTACAGAAAATTACAAAGTTTCTGTAAGGCACAGGACACTGTCAAAAGGACAAAACATCAACCAACAGATTGGGAAAGGATCTTCACCAACCCCAAATCCAACAGAGGGCTAATGTCTCATATATATAAAGAACTCAAGAAGGTAGACCCCAGAGAACCAAATAACCCTATTAAAAAGTGGGGTACGGAGCTAAACAAAGAATTTTGACATGAAGAACTTTGGATGGCTGAGAAGCACCTTAAGAAATGTTCAACATCATTAGTCATTAGATAATTACAAATCAAAACAACCTTGAGATTTTTATCTCACACCAGTCCGAATGGCTAAGGTTAAAAATCAGGAGACAGGAGGTGTTGGTGAGGATGTGGAGAAAGAGGAAAACTCCTCCACTGCTGGTGGGATTGCAAGATGGTACAACCACTTTGGAAATCAGTCTGGCGGTTCCTCAGAAATCTGGGCATGACACTTCTGGAGGACTCTGCTATACCACTCCTGGGCATATACGCAGAGGATTCCCCGGCATGCAATAAGGACACATGCTCCACTATGTTCATAGCAGCCCTGTTGGTAATACCCAGAAGCTGGAAAGAACCCAGGTGTCCCTCAACGGAAGAATGGAGTACTATTCAGCCATCAGAAAGAGAGAATTCATAAAATTCTTAGACAAATGGATGGAGCTGGAGAACATCATACTAAGTGAGGCAACCCAGGCTCAGAAGATCCATCATGGTATACACTCACCGACAAGTGGATATTAGCCTAGAAACGTGGAATACCCAAGGCATAATCCACATATTAAATGATATCCAAGAGGAACGGAGGAGTGGCCCCTGGTTCGGGAAAGACTCAGTGCAGCAGTATAGGAGAATACCAGAACAGGGAATTGGGAAGGGGTGGATGGGAGGATATGGGGAGGGAAGAGGGCTATGGGACTTTCAGGAGTGTGGAGCCAAAAAAGGGGAAATCATTTGAAATGTAAATAAAAAATATATCAAATAAATAAAAAAATAAGATATAGCCCAGCCATCAAATTTTAACCATCCTTATTTTAATTTTTTTAAAGAACCTGATTTCAGACTAGTTCAGTGCTATCACTATTGATTTACTATTTTTAGTGATAAAAGACAGAAAATTGCAGTGATCTGAAAACATCCAAAGCATTCATATGATAAAATAGATTAAAGAATATATTGAAATTTCTTAGTAGAGGGAAGAGAGCAAACTTATCATTTAGTCAATCTAGATGGCAAATGGACACTGTCTCATTACACTAGTAATATTTTTTTCAGGCATAGAAACAGAATTTGAAACTTCAATTTAAATCTCAAATTTCCAAAAGCACTCACAAGGGGCATAATTTCTTTTTCTTTTTCTTTTTTCAAATACTTTTATTTTTTTAAAGTCCTAATTCCAGGTCTTCTCTCCCACAGTACCTCATCCCATTCCTCCTTCCCCCTATCTCCAAAAGGATGCACTCCCCCACCACCATCAATCCTCCCCACTTGCCAGGGCCTCAAATTTCTAGAGGGTTAGGCATGTTAATTTTTTGTTTTGGTTTTGTTTTGGTTTTTGTGTTTTGGTATTTCAGGAATATATCTAAACATCAAAAAAGAAAAATAACAGGAGGTGTGTATAGCTTAGACTCCCGCTTTGATTGATTCAGTCATAGCACTGCATGATACCTGCATAAACCCAGAGATCATGCTAGTGAAGTGCACAAACCCTGACCACGAAGTGCATTTTGATTAAATGAAACATCAACCAGAGTCTAGGTGGCCTCATGGTCAGGAATCACTGGCTGCCTAGTCATGGTAAGTCATGGTTGCAATTTTGTAACAGCTTCCAGTCAACTACTGGCCTGCTTACTGTTGACAGAGTCAGAGAAGAAAGAAAGAAAGAAAGAAAGAAAGAAAGAAAGAAAGAAAGAAAGAAAGAAAGAAAGAAAGAAAGAAAGAAAGAAAGAAAGAAAGAAAAAGAAACATGTAGATAATCATTCTTAAAGCAACACATTGCTAATAACATTTTTAAATTTATTTATTTTATTTACATTGGTGTTCTGCCTTCAGGAATGTCTTTGTCAGGGTGTCAAATCTCCTGGAACAGAAACTACAGAGAGTTATGGGTCACCATGTGGGTGCTGGGATTTGAATTCTGGTCCTTTAGAAGAGTAGCCAGTACTCTTAACCACTGAGAAATCTCTCCATTTCCAAATGACATTGCTATGCAGAGGATCTATTGATATAGCTACCTTGAAGACAGAGATACAATCTAAATACCATGTGACAAACATTTCTTATTTTACAAAGTTCAGTTTCCAAAACTCATGAATTTAGTAACAGAAATTTGCAGAAGATCACAACTTCTTTCAAAACATAATCACACAAACATGCAAAAAATATCCACACATATGCCAACATGTAAGCACCACAGATTTCCTGGGACTGCAGTCATTAACTATTGCAAACTCATTGGCTTAAACTGTAGAAATGCATCCCCCCCCCCACAGTTACAGAAGTTAAAATTTTAAAATAAGCATGTCTAAAGGATTGCAAAATCCTGTACAATTCCCTGTTTAATGCTGTAATGAACACCATGATCAAGACAACATACACAAGGAGGAGTTCATTTGGGCTTACAGTTGCAGAAGATATGTGTGTAGAATGAAAGGAGGCAGGAACAGCTGCACACGTCAACTGTGGCAGGAACAGCTCTGAATTCACATACTGAACTGAAAGCATGAAGCTGAGAGTGATTAGAAATGATATATTATTTGAAACCTCCTGCAGACACCTAAACATACACTCCTAGTATACTTTCTGCAGAGAGGCCATACTATGTAAACCTGCATAAGCAGTATCACCAACCAAGAACCAAGTATTCAAACATCTGAGCTTATGAAAGACTTATACTCATTCAAAACACCATAGTCCATTCCCCTGGGCCTTACAGGTGGATAGCCTATCAAAATTAAAAATACACTTAGTCTGACATCAAAAGTCCCCCATGATTTGAGTAGGTATGGCCTCTATAGATTTATGTATTTGAGTGTTTGACCCATAAGAAGTGGTTCTGTTGCAAGGTGTGGCCTTGATGGAGGAAGTGTTTCACTGTGGGGGTGGCCTTTGAGATCTCCTATGGTCAAGCTACACCAAGTCACACAGTCTTGCAGATATGATAGTATATATAAGAAACCCCCAAAATTCTACCAGAGAACTACATCTGATCAACAACTTAGGCAAAGTAGCTGGATATAAAATTAACTCAAACAAATCAGTAGACTTCCTCTACTCAAAACATAAACAGGCTGAGAAAGAAATTAGGGAAGGGCACCCTTCATAATAGTCACAAATAGTATAAAATATCTTGGTGTGACTCTAACCAAGCAAGTGAACGAAAAATGTAGTACACTTACCTTTCAAGTTATTCCTACATGTTTAACTCTAAGGTTGAATATGTACTAATTATGTTCCATTTTGCTACTGATTTTGACTGTGTAATTAGAGCTGTGCATCTGGAGGGGAGGGAGAGAGAAATTTTTCTGTGATCAGAACTGAAACTCACCCCCATTTGGGTATTGTGTCTGCTTAAATGCTGACATCTGAGAGGAAGGAATCACAATCAAGATAATACCTCCAGAAGATTGGTATGTAGCAAACCTGTAGGGCATTTTCTTAATCACTAATGAATATGAGAAGGCTCAGCCTATTGTGGGTGGCGCCATCCCTGTGATGGTGGTCCTGAGTTTTATTAGAGTAAAAATAAAGACTGAGAAAGCCACAGGAAACAATCCAGTAAGCAGCATGCCTCTCTATTTTTAGCATCAGTTCCACCTTCAAGGTTCCTGCTTTGAGTCCCTCCCTGACTTCCCTGGATGACGGATATAATCTGTAAGATGTAACAGACCCTTTCTTTCCCAAGTTGATTTTAGTCACAGTGTTTTTTTTCCTAGAAATAGAAAAAACACTCACTTTTGCAATGAAAATGTTTATTATGTGCTATTATGTTAGAAGTATGTAATTTCTTTTTATTTTATAGGATGTATAGTTAAGAATTAGACTTTGGACTTTTAAACATTGTCGAGGCTGAAAGAGTATGTAAATTATTAGTTAGGGTTTCCATTGCTATGAAGAATCACCATGACTATGACAACTCTTATAAAAGAAAACATTTAATTATAAACATAAAATGCTGGGTTACAGTTTCAGAGATTTAGTTCATTACCATCATGGCAAGAAGCAGGGAAGTATCCTGGCAGACGTGGAGAAGGAGCTGAGAGTTCTACATCTTGAACTAAAGACAGTAAGGCAGAGGATGTGTGACTAGGCATATTAATTTTTAAAGGACTTAACTTTTAAAATTACTTCAGGTGACTTTTTGCTGCCAATCCTATTTAACTGTGATGTGACATCATGTTGGAAGAAGGGAATTGAATTTTCAAGTTATTCTCGAGCTTATATAGTATGTGCTTATGTATATACAAAGCAACAAAATACAATTTAATAAATTAATAAAAGATTTAAAAATCACTCTGATCTCATCATAATGTACAAGCCCAAAGCAGGTGACAGAAATGTGCTCTTTTCCCTACTTTGAAAATGCTTTCTAGGTATACTAAGTAAATTTTAAGATAGCAAGTTACCTGCAGCTAAAAGGAATTTTTCAGAACAAAAGCAACTTGAAACATGCTGATAGAATTCGTAGGTCTTAAAATAGACTCTATATCTTTAATTCTGCTTAATAACATTCTCATTGATCTGACTCTTGCTTTTTCTATGGCCTATCACTAACTCTTCTTTTTCCTCTCATAACATTTACATGTATTAAATATTTTCTCTCCTGTTAGAGGTTACATACTGATACAAACATTTAAAAAAAAATAAACCTGCCTTTTTAAAAATCGACTATTTTTCAGTCTCAATCAAATGTCACTTCCTTAAGCAAGTTTTTTTCCCCAGTCCTGTGCTAAAGTATCATGACATCATCTAATGCTTTGTATATATTTGCCTGATCATTAATTAGGATAAACAATTTTCTTCAACAAGCCACACTGTATTTGCTTTCATTTCATTTATTTAGTATTATTTTATTGGTTAATTGATTGGTTGGTTGGTTGGTTGATTGCTTGGCTGGCTGGTTGATTGATTGATTTTGTTTTTAGTGGTGGTTGAATATGGTGTATTTGAATGTTTGGCCATTCTGGAGTGGAGGTATTTAGAGGCATGGCCTTGTTAGAGGAAGTGTGTCGTTGGAGGTATGTTTGCGGGGGTTTCAAAATCTCAGCTCAGGCATAGCATCTTACTCTTCCAAACCTTTCAGCTACCATGACTGCCTGCCTTCTGTCCTTCTTCCCAGTATGATGGATGAAATCTGTGAAACTGTAAGCAAGCTCCAGGTTAATATGGCTATGGTGTCTCTTCACACCATTAAAACACTGGCTTTTTTCCTGTTTTCTATTCTTTCTCTTTCTGCCCCTCCTTGTAATGTCTTTCCATTTACCATTCTCCTTGCTTCAATTCCAACTTCTGCCCTCTCTCCTCTATTTCCTTCCTCTCTCTTCTACTTGCTTGTTTCTGTCTTCTTTTCCTCTTTTTCTCTTTTCCTCTTTTCTATGTTACTCTCCACTCCTCTTTTTTTCTTTCCATTCATGTTTTATTAGATATATTCTTTATTTACATTTCAAATGTTGTCCCCTTTCCTGGTTCCCTCCTCCCCCGAAAATCCCATAAGCTATCTTCCCTTCCCTAATCAACCCTCCCCCGCTTCCCGTGCATGGTATTCCTCTACACTGCAGCATCAAGTCTTTCCAGGACCAAGGGGCCTCTCCTCCCTTTGGTGTCTAGCAAGACCATCCTCTGCTGCCGATGTGTCTGGAGCCATGGGTAACTCCATGTGTACTCTTTGGTTGATGGTTTTGTCCCTGGGAGCTCTGGGGTACTGGATGGCTCATATTGTTGTTCCTCCTATGGTGCTGCAAATCCCTTCAGCTCCTTGGGTCCTTTCTCTAGCTCCTCCATTGGGGACCCTGATCTCAGTTCATGGGCTGGCTGAGTGTGTCCCCTATGTATTTGTCATGCACTAGCAGAGCCTCCCAGGTGATATCTATATCGGCTCCAGTCAGCAAGTACTTGTGAGCATCGACAATAGTGTCTGGGTTTTGTAACTGTATGTGGGATGGATCACTAGGTGGGGCAGTCTCTGGATGGTCTTTCCCTCAGACTCTGCTCCACACTTTTCTATGTCAATCTGCTTCCTCTTTTCTGTTACTCTCCAGTCCTCTTATTTAAATCTGACTCTCTCTCTCTCTATCTCTCTCTCTCTCTCTCTCTCTCTGTGTGTGTGTGTGTGTGTGTGTGTGTGCCTGTGTGTCTGTCTCTGTCTGTTTTTCTCTTTGTGGGTGTCTCTCATTCACTTTCATTCTCCTTCCTTTCTTTCTGCTTAGCATACTGAGCTTCATGAAACATGCAGTAAATTACAAAGTAGAGTTAAACACATATTGTAAGCATATTGATTCTATTTTATAAGATAAGAAAATGGATCAAAAGTTAGAAGCCCTTGCAAGGGAAACACAAAAATCATTGAAAGAAATCCAGGAGAATACAAAAGCCAACAAGGAGGAAATGTAAAAAACACTTAAAGAAATACAGGAGAACTTTGCTCAACAGGCTGAGGTCATGAAAGACGAAACACAAAAATCTCTTAAAGAAATACAGGAGAACTTTGGTCAACAGGCTGAGCTCATGAAAGAGGAAACACAAAAATCTCTTAAAGAATTACAGGAAAACACAAACATGCAAGTGAAGGAGCTAAGCAAAGCCATCCAGGATCTAAAATCAGAAGTAGAAACAACTAAGAAAACTCAAAGGGAGACAACTTTGGAGATAGAAAGCCTTGGGAAGAAATCAGGGGACAGAGATACAAATATCAACAACAGAATACAAGAGATAGAAGAAAGAATCTCAGATGCTGAAGATTCCATAGAAACCATGGACTCAACAGTTAAAGAAAATGCAAAATGCAAAAAGCTTGTAACCCAAAATATCCAGGAAATCCAGGACACAATGAGAAGACCAAACCTAAGGATTATAGGCATAGATGAGAGTGAAGATTTACAACTTAAAGGGCCAGCAAATATCTTCAATAAAATTATGGAAGAAAACTTCCCTAACCTAAAGAGAGAGATGCCCATGAATATACAAGAAGCCTACAGAACTCCAAACAGACTGGACCAGAACAGAAATACTTCCCGTCACATAATAATCAAAACACCAAATGTTCTAAACAAAGAAAGAATACTAAAGGCAGTAAGAGAAAAAGGCCAAGTAACATATAAAGGAAGACCTATCAGAATCACAGCAGACTTTTCACCTGAGACTATGAAGGCTAGAAGGTCCTGGGCAGATCTCATGCAGACTCTAAGAGAACACAAATGCCAACCAAAACTACTAAATCCAGCAAAACTCTCAATCACCATAGATGGAGAAACTAAGATATTTCATGACAAAACCAAGTTTACCCAATATCTATCCACAAACCCGGCCCTAAAAAGGATAATAGGAGGACAACACCAATACAAGGAGGGAAACTTCACCCTGGAAAAAGCAAGATAGTAACCTTTCATCAAACCCAAAAGAAGTTAAGCATTCAAATTTAAAAAATAACGTCAAAAATGATAGGAAGTAACAATCACTATTCCTTAATATCTCTTAACATCAATGGACTTAATGCCCCAATAAAAAGACACAGACTAACTGAATGGATACGTAAACAGGACCCTACATTTTGCTGCTTACAGGAAACACACCTCAGGGTCAAAGACAAACACTACCTTAGAGTAAAAGGCTGGAAGACAATTTTACAAGCAAATGGTCTCAGGAAACAAGCTGGAGTAGCCATTTTAATATCAGATAAAATTGACTTTCAACCCAAAGTCATCAAAAGAGACCCTGAGGGACACTTCTTTCTGGTCAAAGGAAAAATACAAAAAGAAGAACTGTCAATCCTGAACATCTATGCCCCAAATGCAAGGGCACCCTCTTTCGTAAAAGAAACTTTATTAAAACTAAAAGCACACATTGCACCTAACACAATAATTGTGGGTGACTTCAACACTGCACTTTCCTCAATGGACCGATCAGGAAAACAGAAACTAAACAGGGACACAATGAAACTAATTGAAGCTTTGGACCAATTAGATTTAACAGATATATATAGAACATTCTATCCTAAAACAAAAGAATATACCTTTTTCTCAGCACCTCATGGTACCTTCTCCAAAATCGACCATATAATTCGTCACAAGACAGACCTCAACAAATATAAGAAGATAGAACTAATCCCATGCCTCCTATCTGATCACTATGGAGTAAAAGTGGTCTTCAATAGCAACAGAAACAACAGAAAGCCCACATACACGTGGAAACTGAACAATATTCTACTCAATGATACCTTGGTCAAGGAAGAAATAAAGAAAGAAATTAAAGACTTTTTAGAACACAATGAAAATGAAAACACAACATACCCAAATCTATGGGACACAATGAAAGCAGTGCTAAGAGGAAAACTCATAGCCCTGAGTGCCTCCAAAAAGAAAATGGAGAGAGCATACATTACCAGCTTAATGACACACCTGAAAGCCCTGGAACAAAAAGAAGCTATTTCGCCCAGGAGGAATAGAAGGCAGGAAATCATCAAACTCAGGGCCGAAATCAATCAAGTAGAAACAAAGAGAACCATACAAAAAATCAACAATACCAGGAGCTCGTTCTTTGAGAAAATCAACAAGATAGATAAACCCTTAACCAGAATGACCAAAGGGCACAGAGAAAGTATCCAAATTAACAAACTTAGAAATGAAAAGGGAGATATAACAACGGAAACTGAGGAAATCCAAAAAATCATCAGATCCTACTACAAGAGCCTGTACTCAACACAACTGGAGAATCTGGAGGAAATGGACAATTTCCTTGACAGATACCAAATACCAAAATTAAATCAGGACCAACTAGACCATCTAAACAGTCCCATAATGTTGGAGAGGGTGTGGAGAAAGAGGAACACTTCTCCACTGCTGGTGGGGTTGCAAATTGGTACAACCACTCTGGAAATCAGTCTGGCGGTTCCTCCGAAAACTGGGCACCTTACTTCCAGAAGATCCTGCTATACCACTCCTGGGCATATACCCAGAAGACTCCCCACCATGTAATAAGGATACATGTTCTACTATGTTCATAGCAGCCCTATTTGTAATTGCCAGATGCTGGAAAGAACCCAGGTATCCCTCAACAGAAGAGTGGATGCAAAAAATGTGGTATATCTACACAATGGAGTACTATTCAGCCATTAGAAACAATGAATTCATGAAATTCTTAGACAAATGGATGGAGCTAGAGAATATCATACTAAGTGAGGTAACCCAGACTCAAAAGGCGAATCATGGTATGCACTCACTAATAAGTGGATATTAACCTAGAAAACTGGAATACCCAAAACATAATCCACACATCAAATGAGGTACAAGAAGAAAGGAGGAGTGGCCCCTGGTTCTGGAAAGACTCAGTGAAACAGTATTCAGCAAAACCAGAACGGGGAAGTGGGAAGGGGTGGGTGGGAGGACAGGGGAAGAGAAGGGGGCTTGCGGGACTTTCGGGGAGTGGGGGGGCTAGAAGAGGGGAAATCATTTGAAATGTAAATAAATTATATCGAATAAAAAAAACTGAGAAAAAAAAAGCATATTGACTCTATTTTATAAGATGTTTAGAAAAGCTAAGTATACATGAAAAAATGAGTTTAGCGTTTCATTGGAGCAGATAGTAGGCCTGCATACTACCTGTCTGAGGTCTCAGAAATATTGTAGAAATGAAAGACATCATCTGATTAAGAGAAGAAAATGCATCATGCACAACCAATAAATTTACTACAAATCATTGAATTTCATTTAAATGCATGTTTTTATTTACACAGAAATTATAATTGAGCAGAGATGTAGAGATTCAATGTTTTCTGTGTGTGTGGTTCTTTTTTGTTTTGTTTTGTTTTGTTTGCCATGAAATAGTCTCATTTGGTAAAGTTTGTTTTGCATGGAAATTTGCTCTATATTTTGCTTCTCTTAAAAGAGACCTCAGGCCTTTTCGGGAACTAAAATTTGATTACTTCTCTTTCCTTTCCTGATTCAGGATCTGAATTCTATCATGTTTGTAGAGGTAATTTAATTATATTCTCAGCAAATACATTCAAATATTAGAGTTTGTTTCTAGTAGACCCTGCTCCAAGACGCTGGTCTTCTACAGTATCTCCTTTCAAGGCCTGAAGCTTCAAAAATGATGTCAGAGAATTGGTTATTTTTGGTATATTATATTCCACTGTAAGTCTAGGACTTCCTCACAAGCTCTTTTTCTGTCTGGGAATGCATGGGAATTTTTCTGCACTTGTGTATTTAATGTATTTTAGGTGAAGCTAGATAACCCCCTACACGTAGAAGTCTCTGTCTTCACTTACAATGTGAATTTGGCTTTACTCATCCTGTGCTTCCATAGTTTCTATAGTTTGTAAACTGATTCATAGTGATTTCCCCTCATCAGTGTTCTCTGTATCTTACTGTGTAAGTCTCACATTTGTCTCAGGACAGATTTTAACTTAAAATGTTCACTTACTGAAATGTGCAATTGTTTCTGGCATATAAAAGCATTATATTGAAATTTATTAGCTTAAAATAATGATATATATTTATAAAGGAAGAATGTTCCTAATAGTTATATGTTGGGAACTCTATAATACCATTTATATATGTATGTGTCCAATTTTATGTAATTATCTCTTAACATGTATTTCTACGTAAACACTAGCGACTACCATTAGTGTTTTTTAATTCATAATTTAATCCTATATAGTAAACTTTATTTATTCTTTTTGAGCTTTATAATTTATACAACATATTTTATTTGTGAATACCCCTCAGGACTCCCACAATAAAACTTTTTTTCACCTTCAGGTTTTTTTTCTAGGATGAAAGTGGGAGACCCTCTGGAGGACCCATTCCTGACTGAAGAACAATTGGGAGTTGATGGCTGCATGGGTGAAGTAGGTCATTGTTTTCTTTGAGATGTAGCCTTGCTCCAATGGATGGCTCCACTAATATACACATACAGTTAGACTAACTGACTCAGTGTGCTATTGAAAAGAAAGTACATCATGAATTTTAGGAAATAACTAAAGTAAATAAAGAACAAAAGTAAAAATAACTGCATTAGTCCAATTAAGAATGTATACATAGACCTTGTTAAATGTCAGAGCAGGGATTTTTGTTTTTCTTGCTGCTACTAATATTAATGTCATTCTCATCGAGGGTAGCAAATTGTTCTGTATTTTAAGTGAAGCAAAATATTTCTGTTGACTAACATTGAAAGCCCAATTTTAAATGAATAAAATCAGTTCTAAAAATGTTTCAGATTATCATCAAATGTGTATAAAATTTAGCATCATTAAGAAACCTAGAATCATTCATTTTAGCTGAAAAATAATGTGAGATCACTAGAAAGGTTTTCACAATTCTTGGTTTCATTAGCTAGGTATAGATGTGGAATTAACAAGGGTCATGTCGGTGTGACTACATACTTGTGTGCATATGTGTTCATGTATATACATTTACATGAATTGTTTCTTGTATTAATTCATGCACTAACTCAACTAACCCATTGCCACTAAATGCAGACTGAATGTTCAAAAACATGAGCTATGGGTGGTATTCATTGTTCATACTTCACAGGCGACAATGTTTAGATATTTAACTAAAGTCACTGGAAAAATAAAGAGATAGCAGAAGAGTGCTCATTCTGCAGTTTTTACCAATCTGTTTGACAAATATAAGAAATTGGCTGAGAGGCAAATATCACCTGGATGGCTGTTGAAATAGACACATTTAAAAAAATCACCTCTGGGTTCTACTTTCTTGAGTTCTTTGTATGTATTAGATATTAGCCCTCTGTCGGATTTAGGGTTGGTAAAGATTTTTTCCCAGTCTGTTGGTTGACGTTTTGTCCTTTTGACGGCGTCCTTTGCCTTACAGAAACTTTGTAGTTTTATGAGGTCACATTTGTCAATTCTTGATCTTAGAGCATTAGCTATTGGTGTTCTATTCAGGAACTTTTCCCCTGTGCCCATGTCCTCCAGGGTCTTCCCCAGTTTTTTTTTTTCAATTAGTTTCAGTGTGTCAGGTTTTATGTGGAGGTCCTTGATCCATTTGGAGTTGAGCTTGGTACAAGGAGATAAGAATGGATCGATGCTCATTCTTCTACATGCTAACCTCCAATTGAACCAGCACCATTTGTTGAAAGACTATCTTTTTTCCACTGGATGCTTTCAGCTCCTTTGTCGAAGACCAAGTGACCATAGGTGTGTTGGTTCATTTCTGGGTCTTCAATCCTATTCCATTGATCCGCTTGCCTGATATTGTACCAATACCATGCAGTTTTAATCACTATTGCTCTGTAGTAGAGTTTAAAGTTTGGGATATTGAATCCCCCTGAAGTTCTTTTACTGTTGAGAATAGTTTTAGCTATCCTGGGTTTTTTGTTATTCCAGATGAATTTGAGAATTGCTCTTTCTAGCTCTATGAAGAACTGGATTGGGATTTTTATGGGAATAGCATTGAATCTGTAGATTGCCTTTGGCAAGATGGCCATTTTAACTATATTAATCCTGCCAATCCACGAGCATGGAAGGTTTTTCCATTTTCTGAGATCTTCTTCGATTTCCTTCTTCAGAGATCTGAAGTTCTTGTCATATAGGTCTTTCACTTGTTTGGTTAGAGTCACCCCAAGATACTTTATTTGTTTGTAGCTATTGTGAAGGGGGTCATTTCCCTAATTTCTTTCTCAGTCTGCTTATCCTTTGAATATATAAAGGCTACTGATTTGCTTGCGTTGATTTTGTAGCCAGCCACTTTGCTGAAATTGTTTATCAGCTGTAGGAATTCTCTAGTAGAGTTTTTAGGGTCACTTAAGTATACTATCATATCATCTGCAAATAGTGATAATTTGATTTCTTCCTTTCCAATTTGTATCCCTTTGACTTCCTTCTGTTGTCTAATTGCTCTAGCTAGGCCTTCAAGAACTATATTGAAAAGATATGGAGAGAGGGGGCAGCCTTGTCTAGTCCCTGATTTTAGTGAGATTGCTTCAAGTTTCTCTCCATTTAGTTTGATGCTGGCTACCGGTTTGCTGTATATTGCTTTTACTATGTTTAGATATGGGCCTTGAATTCCTGTCCTTTCCAAGACTTTTAGCATGAAAGAATGCTGAATTTTGTCAAATGCTTTTTAAGCATCTAATGAAATGATCATGTGGTTTTTTTCTTTGAGTTTGTTTATGTAGTGGATAGCATTTATGGATTTCTGTATATTGAACCAACCCTGCATCCCTGGGATGAAGCCTACTTGATCATGGTGGATGATCGTTTTCATGTGTTCTTGGATTCGGTGGGCAAGAATTTTATTTAGTATTTTTGCATCGATATTCATAAGGGAAATTGGCTTGAAATTCTCTTTCTTAGTTGGATCTTTGTGTGGTTTTGGTATCAGCATAATAGTGGCTTTGAAGAAGGAGTTGGGTAGTGTTCCTTCTGTTTCTATTTGGTGGAAAAGTTTGAAGAGTATTGGTGTTAAGTCTTCTTTGAAGGTCTGATAGAATTCTGCACTGAAACCATCTGGTCATGTGCTTTTTCTGGTTGGAAGCCTATCTATGACACATTCTATTTCTTTAGGGGTTATGGGTCTGTTTAGATGGTCTATTTGATCCTGGTTTAATTTTGGTAATTGGTATCTGTCTAAGAAAATGTCCATTTCCTCCAGATTTTCCAGTTGTGGTGAGTACAGGATTTTGTAGTAGAATCTGATGATTTTTTGAATTTCCTTGGTTTCTGTTGTGATATCTCCGCTTTCATTTCTAATTTTGTTAATTTGGATACTTACTCTGTGCCCTTTGGTTAGTCTGGCTAAGTGTTTATCTATCTTGTTGATTTTTTCAAAGAACCAGCTTTTGTTCTTGTTGATTCTTTGTATGGTTCTCTTGGTTTCTACTTGATTGATTTCAGCCCTGAGATCCAAATAACCCCATTAAAAAGTGGGGTACGGAGCTAAACAAAAATTTTCACATGAAGAACTTCAGAGAGCTGAGAAACACCTTAAGAAATGTTCAACATCATTAATTATGAAAACTTGACATATGATAGTCTATTGGAAAGAAAAATAAGTTTTCATTAATGATGTAACCACCTAGTACATCAAATACCAGGGCAGTATCCAATATCCATGACCCCTTGGAGTAGTTTGACAAGAGAAGCAGGACTAAATGGGGTAGAAAAAGAATTAAACTCCAATTTGATTGGAAGGAACAGGAGGGTAGTTAGAATGAGTATGATAGGAGTTCGGGGAGAATCGTATGTTCCAAGTACATTGTATAAAATTCTCAAAGAATTGATTAAAACATTGCTTTTTAAAAAAACCTAAAAACAGTGAGAGAAATAATGCTGTCTATTGGGTCAGGAATCGCTCCAACTTAAAAAGTTTAAGAGAGAAAAAAATGTATTTGAGAGAAAATGAGATGTGCAGAACATTACACAGCAAATGGCTTGTTACTAATTTAGTGAATTTGGAATGCCATTGAGTATAATTAATACACTTGATTCAATAGACCAATGGTTCTTTATTCAATCGACTGTGTGTTTGAAAGCCCATGAGCCTTGATCTTGTATAAAATCTCTTGAGTTAAAACATCTATGATTACCAAGTAGAGTATGTATTTATGAAGTCCCATGAGTGATTATAAAATGTATCCCTTATTAAACATAATATACCTGTTGAAGTATTCATAATTAAGCATTTTTAGTACTAAACTCTTAGATATATTAAGAGACTTATTTTGATTTTCCAAATCTGACTCACTGTGGGGAAGAGCCCTGGGATGTTTGAAACTAGCTATCTTAATTTCTCCCACTTATCTCTCTCTCACCCACTATCCCACCTTAAAGGCCTCATTACTTTTGACAAATCTTGCACACTCCATTAAACATGGCTGATATATCTCCTTCATAGATTCATTGGCCTTACAACTCTCAAATTTTGATGTAGACTCATAACACTTACAAATTTCATAAAAAGGAAAATTGAGAGTCAAGAATTCTGCCAGATCAAAAATTCTTTTTTTTTTTAACAAACCTTTATTGTGGGGCTGGAGAGGTGGCTCAGTATTTAAGAGTACTTACTGTCAACATGCGCTTCTTGGGATCAGCAATAGTGTCTGTGTTTAGTGTCTGCAGATGGGATGGATCTCTAGGTGGGATGATCTTTCTTTTGATAATTTTTCCTTCAGTCTCTGCTTCACTTTTTCTCCCTTCATTTACTTGAGAAAGAAACCATTCTGGGTTACATTTTTGGAGAGGGGTAGGTGGCCCCATCCCTCAAGCTGAGGCCTTGCCTATCCACTGCCTAGCATAGCTATTCCCTGAGAAGCTCTACCAGAACCTGATCATTTTAGATGTGGTTACTTGTAGCCAACCGTTGGTCTGAGCACAGGGACCCCAGTGGAACAGATAGAGGAAGGATGGAAGAAACTGAAGGGGATTGCAAACCCATAGAATAATATCAATTAACTAGACCCACCAGATCTCCCAGAGACTAAACCACCAACCAAAGAGTACACATGGAGGGATCCATGGCTCCAGCTACATGAGTAGCAGAGGATAGCCTTATGCGGCATGAATGGGAAGGAAGGCCCTTGATCTAGTGGAGGCTCAATGCCCCAGCATAGGGGGATACTAGAGCACTGAAGCAGAGGGGGAGGGGTGAAGGAATGTGGGGTTTACTTATTGGAAACCTGGAAGGGGGCAACATTTGAAATGTAAATAAATAAAATAATGAAAAAAGGAGCACTTACTGCTTTTCCAGAGTTCCAAAGTTCAATTCCCAGCAATCACATGGTGGATCATGACCATTTATAATGGGATCCAATTCCCTCTTCTGTGTGTCTGAAGACAACTACAGTATAGACATATACATAAAGTAAACAAATCACTTTAAAAGCATTTTTTATATTGTATGTATCATCTCATGGCCACTTTTGAAGCAGTCATTTTTAGGAGTACTCAGTGATTGCCTGTCCACTTCTTTATGCATTATTATGCATTATTTTAGAATTTCTTCATTCATCTAAGTTTTGGTGTTATCATAAATTCTGTGTCATGGCTTTTATTAGAAATAAAATATAGATATAGAGATAGAGATGATAGAGAACAATAGTGATGGGTAAATAATTGGTAAATTGAATAATACATGGGATTTGTCTTTAAGAATAAATAATAATATGATTGTGGAAAAGTCCAACATACTTATAAGCATGACATGGGGAGCTTCTCAGTTTGTTCTTTTAGAATATATGGGAAAGAGAAGCATGCGGCTGCCCACTAAATGAGAAAATGAAGGGAAATTTCATGGAAATAATATATATATATTATATATATATAAATAATATATATATATAATATATATATAATATATATATAATATATATATAATATATATATTATATATATAAGGATTTTGGATTAGAAAGATCAATAAGAGAGGTTTACAGTTAAAACCGTCAACATACCATTTCAAAATAAGATGAAGAATTGCACGACTGAATCTGTGACCTCTTCTCCTCTCCATTGTGGAATTCTAGAAAACAGTTTTCTAGTCTAGCCTCATCTTAGTACATAGCATATAAGTTATGAGACTGCTGAGCTATGCATAGCAAATTAATTGGTAAGAGATAATACAACATACAGTTTTAATAGTCCATGGGTTAACAATGAAACCTAGGGAGAAAAGAAGAAGCTCTAGACAGGAAAGCTGATTTCACTGATAACACCTGGGGGCTAATAGAGGTTCCTCATAAGAGAACCAATATAACTATTTGTACAGTTTTATATATATATATATATATATATATATATATATATATATATATATACACATCATAGACATAGACATAGACATATCACTTCGAAACTGCAGAGGACCCAACCTGTAGATAGAGTTTTGTGTTCCAAGAGTCCCTCTATTTATCCTCAAGCATCTTGCACCACATGCACACAGTTTCCATATCTGTGATGACACTGGACATTACAGTTGTTCTGATTAATGGAACAATTCTGATTCTAGAGATGCCTGTTTGCTTTATTGGATTTCCACATCCCTTCTGACAATTACAGTTTGACAATGGTTAATCAAGTGAAGAGGAGAATTTGTTTGTAGACTTTAAGAAACTACTCCCTATATAATGGTATAATAACCCCATTTTGAAAAAATGTGTACTTAACATATGAATCCATCTGCATATATGTGTTTTTTTAAGAAAGGTTTAAAAAGAGAGAGAGATAAAAATGTCAAATAAGAAGAGAGTTTTTGGGCAGCAGCAGTGGCAGCAGCAGCTGCGGCAGCAGTGGCTGGTCCAGCTGAAGGGCCAGCAGCAGTGGAACCAAGGTGACAGGGTCCAGGCAGGCCATGCGCCCACGATCACTGACCTTCGCTGGCTAGCCAGGCTGCAAGCAGTGGCAGATTTACAGCGCCTTTCACCTCACAGAAGCCACTTCAGAACGCTGCCTCCTGCCAGTCACAAGAGACTCACCTCCATCTTGGTTCTCAGACTCCAGAGAGATCAGTCAGACTGAGGTATGCAAACATAACCCAAGGCCAACATCACTGGGATATAAGCCCGACGGGCATTGGCCTGCACCCAGGCCCTGGCCTGTTCGGGGGGGCCATGGGGTGCCAACCCAGCCAGGAGGTATTTTGCCCCGGCCCTGGGCGTGCCCGCTGCCATTTTGCCTACAGGATGCCAGAGAGTTCGAGCAGGCAAAGCCAGCTAACAGGCATAGCCTGAGGCTAACATAGTGGGGGGGGGGTGTCTAGGCCCCAACAGGCCCTGGACTGACCCCAAGAACTGGGCTGCTCGGTGGGCCATCTGTGTGTCAACCCGGCCAGGAGGTTGTTAGCCCAGCAGACTCTCCCAGCACTTTCAGGGAGCACGCTCATGCCCCACCATCCTGACCACCTGACAGACCCAATTAACAGTCATAGCCCAAGGGGAACTTTGTTCGCACCTTGGCCTCCCAGGCTTTTGCCTAGACTCAGGGCCTGAGCAGCTAGGCTAGCCTTGTGTGCACCAACCTGGTTGGGAGATCCGCTGCCCAGCAGAGTGATCAGCACGCTGAAAAGGTCCCCGCAGCATACACCCTTCAGCACTCCCTGAAGGAGCAAACGGGCACCATCTGGTTCACAGACACAATCTGGGGCAAAGCACATTAGGGCTGCAAGGGCACCCAAGAGGAGGACAGCACATCAGCAATCTGCTACAGGGGAAACCCAGCCATATAGTGTTGCAGAAATAGCTCCAGAGCCCCTCAGGAGGCTTAAACACCAGCCAGAGACAAGACCAACTAACTCCAGAGAACAAGATGGCAAAGGGCAAACACAGAACCACTACTAACAGAAATCTAGGCAATATGGCAGCATCTGAACCAAACTCTCCAACATCAGCAAGTCCGGGTTATGCCAGCACACCAGGAAAACAAGATTTGGATTTAAAATCACTGGTCATGTTGCTGCTAGAAGAACACAAAAAGGACATAAATGAATCTCTTAAAGATATACAGGGGAACACGAATAAGCTAGAAACCGGTATAATGGAAACACAAAAATCACTTAAAGAAATGCAGGAGAATAAGACTCAAGAGATAGAAGCCAATAAAGAAGAAACGCAAATAATAATAATAATAATAATAATAAAATAAAATAAAAATAAAAAACTTAAAGAAATGCAGGAGAACTTGAGTCAAGAGGCAGAAGTCATGAAAGAGGAAACACAAAAATCTCTTAAAGAATTACAGGAAAACACAAACAAACAAATGATGGAACTGAGCAAAACCATCCTGGATCTAAAAACAGAAGTAGAAACAACTAAGAAATCACAAAGGGAGACAACTTTGGAGATAGAAAACCTTGAGAAGAAATCAGGGGCCTTAGATGCAAATATAAACAATAGAATCCAAGAGATGGAAGAAAGAATCTCAGATGCCAAAGATACCATAGAAACCATTGACTCAACAGTCAAAGAAAATGCAAAATGCAAAAAGCTTGTATGACACAACATCCAGGAAATCTAGTATACAATGAGAAGACCAAACCTAAGGATTATAGGTATAGATGAGAGTGAAGATTTACAATTGAAAGGGCCAGCAAATATCTTCAACAAAATTATGGAAGAAAACTTTCCCAACTTAAAGAGAGAGATGCCTATGAATATACAAGAAGCCTACAGAACTCCAAACAGACTGGACCTGAACAGAAATACCTCTCGCCACATAATAATTAAAACCCCCAAGTGCACTAAACAAAGAAAGAATATTAAAGGCAGTAGAAGATCCTGGGCAGATCTGATGCAGACTCTAAGAGAATACAAATGTCAGCCAAGGCTACTATACCCAGCAAAACTCTCAATCACAATAGATGGAGAAACCAAAACCTTCCATGACAAAAGCAAATTTACACAATATCTTTCCACAAACCCAGCTCTGCAAAGAATAATAGGAGGAAAATTCCAATAAAAGGAGGGAAACTACACTCTGAAAAAAAGCAAGATAGTAACTTTCCTTCATCAAACCCAAAGGAAGATAACCACTCAAATATAAAAATAACATCAAAAATGACAGGAAGTAATAATCACTATTCCTTAATATCTCTTAACATCAGTGGAATCAATTCCCCAATAAAGAGACATAGACTAACAGACTGGATAAGGAAACAGGACCTTACATTTTGCTGCATACAAGAAACACACCTAAATGTCAAAGACAAAAACTACCTTAGAGCAAAAGGCTGGAAGACAATTTTACAAGCCAATGGTCTTGGGAAAAGAGCCGGAGTAGCCATTCTAATATCAGATAAAATTAACTTTCAACCTAAAGTCATCAAAAGAGACACTGAGGGACACTTCTTGCAGGTCAAAGGAAAAATCCACCAAGAACGTTCAATTCTGAACATCTATGCGCTAAATGTAAGGGCACTCTCATTCGTAAAAGAAACTTTACTAAAGCTAAAAGCACACATTTCACCTAACACAATAATTGTGGGAGACTTCAACACTCCACTCTCCTCAATGGACCGATCAGGAAAACAGAAACTAAACGGGGACACAGTAAAACTAATTGAAGCTTTGGACCAATTGGATTTGACTGATATTTATAGAACATTTCACCTTAAAGTAAAGGAATATACCTTTTTCTCAGCACCTCATGGTACCTTCTCCAAAATCGACCACATAATTGGTCACAAGACAGACCTCAACAAATGCAAGAAGATCGAAATAATCCCATGCCTCCTATCAGATCACTATGGTGTAAGAATGGTTTTCAATAGCAACAGAAACAACAGAAAGCCCACATACACATGCAGGCTGAACAATACTCTACTCAATGACACCTTGGCCAAAGAAGAAATAAAGAAAGAAATCAGAGACTTTTTAGAATTTAATGAAAATGAAAGCACAATATACCCAAATCTTTGGGACACAATGAAAGGAGTGCTAAGAGGAAAATTCATAGCCCTGAGTGCTTCCAAAAAGAAAATGGAGAGAGCATACACTAGCAGTTTAAGACACACCTGAAAGCCCTGGAACAAAAAGAAGCCAATTCCCCCAGGAGGAGTAGAAGACAGGAAATAATCAAACTCAGGGCTGAAATAAATCAAGTGAAAACAAAGAGAAACATACAAAGAATCAATGAATCCAGGAGCTGGTTCTTTGAGAAAATCAACAAGATAGATAAACCCTTAGCCACACTGACCAGAGGGCACAGAGAAAGTATCCAAATTAACAAAATTAGAAATGAAAAGGGGGATATAACAACAGAAACTGAGAAAATCCAAAAAATCATCAGATCCTACTACAAAAGCCCATACTCACCACAACTAGAGAATCTGGAGGAAATGGACAATTTCCTTGACATATACAAAATAGCAAAATTAAATCAGGACCAAATAGATCATCTAAACAGTCCCATAACCCCTAAAGAAATAAAGGGGTCATAGAAAGTCTTCCAACCATAAAAAGCACAGGTCCAGATGGTTTCAGTGCAGAATTCTATCAGACCTTAAAAGAAGATCTAACACCAATATTCTTAAACTATTCCACAAAATTGAAACAGAAGGAACACTACCCAATTCCTTCTACAAAGCCACAATTACACTGATACCAAAACCACACAAGGATCCAACAAAGAAAGAGAACTTCAGACCAATTTCCATTATGAACATCAATGCAAAAATACACAATAAAATTCTTGCCAACCGAATCCAGGAAGACATCAAAAAGATCATCCAGTATGATGAAATAGGCTTTATCCCAGGGATACGGGGTTGGTTCAATATACGGAAATCCATCAATGCAATCCAAGGCCCATACCTAAACATAGTAAAAGCAATATACAGCAAACCGGTAGCCAGCATCAAACTAAATGGAGAGAAACTTGAAGCAATCCCACTAAAATCAGGGACTAGACAGGGCTGCCCCCTTTCTCCTTATCTTTTTAATATTGTACTTGAGGTACTAGCTTTGGCAATTCGACAACATAAGGAGGTCAAAGGGATACAAATTGGAAAGGAAGAAGTCAAACTATCATTATTTGCAGAGGACATGATAGTCTACCTAAGTGAACCAAAAAACTCCACTAGAGAGCTCCTACAGGTGATAAACAACTTCAACAAAGTGGCAGGTTATAAAATCAACTCAAGCAAATCAGTGGCCTTCCTATACTCAAAAAGGATAAGCAGGCTGAGAAAGAAATTAGGGAAATGACTCCCTTCACAATAGCCACAAACAGTATAAAGTACCTTGGGGTGACTCTTACCAAACATGTGAAAGATCTGTATGACAAGAACTTCAAGACTATGAAGAGGGAAATGGAAGAAGACCTCAAAAAATAGAAAAACCTCCCATGCTCATGGATCAGCAGGATTAATATAGTTAAAATGGCCATTTTGCCAAAAGCAATATACAGATTCAATGCAATACCCATCAAAATCCCAACTCAATTCTTCACAGAGTTAGAAAGAGCAATCCCCAAATTCATCTGGAATGACAAAATACCCAGGATAGCTAAAACTATTCTCAACAATAAAGGAAATCTGGGGGAATCAGTATCCCTGACCTCAAGCAATACTAAAGAGCAATAGTGTTAAAAATTGCATGGTATTGCCACAGTGACAGACAAGTGGACCAATGGAATAGAATTGAAGATCCAGAAATGAACCCATACACCTATAACCACTTGATCCTCAACAAACAGGTGATAAACATCCAATGGAATAAAGATAGCCTTTTCAACAAATGGCGCTGGTTCAACTGGAGGTCAGCATGTAGAAGAATGGGAACTGATCCATCCTTGTTTCCTTGTACTAAGCTCAACTCCAAATGGATCAAGGACCTCCACATAAAGCCAGACACTCTGAAGCTAATAGAAAAGAAACTGGGGAAGACCCTTGAGGACATCCATACAGGGGGAAAGTTCCTGAACAGATCACCAATAGCATATGCTCTAAGATCAAGAATTGACAAATGGGACCTCATAAAATTACAAAGTTTCTGTAAGGCAAAGGACACCATCAAGAGGACAAATCAGAAACCAACAAATTGGGAAAAGATCTTCACCAATCCTACATCAGATAGAGGGCTAATATCCAATATATATAAAGAACTCAAGAAGTTAGACTCCAGAAAACCAAACAACCCAATTAAAAATGGGGTACAGGGTTAAACAAAGAATTCTCACCTGAAGAATTTAGGATGGCTGTGAAGCATCTTAAAAAATGCTCAACTTCATTAGTCATTAGGGAAATGCAAATCAAAACAACCCTGAGATTTCACCTTACAGCAGTCAGAATGGCTAAGATTAAAAATTCAGGAGACAGCAGGTGTTGGAGAGGGTGTGAAGAAAGAGGAACACTCCTCCACTGCTGGTGGGGTTGCAAATTGGAAATCAGTCTGGTGGTTCCTCCAAAAACTGGGCACCTCACTTCCAGAAGATCCTGTTATACCACTCCTGGGCATATACCCAAAATATTCCCCTGCATGTAATAAGGATACATGTTCCACTATGTTCATAACAGCCCTATTTATAATTACCAGAAGCTGGAAAGAACCCAGGTATCCCTCAACAGAAGAGTGGATGCAAAAAATGTGCTATATCTACACAATGGAGTACTATTCAGCCATTAGAAACAATGAATTCATGAAATTCTTAGGCAAATGGATGGAGCTGGAGAACATCATACTAAGTGAAGTAACCCAGACTCAAAAGATGAATCATGGTATGCACTCACTAATAAGTGGATATTAACCTAGAAAACTGGAATACCCAAAACATAATCCACACATCAAATGAGGTACAAGAAGAAAGGAGGAGTGGCCCCTTGTTCTGGAAAGACTCAGTGAAGCAGTATAGAGCAAAATCGGAACAGGGAAGTGGGAAGGGTTGGGTGGGAAAATAGGGGGAGGGAAGGGGACTGATGGGACTTTCGGGAAGTGGGGTCCAGAAAAGGGGAAATCATTCGAAATGTAAATAAATAAATATATCAATAAATTGAAAAAAAAGGGAATGCAAGAAGTTAGACTCCAGAAAACCAAATAACCCTATTGAACAATGGAGTACAGATTTAAACAAAGAATTTTCACCTGAAGAACTTCAGATGGTGGAGAAGCATCTTAAAAAATGCTCATCTTCATTAGTCATTAGGGAAATGCAAATCAAAACAACCCTGAGATTTCACCTTACACCAGTCAGAATGGCTAAGATTAAAAATTCAGTAGACAGCAGATATTGGCAAGGATGTGGAGAAAGAGGAACACTCCTCCACTGCTGGTGGGGTTGCAAATTGGTACAACCACACTGGAAGTCAGTCTGGCTGTTCCTCCGAAAACTAGGCACCTCACTTCCAGAAGATCCTACTATACCACTCCTGGGCATATACCCAGAAGATTCCCCAGCATGTAATAAGGATACATGTTTCACTATGTTCATAGCAGCCCTATTTATAATTGCCAGAAGTTGGAAAGAACCCAGGTATCCCTCAACAGAAGAATGGATGCAAAAACTGTGGTATATATACACAATGGAGTAATATTCAGCCATTAGAAACAATGAATTCATGAAATTCTTAGGCAAGTGGATGGAGCTGGAGAATAACATACTAAGTAAGGTAATCCAGACTTAAAAGATGAATCACGGTATGCACTCACTAATAAGTGGATATTAACCTAGAAAACTGGAATATCAAAAACATAATCCACACATCAAATGAGGTACTAGAAGAATGGAGGAGTGGCCCCTTGTTCTGGAAAGACTCAGTGAAGCAGTATAGGGCAAAACCAGAACAGGGAAGTGGGAAGGGTTGGGTGGGAAAATAGGGGGAGGGAAGGGGGCTGATGGGACTTTCGGGGAGTGGTGGTCTAGAAAAGGGGAAATCATTTGAAATGTAAATAAATATATGGAATAAAAATAAAAAGAACAGGGTTTTCCAGTGAAGGTATTGATGAGCTGGCTTTATGAACATTTACTCCACAGGCAGAAAATATATCCTCAATGAGTATAACTTGAATATATCAACCAAAATTTTACACACTGCAGGGCATGGTAGATGACCTCTCATTAAAATGAAGAGATGTGAAAACAAAATTAAGTTTAACTGATTTTTTTAATTAGAATAAATGGGTGCACTTTGGATACTATTTTTAGGTTTGTGTATGGAATGTTCAGATAGGGATTTTAATGCTTTGACATGTAAACCCCTGCAGCGCAGTGGTGGTACACGCCTTTAATCACAGCACTTGGGAGGCAGAGGCAGAGGCAGAGGCAGAGGCAGAGGCAGAGGCAGAGGCAGAGGCAGAAAGATTTCTGAGTTCGAGTCCAGCCTGGTCTACAGAGTGAGTTCCAGGACAGCCAGGGCTACAAAGTGAAACCCTCTCTCAAAAAACAAAAAAACAAAAAAGCAAAAAACAAAGCAAAAAAAGATATGTAAACCTATAAACACACATAGACACACTTTCACACATTTTACTAACACTGCACTCTAAGACACACTTTTCTTATTTAAATAATATAGATACCGAGGTGACTTAGAAAGGATTGTAGCATCTTAGAAACTAAGGAATTATTTAAAGTTGTTAAATAGATTTTATTTCCCAAGTATAGCTGATATATGATAAAGACACACTCTGAGAATGTTACTTCACATATTTTTGCATTTAAACTAATAGTCCTACGACATATTTTTTTTAGCTTCAGAACTCCTAAATATCCCAGTATAACCTTGAACTTCTAAACTTCCTGTATCTACCACCTTCATATTAGATGGTAGTATGCATACATTCTGTTATATATTGTTGTTTAGATTGTGCTTATTATGTAAAAGAATTTTCATCCTTTCATTATAAGGAAATAACTCATTCTATCTATCCCCTAGAAAAAATTCAACCTCTTACTTTGATGTAGTTTGTGCTTGTATCTTAATAGGCAGTTAAATAGTTCTCTGCTATCTGTTAGTGAACGATATTTGTTAGTTTTTTCCTTCAGGTATATATATCTTAAAAAACTTGAAGTATGGCTCATCTATGAAATTTTAAAAAGAGTTAGAGATATACACATATTTATTGAAAATATTTCCATTTATCAATGTTATTCAAGACCTCAATCCCAAGGAGCAGTTTGTCATAGGAAATATCCACCTATCAATCCAGATGAATGACTACTGCCATAAAAAGATTAAGGCAAAATGCAAGGCTACATGAGAGGTTTGTGATAGAATTCTAGCTATCTTGTGTCAGTAAACATGTTGTAGAAATAGCATTAAAGATGTATTTTGAAATGCAATTTGGAAACAACTTTTATGGGGCTTGGGGGTTACTATTCTTTGAAGAACAGTTTCATTTTAGATACTCATGACACAAAGAACATAGGCAAGAATATCAAAGGAGTCATTTTTTTTTAATTGTAACAAGAATTTGAAAATCCCAAAGAAGAAATCTTATTATGGATAAAAAAGATGTCCTGTAGTAATATTGTATATTAAAGACATACTATAAGCAGAAATATAAAAAAAAACTTAAAATAAGAAGTTGGGGCTAAGTGCAAAACCTATTAAAATATATATCAGAATATGTGGGTCTGAGCCATTTAAGAGGGTGTCACATCAATCTCTACAAACTTATTTAAGAGCAGAGCACACATTTAACTTTTGCTGTCTTTATTCACACATGTCACATTCATTATAGTCATTGGCAATTAGTGTAATAGAAATTACATTTTCAACTGCTTTTACATAATTAAAACAAATAGAAATTGGAAGATAAGCATTTCATTCTGAATGGCTTTGCAAGAAAGAGTAAATTGGTTGTGATGAGCTAAAGGCGACAAGAAGCAGGAACTGTAGAGTGATTTTTGCCTATGACAATATCAGGAATAGGTGTCCTTGTGTCATTGAAATGTGAGGAAAAGGCAACAAGAGTAAAAATATGTTGTTCTTTGAGGCATTCTTGTGAAATTTAGTCAGGATATAAATAATAAAATAGATAACCAAGAGGTGAGTTACAAGTGGCCCTCTGACTTCTGTTATCTGGCTGTAGGATCATTCTGGTGTCCTACGGAGCCTTCTGGGACTCTAAGAGTATCCTGACTTCCCATGGATTCCTGTGGGAGGGGTGAAAGAAGCAAATGATTTGGAGCATTCCCTCACCAGTCCCTTGTCATTGGGATCCACATGAGACACAACAAACAGGTCAGCTGTGTGGTACAGCTGATCTCAATTGTATGGCCTCCTAGCTTACCCTGAATTTCTAAGGAGTCCTGCTGACATCAGGATTAACCAGCCAACAAGAGGGACAAACAGATGGCTAGAATATATCTTATGGACAGAATCAAAAAGAGCTATGGCAATATGATGCCACTGGAGCCCAGCTATCCTGCAACAATAAGCCCTGAATATGCTAACACAGTTGAAGTACAAGAAGATGACCTCACTTCTAAACTTATAAGGGTGGCAGAGGCCTTTAAGAAGGAAATGTGTAAATCCCTTTTAAAGAAATACAGAAAAACATAATCCAACAGATAAATGAATAAAATGTTTCAAGACCTTAAAATGGAAATAGAAGCAATAAAGAAATCCTAGAGAGGGAAAACATAGGAAAGAGCACAGCAACTACAGATACACGTACCACTAAGAGAATGCAAGAAATACAGGACCCTCTGGTGTAGAAGATAAGATAGATGAAATTGATACATCTGTTAAAGAAAATTCAAAATCTAAAAAGTTCATGACACAAAACATCCAGGAAATTTCTGTACCAATATGATGCAGTTTTTATCACTATTGCTCTATAGTGCAGCTTAGGATCAGGGAGGCTGAATATTACTGGAGTTATTTTATTTTTCAGGATTGTTTTTAGCTCCTGGGCTTTTTGTCTTTCTATACGAAGTTCTGAATGGCTCTTTTAAGTTCTATAGTGGGCAGTCACTAATCTTTCACACTACTAATAATGCTCTATTATGGCTGTAGACAGGAGTCTAGCAGGAATGTCTTCTAAAATTTTCTACCCAGTACCTCACTCAGACAGATGCAGTCACCCCAAACCAAACTAGATAGAGCTTACACACTCTTATGGAAGAATAGGGGGATAGGATTGTAGACCCCAAAAATGATAGGAACTAGACAGAAAATGAATAGAGTCAAGTATGTTGGTGCTCTCAGAGACTGAACTGCTAATCAAAGAACATACAATGACATGAAACTTGGTCTTAATCTGAGTCTTGCAGCAACTGGAGCATGGATTTACCCTGATCCTTTGTCTACCTGTAGATTCTTTCCCCCTAATTGGGCTGTCTTGTCTGTCCTCAATGGGGGGCTAGGGGCTTAGTGGTTCATCTGTCTGGTTCTCTCTTGAACTTAGCCAACGTGGATGAGGGATTAAGGGGGCAAGACTTGGTGTTATACAACATTTGGGGTTGCCTTTTAATAATAAAAATTTTACATGTCTAAGTCTAAGTTACAGTTTGCAGTGGTGCCTGGCCTGACTGTCTTTTTTTTCTTAGATATTGTCTTTATTTCATTTCAAATGTTATCCCCTTTTCTGGTTTCCCCTCTGAAAACTCCCTAACACATCCTCCCTCCCACTGCTCACCAACCCACCCACTCAGGGTTCCCAGTCCTGGCATTCCCCTATATTGGGGTATCAAGCCTTCTCAAGACCAAAGGCCTCTCCTCCCTTTGATGTCCAACAAGGACATCTTCTGATACATATGCAGCTGGAACCATAGGTCCCTTCATGTGTACTCTTTGGTTAGTGGTTTAGTCCCTGGAATCTCTGGGGGTACTGACCTCATAAAATTACAAAGCTTCTGTAATGCAAAGGACACTGTCAGTAGGACAAAATAGCAACCAACAAATTAGGAAACGATCTTTATCAGTCCTACATCTGATATAGGACTAATATCCAGTATATACAAAGAACTCAAGGAGTTAGACTCTAGAGAACCAAATAACCCTATTTAAAAATGGGGTACACAGTTAAACAAAGAATTCTCAACTGAGAAATACTGGATGGCTATGAAGCACCTAAAGAAATGTTCAACATCCTTAGTCATCAGGGAAATGCAAATCAAAACAACCCTTAGATTCCACCTCACACCAGTTAGAATGGCTAAGATCAAAAACTCAGGTGACAGTAGGTGTTGCCAAAGATGTGGAGAAAGAGGAACACTCCTTCCTCCACTGTTAGTGGATTGCAAGCTGGTACAACCACTATGGAATTCATGGCCTGACTGTCTTAGTTCCTCCTAGACCAGAAACTGTGGTCTCTGGTGTTTCGCACCTCATAGTAAAATAGTGGCGATTAAATAAAGTAGCCTTGGTTCTATCTCTGCAGTTCCTTCAAGGATCTAACTCTCAGGCTGCTAGTTGAAGTCCCAGGAAGAAAATAGGATGTTTTGAGAAGTTATTTTAGATTTTATTTCTAAGTTCTTATAGGTTTTTTACTGATTTTTTAAAAAAAGTTCTATGTGAGTTCTCCTCCAAAAAGTTTCTTTAAGGAAGTTTTCCCTGCTCTCTTCTAATCTTGCTCTCTCGTCCCTCTCTGAGTTAACAATAATGACCTGCAAGGTAATCATTCCTAGTCTTTAGTACATTTTCTAGAAAAATAGATCCCATGGTTTTTCTAATTATCCATTTTTAACAAAAATTCATGAGAAGTTCAAACATAAATTTAAATCATAAACTGAATAAGAAGTTTACAACAGAGATGCTTTCATATGTGTTCATTAATTATCATGTCATATGTATCCATTCATTCTCTGTCATGAGCTTTATAGGTTCATGGAGAGTTAAAGACCATAACTATGTAATTATTGAAATTTTGAATATGTAAACCCAGATGATATTTTATCTTCTGTCCTTGCAACTATAATATATCACTAGTTTCCATTTTATGACCTTTGGTTAATTGTTTTACAAACTCTTGGACTGTGTCCTAAGTTGTAATGACTGTTTTCTATCTCAGAAGCTGTTAACTGGAGACACATGAAGACAAGCAGAGTATTCATTGCAGTTTGACATCAGAAAGGACTTAATAGCAGTCCTATTATAAAAGATCTTATTAATTACTAACTTTAGGAATTATTATTGAATCATCATTAAGAATTAAGAAATCATCTATTTGTCTATGTAGCATCACTATAAGATTTCATTGTTCTGCAATAATCTACTCAAAAGGATGGGCTAATGCCTAGTGATTGTTACATATGTTGAATAGAACAGGAAAAACATATTAATAGCATGAATCTTTTCTCAAATGTAATCTCCTTGGCCTTGCCTAAAGGAGTAAATCTGTCATAGTTTTAGAGCATATGGTAGAAACATTGTAGGAAGATTATATGCTAGTTTTTAGCTTCTCCTATATGGATCCTAGCAATGTACCAAGTCCTGTAGTGACTTGAGTTATCAGAGTTGGTTGGTTTGCAGGCATACCTTACCCTTCTCATGGATAAAGAAAAGGGAGACATGTTTATGAACCATATGAGGGGGGAATAGGAGGAGAGGGAGGCTAAGATAAAGGTGTTAAGTGGATAAATTAATTAATGGACAAAATACAGAGCTAATCATCAATTTAATAAGTAACTGTCAATTCTGCATTAATTATAAATATATTTTAAATAACAATACTTACTTTAAAAGAATTTTTCTTTAACTGATTTTTTTTCTTAAAAAGTAAAAATATAACCAACTCCATTTCTTTAAAACTCTGTTTAAAGACTAAGATCTAACACTAAATGGAGATCTATATGTTATTTATTGCTGTTGCTGTGATAAAATCCCATAACCTAAAGCAATTTGAGGAAGAATTTAATTTGTCTTATATTTTCAGAATAAGAATGGATAGTGTTGAGGTATAGATGGCAACAGACTGTGGAACAGGAAGGTGAGGGACCCCGTGTTCAACAGAAATCAGTAAACTGAGAGAGTTACTTGGAGAAGGTTGAAGCTAAGAACTGTCAAACCCACCCGTGACATATTTCCTTCTGCAAGACTTAACTACATCATAATCTCCCACAAACAATGACACATAATAGAGAAAAAGTGTTCAAATAACTGAATCCTTGGGGGCATATATTTCATTTCAGATAGGTCAAAGGGAAATTATTTTTCTGGATAAGCATGGTGACTGAATATTGACATGATTCATTCACATTTACATAACTTTTGATATTTAATCTCTATTTTTCTTCAATTATTTATTTCTTCACTCTATATCTTCACTCTATATCTATATCTTCACACTTTACATTTCAGCACTTAAAAATAACATTTGAATGTGGAAGAAAACTGTTCACCCTCTTGAATTCTACTCAGATAGGGGAGAAATATTTAGTTATTAAAATTTCTTCAACCTTATTTAGAAGCTGATGGAATAAAATCAAAGTATTTTGGAACAAATGAACAAATTACTATTATACATTTCTTTTAATTTTTGCATTAGGGAAGAATGTATTCTATTTTTAAGTATTTATTTATATAATAAGTTTAATAAATAACTTATTAGTTATTTATTATTTTGTGTGTATATATTTCTGAGTTTATTTATGGACCCCATATGCATGCAAGTGCCCACAGCAGCCCCACAAAAGTGAAGCAGATCCTTGATATGTTTCTGGGCCTCTCAGTGTTGGCAAAGTAAGACCAGGTTTTCCAGAAAAATAACAAGAGTTTTTTCCCCTGCTGATTCATAAATCTAGTCTGGGGAATATGCATACATGCATACATATGCATATATAGTATAGGTAGGTAAATAAATAGAGATAAAGATAAAGCTATATAAATAAAGTCGCATTTATTGATCAACTGTTTTCTAGATCTTTATCTCAAATAAGCTTTGTTAAAAACACTGGATGTAGAACAGGGAAGTGGGAAGGGGGAATGGGGGAACAGGGGGAGGGAAAAGGGCTTTTGGGACTTTTGGGGAGTGGGGAGCTAGGAAACGGGAAATCATTTGAAATGTAAATAAAAAATATATTGAATAAAAAATACTTTATGTGATAGATGTGATTATTAAATATTTTAAGAATTTTGCCATCTGTTAGGTATAACAATTGTACAATTAATTTTGGTAATAAAACTTATGAAAAACTCTTTATCTGGAGGAAGAAGGGAGTCTTGAGTCTCTTCTGTACTTCCTTGCCATCTAAGTTTGCCTGGTTATAAAGTGAGAACATAATCCCTTTCAAAGTGAAAAATATATTTTTTCAATTACTTTTTTATTATTTTGAAAATTTCATGTTTTCTTTCTTCTTAAACTCCTCCCTATTCCACCTGTTTTTCTTTCCCCTAATATTGTATGCTCCCTTCTAGTTTTAACAATAAGTTTGCTCGAATTTGTGCTACACATGTACTCCTGGATTTGACATTACCCATTGGAGTATTGTTGACGTGTGAGAAGACTCATCTCCAAAGAAAACTGGATCCATCTCCCATAAAAGACAAAGCTATCCATGACACTTTCATAAGAGTTAGGGGTTGGTGGATTCTTTCCTGCTCCATACCAAAATGTTCACTGGATTGACCCGTTTTTTGACTGTGACATCTCCCCTCACACCCCCGACTCACCCCCATCCCACCCTCCCACCCTCCCCACCCCCCTCATCCCCCACCCAAGGCAAACTATAATGTAAATCAAGAAAAGGCTCAACTCTGCTGAAAGTTTTCAGAGTAAGTTTTGCTAAGATCAGATCCTGCTAATTGTATATTATTTGTCGTTTGTCTTCATAGTATTCATAATTAGAAAAAGGCTATTTTGCAATATACTTTAGATGAGACTATTTTCAGAGCCTTGAATATTTCCCTGTTTTACTTGATATGCAGTAGCTGTTAACACTCCATGTCTTGTATTTTCAAAAGCACAACAGATAAAAATAAAAAAAATATGTGAAATTTATTGTTGTGGAATGGACAAACAAATCAATGCTTGATTTAATGATACAATGATCTGGATTTGCCTTATTTATAAGCATGGATGGCATGTCTTCAATGAAATGACTCCTAAGAGTCATCCAGTGCTGTCTTGAAAATTGAGTTCTATCCAATAAATTTTAAATGATAGCAAGTTATCTACGAGGGAGAACTCAAACTAGGTTGGCACGAGAAGCACCTAACAATGAGGGCAAACCTTCTACATAGGGGTAAGATGATCTTTGATTGGAGCTTTCAGACTCTAGGCTTGGCTGGCATGGAGCAGACTTAGGCACTCACTTGTGCAAGTCTCAGAGGTTTGTGTTACAATAATGTGATTCAGAGCGATACAGTCTGAGGTCTTCCAGTATCAATTACACTTTGCTGCCTTAAACAAAATGTCAGAACCAGAAGCACATCACCAAAGCACCTTGCTTAATTTAATAATGTGATGTAAAGGATCCAAATCACATCTCTGCATACAGATCAATCAAAAGACCAATACATACACAGAATCTGACACTCAAGAGCCTTCCTTCTTGACTTTAAGACAATAGATACCTTGATCCTGAGGCTAAATATTGATTAAGAAGCATTTTAAAACTTATATCTGTTGCTCAAAAGATAAAGAAGTTTGACATGTAAGAAGCTTCTGTGTTTGTATTCAGGATACCTGAGGATCCTTATACGGGATAATCAAACTGAGTTTCTCACTAAAAAAATCACATTTTTTTCCTCCAGGACAGAAGTACTAACTCAAAATATGTCCATAATGGTGGCAATTTATGCTTAGCTCAGGATATGAAAACGACATTGACTTCCCCTATATGAGAACTACATCAGATTTTCACAATGAAGTAGGATTCCAACAGTTCTGACAGGTCAATGCTAGAAGCAAATATGAGGTCACACCATCCATTTACTATTCAATGGACTTCTTTTATTTATTCTTTCCTCACTAGCTCCTACCCATATTATTTTATACCTGTCATTTAGCCCTCACCTAACATGTTACTCTCCTCACAAAGTTTTACCAAAATTAAGAAATTATTTATTTCCTCTCTCTTCCAAGAATAGGACTAATTTTCTGGAATTTAATTTTTATTATTAGCAATAAATTTTGTCAAACTTAATGATTTACTCAATTTTATTATTATAGAGACTGTGTCCTCATAGTGGATAAAACATGTTAGATTCAGATCAGTACTTCACTTTCTATTCCTAGGAGGGAAAACATGTAGCATCTTTAAAACTTTGTTTTGTTCATTTAGAAAACAAAACAAATAAAGAACAGATAGATAGTCAAGCCATATACTTTTGTCAATTAAATAGTAAATAGCTGATAAGGTTTTAGGAAAATATGTATCTTTCATGATACCAGTTTTTACTGAAACCATCAAAAGAATCATTTTAATTGATATGAGTTCCTCACTAATAAATCACATGTTTTTCTCCAGAAAAAAAAGACTAACTCAAAATGTGTTCAAAAATATATTTAAAAATCAAAATATCAAGACATAAATCTCCCTGTGAATCTGTGTTAAAGTAATCCCCACATATAACAGTGCCCTTTAAATGTGATTGGCATATTGTAAAAGGCCATTTCTCATTCCAGGTAGGCCACACATACTTCCTTTCAACTGAATGGCTTCATACTCTTATGTTTCATTGCATGTTATGTGTAATGAACACTTCTCAGGTTGGCTAATGAAATTTTAACATGCCATTTATGTAAGTATTCCTAATTCCTAAAATGCTTCCCCAAGCAGAAATAGCATGTTAAATAATTTTGATGTAACTTCAAGTTTCAAAGACACAAACAAACAAACCAAAAAGAATAAGAGGAAGTATTCAGTGAGTATTCAAACGTCAGTATTGATGCTTTTCAGGCATATGCTTTAATTTAGATAATGTACAGTTGGTGGAAGGCTGACTGACCAAAATGATTTGAAAGCCAATAGACACATTTTTACTTAAGCAGTTTAGATTGTAGACAGGCATTATTACTACTAAAATAAAATGATATTTAAATTTATTATTTAGAAGCCCACATAAGAATTTCTACTTCCAGGGGTATCAAAGTTTGCAATCATTGTTAATGTATTTACTGACTGGCCAACTGCAAATATTTAGAATACAGCAGTTTAAATGAATTAGAAGCGAGAGCTTGAGAAAAGAAGAGGAGATATGGCTGATAAATTACGAGGACCCAATTTTACTTTCGCGGCACTCAAATATAAAACTATGAATGACAACAGCCACCTATAGACCTGGCTATGGTGAGATATCAACATTCCTAGAGGTTTAGTGAAGCTAACCAGACCAGTGAGCTCCAGGCTTCTCTACTGGTCAAAAATACTGTGATTTAGCAAAACGCATGACATTGAACTAGTTCTGTCTTTCATATATTTGCCTGTACTTTTATTGAAATACATACTCTACCACCCCCACACATAAACATGCCTATAGGCATACATATATAATATAATATAAAAAGAAATACATATAATGGTGATGTTTCCTATAGGACATCATCATATCTTTTTATAAGAAGACAATTTCGTAACGTGCCTGTGTAGTTTCATTCAACAACCGTATTTATTACATTTCTCAAATTCTCAAAAATAAGACTATTGAAAATAATCAATATAAATCTAAGAGAATTATTTCAGTAATTGTAGTTGTTAAAGAGACATAGTTTCAAATATCAGCTATAGAAAATTTATTGTGGATTATGCAGAAACATCATCCCTGGATTATTCTATATGAACATTCATATATAGTTTGAATGTAATAGAATGGAACTTAAATAGCAAATTAAAGCCTAAATTTTATTGCGCACTCATTCTTTGAACGTGAACAATTTAATCTTTTCGTTACATTTCTATAATTTTCAGTAACATTAAAATTATATTTTAATTATTATATTTTCACAGTTTATAGAATTATGATTTATATACAGATATCCAGAAATTACACATTTGGCTTTTCTTTCTTCCATGATTTGCCATCCTGCCATTCAATGTTCTGGAGCTAATATCCAGATTATGATTTTACTTCAAAGTATTGTCAATTTTACGGCTTAATAACATACATATGTATACAAAAATACATAAAATATACAAAAATATAGATATGAGCCTTCTTATTAGCAACACAGTTCAGAGTTGCTGATTGATTGACTGTCACTGTGATGTAAAAGATAAACTGGAATCAGGGTAAATGTAAGGCTCTATGCACTTAAGGGCTACTTAGGTGTATCCCTAAACTTCCTGGAGGGATTAATTCTATATGCTTTCCTAATTTCCCAGGCCCATACCACTAACAGAGAAACTGTAATCTCATTTTTAGTTGTTCATAGATCTCCCAGAGATGCACTATTTCTGTATCCTTTGGTATTGTGCAAGACAGAGCCAGTTATAAAGCCTTTGGAAATCATGACAATGGACATGAAGCTCCCTTTCTTTCCATCATGTCTGGCAGAAGTTGAGGTACAAACTCTCATCAATAGACAGGGCATCTAGAAAAAGAAGCTAAGCAGAGAAATAATTAAATAATGAAACTTACCAATGTTATGTGAACTGGTAACTTAAGGGTTCTCTGGAAAGTTGTTTGGATGGTGTTTTGCTGGGGAAAATACATGAAGGAACGTTTTTGCTAAAGTGGATACAGGTGTGAAAAACTAAGGTAGAATTGTGATAGAACATATTAGGGAAGCAGACACAGGAGAGAGTATGTTCTGCTAAAGCAAGCACATGAAAGGACAAGCCGACTTTGCTAACAACACCCATGTATTGGTCTGTCTTACACTGTGTAGTTGAGCTGCATTTGTAAGAACTCCATAGAAACACACCAAAACTCTTCTGGTGGTGTACTGTAGATTTTGCTGCTTCTGCAGAATCAGGATGATTGGATGCAAATGTTGAGGTAAGGCACATGCTGTACCAAAACTCTTGCTGAGGCAAAGCTCATGGAGTTTGGATGATGTAAATAGGACTCCACAGAGTGACAGAGGCTGAGCTAGGCTTGCTCATAGAGTGACCTGTGCAATGCTTGTGTGTTTCGTGTCTTCAATGATCTTCTATTTCCTGAGAAAGGCACAGCTGAAAAGTTCTCCTGGTGTTCTTCCTGGTTCCTCCTGCTAACTTGAGATGATTATGAGGCCTGGTTGTCTCTGCTAGGTCATGTCACCACTGTTGTTAACTCAACTCTACTGAACTGGACTGCTGGTGAATCTGTAAAATATTTGTGAGTGGATCAAGGTGATGCTGCTAGCCTGTGAATTGAATTGACAATTTCCAGACAACACAGATCCATTTCCCCCATATCTTTTCTTTTCCACTACTTCTGGTGTGTGGCTACAAGGGAGGTTAAAGCATGTAAGAGCCATCACTAAAAGTAAAGTAAAGTAAAAGAAAAAAAAATTTCCAGTTATGAATCAAATGGTGCCAACAGATATCTACAGAATATTTCACCCCCAATAAAAGAATATACCTTCTTCTTAGCAACTCACTGAACCTCCAAAATTAATCATATAGTCATTCACAAAGCAACCTTTAACAGATATAAGAATTTAAAATTATACCCTATATCTTATTTTACCACCATGGATTAAACTGGGCTTCAACAAGAACAAAAACAACAGAACGCTTACAAGCTTGTGGAAACTGAACAACTGTCTACTCAGTGATCTGTGGGTCAGGGAAGAAATAAAAGACTGCAGAATTTAATCAAAACTAGCGTTCAACATACCTAAATGTATGGGACACAATGAAATCAGTGCTAAGAATAAAGCTCATAGCACTAGTGCCTTCATAAAGAAATTAGAATGTTCTCTTATTTGCTAATACACCTGGAAGTTCTAGAGAAAAATGAAGCAAACATGTCTAAGAGGAATAGATGCCAGGACAAACTCCAAATCAATGTTCAAACCAATCAAATACAAACAAAGAGAACAATACAAAGAGTCAATGAAACCAAGAGAAGGGTCTTTGTGAAAAACAAGATAGAGAAACTTTTAATCAAACTAAGAAAAAGGCAGAGGCAGTTCCCAAATATACAAAAGCAGAAATGAAAAGGGACATGTAACAATGGACATTGAGGAAACTCAGAGAATCATTAGGTCTAACTTCTAAAGAATAAATCCTTACTTTCTTTCTTCATTTTTTTTTCGAGAATTTCAGATGATTTGTTTTGCTCATGTTCATTTTTTTACCAAAGCTCCTTGCAGATCTACCACTTCCTTCCCCATGTGATTAAGCTCATGTATTCTTACAAAAATTGAGTCCTCTTTGTGCTGTCCATATATTCTATCTGTTGTAAACTTCCTTCCATTGACATATGATTTATCTTCCAAAAATTATACTCTTGAAAACTCACGCTGCCCAAGAGTAACCAACTCTCAGTAGGTCCTCGGAATGTGGTGGGACTTCCCTCTCTATACTTGGATTTGGTCTGGATTGAGATTCTACAGGTTTTATACATGCTGTCACAACTCTGAGCTCACATCTGCATCTGCCCTCCATTATTGAGAAAACAATCTTTTTCTATAGTCATCCACCATCTGTGGCTCTTCCTGTCTTTCTAGTCCCTGTTATGTAATGATCATTGAGCTATGGAGTTGGGGGATATGTAATTAAAAATTTCATTGATGGCTACTATTCAGTCTCATATTCAGTTATGAAGACTGGAAATCAGTCTAATGATTTCTTACAAACTAATGCTTCTCTGATGAGCTTTGAGAAAAAAATTAATCAATGAATGTAGTGAATAGTTGTTTGGAACTAAATTTATACTATGTCAGTTTAGCAGAATAATAATATTAGTTTCTTCTTTATGGCCTATGAATAGTTTAACTATATATTCTTGGCTCAAAAGCAGCAACAATTGAGGATTTGATATTGTGTAATGGAGCTCAGACCAAATCAATAAGCGGTTTCTTAGATGCAGTGGTCATAATGACAGTCAAGATCTAAGATGGAAAAGGAAGTAATTGTCTTCAGGAATCTAGCTACTGGTGACTAGTACTACATTCAAACCCATGCTCCTATCAGTTTGTGCTTTAAAAAATAATATTGAATATTTTCTTTATTTACATTTCAAATGTTATCCCCTTTCCAGGTTTCCCTTCCTCCCCCCCCCCCAATACTTCCTATCTCATTCTACCACTCCAGGCTCCTGTGAGGGCATTCCTCTACCCAGCCACCCAACCTCTCCAAACTCCATGCCCTTGAATTCCTCTAAACTGGGTCATCCATCGAGACGTCACAGGACTAAGGGCCTCTCCTCCCATTAGTGCCCGATAAGGCTGTTCTCTGCTCCATGTGCTGCTGGAGCCATGAGTCCTTCCATGTGTACTCCTTAGTTGGTGGCTAAGTTTCTAGGAGCTCTAGGAGTTCTGGTTGGATGATATCTTCCTATGGGGTTGCAAACCCTTTCAGTTCCTTCAGTCCTTTCGCTAACTCCTCTATTGAGGACCCCATGCTCAGTCTAATGGTTGGTTGAAAACATCCACCACTGTATTTGTCAGGCTCTGGCAGAGTCTCTCAGGAGACAACTATATCAGGCTCCTGTCAGCAAGCACTTGTTGGCATTCACAATAGTGTTTGAGTTTGGTGGAGCAGTCTCTGGATAGCCTTTCCTTTAGTCTTTGCTCTACACTTTCTCTCCAAATTTCCTCCTGAGAGTATTTTATTCTTCCTTCTAAGAATGTCTGAAGCATTCACTCTTTGGCCTTCCTTCTTCTTGAGCTTCATGTGGTTTGTGAATTGTATCTTGGGTATGCCAAGCGTTTGGGATAATATCCACTTACCAGTGAGTGCATACCCTGTGTGTTCTTTTGTGACTGGGTTACCACTCAGGATGATATTTTCTAGTTCCATCCATTTACCTAAGAATTTCATGAAGGTATAATCAAAATTCCAACTTAATTCTCCATAGAGTTAGAAAAGGAAATTTGCAAATTCATTTGGAATAACAAAAAACCCAGGATAGGGAAAACTATTCTCAAGAATAAAAGAACTTCTTGGAAAGTCACCACCCCTGACCTCAATCTGTATTACATAACATTAGTGATTAAGAACTTTATGGTATTGATAAAGAGACAGGCAGCAAGATCAATGGAGTAGAATTGAAGACCCAGAAACAAACCCACACATCTTGGTCATTTGATATTTGACAAAGGAGCTAAAAACATCCAATGGGGAAAAAGGGACAGCATTTTCAACAAATGGCACTGGTTCAACTGGAGGTCAGCATGTAGAAGAATGCAAATCAGCCCATTCTTATCTCCTTGTACAAAGCACAAGTCCAAGTGGATCAAGGA
This sequence comes from Apodemus sylvaticus, assembly GCF_947179515.1. NCBI lineage: Eukaryota > Metazoa > Chordata > Mammalia > Rodentia > Muridae > Apodemus > Apodemus sylvaticus. The sequence continues at coordinate 104,583,249 of NC_067473.1, read as the reverse complement.
CCTCAACATAAAAACAGATACACTGAAACTTACAGAGGAGAAAGTGGGGAAGAACCTCGAAAACTTGGGCACAGGGGAAAATTTCCTGAACAGAAAACTAATGGCTTATGCTCTAAGACCAAGAATCGACAAATGGGACATCATAAAATTACAAAGCTTCTGGGAGGCAAAGGACACTGTCAATAGAACAAAACAGCTACCAGCAAATTGGGAAAAGATCTTTACCAATCCTACATCAGATAGAGGGCTAATATTCAATATATACAAAGAACTCAATATGTTAGACTCCAGAGAATCAAATAGACCTATTATAAAACTGGGTACAAAGCTAAACAAAGAATTTCATTTTGTGCTTTTTTTAAGAGACAAAATGACATATTTACCTTGATGAAAAATTAGTTATTACCTTACATTAAATATATTACAAAAGGTGGAAGAGTATCTAATGTTTAAATTCAAAATAATTGGACCATTATGAAAAAGGGAAAAACAGATGCCCAATGAAAAGACAATGGAAGTGCTAGGGGAAGGACTGAAGGAACTGAAGAGGATTGAAACCCCATAAGAAAAACAATATCAACTTGCTGAATGACCCAGAGCTCCCAGAAACTAAACCTCCAATCAAAGATTATACAAAGAGGGAACCAGGACTCCAGATACGTAGGTAGCAGAGGAGAGCCTTATCTGAGATCAATAGTAGGGAAAGAAGGCTTGATGCCCCAGTGCAGGAAGAATCAAAAGTAGCTGACCAAGTGGAGGAGATCTTTCATAGAGGGAAAGGGGAGGGGAATGAGGGTGGATAGGATGGGGAATTTGTTGAGGTAACCAGGAAGGGGGATATAATTTGAAGGGTAAATGAATAAAATGATTAATAATAAAAATATAAATAAATAAATAAATAAATAAATAAATAAATAAATAAATAAATAAATAAATGGAAAGACAAACTAGAAAACTCAATTATCACCAAATAAAGGATGCTATGTTATCTAAGGCCAATGAAAAATCAGAACATTAAGAATTTTTGCTTAACAGAGGCAGAGACAAGGGACTCTCAATAACTAAAGATTATGAAAAGTTTAGTTTCTTTCTCAAATAATAAATTGAGAAATTAAGAAACAAGGCACAATTTCAAATATTTATTGTATTACCTAAAAAATTCATGCATTAGAGTAACTTCATCTATATAAAAACAATATACAAATTACCAGTTCAATTTCTATATTTAAAAAAATCATACTTTACACAAATAATTGTGATTTTATCTTCTCATTATGTTACAAAATACATGTCAATATTGCAAATAAGAAATGGGTAATGTATACTGTAAAATGCATTTCTATTTAATATCAAATTTGTTTTAAATGTCATTTATTGAGTAATTTATTATAATTCTGTAATTATGGGCTGGAGTTTTAATTTTTACTTTTTCAGAACAAGTGCAGTTACTCAATGAAAGAATATCAAAAAATAATTATAAATGTAAACATTAGTAATATAAAATGGTAAATATATTTGTATAAAGAGAAAATACATATTAAAGATGTAATGCTTACATAAATTTAATGTAATCTAAACATGTAAAATTTATAATTTTTAATTAAAATTTTATATTTTTGAGAATTTTCTGAATTCTGTATTTACAAAATCCTTACTTTGCTCACCAGCGCCTCCCATGTTCCTCAACTGCTCAAGTTCATGACCTCTTATTGTTTAATTATTTTTGTTTTACACACACACACACATTCAAACACACACACATGCACACAGACACACACACAAATACACACACAAATGAATTTACAAATGTAAACTTCTCAGTTACTGTTATTTTCTTATATGAGTTTGGTGCTAAATATTTTGATATTGAAAAACCTATTGGTGGGCTTATTCCAGGAGACAACAAATTCTTCCTCTTTCATAAACAATTTATTGTCTGTGGTTACATCTGGGGATGTAACCTTGTGATAAGTCTTTCATTCACATTTGGATAATATATTCTTTTAAATAATTTAGGATATGCTTGAATTATTGAATTATTAATATGTCAGTGTTCAACTTAAAAATTAAAAAATAAAAACCAAGTTCCTTAAAACAAGATTATGTTCTAACTACTAAAATTGATTAAGTCATGCTGAAGCAATGGTATGCACTTAAAAACCTCAAGTGTTTGACTGTGATCTTGGAAGATCAGATGAATTGGAATGACAGTTTGAACAGCAAAAGCACATGCTCACCTCAGAAGAATCTCCTCATTTTACTGGTGCTTTGAGCTGGCTTCATCAGATAAGTTTTGATGGCTTCTAGTAGCACCTGACTGGACCAAAGTAACTCTTCACATTTGCTGGCACCTTGCTTGATTCCTTATTGATTTCATTACTTATCTCCCAGGCTCACTGACTCCAAGCACCTTTGTTTAAGTACACATTGCAGCTCTGGTCAATAATCTCAGAAGTTTGCAAAGTGGCTTGCCATCGCTTCTTTAACATAGTATATGACATAGTAAATTTAAAATGTCCACATTTTCCTTATGAATTAAGTATTTGAAAAAAATTCAAAGCTATTTTAAACTTATTATAAATAAGTCGCTGAGACAGGAGTGGGTGGGCAGTGGGGAGTACCCCTATAGAAGCAGGGCATGGAAGGAGGTGATTGTGGAGGGGAAACTGAGAAGGGGCATAGCATTTGAAATGTAAATAAATAAAACAACCAATAAAAATGAAAAACACTATGAATGCATATAGTAATATTTCCTTCCTCCAGCAATTGTTTAAAACTCCATTGCTTAAGTATTTTGTTAGTTGTCATACAAATACATAATGTTATTTTTCATTTAAACACCAATAAAAGAGGTATACAAGGTAAGTGACTAGCATGTGCCTAGTTAAAACAGCTGTTCTTGTATCTTTTTGTTGTAGATAGCCCTGGGCCTGTATTTTGATGCTAATTCCACTCCTGGGAGGGACTGCAGACAAGGAGTTGCCTTGTAAACCTTCTCCCCCACCTTAATTTTTCAAATAAAGGCTAGAACCAATGATAAGCCAGGAGGGAGGAAGGGGAGCTGAGGGTTTGGGGAGGAGAAAAGGATCAGAAGGTAGGGGGAGGAGCTACAGAGGATTGACGGAGAGGATGGAGAGAAGCTCATGGCCTGGAGAAACCACAAGTTATATGGGATAGCATAAATGGGAGTAGAGTAATGTAGTGAGAGATCTGCCCAGTCTAGGCATATAGCTTGTATTGTTATTGATTGAGTTGAGATTTCTTTTACTGGGTAATTGGGTTGGAAAAGAATATAGCATCTTTTAATTTTACTAACATATGTTCTCAGTTCATGTATTAGATATAAGAGCACTATATTTTCATCATGAAATATTTGCTTATTTTCTTTCAATTGTTCTATTTGGTCACAGTCTATTAGATACATACACATACACAGACACATACAAATGCACACACGCAAACACACACACACACACACACACACACACACAAACACATACACATGCACACAATCCCTAAATGCTGTGATATTTCTGCTATTTGTTACAATGATGAATGTGATTGTGGAATGGGGGGGGGGGGAGAGGGCTTATGGGAATTTTGGGGAGCGGGGAAATCCAGGAAAGGGAAATCATTTGAAGTGTAAATAAAGAATATATCGAATAAAAAAGGAATGATGAATGTTATATAAAATATTAATCCAGGTAAAGGTTCCTAAGATTTCCCACATGTATTAAAATCTAATATATGCTAATGGTCTGAAGGACCAGCAATGTTAACTCGTGTTAGGGATTTCCATGCTGTCTTCATCCTGTGTGATGGTCTTGTAGCACTAAGATGGTAGTAACAAGGGATCTTTAAAATCTAGCTTAATCCCACAAGCTTCACATCCATACTGTTTTATTCATTCCCCTGAATATTGCAAGTATATATTTATATTTGCGGTTGCCTTTTTCTTCTTATAAAGTGAAACAGTTAATTTTCCTTTGTGTATTGTATTAAATTACACAAAATTGATCAAGCTCTTGGCTTACTGTTGGAAAGAAGATTGCTTATATTTCTATTTGACATTTATTTTCATAAGTGGACAATGATACTTTTCCATGATCTCCATTAATTGTTATAGAGTTCATGGGATTGGACCGTAACTATATTCTTCAGTCTCTATTAATGAAATAATATAATGGAAATATTTAAGTCCCTCAAATATACATTTTAATGAAAACATCAATAAACCCCTCAACCACTTCTATTTCAATATTATTCTTTCAAATATGTTGTTTTACTCTTTGGGTTAATATAAATTTCATGACATATGGCATGTACTTCCTGATTGACATGCAAAATGTGTTGAAGTACTTCTACAACATTTTGTACATGCAAATGCTATAAAATTAAATTCCTCCAGTACAAAGAACAATGACTTATGAATGTGTGAAGAAGTGTATAAAAACATGGAACCAAACTGTAGTTAATAGATATGCATATACATCAATGAAATTTACATAGCATTATTTATATAGTATAAAATTTACTCAAAAAGTATATTTTACTATATTTCCATGAATGAAGTTGAGAAAATGTTTCTCACAGTTAGTTTTCAAGATACTGTCTAAGGCTGCAATCATAAAAGAACTGGGCTGGGGTAAGTGTATTTTGAAGGTTTTTTCATATGTGGCATTTCCGGAAGATCTACTTCTAAACTCATATCTATGGTTATTGACAGTTTTCAGGTTATAACTTGTCTTTGAGGAGACACTGTTTACTTACCACTTCATTGTCTCTCCACAACTCTTCACAATATATCATTTGCTAAGGAAAGAGAATGAAAGAGAGAGAAAAGGAGAAAGAAACAAATTTGCAAAATATTTATGTATTCATTAGAACAAGTTCACTCAATTTTCACTAGTACAATAAAAAGCAAGGAATTACACATATACATCAAAATAGCAAGAGCCAGTGGGAAATTCTCTGGAAATATTCAAGATTCATCTACTCATTCACTTCTAATCCCGATAGACATTTCCATGGCATGCATCTGGTGTAATAACTCACTGGTATTTTAGTACTAGCATGGTCTTTTTCTTCTAATGCCTCTTTGAAACAACAATAACACAAAAACAAACAACACTACTCTGAAAGTTGTACTCCCATAGGAAAGCAGAGATCACCTGGTATGTCTCTCTATAGCCTGAGGCACTTTACCACAGTAATATAAAAGCATAGAATACAAACTAATACATGGTTTCTATATCAACTTCTGCTGAGTTGGCTCAGCTAATAAAGGTATTTGCCAGTAAGCCTGATCATGTAACTTTGAATATTAGTACCATATAATGGAAAGAAAGGAAGTGACTTCTATTTAAGAATCTCTGTTTTCCACATGTTCACAATAGCATGTTATGCATTGGGGTGACCAGTACATAAACAAAATTTATTAAAAATGCATTGAAAACATGTATTTAAACAAAAATTAATAAAAAACATGTATTTAAATATGTATTTAAAACTAGCACAATATCAGTAAAAATTTCAGATAATTATTTTACAGAAAAAAGAGTAATTCATCTATACACATCAACAATATCTTCTTAGAAACAGTTAAGAACTGAAAACTGCATAGATCTTTATCACATAAATAAGACTTCCATCTTTTTAGAAATCAGAAAAGAGCATACTTGCACAGAATGTGTCAGCTACTTTTTACATTGGTATGAATAAATTCTTGAGAAGAAACATATTAAAGGTGGTGGGAATTAATACAGATATTACCAGATCTGAGCCTGATTATTTAATTATTAACTTTAACTAAAAGAAAATCTCCCTTTTATATTCTTTTGCATAGCACTATTAATATTATCCAGGAGTTTACATCCTAGTCTTAGAGGATAGCATGACCTAAACTTGAAAAGAGGAAACCAAAGAAAGTAAGAAGTCCAAGGTTAGCATTTAAAACACCCAAGACTATTACTGTTTGTCTTTCTTCAGCTTTTCCCCAGAGGGACCTATGCATTACCTTTTACTAGGTTAACTGCACTATGGGGGAACAAACAATTTGACTTTTTGTGGTCTATTGCAAACTGGTTCTGAATTAATGCTGACTCCAGGATACCCCAAAAAACACAGTACCCCTCCAGTTAAAGTAAAAGCTTTATGAAAATCATGTGATGAATGCACTTTTGTCTAAAATCTGAAATTTTAGGTCTAGTTTGTCCCTAACTTGTGGTTATTTCCCCCAGTTCCATCATATATGATTGGCATAGATAAACTTAGAAATTGGCAGTCTTCTCACGTTGAATCCCTGACATGTGGAGTGAAGGCTATTATGACTGGGAAAGCTAAAGGGAACCCTTTAGCATTGATTCTGCCAAGAAAATAGTGAATCAAAACAATATCACATCCCTGGGGAAACTGCAGAAATTAGTGTCAGCTTCAAAGACTTGAAAAATGCAGGGGTGGTGGTTCCCACTATATCTCTTTTTAACTTTCCTCTCTGGCCATTGTGGAAGACAGATGAATATGGAGAATGACAGCTGACTATTGAAAACTCAATTTTAAAGTGCCTCTAATTACAGCGGCCACACCAGATGTGGTGTTCTTACTTCAGCAGATTAATAAACCTCCTGGTGTATGATATGCAGCTGTTGTTCCAACAAATGCCGTTTACTTTGCACCAGTCTATTAGAATCAGCACAAGTAACTTGCTTTCAGTTGGCAATGCCAGAAACAGACCTCTACAGCTTCATCTTGAGCATATTTAACTCTCCTCATGCATCTGAACTTACAAAGAAGGGATCTTGATCTTGGTTGTCTCTTCTACAAAATATCACAATGATGCAATACATTGACAACATTATGCTGATTAGACTGAGTGAATGGGAAATAGCAACCACTTTGCACTCATTAGTAACATGGATGCACATCAGAGGAAAATAATATTCTGTCTTAATGAGGGTTTTTATTACAGAAATGAAACACTATGACCAAAAAAGCAAGTTGGGGAGGGGCGAAAGTTTTTTTTTTTTTTTTTTTTTTTTTTTGGTTTACACTTCCAAATTGTAGTCCAATACTAAAGAAAGCCAGGGCAGGGACTCAAACAGGACTGGAACATAGAGGCAGTGGCTGATACAGAGGCTATGATTGGATGCTGCTCACCAGCTTGATCGAAAATCTCAAAGGTCTCTTTTATGATTCACCTACAGGGCCTGTCTAGTCTGTAAACAGAGTCCCTACCTGCCACTGACATGTCAGGTACTGCTAGATTATATGGTAAACATGTGGTCCACATGGTAAATCCATGTGATAAAGAGGTCTTCACAGAAGTCTGGGACTGTTGAAGAGCCTTCTCCTGTTCCAGGCCCCACATAAACCTAGTAACTTCATGGTACCTGGTATATGGGCTGGAGTAACATACCCAAATGAGGAATGTGTTGTCCTTAGAAGCCCAAAAATCTGACTAAACATTGTCTTCTTTATTGGTGGGGAAAGAAGCCAAGTGAAAGAATCTATCCTTCATGTTAGAAAGAATATCTCTATATGTCTCACCCCACTGAGCTATGTGGCCCTTAATTTTGTTTAAGTTTTATATTATTCAGAGTTCTCTAAAGTAACAGAATGTAGAATAAGTACATAAACATATGTACATATATTATTTTTATTTTATTATTATATTTATTTTAATATATATATAAATATACAGATACAGAGAGAGAGAGACAGAGAGAGAGACAGAGAAAGAGAGAGAGAGAATTTATTAGAATGACATACAAGTTATGGTCTAGCAAATCCAATGTTGTCTAATGTAAAGTGCAAGAATCCAGAAGAATCCAGTTATTCAGTCCATGAGGCTAGATGTCTCAGCTTGTCTTAAGTATATGCTGGATGGTAGTTAGGAGTCTGGGAGTCATCAAGCGTCCAGGTTAGTTGACTCTATTGATCTTCTGTAGGCCCTATCCCCGCTCTGGGTTCCTCAATCCTTCTCCCAACTCTTCCACAAGTCTTCCCAAGCTCTGCTTAATGTTTGACTGTGGGTCTCTACATCTGTTTCAGTCAGATGTTGGGTGGATCCTCTCAGAGGACAGTTAAGCTAGGCTCATGAATCTAGGCTGACAGACCAAGAAATAGCCTGAGACTCCAAGGTAGTTGAAGAGGAAGGCAGGTCCACAATGTATCCCTATTGATCCTCCAAGGACAACTAAGCACACTCCCTCCTAAATTTACTGGGGCTACTACTGAATTCATTCATTCTGTGACAAACATGGTCCTTCACACATATATACGAGAAGTACAGCTTGGTTTTTATGGGAGTGCCACAACAGCTGGAGTGGGGCTTACCCTGACTCTGTTGCCTGCCTGTGGATCCTGTTCCCCCTGCTGGGCTGCTTTGTCTGAACTTAAATGGAGAGGTTTTGTCTAATCCTGAAGTGAACTGTGGTGCCCAGGTAGATTGATATCCTCAGGGAAACTTTCCCCCTCTCAGATATGAAGGGGAGGCTTTGGAGGGCTAGGAGGAGTTATAATTAGCATGTAAAGTAAATAAATAATAGATTAATGGGGAAAAAGTATGAAATCCTAAAGAAGTAGGTTCTAATTCCAGTTAAAGAATGGACTTTCTAGCAAGGAAAGGCAAGCAGGTAAAGAATAAAGTTTCCTTCTTCCATGTCCTTATTTAGGCTTTCAGCAGAAGCAATAGTCCAGATTAGATCTGGATTAAACATCTAGAATGAAGTGTGCCTTTCAAAAGCTAAAAAGGTCAGGATTAAAGGCTTATCTTCCTACCTCCAGATTAAAATTAGATCTTCCTATTCCTTAAAATTCCTTTAAGCAAAAGTTCCTCACAGGTGTGACTTCCATTTTTGCATTTATTTTTAGATATAGTAAACTTCACAACCAAAATCAGCCAGCACAAGTCAAGCCCTAGCAAACCTGACACAAAATCACATGTCCTTATGATTAATTTCCAAATGAAAAATATAACCAATTCATAATAAAACCTGAATTTGGTTTAACTAACCCAAATATAACCACAAGCACCTTAAATATAGCTAATCTCACATAAAATAATTTTAAAAAATTGAATCATCTGGAGAAATGGATCAGCAGTCTAGAGCACTGACTTCCAGAAATCCAGAAAGTCCTGAGTTCAATTCCCAATCATCACATGGTAGCTCATAACCATCAGTAATGGAATCTGATGACCTTTTCCAGTGTGTCTGAAGAAAATAACAGCCATATATATATATGTGTGTACATATGTGTACATATGTATATGTGTATATGTGTATATGTGTATATATGTATATATGCGTATATATGTATATATGTATACATGCATATATGCATATATGTATATATGTATATATGTATATATGTATACATGCATATATGCATATATGTATATATGTATATATGTATGTATGCATATATGCATATATGCATATGTGTAATGTATATGTATATATGTATATAATTTATTATATATAATCTTAATCTAAAAATTACTGAGAGAAGTAAACACAAATTATAAATATCTTTGATTACTTATGGGACAATGTTGCCAGATATGACCACTCAAGAAATTAGACAAGCCTCAGGTTAGAGGGGTTATAGCAACACCAAGACTGTGACAATTCTTTTGACAGCAATTAGACATTTTATATTCTTATCAGAAATAGAATGCAGTGATATTTGCCAGGATTAATAAAATTATAGCTGCCAGAATACAGTACTGTCTGAAAGCTCTATAGCGTACACAGTATTAATGTCTAATAGTAATTGTCTTGTCAAGCATCCATGCCTGCTTGTCTTGCAAAGGAACAGAGAACACAAATCTTCTTGAATACTTCATTGCCTGAGGGAGTGCCTCAGTTTATCAGGAATTGAAAAGCATACAGAGCCCCAGGAGTTATGGACTGCAACCTCAAACACCTATGGTATTTGCCCCTCAAGATAGCTATGTCAAGCAAACTACATGGTTCTCTGCAGCAAATACCTGTGCAAGTGCAATGTTAACAAAATATAACAGAAACACTCATGTCAACTATAATGCTCTTTTCTGCAACTACTCTCATGGCCTCAGCTTGTATTTCTACCTACTTACATCTACTACTGATTCAGTATTTTACCCACCATCAGCAAGCACCTCATCAGGTCTTTTCTCTTTTCCTGGAGGAATAACCAAAACCTTCATTCATGATAGGTCTATGCCCATTGTCAACCTGCCTGGAACAGGATTTGGTAGTTTCCCATTGATGTTAATCAAAGACATCATAGAACAAAAGACACCTTAAAGTATCTAATGCACACTAGATAGAATCTTTCTTACCTTTACTCCAGAGATGCAATCCAATTTCCCCCATGGCAATCTGAATGAATCATCCCTCCTAAAACTCTTATTCCTTTACTTAAACCTGTTGGTTTAAGAGTATTAGAAGACCAAAATGAATAGAGGAAAGTCAGAGTTTCCAGTTCAATGGAATGTCTGGGAATTTTTAAGGGGGTTTGTTTGTTTGTTTGTTTGTTTTAATACCCTTAAACCAGCAGCATAATAAAGGAATAAGGGTCATAAGAGAAATGGTTGATTCAAATTACCATGGAGAAATTTGAATTGCTTCTCTAAAGGAAAGGTAACAATGATTTTCTCAAAATTTTATCTTGTTCTAATACTAAGGATGCATTAATTAACAATTTAATCTTTTTAGGATATTTAGGCACATAAAACAGAATAAAGACAGACCTATTAGAATTACACATGACTTCTCAACAGAGACTTTTAAAACCAGAAGAGCCTGGAAAGCTGTCTTTCAGTCTAAAAGGCCACAAATGCCAGCCCAGATTCTTATACCCAATAAAACTTTAAATAACAGTAGATGGAGATTTAGAAAACAATATATTCCGTCGCAATGGCAAATTTAAACAAGATCATCTACAAATACAGCCCTAGGTACTAGATACTAAAAGAAAAACTCCAACCCAAAAATGTTAACTACACCTAGGAAAACACAGGAAATAAATAACACTACAAAACAGAAAGAATGGAAATGCATACACACACACATACAGACACACACACACACACACACACACACACACACACACACACACAGAGAGAGAGAGAGAGAGAGAGAGAGAGAGAGAGAGAGAGAGAGAGAGACTACCACTACCAATATTAAAATAAGTCAACCGTTATTGATCAATATCTTTCAATATCTATGGACTCAGGTTAATAAGATGAATTCAAAAACAGGATCCATCATTCTGCTTCATAAAAGAAACAGATTTCAATGTTGAAATGGATATTACCTGAGAATAAGGGTTAAAAAAGCTTTTCCTACCAAAAGATCTAAGAAGCAAGCAGGAATACACATCAAAATACCTGATAAAATAAACCTTCAATCAAAATTAATTAAAATCAACCAAAATTAAAGATATAGAAAAGGACACTTCGTAAAGATAAGAAAAAATTCAGCATGATGACATCTTAATTCTGAATATATACACTCCAAATGCAAGGGCACCCACTTTTGTAAAAGAAACATTACTAAAGCTTAAATTATATAATGAACCCAATACATTAACAGTGGGAGATTTCAACACTCCACTCTATTAAATGTTCGTCCTGAAACAAAAGAAAAAAATAGAACAGCAAATTTTATAATTCAAATGGACATAAAATATATCAAAAGAACATTTCACTCACATAGAAAGGATTTCCCATCTGCTCAGCCCTTCACAGATCTTTCTGCAAAATTGGCAGTATATTTGGTCAACAGATACGAGAAAATTTAAATAATGCCATGTATCTTATCAGACCACCATGGATTAAAGCTTGACTTCAACAAAGAAACACCAGAAAGCCTAAAATCTCACTAAAACTAAACAATTCTCTACCCAATGACAACTGGTTCAAGGAAGAAATAAAGAAACTTGAATTCTAGACTATAGAATAAAACTCTAGAAATAAAGACTTTCTAGAATTCAATGAAAATTAATGCACAGCATACTTAAAGTTATGAGACCCAATGAAATCAGGTCTAAGAGGAAATCTTAAAGCAGTAGGTTCCTTCATAAAAAAAATAGTGGGATCAAACTCAGGGATGAAATTAATAGAAGATAAACAACAACAACAACAACAAAATACATGAAACAAAAGGGGTTTTCATTGTTGTTGTTGCTGCTGCTGTTGTTTGTTTGTTTTGAGGAAATCAACAAGATAGAAAAACCTTTATCTGAACAAACTAAAAGGCAGAGAATGAGAGAACTGGAATCAACAAAAGCAGGAATGAAAAGATAGCCATAACAGCAGACACTGAGAAAATCTGAAGAAATCATTAGGTCTTACTTCCAAAACTTGTATGACAAAACTGAAAATCTAAATGAAATGATTTTCTTTCTTCTTTTTAAACTTATCTTTCAATTTATTTACATTTCAACTAATATTCCAATTCCCAGTTACCACTCCACAATCTCCACATTCCACATTTGCCCCCTCCCCTTCCCCTTTGCTTCCATGAAGATGCTCTGCCACCTACCCACTCTCTCCAACCCCACTGCTCCAGTATCCCCCTTAGCTGGGGAATCAAATCTCCACAGGTCTCCGGGCCTCCTCCCCCATTGATTTCAGACAAGGCCCTCCTCTGCTACATATGTATCTGGAGCCATGGATCCCTTCCTGTATACTACTTGGTTGATGGTCTAGTGCCCAGGAGCACAGGGTGGTCCAGCCAGCTGACTGGGTATATACCCAAAAGTGATCCAACATATAACAAGAACACATATTCCACTATGTTTATAGCAGCTGTATAATAGCTAGAAGCTGGAAAGAACCCAGATAACCCTCACCAGAAGAATGGATATAGAAAATATGGTACATTTACACAATGGAGTACTACTCAGCTATTAAAAAATAATTGACTTCATGAAAATCGCAGGCAAATGGATGAAACTTAAAAATATCCTGATTGATGATTTTCTTGAGAGATACCATTTCCAAAAATAAATCAAGATCAGGTATGCAATTTAAGTACTCCTGTAACGCCTAAAAAATAGAATCAGATATTAAAAGTCTCCCAACAAAAATCAGTCCAGGGCTGTACTAGCTGGTTTTATGTGTCAACTTGACACAGGCTATAGTTATCACAGAGAAAGTAGTTTCAGTTGGGGAAGAGCCTTAATGAGATCCAACTGTAAGGCATTTATCAGTTAGTGATCAAGTGGGGAGATCCCATCATGGGTGGTGCCATCCCTGGGCTGGTAGTCATGGGTTCTATAAGAGAGGAGGTCAGAGGAAGCAAACCAATAAGTAACATCCCTCCATGGCCTCTGCATCAGCTCCTGCTTCCTGAACTTCATGAACTCCAGTTCTAACTTCCTTTGGTGATGAACAGTAGTGTGAAATGGTGTTTCTGATTCTGATTCTGATGCAAGTGTAAACCTGTTGATCCCCAACTTGCTTCTTGGTCATGATGTTTTTTTGGCAGAAATAGAAACCCTGGCTAAGACAAGGGGCAAATGGTTTTAGTGCAGAATTCTACCAGACTTTCAAAGAAAAGCTAAAACCAAAGCCCTCAAGTTATTCCACAAAACTTAAAAACTTAAAAAGAAGGAACACTGGGAAATTCATCTTACAAGCTCAGAGTCATCCTTATATCTAATACCTAAACCATACTCAACCAAGAAAGAGAATTTCAGACCAATCTCACTTATAAACATTGATGAAAATATACTCAATAAAATACTAGCAAATTGAATCTAAGAACACATCAAAAACCATAATTAAGTATTCTTCATCCTAGAGATGCAGAGATGGTTCTATATATGAATAGCTTTCAATGTATCATACCATATAACAAATAGTCAGAAACAAACCACACAGTTATCTCATTGGATGCTCAAAAGGCCTTTGATAAAATCCAATACTCCTTCATTAAAAATATTCAGAAGAGATCAGGGATACAATCCACATACTTCAACATAGTAAAGGCAATATACAACAAATCTATTTTCAACACTAAATTAAATGAAGACAAACTTACAGCAATTCCACAAAAAAAAATCAGTCATAAGAAAAAGGTGTCCACTCTCTCTATGTTCAATATATGACTTTAACTTTTAGCTACAGAAATAACACAACTAAAAAAGATGAAGAATACACAAATTAGAAATGAAGAAGTTGAAGCATTGCTATTTGCAGATGATATGATAGCTTATATAAAGTAGCCCCAAAAATTTACACAGGAAAATTCTACCTCTGATAAACACCTTCAGCAAAGCTGCTGGATACAAAATTAACTCAAAAAAAATCGGTAGCACTCTTATGTGTGAATATTAAATGGGCTGAGAAAGAAATTAACAAAACAACACTGTTCACAATAGCCACTAATAATATAAAATATCTTAGTGTAGCTCTAACCAAGCAAGTGAAATACCTCTAGGACGGGAACGTTAAATCTTTGACAAAAGATACTGAAGAAGACATTAGAAGATGAAAAGAACTCCCATGTTCAAGGACTGTTAGGATCAACATAGGAAAAATGGCCCTCTTATCAAATAAATCTCCAGATTCAACACAATTTCCATCAAAATACCAACACAACCCTTTACATACTTTGAAAGAACAATACTCAACATCATATAGAAAAGCAAAACAAAAGCAAAAGCTCAGGATAGCTAATACAGTCCTGTACAATAAAAGAACTCTGGAGGCATCACCATCCCTAATTTCAAGCTATACTTGGGATAGGGATAAGGTAAGGGGAGAAATGAGGGAAAGAATAGTAAGACACAACTGGAATGAGGTACAGCATCTCTGGAGTGAGCTAGGAACCTAGTGTAATAGAAACTTCCAGTAATCCATGAGAGTGACCTTACCAATGGGGAATATGGAGCCTGAAAGGGCCATCTCCTGTAACTATTGTGCCCACTCAGGAAGCATTCATGAGTGCCAAAAAACTACCAAGGAGATGATTCTGATACAATCATACTAGTCTTTATTCAAGCTCAAATTTGGACTCACTGCTACCCATGAAGCAACAGGGCCAGAGGGTAAAACCCCAGCCCTCAGAACAACAAGATTTTAGAGGAAGTGTGAGCAGGCGAAATGGTTTCCAGCCTAGCAAGCTTTGAACTGAATGATTATTGTTATCTGGCAGGTGGGTGTTCTGAAGCAAAATGCGGAATAATCACAGTTTAAAAGCACAACTGGAACTACCAGATTAATCCTGATTGGCTGTTGCTAGAGAGTAGCTAGGGAGTAATTCTGGGATATGGGCCAGAGACAAGCTATATAGTTCTTCCTAGAACTTGGGTGCAGCTTAGGTTCAGCTGTAGGTCAAGTTCTCAGGCTCCCTTTAAAAAAAATGGAGGTCAGTCACAAGATGGAGTAGGTTTAGCCTCACCTAACCAGGAAAGAATTACAATGGAGTGTTTGGGACAGGAACCCAGCCACAAAATGTACAATGTGTTCTACCTACAAGATGTGCAACTTGGGTAAAGGAGGAAGCATAAATTTAGGGAACGACCAGTCCATGACTATCTCAGTTTGAAACCCATGCCATGAGAGGGAGTCTAACCTGACACTATTAATGATATTTGGTTATACTAGTAGACAGGACCAAGAATGGCTGTCATCAGAATGGGTTCACTCACTCATCACTGATGGACACTGATGCAGAGACTCAAAGCTGAATACTAGGCAGAGCTGGAGAATCCTGTAGAATAAGCGGAGGAAGTATTTGAAGGAGTCAGAGGGGTCAAGGACACCACTAACCTGGACACATATGAGGTCATAGATACTGAACCACCAACCAGAGACAATGCATGGGAAGGCCCAAGGCCTTCTTCACATATGTAGTAGTTGTGCAGATGGATCTTGATGTGGGATTCCAAACATGTAACAAGCAAGAGCAGGAGTGTCTCTGACTCTGTTTCCTGCACTTAGATTCCTTTCCATTAACTGGGTTGTCTCATTTAGCCTCAATAGAAGATGCTTTAATCATGCTGCAAGTTCATATGCCAAGGCTCGTAGAAATCCATGGGAAGGCCCCCTATTCTGAAGAGAAAGGGAAGAAGGGCTAATTGGGAAAAGGGAGGTGCAAGGAAGGGATCAGAAGAATGGGGAAACTAAGGTCTGTTTGTAAAGTAAATAAATAGTTTAATTAATAAAAAATTCTGTATGTTATTATATAAAGAGTTGTATTAAAGTAACCTTAGATTTCAAAGTGCAGCATTATTTAGTATGATATAAATCTGACTTCTTAAAATGACTGAAGATTTGTTTCTTCTCCTCATGTTCCTTATGTACATGTGTAAGGTTCATTTTTCTAAGACATTTCAAACAAGAGTTAATACCATACTACAAAGCCATTGATAACCCAGCTGATAAAATTTATGTGGCATTGTGTTCAAGATAGCTTACATGAAAAGAGTGTTTCACAGAAAGTTTCTCCCTGTACCGATGTGCTCAAGGGTCTTCCCCAGTTTGTTTTCTATTAGCTTCAGAGTATCTGGCTTTATGTGGAGGTCCTTGATCCATTTGGATTTGAGCTTAGTACAAGGAGACAAGGATGGATCAATTCACATTCGTCTGCATGCTGACCTCCAGTTGAACCAGCACCATTGTTGAAAAGGCTATCTTTTTTCCATTGAATGTTTTCAGCCCCTTTGTCGTGGACCAAGTGGCCATAGGTGTGTGGGTTCATTTCTGGATCTTCAATCCTGTTCCATTGATCCTCATGCCTGTCACTGTTCCAATACCATGCAGTTTTTAACACTATTGCTCTGTAGTATTCTTGAGGTCAGGGATACTGATTCCCCCAGAATTTCTTTTGTTGCTGAGAATAGTTTTAGCTATCCTGGGTTTTTTGTTATTCCAGATGAATTTGATAATTGCTCTTTCTAACTCTGTGAAGAATTAAGTTCGGATTTTGATGGGTATTGCATTGAATCTGTATATTGCTTTTGGCAAAATGGCCATTTTAACTATATTGATCCTTCCGATCCATGAGCATGGGAGGTTTTCCCATTTTTTGAGGTCTTCTTCCATTTCCTTCTTCAGAGTCTTGAAGTTCTTGTCATACAGATCTTTCACATGTTTGGTAAGAGTCACCCCAAGATTCTTTATACTGTTTGTGGCTATTGTGAAGGGGGTCATTCTAAGATCAAGAATTGACAAATGGGACCTCATAAAATTACAAAGTTTCTGTAAGGCAAAGGACACCATCAAAAGGACAGATCGGCAACCAACAAATTGGGAAAAGATCTTCACCAATCCTATATCAGATAGAGGGCTAATATCCAATATATATAAAGAACTCAAGAAGTTAGACTCCAAAAAACCAAACAACCCTATTAAAAAATGGGGTACAGAGTTAAACAAAGAATTCTCACCTGAAGAATTTCAGATGGCGGAGAAACATCTTAAAAAATGCTCAACTCCATTAGTCATTAGGGAAATGCAAATCAAAACAACCCTGAGATTTCACCTTACACCAGTCAGAATGGCTAAGATTAAAAATTCAGGAGACAGCAGGTGTTGGCGAGGATGTGGAGAAAGAGGAACACTCCTCCTCTGCTGGTGGGGTTGCAAATTGGTACAACCACTCTGGAAATCAGTCTGGTGGTTCCTCCGAAAACTGGGCACCTCACTTCCAGAAGATCCTGCTATACCACTCCTGGGCATATGCCCAAAAGATTTCCCAGCATGTAATAAGTATACATGTTCTACTATGTTCATAGCAGCCCTATTTATAATTGCCAGAAGTTGGAAAGAACCCAGGTATCCCTCAACAGAAGAGTGGATGCAAAAAATGTGTATATATACACAATGGAGTACTATTCAGCCATTAGAAACAATGAATTCATGAAATTCTTAGGCAAATGGATGGAGCTGGAGAACATCATACTAAGTGAGGTAACCCAGACTCAAAAGATGAATCATGGTATGCACTCACTAATAAGTGGATATTAACCTAGAAAACTGGAATACCCAAAACATAATCCACACATCAAATGAGGTACAAGAAGAACGGAGGAGTGGCCCCTTGTTCTGGAAAGACTCAGTGAAGCAGTATAGAACAAAATTGGAACAGGGAAGTGGGAAGTGTTGGGTGGGAAAACAGGGGGAGGGAAGGGGAATGATGGGACTTTCGGGGAGTGGGGGTCCAGAAAAGGGGAAGTCATTTGAAATGTAAATAAATATATCAATACATTAAAAAAAAGAAGAGTGTTTCACATGTGCACATTTTCAAACTGTACTACTGGAATTAATGCAATTAATGGAATTAATAGTGGAGGTGCTTGTAGAAGGAAAACACATAAATTGTTCTGACTTTTGTAAAATGTCTTCATTTTCCAATGTTATTTCAGAATTTAATATTACAGATTTATAAAAGTCTTGAAGAAGTGAAGATGAACCCTTCTTGCTTAGTACAGCTTAACCAAATATAGGCAAACTACTCTTTTAGGAATTTAAATATTTTAAATAATTTAAGGATATTTTAAAATATTCATTGCATAAACTTTATTTTATTCTCTCTGGATAATTTCTTAAATAATTGCTTATTATCTGACTTAATTATTTCTGAATTTTCACAAGTATATATATATTTTTTTTACATTTTTAAAAAATTATTTTTTAACAAGTGAAATAGTTTAGACCCAGGTATGATATGATAGTTCCCTTACTTTATCTCTAGAACCGTTACCTAAAAAATTGAAGTTACATAGTATAATAGACAAACTGACTAAAATTTATCAACTTTCATATAGGTTATATTTTATAATTGACATACATATAATTTTTATATGTATGTTATATAAATAGCAAAGGCATTATTTACAGTTTATATGCAACATAGTGCTACCTAAAAGCATTTAAAAGGTACTTAGAGTTATTAACTTTTACATGGTTTATACAATATAAAAATTTAATATTTCTCCGAAACACAGTATGGTAGGTTTTTTTTTTTTTTCAGTGTTTTTTTTTTTTTAATTTTTTTTATTCGATATAATTTATTTACATTTCAAATGATTTCCCCTTTTCTAGCCCCCCCACTCCCCGAAAGTCCCGTAAGCCCCCTTCTCTTCCCCTGTCCTCCCACCCACCCCTTCCCACTTCCCCGTTCTGGTTTTGCTGAATACTGTTTCACTGAGTCTTTCCAGAACCAGGGGCCACTCCTCCTTTCTTCTTGTACCTCATTTGATGTGTGGATTATGTTTTGGGTATTCCAGTTTTCTAGGTTAATATCCACTTACTAGTGAGTGCATACCATGATTCATCATTTAAATATTTTAAATAATTTAAGGATATTTTAAAATATTCATTGCATAAACTTTATTTTATTCTCTCTGGATAATTTCTTAAATAATTGCTTATTATCTGACTTAATTATTTCTGAATTTTCACAAGTATATTTATAATTTCCTTTAAATATTCAGTAACGCTTTTCAAAAAATTTAACTGTTAGAAAAGTGAAACATTAAAGTTAGTTTTTGTTTTATAATTTTTATATCAAACTATATTTTCCATTCTCAAATTTTACAATTTTTTGAATGTACAATATATGGAATCATCTACTCCTCAGATATTTATCATTTTTAACACTAGGAACGGCACTTAGTGGAATGTCTTTCTGAACTCTATAATCAAAGTTGGGAATGAAATCCAGGGCCAGGATTTACTTACTTCAAAAGTAAATTTTTCTCATTTTAGGTTAATTTCTCAGTGTAAAATGGTAGCAAATATCATGAAATGTTATTATGATTTTTTTGTTCCTCTGAATTTTCTTATTCTGTCTCTTCCTTTACAATGTTTCTTGAACTTTGGAACTGTACTGTAGATGTGTCCATAGTGCCTGGCCTTTTCAAGATCATTTGTTTTCTACTTTTGACCAATTGTGTTTTGTTGTTTTAAACATGCTGTGGTCCACTGGGGAATCTCACGGGATTCCACCCCTCAAAACAGAACTATTGGCAACTAAGGAGAGAGAGAAAGAGATGGGAGAGACATCCTTACAGATGAGTCCTCAATCAATTATCTAATACCTCATATTCATACACTTACAAGTAATACTAAATTGACAGAACAGGTTGTTTTCATATATTTGTGCATTTATACATATATGTAACTAGAACAATTAAACAAAATAGGTTATGAATCTGAGGGGGAGTGGTCAGAGAATCCAAAGAAGTGGTAGATATAAAGAAAGGGAAAGGAAGGAAAGAGGACATCGTGTTGGGAGAGGGTAAGCATGGATATGGGAGGAATGTGAATGAACCTAAATACACTGTAAATGTGTATGAAATTCTCCAAGGACCGATGAAATATTATGCTTTTTTTTTTTTTTTGCTTTGTTGTTGTTGCTACATTTTGTTTTGTTTTCTGAGACAGGGTTTCTCTGTATAGCCCTGGCTATCCTGGAACTTACTCTATAGACCAGGCTGGCCTTGAACTCAGAAATTCACCTGCCTCTGCCTCCTAAGTACTAGGATTAAAGGTGTGTGCCACCACTGCTTGACTGAAGCCACTGAGAGATTTTTTTTTTTATTTGTTATATGTGAGTGCACTCTAGCTGTCTTCAGACATGCTGGAAGAGAACATCAAATCTCACTACAGAGAGTTGTGAGTCATCATGTGGTTGCTGGGATTTGAACTCAGGAACTTCAGGAGATCAATCAGTGCTTTTAACTACTGAGTCATCTCTCTAGCCCAATATTATGTTTTTTTTTTTTTAAGATTTCTAAACCTATGCATTTATTGAGAATTCATGCATTGTATCATCCCTCACTTCGTGTCCTCCCACATAACCCCACCACATTCCCCTTCCAACTTTACTTCTTTTTTAAAAATCTACTGAGTCAAATAAGTGTCAGCCATATGAGTCTGGTCATGGGGACATCAATGAGAGCATGGACAACTTACCAAGGGCATCAGAAGGAAACTCCCTCTGCCTTCTCCAAAAACCATCTGCTACCAATAGCTTCTTACCTTGGGGCTTTTAAAAAAGAAAAATGTCAATCAATTTTCAGTTAAGTCCTGTAGCAATTTTTTGTATGTTTTCATATTTCAGTTCAGAAAGTTCAACTCTTTGATTATTTAACAGAATTTATCTTTAATTATGAGAGTTTCTAAGAGATTTTTAGTAAGTCAATCAAATATTTCCAAAGCCAAAAAAAAAAAAAGGAGAACATATTCACTTAAATGGTGATGATTACAAGAAAATTATATAGTTCTTTTTTTTGGATTTATAATTGGGTTTTCCCCTTCTATATGTCTTTCTTGGAAATGCCATTTCTGAATATGATATTTGTGGAACAATATTGGTATGTTGCCATGGTCCTAAACTTTCCCATCTTCTCCATCTTGGGAATAAATGATGAATAATCACCCACTAATGACTGGCCTGTCTTCCCTATGTTCTGACATGACAGAATCTAGAATGACAGTATCCTCATATTCTACTTGAAATGTATGACTATCTTTGGTTTTAACTTAATTGGTAATCAATGCCTGTATACTACAAAGAAGTACAATGCAATGTTTGATGCAAGAATAACTTATGAAGCAGCAAAGGAAATGAATTAAAATATTGCCCTAAGTACATATCTTCTATTTGTTGAGATCACTGAAAAATATGCATAAAAGTTTCTCCAATGTTCTATTTTCTTGGGACCTGAGAGATGTCTTAGAGGTTAAGAGTCTTGGCTGCTCTTTCAAAGCACTGCAATTTAATTCTCAGATCCCCATGGTTCCCCCAAAATGTCTGTATTTTTAGTTGCAGAGTATTTGATGCTCCCTTCCAGCCTTTGAGGACACCAGCCATACATGTGATACAGAGACATACATTCAGGAAACATACACACCCACACACATATACACATAAACATATAAAATAAAAAATAAATTATTAGAAATATTTGTACTTCTTTTTCAATTATTTTTGAATATTTTTCTATTAGTTTATCAATATAAAATTCTGTGGCCATACAGTGCAAATTTCAAGTACAGTAAACACCTTCACTTGTAATTTTTTGTAGTTCACTGCTCAGTGTGAAAAGCAATTATCTGACTAACAACACATGAGCATCAGGCTACACCACAAATTGATTTTTTTCTGCCTCTGTCTTTCTCTCTTCTCTTTTATTACTCCCACAATAAACCTATTTTTAATTAAGGATATAACTTGTTTTGCAAACAGACATGTGGAATTTTTCAAAGAAAAATAGTAGAGAATGTAAGTATAAAATTTTGTTTAAAATATGGTAACTTGAGAACAAAGAGTGATCCTTAAAAATTCAGAACCAGAAAAATCAGGTTTGCATAGAACTCCTAGGATTTGCAGAGCCTAGTGAACTTTTATGTTCACTTAATTCATAGTGCCATGAATATGACCAGTTGCATGAAAGTTCTGAAGAGAGGAAGTAAAAATTACATTAGTTCCCTGGAATTTTGTCCTGTAGCAATAGGACAAATATGTAAACATTTGTTAGGAGAGAGGGTTAATTGAAACATAATAAGAGATAAAACTGTAGAACAAAAACATGATTAAGGAATTGCGGTAATATTTAGATAATTAAAAAGTGGAGAATTTATTTAATGATTGTTGACTGAACATATGAATGGTAATGCCATTAAACCAATCAGCCATTTGACTGTAGAGTCTCTGCCCATAAGTCTTTAAATATATAAGGAATTAGAAATGTTCATGAATCAGAAAAATGCTCTGGAGACACAGGACAAAGTTTTATAATCCATTGATTAAATTGTTTTCTCTAAAAATGACAGGTATAAAGTAGCAGAAGATAGCAATGGGTGAGAGATTCATTCAAAGAAGTAGCAAATTTTCTCTGGAAAATCTGTTATATATAAACAGTAATATCACTTTATACTTTATTCTTATTTACTCATAAAAACAAGCTCTCATAAAAATCTTTTCTTAACACATCAATGTTCATCTTTCTTATTTGTGATGCTTTACTGGAGGAGTTCATTTTATCTTAATAGCCCTTCAGAGCATTATCATGTTCATTCACAACTAATATTTTTAACTGAATGCAAAAACCACAAAATAAAGCTATGTCGTTAGCACATGTAAAAATAGAACTGCATGTAGGGCATTGATCTTAGCATGTTCCCAAATAGAGAAGTGTTGACTCTCAGAAAGCTCTCACTCATAAGTATTTTTATCATGCATGCCAAAGAAGGTACCTGTGTTCTTTTTTAAGATTTTTTTAATTTTTTAATTTTTTGAGAATTTAATACATTGTTATTAACATATTTAATACCTCTCACTTCTCTCAATCCAATCCAACTTATAACCTTATTTTTATTACTCACTGATTCCTATCCCTTTTGCCCATGTACTCTTAAGTGTGTGTTCATCTATCAATGCATATTTGTTATAGCATAGGCAATACTCTTAAGGAAAGATAAGTCAGAGGCAATAAATTACCAATAGCTTCTCAGTTAGGGGTGGGACTTAATCCAGCTTTTTGCCTCCATTCTGAGATTTTGTCTGGCTTGATTTTGCCTAGGTTTTATATTCCAACCCAATTTCTGTGAGTTCATTTGTGTAAATCAACCACTTATATTCAGTAATATTTTTTCCTTGTAATCATCGTGTGCTTCTGATTCTGACAATCTTTAGCACCTTTTCACAATGCCTCTTGAGCCTTGGGAAAGTGTAAAATGTGTGTGTGTGTGTGTGTGTGTGTGTGTGTGTGTGTGTGTGTGTGTGTGTGTGTTGGTATGAATGTGTGTTATAGATGATGTCACATTCAGGGATGAGTACTCCATAGTCACCTGTTCTCTGTACCTCGACTACTTGAAGGTTCCTGTGTTAATTACCATCAACTGAAAAGGAAAGGTATTCTGGTGTGGTTTGAGAAATGCATCATACTATGAGTATGACAAGTTGTTATGAATTTATTTAATCCTAGGTCCCATCAGCAGAGTACTAGCACTCCTATATCCTCTTATTTCAACATGGCAACAGTCTTGTGAGTTTAAGATATATAATTTATTTATTATCTGTATATTCTTTTTTAGCTTTCCATAGTTTTCTCTTCCATTATTTTATTTATATACTCATTTTACATGTTGATCACAGATTTCTCTCTTCTCCCAAACCCAACTCACATGGTCCCTCCCTCCATTTCCCTCTCCCCTTTACCTCTGAGAAGGGGGAGGTCCCCACTGGGGACTATGGTAGCTACCAACCTACCCTGGCACCTAAAGTCACTTCAGGACTAGGCATATCCTCTCTCACCTAGCTGAAACAATGCAGCTAAGTGGGGGACTGGATCCAAAAGCAGGCAACAGAGTCAGGGTAAGCCCCCACTCCAGTTGTCAGGGGACTCTCATGAAGACCAAGTTGTGCATAAGCTATATATGTGCAAGGGGCCTAAACATAGCCCCTCATAAGCTCTTTGGTTCAGGGCTCAGTCTTCCAGAGTCCCCACGTTTCCAAGTTAGTTGACTGTTGGCCTTCTTGTGGAATCCCTATCCCTAGTTCCTCAATCCTTTCTCAACCCTACCAGAAGACTTCCCATACTCTGTCTAATGTTTGGCTGTGAGTCTCTGCATATGTTTTAGGCAGCTGCTGGGTGAAGCCTCACAGATTAGTTATGCTAGCTATCTATATTTTTAACCTTAAAATACAAAGAAAATATTTATATCAACAATCTCTATTTTGGGTGAAAGGAAATATCCTGGAAATCTAAGGATAGGTGTAGAAATCAACATGCCTCAGACCCATGGTCAATAGCAGTTATTGAAGAGAAACGCTAGATTAGGACAAACCTAAAATACCTGAGGACAGGAGGTTTAGCTCAGTCTGTTATGTGATCAAGAGAGAGAAACAGAGAGTCCTCTTCTTGGCAGAGAACAACTGTGTGGCAAGATAAATCTGATTTTGGGGTCAATGGGAAGGTGCAATCTCTGAAGACTCCTCTCTTCTACTAGGTACACTGCTATAGAGACAGAACTTTGAAAATCCAGAAAGGTACTCAGTAATTGAGCTTTCTCACTCCACAGTAATACTTAACAATTAGTGTATTTTGATATTTTGTTGCCAGGTTTTTCAGTAAAATCACAATGTTTTGGTTTACTCCCTACTTCTAATAGACTTCTGGCTGGAACATTAGCTACCCAAATTTAAGGAAGTCACCTATTTTACAGATGATTGAGGTAAAGTTAGTACAGAGAAGCTCCTAGTATGCAAAAAACACTAAAATAGAAAGTGAAGACTATCTGGATGAAGAGATATAGCACCGGTAGTTATAGTTTTCTTCATTGCGGTATAGTACAAGACATAGCCCAGAATCTACTGCACTGTCATCAAGACATTGAAGATAGAGCCACCATAAATCATTTATAATGGTACAAATCACATTTAGGGCATAAATACCTTTTGAAGGACCTACCTATGACCAGTGCCTACAATGTAGCCACTTAGGAAGTAAAGGGAGCAAGATGAGATCAATGTCAGCCAATGCTACACAGAAAGCTAGAGACCAGCCTGGACTAGAGGAAACACTTAAAAAATATTGATCTCCTGCTACTACAGCATTAGACACTTTCTTCCAAAGCAAAAATTATAAAAATACACTTATATACACTTATTTTTCAAGAAAAATCCTTTAATTAGAATAATTAAATAACATTAAATAGATCATCATCCCATTCATATAAAATTAAATTCCATTATATAAAAATTAAAGGCTGTGCCTATTGTGTTGGGTTTATATATCATTATTTCAGAATAATATTATCATCTCTATTAAATGGTTGATAACATATTAATATATTCTACATTTCAAATTATAACTTATAAAGCATATAGAAGAGGTAATTTTCTGCAGTGCCTATTCTGCATGGCAATTAGTAGCCTGTCTGTAATAAAGGAATCACACTGACAGCCACAGGGTGAATGTCCCAGAGGGGTTATTCTACAGGACCATCAGAAGTCATCCTACTTTTAATCTATTTTGAAAATCAAAGATCTCATCATTGCTGAATTTCTTAAGGCCACTCATCTACTTTATGTTTCCTGTGATATATAGACTATCTAGCTTGGAGGTGAAAGACACAGTTAAGGAGAATTTTGCTATACAGCACTTTGTGTCTAAAGGGCCATTAATGATCATAATGGATACAGCAAAAGAAAAAAATGTTTCTTGTGTCTTTATAGGACTGTACTTTACTAAGACAGCTGACTCAGTACATAACATCTGGTTAATAGATTTTTATATTTTTGAATGATAAACCTATTCTGTGTGTTTCTATTAGATTACATTAACCTCTTATATTACATGAAACAAGTTTTATGCTTTTTTCTTCTCATCAAAGTCACAGAAGTGTATACTTCTCTTCCAAAGAAAAGAAAAATTAAACATATTCAAGTTTATAAGAAAAATATTTCCTCTGGCTTGCTGCTTATACATATGATTTTGGAAACCTCTCTTCAATCAACATTTCCTATGCACCCATCTTCATATCCCTTGACAATGAATTAACTCCAAAATCTACTCAGTATGTTTCATCTTTGAATAGCTCAATCATGCAAATGTCCTTTCTACTAGATGGAATGTCATTGGAACTGTCTATGGCACCCAAAAACCAGATTTCAAGTCTTCCCTTTTTTGTGAATCTTAAATATATATAGTTTTAAAGTTCTCTCCTTTATGTCCATTGCAAACCTGATTCATTTTAAAACAGTTTGTATTAGCATGCTTTTTCAGCAATTGGTTTACAGTCTAGAAGCAGCCTGCCTAAGGCCAATTCTCATTTTTAACAGCTTGTAACAAGCTTTTATCGTACATAATTAAAAAATGAAAGCATCTTAAGAGAACAAGTCTCCTTCTCATTCATTTGTGTTTCCATTAATGTCAGTAATTATTCTTCATTGTCAAAAATTTAAAATAACTAAATATTGATCAGCATGTAGAAAAATTATATGAAATTACCTTTTGTTTTTAAGTGAACAAAAATATCTTTCCTCCATATAAAGTACTGAGAGTTCATCTTGTACTTCAAAAGTCCATTATATCATAGTCTGTCTACCTCAAAATCACCTTATTTCTGTAATTATTAGAATACACACACACACACACACACACACGTAAGTATGTATATATTGACTTAATGTTATGACCTATTCTATCTTATGTGTTTTCACTGTTCTTGTTTTAAATCCAGAGACATTAAAAAGGAGTACTTGAAATCTTGAGATTTCTCATAGGGAAGAGTGATCCAAATTTCCATCAGCTATATGTATCCAAAGACATGGAGAAGTCACAGGTAATAAATTAGAGACCAAAAAACAAACACTAAAAATCTCTTGTAAAGAAAGTATGTCCCTTGTAGATACTGGTGAAAGATATTGGTTAGGATTATGCCTTCTCATAATTCTAAAATTAAAAGAAAATTTAAGTAAAAGTGGAATGAAAGTAGAAAAATATTGATTGTATGCCCTATATTCAGGTAATTGAGACAGGAAAATCAAGATTCCATATTGAAATTCTTCTTTAATAAACAATTGAATAGACATGCAGGTAGACATAAAGACAAAAGTTCAGACAACCCATGCTACCAAGTGAGTAAGAAAAATTACAATGCCAAAGTAAATAATTCTTGTATTCTGCAAACTCGGATGATGTGCCTACTACAAAGAGAAAAAATTGAAGGTTCAGGTATGAATCAGTTACTGAGAAATCATATAATTTAGATAAAAATTTATTGGGAGTCTGGTAGGTAATCTCTATGAAGTGCCTTGAAGGTCACAAAGAAACACCAAACTTTGTGGTCTCACTTAAATTATAAAATTTAACACTGATCAAAATTCTTATAGTTGTAAATATAGTATAACCTAAGAAAACAATTGTTATTCTTAGCTATTACAAACTTTTTGTGTTAACTAAAGTTACAAAAGGCAGATGCTTATTTTTATGTTTGACAGTCATTACCTCAAAATATTTTAGTATCTACAAAAGTCTTACTCTCTTACAACCAATTTACTTTAGAAATGAGCCAGGTTAATTAATTCCATGTATGAACTCACTGTTCAAGAGTCCCAGTAGATAAAATATACACAGAAGTCGTTTCATGCTTGGTAACTAGATTTAGCATCTTCCTAAAGCTTGTAAAGTAAACACTTCCCAGCTCTCTTGTGACTATGTCAAATTCAGGACAATAGCACAAGGTATCTACTAGGCTTTGTGGAACATGTTTTTATTACTATACACTCATTAAATCACTACAGTGGGTACTGATCCCACTGTACTCCAATTTATTGGAGTACTTGCTACTTATAGAAGGAAATTTAAAATCAGTTTAAATTTCCTGAGCTTTCTTAGAAAAGGTTCTGATCAAAATAAAATAAAGAGGTGGAAAACTAAGTAAAGTAGAAGATTAATATTTGATATGCCCATCACAAGTCATTTTAAAGTAAATCTAAATTATTCAAGCAACAGAACACAAATTCCAATTGAAAAGCATTTGATATATGTAACTAAGATGCCACTGTGCCCCTAATGTAAGATTTTGAGAAGATTAGTATATCTTGTGACTTTTTTCCATTTCTTTTGCATAACCACAATACATTTGAATTAATATTTGAATAATGGATGTTTGTCTGAAGTAACTTACCTTCAAAGCCATGACATTTGAAATGGAAATTATTTATTGGAAGAATCCAGGCTTGAGTTGATTTATAAAATAAAATTTAATAGAAATTATATCAACCTTCAAGTCAGGAAACTCAAGTTGCTAGTTTTAATTTCTGTTTGATGGAGGGTAAGGAAGAAAACACAACTTATGTTTGTGCCTAGAGGTTTTCTAACAAATAAAATGTATCCTAAATAAATATTTTATACTAAAAATTACAAACTGTTATTAAATCCTTAATCTTATTCTCTTAGCAGCCTACAGTTTTGGTAGGTATAAAATAATATAAGGGTTTGTGCCTAGTTTCATTATAGCTTATTATGCCATATTCAGTTAGTATCCCTGAGAGGCCTGCTCTTTTCTGAAGGGAGACTGAAGAGAAGTGGATCTGGAAGAGAGTGAAGATGAAGGAAGATACTGGGAGTAGAAGGAAGGGAACCTGCAGTTGGGATGTATTGTCTGAGAGATGATTTAAAAGACAACACAAAGAAAAGCTGAAGTGAAGTGTATTTGGAAGATGAAAGGGTAAAAACAAAAGTCATCAATTAAGAAGCAGTGATGTCTTAAAATATCTACCATAAATAATAAGAGGGTACATTGACTAGAAAAATACAAATAGAGCGAATTGTTCAAGATTTTGTCAATTGCAACCCTTGTGTAAGGTTTTGTATTCTGATAATCGGATGTACTTAAGAAACCCAAGCAAGCCTGGAAAGGGCATTGATGAAAAGGCAAGTCCTTTAAGAGAGGGGATTATTTTTATTTATTTATTTATTTATTTATTTATTTATTTATTTATTTATTTATTTATTAATTTACAATCCACCCATTGCTCCCACCTCCCAATCCCCCTCCCACATTTCCTCATCCAATTCCTCCGCCCACCCCACCCATCTCTGAGATTTCCCTACAAGGCCTCCCCCTCCATGGGGCCTCATGTCTCTCTCTTCTCTCATTGAGGCTCTACCAGACAGTCCTCTGCTATAAATGTGCTAGGGACATTGGGCCAGCTCATGCATGCTGCCGTTTGGTGGCTCCATGGCTGGGAGCTCACAGGGGTTAGTTGAGACTGCTGTTCTTCCTATGGGTTTGCCTACCTTTCCCTTCAGTTTCTTCAATCCTTCTCCTAATTCAACCATAGGGATCCTTGACTCAAGTTCAATGGTTGTGTATTAGTGTAAGCTACTCTCTCAGCTGCTGGTTGGGCCTCTTAGAGGAGAGATAGTAGTAGTGTGGATGGCTTAAACTTTTACTAAACAAAAGAGGTGATTGTAATTAGGCAATTTGTTCAAAACAAAAAAAATGTTGATTAACTGACTATATAAATCTGACTAAGATATATGATGCAAATAATTTAAGGGTACGTTATACATTTTCCTCAGTATTATAAGTTGTAATTATAAGGGTGAAAATGAGAGGTACAAGAATGTTAAGATGTGAATGTTTCCATCTCCTCTTTAGTCTGTGATATCAGTTACATAAGCTGCCATTAATTGCTATAAAAACTAAATATAAGCAAATACATCACTCAGAATTTATTTTAAACTTTATCTCCCTCTAGTTGTTTTTATTGATTTTGTTATTTGACCTTATAGGATATACTAAAACTAGTTGATATGACATTAAGTGTACCTTAGAGTATTTCAGTGATAAAAGAAATATTATATTATGTAATGTACCTGACTTCCCATTGTGGCATGTTTTGTAACTCAGTCAATATTGTCATTTAAAAATAGCAAATTTTAAAATTATATTACCTTTCTATTAATTGCTTTCTTTCTTCGGTATGTGAGTGTTTGTGAGTGTGTATATGTGTGTATGTGTGTATGTGTGTAAGAGTTTGTTCTCTTTGCTCACCATAGGAACCCAGTAATTAAAACTGAACTCACTTCATTAGAATGACATAGGGTATATTTATCAGATGATAATTCTCACTGGTCCAATGAATTATACATTTTGATATAGCATCATGAACAAACTTAAATAATCAACTTATATGTAACATAGTATTATATGGTTTATTTTGGACTCTGATAAGTTTTTTTTCCTTTTATTTTTAGTTTTCTCTATACTTTTTATCCTAGAATTTAAATCACTGCAAAAACCTTTAGTAGCTGAAGCTCAGCTGAAGAGAAAAAAAAATGTTCATTAGATGACATGATGTGACCTCCCCCTGCCCACTGCTCTCAAGAATAGAAGGGAGGAATTGTGACTTCCCCCTGCCCACTGCTCTCAAGAATAGCAGCCAGCAACCTGACCACCCACCTCCTGAAGAACAAGAAGAACCAGTTTCCAGCCTTCATGGGAGGGGCTTGGTCTGCCTTTGTTTCTGGGGAGAGAGGCATTATTAAAGATGGAGACTTAAACCAGAAGTCATGTGTTTTTGTGTCTCTCCATGTGATTTCTCTTGCAACCCGTTCCTTACCCATCTCTCCTTCCCGAAAACCCACGGTTAAGATGTGTGAGCTGGACTCTACAACATGACAAGGTGTTAGGAAGTAAAATGAAATTTAAGGAAGTCATTGTAAGTTTTCTGTTTGGAATATAAATTATAACCTAATTTATTATTCAAATTTCAAAGGACAAAGTAGTTTTTTTTTTTTTTTTGTTTTTGCAAGTATTTCTCCATCTTTGGACATACTCATGTGAAAAATTCCTTTATAGCTAATTTCAAGTAAGTACCACAATTTCATAATCAAGCTAATTCAGCAGAATCTAATGCTTATGAGTATCCAATTAGGCAAATGTGACAGTTTTCAAATATAAGTTGCAATATACTTGCATGAGAGGACATCTTGATCTCCATGTCTTTATTCTCTTTTGCCCGTGGGATGAGGCAAAATGAAAGTAAATGTGTTATGAGTGACAATAAATCATGACTCCACAGATACACTCAACTTTATTTCTTCTGGAAATACCCACTATCATCACTAACACTGTACTTTCATTTAAATGCAATATTTGGGATAATTTTTTCAAAAGTCCAGGTATCTCTCAATGTAATCTAGTCATAATGAAATGAGTCATAGAACAGTACTTGGGTCTTATTTTTCAATCTCATCATCCAAGCTCATCATCAACATCATTAATCATTTACAGTGAACTTAGCATAATAGAATTTGGAGTAAACATTGTCCTGGCTCTTTAGGAGCTTACATTCTAAAAGAAATAATAATGCACCTCTTTTAAAATAGCAGTTCTCCAAAACACCATATAGAGGAAGTACTCTATAGGGTGTGAGCTTTAGGTGTGACTTATGCCCTACTTACACCCACACCCACATTTAAGAAGAGGAAGAGAAAGAATTTTAAAGAGAGACAGTGACATACCATTCAAGGTATGATGTCGAAGATAAACACAGTTCAACAGAGTAGAGCTGGACTGCAGGAGAGGATGAGGGGCATCTGTGAAATGCATCATAGGAGACAGTGTACTAACATACTCAGTGGCACCACAAGGATCATGTGACCTGTTCCCAAATACATGACCAACAGGAAAGAACGCTTGGAATGAATACAGAGAAAGGAAAAAATAAAACCAGAAAGGTCATACCGTTTATCTGACAAATAGAAATAAAGAATGAAAATCAGAGGCAATATCTAAGAGTATCAAGAAATTCTTAAAACTCAAGAACAATTAGGAAGTACAGAATTTAACATTATACCTTATTGTTCATCATTATTTCATAATGCACCAAACAAAGATCGCCATCAATTGAAGTTATTTTTCTGTTAAGTACTTTTACAGGATATGGATGTTAGGCCAGAGGAGCAAACAAACAAACAAACAAACATCAAAAAAGTTAAATACATAGGATTGGGCTTACGACTGTGCCCGATGCACATATGAACACTGAACAATTCATTTATATTTCATTTTTAGTACTTTTATATACATTTGTTCTTAGGTTTCTGAAATATTTAAATTCATGTAAAATATGTAGCAAACCAATGAAACCAAGCAGCAGATAAGATTGCAAATAGTGGAATGTTAACCATTTCCGTCATTATAGAAGTACAATGGATTACAATTTTGTCTAATGCAGTCCTCTGAAACTGTAGTCAAGGGTATTCATGCTGAGACATGATCCCAATGTGCATCCACAGGCTGCTTATTTTACCACAAGCTTACAAGTACTCTACACTCTAAAATATCCATAATAACTATACTTGTGACTGGATCCAATTATCCTTTTAATTACCCACCAGAAGAAACCCATATGTAGGTATTTTGTTTTCTTTGACATGGCAGAAACTTTAAAATTGGCCCCTTTGAAGCTACTGTGTACCCAAAGTACTATGTCAAAAGTATATAGCTCTTACAAATAATCCACATTCTGATATTGGCATTTCAACATGAAAATGAGGAACTCCCTAAAGTTAACCAGCTCTACTCCCTTAATAGTACAGCACAAAGAAGGGAACTATAAAAAAATTCAAGTAGAAGTAAAAACCAATCATAAATCATAAACAAAATAAAACTATTAAGGAACAGCATGGATGGCAAGTGGTCTACAGTGTGAATTTTAGGATGAGTCACACAACTGTAGGAAGGCCAGTTAATTTCCCCATCTTTTTCTGGATTCTGCTTCATTTTCTTGGATATTCAACGTCCACAAGTCCAAATAGTCTCTTAGTAACTGCATTATTAGTAAGTTGTCTTTGTATGATTCTTTATTAATGTATCAAGTTCATCAATGGTTTCATCAAAAGTTGTTGTTGCAGAGAGCAGGCTTTGTCTGTGGAATTCAGAATCATATAATAGAACACATGGAAGTTAAGGACAAGCCCTATTCTGATAGGATGTGCTGGCAGAATTGTAAATTTACAATGTAAAATGTACATCATTGCAGATGTCTCTAATCTTAGCCTCAATTTTTTCTCTGTATTTTCAAGTCATCTTTGCACTTTCTTTTTTCTCAACACTTTAGACAACCATTCAAGATGATGTAAGACACCTACAGCATTTTTATTTATTAATCATTTTATTCATTTACATTTGAAATGATATTCCCCTTCCCAGTAACCCCTCCACCAACCCTTCATTCCACACCCCATCACGACCTTCCTCATTGCCTCCAACCATTCACCCACTCCTGTCTCACCTCTCTAGCATCACCCTATGCTGGGGCATCAAGGCTCCCTCACTTCCCATTGATCATTGTTGTCAGATAAGGTCATCCTCTGCTACATATGTATCAGGAGCCATGACTCCTTCCATGTTTATTCTTTGGGTGGTGGTTTAGTCACTGGGAGTTGTGGGTGGTCCAGTTAGTTGATATTGTTCTTCTTATGGGGTTGCAATCACCTTCAGTTCCTCCAGTTCTTCCTCTAGCTCTTCCATTGAGGACACTTGGCTTAGTCAGATGGTTGGCTGTAAGTTTCTGCATCTGTATTGTTCAGGAGTTGGAAGCATCTCTCAGGGAACAGCCATATCAGGCTCCTGTCAGCAAGCTCATCTTGGCATCAGCAATAATGTGGGGCTTTGGTGTCTGCAAATTGGAAGGATCCCTATGTGGGGTGGTCTCTGGATGGCCTTTCTGTCTCTGTTCCATTATTTTTGTTCCTGTCTTTCCTTTGGACAGGAACTTTTCTGGGTTTAAAATTTTGAGCTGCATGGGTGGCCCCATCCCGCATCTGATGGCCTTACCTATCTACTAGTAGTTTTCTCTACAGATTGCATTCCCCCTTTGTTGGGTATTTTGGCTAAAGTTATATCCATTGGATGTTGGGAGCCCCTCACTTCCCTGGTTTCTGGGACTTTCTAGTTCTACCCTAGTTTCCCATTCCTCTCTGCTACATGTTTCTATTCAATTTCTTCATCCTCTGTACTTCTCTCCTGTTCCTTCCAGTACCTGTTCCTGATGTCCTTTTCCCTCCCCCTCTCTCCCTCTAGCTCCTGTGATTATTTTGTTCTCTGTTCTACATAGGTTTAAAGCATCTACACTCTGGTTTTTCTTCTTAAGCTGCATATGGTTGGTGGGTATCATCCTGAGTGAGGTAAGACACAAAAGAACACACACGGTATGTAAATTTTATCCCCAAAGCTCAGAATACCTAAAATAAAACCATAAAGAGAACACTCTTCTCCTTACACAACTTAGCTACTTGTTAGGTTACAGATTTCATGCAGGCTGTCATGTCATCATATCATTCGGCCTACTAGGAAAGTTTGACTTTCTACAACAGTTCATTTTATCCATAACTGGATATTCTGTGTCCAGAGCCAGCAGGAATGCACAAATGTGGTTTAGATATATCCCAAGTGTTAAGACTTAATTGTCTTTTTCCAAAGGATCTGCTTCCATTTGGAATCTACATAGTATAAAAGTCTAAATTACAAAAGAAAGAATTACCAAAGTTTACTGCATAAACTTGGAGGTCAGCTATATTATAAAGAAAAAAATGTATGGTATAAAATTAAGAGAGCTGATCAATAGTTTATAATGTTTTGAAAAGCAAGAATCCAACATAGCTCAACTAATAATTGCTTCAAATGTGATGTTTTGTTTTGTTTCTTCTCTTTAGATAATGTTTTATTTTGTGTTCTTGATTTTAAGGGGATTTGCTGTTGTATTCGGTTTTTATTTTATTTATTTATTTATTTATTTTGAGAAAGAACTTAAAAGTTGGGTAAGGGAGATAATCTGAAGGACTTGGGGAAGAGAGGACGAATATGATCAAATTTAAAAATGTTTTAAGTAATAAAAATATAATTTAACAAAAATAAATAGGGGGAAGGAGGATGAGATAGGAGCTACCTGGGAGGGGGGAAACTGGGAAAGCGGATAACATTTGAAATGTAAATAAGGAATGGATCCATTAAAAAGGAAAAAATACAAAAATACAAAAATACAAAAATAAATAAAGTTGCACATCAATGACTTTTAAAAAAAAAGACTTAAATGCCATGGCTTTTGAAAACATGAACTCATAGTAACTCTTTAAATCAACATGGTGTGTATATGTTTGAGTATTTCAAAAATTGCAGCACAGAACATGGAAAAATCCTGAAGCCCCATCTCCAGTTGAGTTGAGGAGCTATTTTTGGTAGATATTAGTTTCTGGGGAAGTTTACTTTTCTTCAGATGGTACTCACTGATCTGTTCCAGTGGATGATGCCACACTCATGTACATTAAGGTAGCATTAATTGGACTAAATGGGTTATAATTAGTAAATAATAAATAAACAATTAAATACAAGACGTAAAGATAGGAAATATATTATAGATGGTCCTGGAGTAGTTGGAGGAAGTGGGTATTGGGTATGCAAAGATATACATATAATTTTTTAAATAATAAAATGTATATAATATAATAAAATTTAATAACAAAATTTAAATTAAGAATATAATAATTCCAGTTTTCTAGGTTATTATCCACTTATTGGTGAGTGCATACTATGACTGATCTTTTGAGACTGGGTTACCTCACTTAGTATGATGTTCTCCAGCTCCATCCATTTGCCTAAGAATTTCATGAATTCCTTGTTTCTAATGGCTGAATAGTACTCCATTTTTTGCATCCATTCTTCTGTTGAGGGATACCTGGGTTCTTTCTAGCTTCTGGCTATAATAAATAGGGCTGCTATGAACATAGTGGAGCACATATCCTTATTACATGCTGGGGAATCCTCTGGGAGTGGTATAGCCGGATCTTCCAGAAGTGACATGCCCAGTTTTCTGAGGAACCACCAGACTGATTTCCAGAGTGGTTGTACCAATTTGCAACCCCACTAACAGTGGAAGAGTAGAAAACTGAAATACCCAAAACATAATCCACATATCAAATGAGGTACAAGAAGAACGGAGGAGTGGCCCCTGGTTCTGGAAAGACTCAGTGTAGCAGTATAGGGCAAAACCAGAACAGGGAAGTGGGAAGGAGTGGATGGAAGAACAGGGGGAGGAAAGGGAGCTTATGTGACATTTGGGGAGTACGGGGGGCAGAAAAGGGGAAATCATTTTGAAATGTAAATAAAAAATATATCGAATAAAAAATGTCGCAGAGGGGCACCCGGGAGGACGGCTGGGAGGAGCCAGTGTGCTCTGGTGAGTCCAGCAGGAGCTTTCAGGTGTCTGCTTCAGGTCTGAACAGCCTGGGCCACAGCACTCGGTCTCCAGAAAGTGCAAGAGGCCTGCTGTGCACCCAGAGGCAGGCTGGGAGGACACAGCATGCTCCAGTGGGTCCAGCCCCACAGAGCTTAGGTTCCAGTCCTGAGGCCTCTGGCAGGAGCCTTCAGATCACCTCTTCGGGATCCAGAACAGCCTGAGCTACAACACCACATCTCCAGGCCCCTACAAGAGGCCAGAGGGGCACCCAGGAGGCCTGCTGGGAGGAGTCCCTGTGCTCTGGTGAGTCCAGCAGACTCCTGCAGGAGCCTTCAGGTCTCTGCTCCTGGATCTGGACAGCCTGGGCCACAACACCCTCTCTCCAGGCAGTGCAGGAGGTCAGCTGTGCACCAGAGGCCAGCTGGGAAGAGGCAACTTGCACTGGTGAGTCCAGCATTGACAAAAAGACCAACTAATACCAATGAGAACTAGATGGCAAAAGACAAATGCAGGAACTACACTAACAGAAATCAAGGCAACATG
Source organism: Apodemus sylvaticus (assembly GCF_947179515.1). Lineage (NCBI taxonomy): Eukaryota > Metazoa > Chordata > Mammalia > Rodentia > Muridae > Apodemus > Apodemus sylvaticus. Next base: position 104,545,999 of record NC_067473.1, on the reverse strand, counting down.
GCAGCATCTGGACCCAATTCTCCTTTAACAGCATGTCCTGGACACCCCATCACACCAGAAAAACAAGATATGGATCTAAAATCACTGGTCATGATGCTGGTACAGGAACACATGAAGAACATACTTAAAGAAATTCAGGAGAAAATGGATCAAAAGTTAGAAGCCCTTACAAGGGAAACACAAAAATGATTGAAAGAAATTCAGGAGAATACAAAAGCCAATAAGGAGGAATCGCAAAAATCACTTAAAGAAATACAGCAGAACTTTGGTCAACATGCTGAGGTCATGAAAAAGGAAACACAAAAATCTCTTAAATAATTACAGGAAAACACAAACAAGAAAATGAACGACCTAAGCAAAACCATCCAGGATCTAAAATCAGAAGTAGAAACAACTAAGAAAACTCAAAGGGAGACAACTTTGGAAATAGAAAACCTTGGGAAGATATCAGGGGACATAGATGCAAATATCAACAACAGAATACAAGAGATAAAAGAAAGAATCTCAGATGCTGAAGATACCATAGAAACAATGGACACAACAGTTAAAGAAAATGCAAAATGCAAAAAGCTTGTAACCCAATACATCCAGGAAATCCAGGAAACAATGAGAAGACCAAACCTAAGGATTATAGGCATAGATGAGAGTGAAGATTTATAACTTAAAGGGCCAGCAAATATCTTCAATAAAATTATGGAAGAAAACTTCCCTAACCTAAAGAGAGAGATGCCCATGAATATACAAGAAGCCTACAGAACTCCAAACAGACTGGACCAGAACAGAAATACCTCCTGTCACATAATAATCAAAACCCCAAATGTACTAAACAAAGAAATAATATTAAAGGCAGTAAGAGACAAAGGCCAAGGAACATATAAAGGAAGACCTATCAGAATCACACCAGACTTCTCACCTGAGACTATGAAAGCTAGAAGATCCTTGGCTGACCTCATGCAGACTCTAAGAGAACACAAATGCCAGCCAAAACTACTATACCCAGCAAAACTCTCAATCACCATAGATGGAGAAACTAAGATATTCCATGACAAAACCAAGTTTACCCAATATCTCTCCACAAACCCAGACCTACAAAGGATAATAGGAGGAAAACACCAATACAAGGAGGGAATTTCACCCTGGAAAAAGCAAGACAGTAACCTTCTTTCATCAAACCCAATGGACAGTTTCCTAGAGAGATATCAGACACCAAAACTAAATCAGGATCAAATAGGTCATCTAAACAGTCCCATAACATCTGAAGAAATAAAAAGGGTCATAGAAAGTCTCCCAACCAAAAAGAGCACAGGGCCAGATGGCTTCAGTGCAGAATTCTATCAGACCTTCATAGAAGACCTAACACCAATGCTCTTCAAACTATTCCACAAAACGGAAACAGAAAGAACTCTATCCAACTCATAAAACCACAATTATGCTGATACCAAACCCACACAGAGATCCAACAAAGAAAGAGAACTTCAGGATAATTTCCTTATGAATATTGATGCAAAAATACTTAATAAAATTCTTGCCAACCGAATCCAAGAACACATTAAAATTATCATCCACCATGATCAAGTAGGCTTCATCCCAGGGATGTAAGGATGATTTAATATAAGGAAATCCATCAATGCAATCCACTACATGCACAAACTCAAAGAAAAAAAAACATATGATCATCTTATTAGATGCAGAAAAAGCATTTGATAAAATTCAGCATCCTTTCATGCTAAAAGACTTGGAAAGAACAGGAATTCAAGGCCCATGCCTAAACATCATTAAAGCAATATAAAGAAAACAAGTAGCCAACACCAAACTAAATGCAGAGAAACTTGAAGCAATCCCACTAAAATCAGAGACTAGACAAGGCTGTCCTCTCTCTCCATATCTTTTCAATATAGTACTTGAAGTTCTAGCTAGAGCAATTAGACAACATAAGGAGGTCAAGGGGATACAAATTGGAAAGGAAGAAGTCAAATTATAACTATTTGCAGAAGACATGATAGTCTACCTAAGTGACCCGAAAACCTCCACCAGAGAACACCTACAGCTGATAAACAACTTCAGCAAAGTGGCTGGTTATAAAATCAACTCAAGCAAATCAGTTGCCTTTGTATACTTAAAGGATAAGCAGGCTGAGAAAGAAGTTATGGAAATGACACCCTTCACAAGAGCCACAAACTATATAAAGTATCTTGGTGTGACTCTAACCAAACAAGTGAAAGATCTATAAGACAAGAACTTCAGGTCTCTGATGTAGGAAATCGAAGAAGACCTCAGAAAATGGAAAAATCTGCCATGCTTGTGGATCAGCAAGATTAATATAGTTAAAATGGCCATCTTGCCAAAAGCAATCAACAGATTCAATGCAATCCCCATCAAAGTCCCAACTCAGTTCTTCACAGAGTTTGAAAAAACAATTCTCAAGAACCCAGAGAACCAAATAACCCATTAAAAAGTGGGGTACGGAGCTAAACAAAGAATTTTCACAGGAAGAAATTCAGAGAGCTGAGAAACACCTTAAGAAATGTTCAACATCATTAATCATTAGGGAAATGCAAATCAAAACAACCCTGAGATTTCACCTCACACCAGTCAGAATGGCTAAGGTCAAAAACTCAGGAGAGTTTAGCAGGTGTTGGCTAGGATGTGGAGAAAGAGGAACACTCCTCCACTGCTGGTGGGATTGGAAGATGGTGCAACCACTTTGGAAATCAGTCTGGCAGTTCCTCAGAAAACTGGGCATGTCACTCCCTGAGGACCCTGTTATACCACTACTGGGCATATATCCAGAGGATTCTTCAGCATGCAATAAGGACATATGCTCAACTATGTTCATAGCAGCCCTATTTGTAGTAGCCAGAAGCTGGAAATAACCTAGGTGTCCTTCAACGGAGGAATGGATACAAAAAATGTGGTATATTTACACAATGGAGTACTATTCAGCCATTAGAAACAATGAATTCATGAAATTCTTATACAAATGGATGGAGCTGGAGAACATCATACTAAGTGAGGTAAACCAGAGTCAAAAGATCAATCATGGTATGCACTCACTGATAAGTGGATATTAGCCTAGAAACTTTGAATATCTAGGACATAATCCACAAATTAAATGATGTCCAAAAAGAATGGAAGTTCTGGAAAGACTCAGTGCAAAAGTATAGGGGAATTCCAGAACAGGGAAGTGGGAAGGGGTGGATGGAAGAATAGGGGGACGGAAGAGGGCTTATGGAACTTGCAGGGAGTGGGGACCCAGAAAAGGGGAAATAATTTGCAATGTAAATAAAAAAAATTCATCTGGAATAACAAAAAATCCACAATAGCTAAAACTATTCTCAACAACAAAAAAAATTCTGGGGGAATCAGTATCCCTGACTTCAAGCAATACTACAGAGCAATAGTGTTAAAAACTGCATGGTAATGGCACAGTGACAGGCAAGTGGACCAACGGAATTGAACTGGAGACCCAGAAATGAATCCACACATGTATTTATGGTCACTAGATCTTCGACAAAAGAGCCAAAAATATCCAGTGGAAAAAAGATAGCCTTTTCAACAAATGGTGCTGGTTCAATTGGAGGTCAGCATGCAGAAGAATGTGAGTTGATTCATTCTTATCTCCATGTACTAAACTCCACTCCAAGTGGATCAAGGACCTCCATGTAAAACCAGACACATTGAAACTAATAGAAAAGAAACTGGGGAAAACCCTTGAGGACATGGGCACAGGGGGAAAATTTCCTGAACAGAATATCAATATCTTATGCTCTAAGATCAAGAATTGACAAATGGGACCTCATAAAATTACAAAGTTTCTGTAAGGCAAAGGACACTGTATTTTTTTTTTTAATTTTTTATTCGATATATTTTTTATTTACATTTCAAATGATTTCCCCTTTTCTAGCCCCCCACTCCCCGAAAGTCCCATAAGCCCCCTTCTCTCCACCTGTCCTCCCACCCACACCTTCCCACTTCCCCGTTCTGGTTTTGGCCTATACTGCTTCACTGAGTCTTTCCAGAACAAGGGGCCACTCCTCCTTTCTTCTTGTACCTCATTTGATGTATGGATTATGTTTGGGGTATTCCAGTTTTCTAGGTTAATATCCACTTATTAGTGAGTGCATACCATGATTCAACTTTTGAGTCTGGGTTACCTCACTTAGTATGATGTTTTCTAGCTCCATCCATTTGCCTAAGAATTTCATGAATTCATTGTTTCTAATGGCTGAATAGTACTCCATTGTGTAGATATACCACATTTTTTGCATCCACTCTTCTGTTGAGGGATACCTGGGTTCTTTCCAGCATCTGGCAATTATAAATAGGGCTGCTATGAACATAGTAGAGCATGTATCCTTATTACATGGTGGGGAAACCTCTGGGTATATGCCCAGGAGTTGTATAGCAGGATCTTCTGGAAGTGAGGTGCCAGTTTTCGGAGGAACCGCCAGACTGATTTCCAGAGTGGTTGTACCAATTTGCAACCCCACCAGCAGTGGAGCAGTGTTCCTTTTTCTCCACACCCTCTCCAACAACTGCTGTCTCCTGAATTTTTAATCTTAGCCATTCTGACTGGTGTAAGGTGAAATCTCAGGGTTGTTTTGATTTGCATTTCCCTAATGACTAATGAAGTTGAGCATTTTTTAAGATACTTCTCCGCCATCCGAAGTTCTTCAGGTGAGAATTCTTTGTTTAGCTCTGTACCCCATTTTTTAATAGGGTTGTTTGGTTTTCTGGAGTTTAACTTCTTGAGTTCTTTAAATATATTAGATATTAGCCCTCTATATGATGTAGGATTGGTGAAGATCTTTTCCCAATTTGTTGGTTGCCGATTTGTCCTTTTGATGGTGTCCTTTGCCTTACAGAAACTTTGTAATTTTATGAGGTCCCATTTGTCAACTCTTGATCTTAGAGCATACACTATTGGTGTTCTGTTCAGAAATGTTCTCCCTGTACCAATGTCCTTAAGGGCCTTCCCCAGTTTCTTTTCTATTAGCTTCGGAGTGTCTGGCTTTATGTGGAGATCCTTGATCCATTTGGATTTGAGCTTAGTACAAGTAGACAAAGATGGATCAATTCGCATTCTTCTGCATGCTGACCTCCAGTTGAACCAGCACCATTTGTTGAAAAGGCTATCTTTTTTCCATTGGATGTTTTCAGCCCCTTTGTCGACGATAAAGTGGCCATAGATGTGTGGGTTCATTTCTGGATCTTCAATCCTGTTCCATTGATCTGCCTGCCTGTCTCTGTACCAATACCATGCAGTTTTTAAAACTGTTGCTCTGTAGTATTGCTTGAGGTCAGGGATACTGATTCCCCCAGAATTTCTTTTGTTGCTGAGAATAGTTTTAGCCATCCTGGGTTTTTTGTTATTCCAGATGAATTTGTTAATTGCTCTTTCTAACTCTGTGAAGAATTGAGTTGGGATTTTGATGGGTATTGCATTGAATCTGTATATTGCTTTTGGCAAAATGGCCATTTTAACTATATTGATTCTGCCGATCCATGAGCATGGGAGGTTTTCCCATTTTTTGAGGTCTTCTTCCATTTCCTTCTTCAGAGTCTTGAAGTTCTTGTCATAAAGATCTTTCACATGTTTGGTAAGAGTCACCCCAAGATACTTTATACTGTTTGTTGCTATTGTGAAGGGGGTCATTTCCCTAATTTCTTTCTCAGCCTGCTTATCCTTTGAGTATAGGAAGGCCACTGATTTGCTTATGTTGATTTTATAACCTGCCACTTTGCTGAAGTTGTTTATCAGCTGTAGGAGCTCTCTAGTGGAGTTTTTTGGGTCACTTAGGTAGACTATCATGTCATCTGCAAATAATGATAGTTTGACTTCTTCCTTTCCAATTTGTATCCCTTTGACCTCCTTATGTTGTCTAATTGCCCGAGCTAGTAACTCAAGTACAATATTGAAAAGATAAGGAGAGAGGGGGCAGCCCTGTCTAGTCCCTGATTTTAGTGGGATTGCTTCAAGTTTCTCTCCATTTAGTTTGATGCTGGCTACCGGTTTGCTGTATATTGCTTTTACTATGTTTAGGTATAAGCCTTGAATTCCTGTTCTTTCCAAGACTTTAAGCATGAAAGGATGCTGAATTTTGTCAAATGCTTTTTCAGCATCCAATGAAATGACTATGTGGTTTTTTTCTTTGAGTTTGTTTATGTAGTGGATTGCATTGATGGATTTCCGTATATTAAACCAGCCCTGCATTCCCAGGATAAAGCCTACTTGATCATGGTGGATGATCGTTTTGATGTGTTCTTGGATTCGGTTGGCAAGAATTTTATTGAGTATTTTTGCATCGATGTTCATAAGGGAAATTGGTCTGAAGTTCTCTTTCTTTGTTGGATCTTTGTGTGGCTTTGGTATCAGCGTAATTGTGGCTTCGTAGAAGGAATTGGGTAGTGTTCCTTCTGTTTCTATTTTGTGGAATAGTTTGAAGAGTATTGGTGTTAAGTCTTCTTTGAAGGTCTGATAGAATTCTGCACTGAAACCATCTGGTCCTGTGCTTTTTTTTGGTTGGAAGACTTTCTATGACTCCTTCTATTTCTTTAGGCGTTATGGGACTGTTTAGATGATCTATTTGGTCCTGATTTAATTTTGGTATTTGGTATCTGTCAAGGAAATTGTCCATTTCCTCCAGATTCTCCAGTTTTGTTGAGTACAGGCTCTTGTAGTAGGATCTGATGATTTGTTGGATTTCCTCAGTTTCCGTTGTTATATCTCCCTTTTCATTTCTAAGTTTGTTAATTTGGATACTTTCTCTGTGCCCTTTGGTCAGTCTGGCTAAGGGTTTATCTATCTTGTTGATTTTCTCAAAGAACCAGCTCCTGGATTCGTTAATTCTTTGTACGGTGCGCTTTGTTTCCAATTGATTGATTTCAGCCCTGAGTTTGATGATTTCCTGTCTTCTACTCCTCCTGGGTGAATTGGCTTCTTTTTGTTCCAGGATTTCAGGTGTGTCATTAAGCTGCTAGTGTATGCTCTCTCCATTTTCTTTTTGGAGGCACTCAGGGCTATGAGTTTACCTCTTAGCACTGCTTTCATTGTGTCCCAAAGATTTGGGTATGTTGTGCCTTGATTTTCATTAAATTCTAAAAAGTCTCTGATTTCTTTCTTTATTTCTTCTTTGGTCAAGGTTTCATTGAGTAGAGTATTATTCAGCCTCCATGTGTATGTGGGCTTTCTGTTGTTTTTGTTGCTATTGAAAAATCACTCTTACACCATAGTGATCTGATAGGAGGCATGGGATCAAAGATAGTAGCCTTCCTTCATCAAACCCAAAAGAAGATAACCACTCAAATATAAAAAGAACATCAAAAATGACAGGAAGTAATAATCACAATTCCCTAATATCTCTTAATATCAATGGTCTCAATTCCCCAATAAAAAGACATAGACTAACAGACTGGATAAGGAAACAGGACCCTACAATTTGCTGTATACAGGGGACACACCTCAGTGTCAAAGATAAAAACTACCTTAGAGTAAAAGGCTGGAAGACAATCTTACAAGCCAATGGTCACAGGAAATGAGCAGGAGTAGCCATTCTAATATCAGATAAAATTGACTTTCAACCTAAAGTCATCAAAAGAGACACAGAAGGACACTTCTTGCTGGTCAAAGGAAAAATCCACCAAGATGAACTTTTAATTCTGAACATCTATGCACCAAATGGAAGGGCACCCTCATTCGTAAAAGAAACTTTACTAAAGCTCAAAGCACACATTGCACCTAACACAATAACTGTGGGGGACTTCAACACTCCACTTTCCTCAATGGACCGATCAGGAAAACAGAAACTAAACAGGGACACAGTAAAACTAATTGAAGCTTTGGACCAATTGGATTTGACTGATATTTATAGAACATTTCACCCTAAAGCAAAAGAATATACCTTTTTCTCAGCACCTCATGGTACCTTCTCCAAAATCGACCATATAATTGGACACAAGGCAGACCTCAACACATATAAGATGATCGAACTAATCCCATGCCTCCTATCAGCAAAGGACACTGTTAAAAGGCCAAAACGGCAACCAACAAATTGGGAGAGGATATTCACCAACCGTACATCTGATAGAGGGCTAATATCCAATATATACAAAGAACTCAAGAAGGTAGAACCCAGGGAACCAAATAACCCTATAAAAATGGGGTACAGATCTAAGTAAAGAATTTTCACCTGAAGAAATTAGGATAGCCGAGAGGCACCTTAAGAAGTGCTAAACATCATTAGTCATTAGGGAAATGCAAATCAAAATAACCCTGAGATTTTACCTTACACCAGTCAGAATGGGAAAGGTCAAAAACTCAAGAGACAGCAGATGTTGGCGAGGATGTGGAGAAAGAGGAACACTCCTCCACTGCTGGTGGGGCTGTAAGATGGTACAACCACTTTGGAAATCAGTCTGGCGGTTCCTCAGAAAACTGTACATGACACTTCTGGAGGACTCTGCTATACCTCTCCTGGGAATATACCCAAAGGATTCCCTGGCATGCAGTAAAGACACATGTTCCATTATGTTCATAGCAGCTTTATTTATAACAGCCAGAAGCTGGAAAGAACCCAGATGTCCCTCAAAGGAGGAATGGATACAAAAATGTGGTATATTTACACAATGGAATACTACTCAGCAATTAGAAACAATGAATTCACAAAATTTTTAGGCAAATATTTTGACCTGGAAAATATCATCCTAAGTGAGGTAACCCAAATCCCAAAAGAATATACATGGAATGCAATCTCTGATAAGTGGATATTAATTAGCCGAGAAGCTCTGAATACCCAAGGCACTAATCGCATAACAAACGACTCCCATGAAGAAGTATGGATAGGTTCCTGATCCTCGAAAGGATTGATCTAGAGTTGTAAGGGAATATAAGTACAGAGAAAAAGGAGGGAGGTGATTTGAGAATGGGTGGAGAGAAGAAGGTTTATGGGACATATGGGGAGGGGGGTTCTAGGAAAGGGGAAATCATTTGGAATGTAAACAAAGAATATAGAAAATAAAAGTATTAAAAAATGTCATGATACACAAAAATAAAGAAAGCAAACCATTTGGATCATATGCTCCTTAGTTCCTTCAAGAAGTATTACTTCACAAACACAAGATAACTTTGATTGTATACTAATCAAAAATTACATTTGATTTTGGCTTATATATTAAACTCACATTTGGATAAAAAAGAATATAATAATAACAACATTCTCAATAAATGTCTATTTATATAAATCAAGAACTGTTTATATAAAACAGTGATTCAAGTGGCATTCCTATAAAAGAATATCACTACCAAAACATTACATATTTTTCCTCCTAACAAGTCCTTAATATTATTTTCATCTTAAAAATTGGGTAATTAGCAAAAATTGCAGAGTTGTTGACAAATAATTGATTTTAATAAATAAATGAATAAATAAGCAAACAAATAAAAGAGAATGTAAAGTTAAGAGATGTACTGTAGATGTGTTGGAGAAGTCAGAGAACTGGGTGCTGGAAATGTAAAAGATATATTTTATATATATGTATATTCGTATGTACATATATCACTTGATTTATGATTATAAATCATAATTGATTGTATTGATTTATGGTTATATGTAATATTATGATGTGTGTATGTGTGTGTGTGTGTGTGTGTGTGTGTGTGTGTGTGTGTAATATAATAATAAACGTTCCATGGTCCTTGTTTGACCTCCTAACTTATAGCATTTTCTTTTTTGGGGGCTGCATTTCTGATTAGTTGAAGGCTTTCTGTGGTTTCCCTTTTAGTTTCAGCACTATTTTAACATGGTGTATACAAGTTTGCATGTCTTAGGCAGTGAGGTTTTTATCTTCTATCCAACCCTCCCGTTGGGACCTCATTAAACAACTTTACTGGACAATGCTTTATACTCCTTACAGTTACTTCTTATCATGACTACTGGACTTTTCTGGTCTCTCCTCATCCAGTAAACTTGTTTTTAAGTTTTATAATTTTACAAGTACTTTAATTCCTTTTTTAGAAAACTTTACCCTATAGTCCTCATTATATCAGCCCCTCAGAAGTTCGGACAGTGCACAATAATGCTATTTGTACACCTTTGGCACAGATCAAGATAATTTTTTGACCTCTCTTGTACCATTGTAACTTTGTGAGATAGAAACCTTCCTATGCTCAAAATCCTTCCTTCACTAATGCCGAACATGTATTTGTCTGTCTGTCTGTCTGTTTGTTTGTTTGTTTGTTTGATTGATTGGTTGGTTGTTATATGGTAGATTCTGAGTAATTTATACCACAACACCCAATGAACAGGGGAATGAAAAGATCATCATTGAAAGGAACAGTCCAAATATGGAGCTGGTGCATTATTAAAAGCCTGGCACATCTGCCCTAGACTTTTCCTTTTTAGTTTTTACCAGTTATTTACCAGTTATTTAAAGTCAGAACAATGTTTTATATTTTGTCATCCACAGAGAATGAATGTGGCCAAGGAATCTTTGGGGAGGTGATCATGGGCAAAAGTCAAATTAAATATGTAATTACTTATCCACATGTGTGTGGATATGTAAATTCAATTAAAGTAATGGAGAGTTTTACCATTCATTATCACTTTATAGTTGAACAGATTCTTTTTGTCCACTAAGTTCATTCATCAGAAATTTGGAAGTAGAATAGAAAAACATTTTCAATATAATACTATTTTTGAGGATAAATTTTTCCTTAGCTCTGTACAATATAATTAAAGAATGTGTATATGTGCTCATGTATGTATGTATCTATGTTCAAGTATGTATGTTTGTTTATATGCCTGTGTGTATATGCACATAAGAGAGCAAATGTATATGGCCATATGTATTTGGATGTATGTATACGTTTACATTTGTTGAAGTTTATAGTATAATTGGTGAGACACAACTTGATTTGCAAGAAAGTATTTATTTCTTCATTCACCTTGGCTATTTAATCACTAACATATCTTTGATCTGTGATATGAAGTTTATAAATTTGAATGACTTTTTGTCAGACTTGTAAGAAATCTGTATGTTTTTGATAATATTCATTGTTTCTATGCTATCACGTTTAGATAATTAGTATTATATTGGTTACTACATAAATGATGAGCCATTAAGAGTGTTTATGTCTTAAGAGATGGGCCAGAATTCATTTTCCAGAACCCAACAGAGGAGTCTATAACAACTGTAACTGAAATTTTTGTTTCATTGTCTGGGATCTACACATGATCTTCTGGGCTCCTCCAATGGGCTGGTGCCATTTCTCCCGCTCTGCCCTTCATAACACTCTAAGCTTAGGTTGATCCACTCCACTGATACTGGTACTCTTGGTGATCATCCCATGGTACTGGCATCTCCAATACACTGGAGTCTTCCACTGCAACTATGCTTTACCAATAGCTTCTCATATGCGTTCTTCATAGTGCCAAGTCTCAAATCCTTTGCATTACCCCTTCAGTCCTGGGCTGTCAACAACTGAAGATACAACATTGTTATATCTTCAACAATGGCCTTTGATGGCCTCTCACTGTTTCAAGCCTCAGCTGCTTTTCATGATATGATATCTTCATGTCTTCTAAACCAGTACTACCTGGGTGACTTTTACACATTATCAAGTACAGCTGTAGCAATGGCTATCTCTGGAACACAGTTTCCTTGTGCTCTCAGAAAACATATTCCAGAATATTTCACCTCAGTGATCCTGGTCTCTTCTTAATCGCCACTAATTTCTTAGCTCCAGCTAACCAGCATCAATTGTCCCAGTAGTCCCTTCTATTTTTCACTCAAAAGCCAGAACCACATGATTGAAACTGCTGAGTTCTGCTGCTTACAGGAGTTGGAACATCCCCCCAACCCCCTTATTCTCTTATCAATTTTGTTTTCCAACTCAATTTCTTCCTAAACTTGGCTTCTGGAACTTTCTTTGTAGATGGCTCTTGAACTCAGAGTTCTCCATGGTTGTCTCCTGTAATTCTGAGATTAAAGGCATGTAGCACCATGCCTGGATTTAAGATTTTCTTCACCTAGAACCTGCTTTGTTCCAGGCTGGACTTGAACTCACAGATCTATTTGGTTTTAATCTCCTGGGATTAAAGGTGTGTACCACGATGACTGGATCTATGTTTAACTGGGTAGAAACTTCCTTTGTCAATGCAATTAATTTAAATTGCTTTGTTTTAAACTCAGGTAGACTCTTCAGAAAAGGGCAAAAAGTATCCATGTTCTTCACCAAAATACAACAACAAAAACAGTCTCTATGTCACATATTTAAATTCTTAATTTAAATCTCTTGGTTGAGGTCTTAATTATTCAAATCAGTCTCAGAAATAAAGTCTTTCATACTCCTACTAGGATAGCCCATTGAGTCCCATTTAAAGCAAAAAAAAAAAAAAACCTGCTTGCCAAATCCAAAATCCCTAAATCCACATTCTTTCAAACAAAGGAATAGTCAGGCATATCACAGCAATAGCCCAGTCCTTGGTACCAAATTTGTATTAGTTACAGTTTTATTTCTTTGAACAAGTACGATAACCAGGGAGACTCTTATAAGAACAGTTAATTGGGGTGGCTTACGGGTTCAGAGGTTCAGTCCATTATCATCAAGGTGAGAACATGGATACATCCAGGCAGGCATGGTTCAGGCAGAGCTGAGAATACTATATCTTCATCTGAAGACTGCTGGCAGAATTCTGAGTTCCAGGCAGCTAGGATGAAGGTCTTAGAGCCCACAGTGACACACCTACTCCAATAAGGTCACACCTACTCTAACAGGGCCACACCTTCTAAAACTGCCACTCCACTTTCCATCCCCTCATATATATATGCATATATGTATATATATGCATATATGTATATATGTATGTATATATGTATGTAATGTAGCATATATATATGCTACATAATCAAATCAAATCAAATTATGATAAGCACTTTAAACATGTATCTCTTAGTGAAATATAACCAGTAATCAATAGTTTCCTAACCAAGAAATGTTCAGCTTCATATGGTTTTAGAATAATAGTCTACCAAACTTCCAAAGAAATGCCAATACTACGCAAATTATTCTGCAAAATAGAAACAGAAAGAACATTCTCCAATGCATTTTATGAGGCTACTATTGTCCTGATATCCAAACTACATAAAGATTCAACATAGAATTACAAACCACTTTTCCTTATGAACATACATGCAAAGCTAATCCATAAAATACTGGCAAACTAAATCCAAGAATATATCAAAATTAATATGTACAATCAAGCAGGCTTCATCCAGAGTTGCAGGGATGGTTCAATATTTGAGAATCAGTAAATCTAATCCACCATATAAATAAAAAAATAATATCACCTCAGAAGATGCAGTAAAGGCCTTTGACAAAATCCAACACAGCTTTTTGATAAACGTACTGGAGAGATTAAGGACAGAAAGGACATAACTGTACCAATACCATGCAGTTTTTAACACTATTGCTCTGTAGTATTGCTTGAGGTCAGGGATACTGATTCCCCCAGATTTTCTTTTCTTGCTGAGAATAGTTTTAGCTATCCTGGGTTTTTTGTTGTTCCAGATGAATTTGATAATTGCTCTTTCTAACTCTGTGAAGAATTGAGTTGGGATTTTGATGGGTATTGCATTGAATCTGTATAGTGCTTTAGGCAAAATGGCCATTTTAACTATATTGATTCTACTGATCCATGAGCATGGGAGGTTTTCCCATTTTTTGAGGTCTTCTTCCATTTCCTTCTTCAGAGTCTTGAGGTTCTTGTCATACAGATCTTTCACATGTTTGTGAAAGATCTGTATGACAAGAACCTGCATGGTATTGGTACAGTGACAGGCAGGAGGATCAATGGAACAGGATTGAAGATCCAGAAATGAACCCACACACCTATGGCCACTTGATCCTCGACAAAGAGGCTGAAAACATCCAATGGAAAAAAGATAGCCTTTTCAACAAATGGTGCTGGTTCAACTGGAGGTCAGCATGCAGAAGAATGCGAATCGATCCATCCTTGTCTCCTTGTACTAAGCTCAAATCCAAATGGATCAAGGACCTCCACATAAAGCCAGACACTCTGAAGCTAATAGAAAAGAAACTGGGGAAGACCCTTGAGGACATCGGTACAGGGAGAAAGTTTCTGAACAGAACACCAATAGCGTATGCTCTAAAAGCAAGAATTGGCAAATGGGACCTCATAAGGTTACAGAGTTTCTGTAAGGCAAAGGACACCATCAAGAGGACAGATCGGCAACCAACAAATTGGGAAAAGATCTTCACCAATCCTACATCAGATAGAGGGCTAATATCCAATATATATAAAGAACTCAAGAAGTTAGACTCCAGAAAACCAAACAACCCTATTAAAAAATGGGGTACAGAGTTAAAGAAAGAATTCTCACCTGAAGAACTTCGGATGGCAGAGAAGCATCTTAAAAAATGCTCAACTTCATTAGTCATTAGGGAAATGCAAATCAAAACAACCCTAAGATTTCATCTTACACCAGTCAGAATGGCTAAGATTAAAAATTCAGGAGACAGCAGGTGTTGGAGAGGGTGCAGACAAAGAGGAACACTCCTCCACTGCTGGTGGGGTTGCAAATTGGTACAACCACTCTGGAAAGCAGTCTGGCGGTTCCTCTGAAAACTGGGCACCTCACTTCCAGAAGATCCTGCTATACCACTCCTGGGCATATACCCAGAGGATTCCCCACCATGTAATAAGGATACTTGCTCTACTATGTTCATAGCAGCCCTATTTATAATTGCCAGATGCTGGAAAGAACCCAGGTATCCCTCAACAGAAGAGTGGATGCAAAAAATGTGGTATATCTACACAATGGAGTACTATTCAGCCATTAGAAACAATGAATTCATGAAATTCTTAAGCAAATGGATGGAGCTAGAGAACATCATACTAAGTGAGGTAACCCAGACTCAAAAGGTGAATCATGGTATGCACTCACTAATAAGGGGTTATCAACCTAGAAAACTGGAATACCCAAAACATAATCCACACATCAAATGAGATACAAGAAGAAAGCAGGAGTGGTCCCTAGTTCTGGAAAGACTCAGTGAAACAGTATTTGGCAAAACCAGAACGGGGAACTGGGAAGGGGTGGAAGGACAGGGGAAGAGAAGGGGGCTTACGGGACTTTCGGGGAGTGGGGGGGGGCTAGAAAAGGGGAAATCATTTGAAATGTAAATAAATTATATCGAATAAAAAAAACAATAAAAAAAAACAATGAATTCATGAAATTTTTAGGCAAATTGTTGGGTCTGCAAAATATCATCCTAAGTGAAGTAACCCAATTACAAAAGAATACACATGGAATGCAATCTCTGATAAGTGGATATTAATTTGTCCAGAAGCTCTGAATACCCAAGGCACAATTAGCATAAGAAATGACTCCCATGAAGAAGTAAGGAGAGGGTCCTGATTCTGCAAAGAGTTGATCTAGCATTGGAGGGGAGTACCAGGACAGAGAAAAAGGAGAGAGGTGATTGGAGAATGGGTGGAGAGAAGGTTTATGGGACATATGGTGAGGGGGGAACTGGGAAAGGGGAAATCATTTGGAATGTAAACAAAGAATATAGAAAATAAAAATATATAATAAAAAAAAGAAAGGACATAACTGAACATAATAAAGGCAATTTACAGCAAGCCAATATCAAACTATGTTAAACAATGAGAAACTAAAAGTAATTTTATTAAAATCAGGAACAAGACAAGTCTATTCATTCTCTTCATATCTATTCAATATAGTGCTTTAAGTTAGCAAGATAAGACAACTGAAGAAGTAACAGGAGATCCAAATCAGAAAAAAAAGTCAAATTACTGGGTTTGGTGTCTGCTTATAGGATAGATCCCCAGGTGGGGCAGTCTCAGGAAGAACTTTCCTTCAGTCTCTGCTCCACTTCTTTGTACCTGTATTTCCTTTAGAGTTATTCTGGGTTAAATTTTTTTTAATTTATTGATATATTTATTTACATTTCAAATGATTTCTCCTTTTTTGGACCCTTACTCCCCGAAAGTCCCATCAGTCCCCTTCCCTCCCCCTGCTTTCCCACCCAACACTTCCCACTTCCCTGTTCTGATTTTGTTCTATACTGCTTCACTGAGTATTTCCAGAACAAAGGGCCACTCCTTTGTTCTTCTTGTACCTCATTTGATGTGTGGATTATGTTTTGGGTATTCCAGTTTTCTAGGTTAATATCCACTTATTAGTGAGTGCATACCATGATTCATCTTTTGAGTCTGGGTTACCTCACTTAGTATGATGTTCTCCAGCTCCATCCATTTGCCTAAGAATTTCATGAATTCATTGTTTCTAATGGCTGAATAGTACTCCATTGTGTATATATACCACATTTTTTGCATCCACTCTTCTGTTGAGGGATACCTGGGTTCTTTCCAACTTCTGGCAATTATAAATAGGGCTGCTATGAACATAGTAGAACATGTATCCTTATTACATGCTGGGGAATCTTTTGGGTATATGCCCAGGAGTGGTATAGCAGGATCTTCTGGAAGTGAGGTGCCCAGTTTTCGGAGGAACCACCAGACTGATTTCCAGAGTGGTTGTACCAATTTGCAACCCCATCAGCAGTGGAGGAGTGTTACTCTTTCTCCACATCCTCGCCAACGCCTGCTGTCTCTTGAATTTTTAATCTTAGCCATTCTGACTGGTGTAAGGTGAAATCTCAGGGTTGTTTTGATTTGCATTTCCCTAATGACTAATGAAGTTGAGCATTTTTTAAGATGTTTCTCCACCATCCGAAATTCTTCAGGTGAGAATTCTTTGTTTAGCTCTGTACCCCATTTTTAATAGGGTTGTTTGGTTTTCTGGAGTCTAACTTCTTGAGTTCTTTATACATATTGGATATTAGCCCTCTATCTGATGTAGGATTGGTGAAGATCTTTTCCCAATTTGTTGGTTGCCGATTTGTCCTCTTGATGGTGTCCTTTGCCTTACAGAAACTTTGTAATTTTATGAGGTCCCATTTGTCAATTCTTGATCTTAGAGCATATGCTATTGGTGTTCTGTTCAGAAACTTTCTCCCTGTACCGATGTCCTCAAGGGTCTTCCCCAGTTTCTTTTCTTTTAGCTTCAGAGTATCTGGCTTTATGTGGATGTCCTTGATCTATTTGGATTTGAGCTTAGTACAAGGAGACAAGGATGGATCAATTCGCATTCTTCTGCATGCTGACCTCCAGTTGAACCAGCACCATTTGTTGAAAAGGCTATCTTTTTTCCATTGGATGTTTCCACCCCCTTTGTCGAGGATCAAGTGGCCATAGGTGTGTGGGTTCATTTCTGGATCTTCAAGCCTGTTCCATTGATCTGCCTGCCTGTCACTCTACCAATCCCAAGCAGTTTTTAACACTATTGCTCTGTAGTATTGCTTGAGGTCAGGGATACTGATTCCCCCAGAATTATTTTTAAGATGGGTGTGCATGGGAGGATCCATGGCTCCAGCTGCATATGTAGCAGTGGATGTTCTTATCTAGCATCAATGGGAGGGGAGGCCATTGGTCCTGTGAAGACTTGATGCCCCAGTGTAAGGGAATGCTAGATCAGTGGGTGGATGTGTAGGGAAGCCCCTTATAGAAACAGGGGGAGTGGCAATTGGATAGGGAGTTTTCTGAGGGGAAAGTGGGAAGGGGGATAACATTAGAAATGCAAAATGCAAATGAATAAAATAATCAATAAAAATTTATAGTGGAGTGACCAATCTGTGGTATTTTCCCCTGGTATGTACAGCTGTATTTATAGGGCCACATGCACTAGATGTCCTAGTGTATGCATAACAAAGGCATGCATAAGGATAAAATACAAAATAGAATATTAAAAATTTTAAGTAATAAGCAATGATTGAGTAGTATTAATATCTATGGTAATAGCCTAGTAAACATTTGGGACAATTTTTTATTAGAAGAAAGGATCTTGTTTATTGCATGAATTTGAACAGAATTTGGGTATCAATAGTTATCTTAGTGAAATATCTATGCAATATCTACCAACCAACCTTTGTTATAGATAAAGATTTGATCTTGAGTTTTTCATGTTTAGTAACATTTTTATGAAAGAACCTCTATGAGAATGCTGAGACAGTGAAACACATAAATGCCACTTATAAAGCCCTCATCATTTTCCAGAAACATGAAGGATCATTTGATGCTTTCTTTTTGTCTTTTCTTTATTTCACCAATGTTATTATCTACACAATGGACAGGAGAGAAAAAATCAATTGTTCTGTCAGCCAGGTACCATTTTCGGATGGCCACAGAGCTTCATTTATCAAAAAAAAAAAAAAAAAAAAAAAAAAAAAAAAAAAATCTTGATTCTTTTGGTAAGCATAATACAACAATGAAGGACCATAGTCTCCATTCTGGAGTTGTAAACATAAGCATGTAAGAATATTTTAGTGTTAGAAATATCTTACACATTAAGGTATTTTCAGTCAAATTTTATTGCACTTTAAACACGTGCTCTGAAGGCCAAACCTTCCCTCTTGGAGATCATGCCTTTAGATTAACTTATCATTGCCCACAGCTTCCTTAGGAGTCATTAATGCTATCTGGCTAATTTTAGCAATTTGAGTTTCATTTGATTTGTCTAAACATTAGAGAATGAGGGTATTTAAAGAGTCCTTTGTATAAATATCATGATTCAGGAGAAAAGCAAGCTCAATGAACTGAGTGACTTTTGCCAAGCAGTCTATATGTAAATGGGCAATGTCAGGTATGCATGTTAAGTAACATTCATAATTGATAGATGTTGCACTTATGCAAATCATAGAAGATATCTTGGAAACTTAAAATGATCTTCTTATCTGAGAAATAACAAAAAATGATTTTCCAGTACCTACATCACCCAATTTCATACTGCCACCATCTCCAAAACATTGCTTTCAAATTAGAAGCCTGAAATATACTTTAATTACACCAAATGCCTTTGTGCCTTGAGACATACTCTGTGATCTCCGTGTTCACAGATAGAGCATTGTGTGGGGGAGTTCTATGATGACATTCAAGATTTAATAACAAGTACCTAATTGTCATTTAAGCATTTGTGGTAGAATAATATTTTTCATGTCTGTCTGAATATAAAATTGAGCATAATGGTACGCTCAAATTTTCTAAGGGAACAATGTGGCAAAATTGTATCAGCTATTTTACAAATGACTGAAGAAATAACTTTTGAAGAGCAATTTATGAATTACTAAAGCATGCAAGCACCATTGCAAGTATTAGAATTATCATATAGACAGTCTTTCTCAGCTCAGGTGTTTTTAAGAAGTAAATGGCAAAATAACAGCCTCTTATATGTTACATTTCTCAATGTCTATAGTATAGAATTTTGTTCTAACTTTCTTAAAGACTTAATTTGCCACATGATTTCAGAGTAATCACCAATGTTTCAGCACTACACAGTATAGACTAAGAGCAAATTCTTATTCATTTACAAATCTTTTTGTGAACCAGAAGAATATAATATGTGAGAATTCTCAAGTTGATAGAAGCCATATCCTCCTTTATTTTACCTGGAATCTGCTTAAATTACTTCCTGTGAAAATAACTGTGTTCCCTTACAGTTGCATCTACATTTTTTATTTACTCTGGAAAGAAGATAGAAGTTTTCAGGCATTTTGATTGTGCCTCACTTGGATAAATGCCACAAATTCTAATCTATTCCTAAGTAAAAAAAATAAAAAATAAAATAAAAATGAGAGTCAGTAGCGGTTCAAAAATTGGAAATATATTTAAAATCTGTATGCCTATGTGTTTATGTATATGTGTGAGTACATATATGTTGAACCAAAATTAAGAATGAAAAAGGAACGCTTTCCAGAGGGAGCATGGAGAAAAGACTGAATTGTCTTTGTGCCTACATTTATAATTAATAATGAAATAAACTATGAAATGATGGTTTTCTTGAATGCACCGCATTCATGAAATTGCAATGCTGAAAAAAAAAAAAAACCCTAAAATCCAAACCATGAGTAGAGAAAACAAAGGATCATAGCTGGGACAATTGCCATTGGAAATGAAACAAGCTAATTAGAAGTCGATGAAAATTTTTATTCCATGGATAAATGCAGGTATTGATGAGTGTGTTATTATAAAATGCTCAGAAACTAGAGATTCAGTGGAAATTCATGTCACTAATTTCTTTCAAAGTCTACTTTTAATGAAGGCTTTTAAATGCTTTAACTTCCCTTTTATGCCACCACCCACCAGAGATAGTTAAAAAGAATGAATATGGGGGAAGTGGACCTGTTTAGAAAAGGTTCTCTGCAGCAACTTCCATCTGCATTGTCAGGAACTCAGTAGTTCATGGATTATCAGCAGCAGCTTGATCCACTAGAAAACACTTCACAGAAATATCAACAGTCCAATTTGGTAGCGTCTTGATAGCAAACTGGAATCAGGAGCAGGGATAGCACTACACAGCAGAGACAGGCAGACCTCAGCCTAGGCAAGAGTAAGAAGGAAGGACCAGCAGAAATGACAGGACAAGTTCTAGGCTGTGCTTCTCTCAGTGAAGCAAAGAGAAGATCAGCAAAGGACAACAAGCTTCGCACAGTTATCTCTATAAGCAGGCCAGGCTCAGCCTCCAGCACTGTCCATCGAGTACTTTTTATACCCTCTCCAAACATCATGTGTCCTCCATGGTCTGGCCTCAGCACCTGATTTGCCTCAGCATGTGCGTCTGTCTCAGCTGACATGACTCTGCCAATCAGCCTGAGTCCCAGGAAGCAGGAAGAAACTGAAGCACACCACCAGAACTTTTTTGGCAAGTTTTTCTCTATGGAGTTCTGTCAAAGCGAGGTCAACTATGAAATGTAAGGTGGACCAATACATGCATGTTGTTAGCAAAAAAATGCTTCTTCATATGTCATTTCATGTGTTTGCCTTAGCAGAACACCTTGTCTGCTTCAGCAAAATGTTTCTTCAGGAGTCTGCCTTAGCCTTTCATCTATGTCCACTTCAGGAAAGTGTTCCTTCATATGTTTGGCCCAGGAAAACACCATCCAACACATCTGACTTTCCAAAGAAACGTAAGGTTTCTACTTAAAGTTTACTTTTAGGTTTTTCCTCCATAAGTCCCAAGAGTTTTTCACAGCCAGGCTGAGGAAGTTGTTATTATTTTTCATTTGTGTGATCAGATACTTGAAAATAATCAGTCTAATACAGGACTGTTTTCTGTATGATGGCCACTGACACTTCACCACCATGACCTATATCCCTCAACCCATTTCCATGTAACCAACCCAACTTGAGTGAGCACCCTCTGCTCAGGTGCAGGCCAGGCCAGACACAAAAGGTAAGAACCCCACCTACATTCAAAACTCTCTCAAGCCCTTCACTGGGATTTCAAAGACCACCCCTGAAGACCTATATCTCTGCCTCCCCCTGTCATTTCCAAACCCCCAACTAGGGTAGGCACCCCTTGCACATGTACAGGCCCCCTGGCCAGAACAGGTAAGAGACCCAGCTGCCAGCAAGACCCAAACTCCTGATACCATCACTACCACCTGTTTTCTCCTGCTTTCCTACTTTCTTGCTGATTCCCCTGCCCCTACAGTGGAAGATATCCACAGGTCAATTCCAGGCCACACGAGTCACAACAGAGATCTCCTGCTGGACAGAAGCCCATACTAGCTACCAGAAATCCAGTTCCCAATTTTGTTGAAGACTTCCTGCTAAACCAGAAGTCAAGACAATTACCAGAACTACAGACAGCAAACACAAGGCAATGGAACAAGAAGGTCAAGCCTTTCGATGAAAAGGTCTCCTTTACTTATGGATCAGTAAAATTAACCAAGTAAAAATGGCCACCTCATGAAAAACAATCCCCATCAAAATTCCCAAACAATTCTTTACAAACCTCGAAGGAACAGTACTGAGCTTCATATGGAAAAACAAAAAATTAGGGTAGCTACAGCAATCCTGTACAATAAAAGAACTTGCAGAGGTATCACCATTCCATATTTCAAGGTCTACAACAGAACTATTAGCATAAAAACAGACAGGTTGATCAATGGAAAAAATTGAAGACGTATAGGTAAATTCACACACACATGAACACCTAATTTTTGATAAAGAAAGCAGAATTATACAAAGGAAAAACAAAAGTATCTTCAACAAATTGTCTGGGGATTCAACTACTTGGATGTCTGCATGTAGAAGAACGCAAACAGAATCATATCTATCACTCTGTGCAAAACTCAAGTCTCAGGGGATCAAAGACCTTAACATAAAATAAGAAACTCTGAACCTGATAGTAGAAAGAGTAGGGTATAGCCTTGAATACATTGGCACAGGAAACATATTCACAGTAAAACCAATAGCTCAGGTGCAATTAATAAATAGTACCTTATGAAGTTGAAAAGCTTCTATAAATCAAAGAACATCATCAAGTGGACAAAATGGCATCCTATAGAATTAGAAAAGATTTTCACAACTCCACATCCATCTGAAGTTTAATTTCATATATATATGAAATTAGTACACACACACACACACACACACACACATATATATATATATATATATATATATATATATATATATATATATATATATATAAGACTAAAGAAACTAGATGTAAACAAACTAAAAAACCAAACTAAAAATCTAGTACAGATCTAAACCAAGAATTCTCAACAGGAATCTCAAATGAGTTAGAAGCACTTAAAAAAGTATGTCACAGTTACACAAGTATATCTTTCAGGCAGTACACTAATTTTGGAGTACTATACATGAAAGATTTTGTGGCTGGCTTGGTGCTTATGTTTACCTTTTGATAGTATTAGAGTACCTTACTTCAGCAAAGACATTAAAACATAGGGGTAAAGGTGTAATAATGGGACTTTGCTGTCAGTTTGTGGAGAACAACCTACTAGAAGTAACCAAGCAGTATCTAATTTAACCTGAGACTCACACCGTGTGATGGAATCCATTGATAACATTGTTTGAAAGATCAAAAACCAGAGACTAGATAGCTCAGACACCTAGGGTAAAACCAAATATTATAGGTCTATAATAAAAAAACAGAAAAATAATAATAATGATTGGATGACTCTTAATGATATTCTGGTACACTCACAGTTAATTGCTTTTTAAGTCCTCTTCAGAGAAGTTTTTATTGCTTCAAGACATGGAAATCATAAAGGGTAAGTATGTTCATTCATTACAATGAGATAAGACTAGAACTGGAGATGGTCCAATGTACTTCAGAGTGCATGGTATTCTTATTGAAGGCCTGTGTTCAGTTCCTATAACCCACACTAAGCAGCTCAGGACAGTCTGTATGCAATTATATCTCCAAATCATCCCACTCACACCACCTTCACAGGCACATGCACATACGTAAAAAGAGATTCCCACACTACTGTGTCCTTAAAATCAACATGAAGTGAAAGGAAAAAAAAGAGAAAAAAGAAAAAAATTACAAGTTCAACAGAAACAATAATAAAACCATTTATCCCTAAATACTATTGAGGTGACAGAAAAAAAAAAACTGACTACTAAATCATATGCAGACATATAGGAGACTCTTAACACCCAACCCAAAACACAAGAAAACAATTAAAGAATACAATGTGCTTCTCTACAACTACTAAGTATATATGAATGGAAAAGGCGTACAGATGAAAAATAACCTCAGGCATAAATCTTCAAAGTCACCAAAATAGCGGAAAAATGTTTACTAATTCATGATTAAGAAAAGCAATGGAAAAAAATATATATGCAACCATTAGTGGCTGCTAATAAATCTGAACATTGAATTTTTGTGGACCTAAGCAACTACACGACTTGGCATCTTTTTGAAAATAATAAATTTATGCTCTTACAAAAACCTGCAAGCAAATGTCCAATCAGTCTTTGTTTGTAAGCACAAAGCTGGGAAACAATTCAAAGCTCCCATACAGGTGAATGTTAAAATACAATGTTGCAAAATATAAGCCTGGAACTGCACTCAGAAGTAAAAAGAAAACTGACTTCACTGGAAAAAGCAAAGACAATTACAGTTTTCTAAGAAATTATACTAAAATTGAATGCCAAAAACCTCAAAATAAAACACACACACACAAAAACAACAACAACAAAAAACCCCAAACCAAACCAAACCGAAACAAAACAAAAAAGACACATAAAACCTGCAAGGTGACATGCTATGAAACTTTATTTGTATCTGATTGAAATGGTGAAACTTGAGAATTTTAAATCCTGGTTAGGAGACTTAGTGAACCAGTAAAAGCAGGTACAATGTGATAAAGTCTAGCAGGGCCATCTGTGATGCTGAGATTATGCAGCATGTAGAAACTGGTGGAAGGAGTACACATTTCTCACATGGAATATAATGCTAAAAGCAAGCACACACACACACACACACACACACACACACACACTGACCAGACAATACAAGTAAACTTCTAAAACTGGGGCAAGATTTATAGTCAAGTTCTATATGCTCTTGGAGGAGCACTAAACAGACATAGCGCAAGGCTAACATCACTTGGGTCTCAGCCCTTCAGGCTTTTGCCTGCACCCAGGGATTGGGCAGCTCAATGGGCCATCTGTGCACCAATCCTGTCAGGGAGTCATTTGCCCTGCAGACTGCCTGGCACTTGGAGAAGCACTCCTCCATCTTGGCTCTCAGATGCCAGATAGATCTAACAGACAGCATACTTACACAGACATAGCCCAAGACTAACATCATTTGGGTCTCAGCCTGTCAGACTTTTGCCTGCACCCAGGGCCTGGGCAGCTCTGTGGGCCATCAGTGTGCCAAGCTTGACAGGAGGTAATTTGCCCTGCAGAGTGATCAGCACTTGGAAAAGGTCCTTGCAGCATCCACCATCTTCCCTCCCTGACAGAGTAGACAGGCAGCACCAGGTTCACAGAGACAACTCAAGTATAGCATTGCTGAGGGCAAGACACACCAGGACTCCAAGGGCACCCAAGAGTAGGGCTGCACATCAGCAATCTGTGGCAGGGGAAACCCAGTCATCCATCAGTGCAGAAATAGCCTAACAGGCTCATAGGAGGTTCAAACACCAGCCAGTGACAACAAGAGCAACAACAACAAGTCCTGGATACTGCACCACACCAGAAAAACAAGATTTGGATTTAAAATCACTGATCATGAGGCTGTTAGAGAAACACAAAAAAGGACATAAATAAATCTCTTAAAGAAATACAAGGGAACATGAATAAGTTAGAAGCTCTTACAATGGAAACACAAAAAACACTTAAAGAAATTCCAGACAATATGGGTCAACAGATAGAAGCCAATAATGAGGAAATGCAAAAATCACTTAAAGAAATGCAGGAGAAACTGAGTCAACAGGCAGAAGTCATGAAAGAGGAAACACAAAATCTCTTAAAGAATTACAGGAAAACATAAACAAACAAGTGATAGAACTGAGCAAAACCATCCAGGTTCTAAAAACAGAAGTAGAAACAACTAAGAAATCACAAATAGAGACAACTTGGGAGATAGAAAACTTTGGGAAGAAATCAGATGCCCATGAATATACAAGAAGCCTCCAGAACTCAAACAGACTGGACCAGAACAGAAATAACTCCTGTCACATAATAATCAAAACCACAAATGTACTAAACAAAGAAAGAATATTAAAGGAAGTAGGAGAAAAAGGCCAAGTGATATATAAAGGAAGACCTATCAGAATCACACCAGACTTCTCACCAGAGACCATGAAAGCTAGAATATCCGGGGCAGAACTCATGCAGACTCTAAGAGAACACAAATATCACCCAAGACTACTATACCCAGCAAAACTCTCAATCACCATAGATGAAGAAAACAAGATATTCCATGACAAAACCAAATTTAAACAATATCTTTCCACAAACCCAGCCCTACAAAGGATAATAGGTGGAAAACTCCAATACAACGAGGGAAACTACACCCTGAAAAAACAAGATAGTAACCTTCTATCATCAAAACCAAAGGAAGATAACCCCTTAAATATAAAAAATAACATCAAAAATGACAGGAAGTAATAATCATTACTCCTTAATATCTCTTAACATCAATGGACTCAATTCCCCAATTAAAAGAAATAGACTAACAGACTGAATAGGTAAACAGGACCATATATTTTGCTGCATACAGGAAACACACCTCAGTATCAAAGAAAATCACTACCTTAGGGTAAAAGTCTAGAAGACAATTTTATAAGCAAATGGTCTCAGGAAACAAGCCGGAGTAGCCATTCTAATATCAGATAAAACTGACTTTCAACCAAAAGTCATCAAAAAAGACGTGGAAGGTCACTTCTTACTGGACAAAGAAAAAATAGACTAAGAAGAACTCTCAATTCTGAACATCTATGCTCCAAATGCAAGGGCACCCTCATTCATATAAGAAACCTTACTAAACCTTACTAAAGCTCAAAGCATACATTGCACCTAACACAATAATTGTGGGTGACTTCAACACTCCACTCTCCTCAGTGGACTGATCAATCTGATATATATATATATATATATATATATATATATATATATATATATATATACACACACAAAAGAATATACCTTTTTCTCAGCACCGCATGTACCTTCTCCAAAATCAACCATAAAATTGGTCACAAGATAGACCTCAATGAATGTAAGAAGACCGAAATAATCCCATGCCTCCTATCAGATCACTATGGAATAAGAGTGGTATTCAATAGCAACAAAAACAACAGAAAGCCTACATATACATGGAGGCTGAACAATACTCTACTCTATGATACTTTGGCCAAAGAATAAATAAAGAAAGAAATCAAAGACATTTTAGAATTTAATGAAAATTAAGGCACAACATACAAAATCTATTAGACACAATGAAAGCCATGCTAAGAGGAAAACTCAACCCTGAGTGCCTCTAAAAAGAAACTGGAGAGAGCATACACTAGCAGATTAAACACAGACCTGAAAGCTCTGGCACAAAAAGAAGCTATTTCACCCAGGAGGAGTAGAAGACAGGAAATCATCAAACTTAGTGCTGAAATCAAACAGAAACAAAGTGAAAACAATGAGAACCATACAAATAATCAACAAAACCAGGAGTTGGTTCTTTGAGAAAATCAACAAGATAGATAAACCCTTAGCCAGACTAACCAAAGGGCGCAGAGACACTATCCAAATTAATAAAATTAGAAATGAAAAGGGAAATATAATAACAGAAACTGAGGAAATTAAAAAAAATTAGCAGATCCTACTACAAAAGCCTATATTCAACACAACTGGAGAATCTGGAGGAAATGGACAATTTCCAAGACAGATACCAAATACCAAAATTAAATCAGGATCAAACAGATCATGTAAATAGTCCCATAACCCCTAAAGAAATAGAAGGGGTCATAGAAAGTCTTCTAACCAAAAAAAGCACAGGACCAGATGGTTTTAGTGCAGAATTCTATCATACCTTCAAAGAAGACTTAACACCAATACTCTTCAAACTTTTCCACCAAATAGAAACAGAAGGAACACTACCCATCTCATTCTATGAAACCACAATTATGCTGATACCAAAACCATACAAAGATCCAACAAAGAAAGCAAACTGCAGACCAATTTCCCTGATGAATATCGATGCAAAAATGCTCAATGAAATTCTTGCCAAATGAATCCAAGAACCCATCAAAAAAATCATTTACCATGATCAAGTAGGCTTCATCCCAGGGATGCAGGGATGGTTCAATATATGGAAATCCATCAATGCAATCCACTACATAAACAAACTCAAAGAAAATAACCACATTATAATTTCATTAGAAGGTGAAAAAACTTTTGACAAAATTGAGCATTCTTTCATGCTAAAAGTCTTGGAAAGCACAGGAATTCAGGGTCCATACCTAAACATAGTAAAAGCAATATACAGCAAACTGATAGCCAACATCAAACTAAAAGGAGAGAAACTTGAAGTGATCCCACTAAAATCAGGGACTAGACAAGGCTTCCCCCTCTCTATATATCTTTTCAATATAGTACTTGAAGTTCTAGATAGAACAATTAGACAACATAAGGAGGTCAAAGGGATACAAATTGGAAAGGAAGAAGTCAAACTATTACTATTCGCAGATGATATGATAGTCTACTTAAGTGACCCAAAAACTCCACAGAGAACTCATACAGCTGATAAACTACTTTAGGAAAGTGGCTGGTTATAAAATCAACTCAAGCAAATCAGTAGCCTTCCTATACTCAAAGGATAAGCAGGCTGAGAAAGAAGTTGGGGAAATTACACCCTTCACAATAGCCACGAACAATATAAAGTATATTGGTGTGATTCTAACAAAACAAGTTAAAGAGCTGTATGACAAGTACTTCAGGTCTCTGAAGAAGGAAATTAAAGAAGACCACAGAAAATGCAAAAATCTTCCATGCTTCTATCTTGCCAAAAGCAATCTACAGATTCAATGCAATCCCCATCAAAATCTGAACTCAGTTCTTCATATAATTAGAAAGAGCAATTCTCAAATTCATCTGGAATAACAAAAACCCACAATAGCTAAAACTATTCTCAACAGTTAGAGAACTTCTGGGCGAATCAGTATCCCAGACCTTAAGCAATACTGCAGAGCAATTGTGTTAAAAACTGCATGGTATTGGTCAGTGACAGGCAGGTGGATCAATAGAATAGAATTGAAGACCCAGAAATGAACCCACACACCTATAGTCACTTGATCTTCAACAAAGGAGCGGAAAACATCCCGTGGGAAAAAAGATAGCCTTTTCAACAAAGGGTGCTGGTTGAATTGGAGGTCAGCATGCAGAAGAATGCAAATTGATCCATTCTTATCTCCTTGTACTGAGCTCAACTCCAAATGGATCAAGGACATCCACATAAAGCCAGACCCATTGAAACAAATAGGAAAGAAACTGGGGAAAACCCTTGAGGACATGGGCACAGAGGGAAAGTTCCTGACCAAAACACCAATAGCATGTGCTGTAATATCAAGAATTTACAAATGGGACCTCATAAAATTACAAAGTTTCTGTAAGGCAAAGGACACCATCAAAAGGACAAATCGGCAACCAACAAATTGGGAAAAGATCTTCACCAATCCTACATCTGACAGAGGGCTAATATCCAGTATATACAAAGACCTCAAGAAGTTAAACCCCAGAAAACTAAATAACCCTACTAAAAATGGGGTACAGAGCTAACTAAAGAATTTTCACCTGAAGAACTTTGGATGGCTGAGAAGCACCTTAAGAAATGTTCAACATCATTAGTCATTAGGGAAATGCAAAGCAAAACAACCCTGAGATTTCACCTTACACCAGTCAGAATGGCTAAGATTAAGAACTCATGAGACAGCAGGTGTTTGTGAGGATGTGGAGAAAGAGGAACACTCCTCCACTGCTGGTGGGATTGCTAGCTGGTATAACCACTCTGGAAATCAGTCTGGTGGTTCCTCAGAAAACTTGGCATGACACTTCCGGAGGACCCTGCTATACCCCTCATGGGCATATACCCAGAGGACTCCCCAGCATGTAATAAGGATACATGCTCCACTATCCTAGCAGTCCTTTTTATAATAGCCAGAAGCTGGAAAGAACCCAGATGTCCCTTAATGGAGTAATGGGTACAAAAATTGTGGTATATATACACAAAGGAGTACTTACTATTCAGGCATTAGAAACAATGAATTCATGATATTCTTAGACAAAAGGATAGAGCTGGAGAATATCATCCTAAGTGAGGTAATCCAGTCTCAAACGAATGCTTATGGTATTCACTCATTGATAGGCGGATATTAGCCTGGAAGCTTGGAATACCCAAGACACAATCCACATATCAAATGATGTCCAAGAAAAAGGAAAGAGTGGCCACTGGTTCTGGAAAGGCTCGGTGCAGTAGTGTAGGGGAATACCAGAAAAGGGAAGTAGGAAGGGGTGGATTGGAGAACACATGGAGGGAACAGGGCTTATGGGACTTGCAGAGAGGGGGCACCAAGGAAAGGGAAAATCATTTGAAATGTCAATAAATAATATATCGAAAAAATATATCTATATGCTCACATAGTGGCTGTAATTTTTGTTCTATTATTTGGAAAACTTTTACTACTGAATAAAAGCATGTGTCCTTACAATTAACTCCCTTTTACCTCTGAAAATTTCTTTTGAATATGGATTTAACTCAATAAAGTTGAAATAAATAGCATTTAAGTCTGCTTAACTATGTTTAAAAATTAAAGAAATACAGAGTAAATCCTGGATGGTATTGCCAAAAACCCTAGAATTAAAGAGTTCTGACAGTGTCGACCATTATATAGAATAAGTGAGAATCATATTGCACGATAGGAAAATAGGTTTTGGCAGAATCAATAAGAAAACAGTGCTAAAACTTAAAAATATACTTTGGAAATTCTTACAAGCTAAATAAATATTTTCTTTTTTCTTTTTTTATTATAATTTTTATTTTCTATATTCTTTGTTTACATTCCAAATGATTTTCCCTTTCCGGGTCCCCCCTCCCCCTAAGCTCCCTAAGCCCTCTTCCCTCTGCCCATTCTCCTATCAACCCCCTTCTACTTCTCTGCCCTGGTACTCCCCTACAATGCTGGAACAAGCTTTTTCAGGATCAGGGACCTCTCCTTCCTTTTTCTTTGGAGTCATTTGATATGTGAATTTCAACTGGAAACTGATTCTGCTTTCCCAGATATTTTTTGCAGAACCAATAGTTATGTGGTTTATCATAACTGTTAGTGGTGTTATTGGCATCTAGTTAGCTATAATCCACGACACCAGTAACTTTATTCAACATAAAGGATGACTTCATATAAAATAAGCCATATACTTCAAAATGTCAACAATCCTGAAATTGGAAAACTATGTGTATTAAAACCTCACTTCAAAAGGTAGGGCTTAGCTTGGCTCCCAGTATGAACACATAGCACACTGGAGAAGTAAAGGGGGCAGATAGGTGGATGAGCAGAAGCTGGTGCATGGCTTTTCCTTTCTTGCTCAAGCTTACTGTGTACTGGATTCATCCCATAGATGGGACTGAAATCTTCTTAAATCTACGTACCTAAAACAGACATGTCCAGATGTGTATTTCCTAGATGAGTTTAAATTCAAGCAAGAACATATTTTCATCAGGAGGTTATCTTCTAAATGCAATTTTTCTCATATCTATAATTCGACACACATGAAAACATCTCTCTTTGTTCCAACTTTATTAGTAATCAAAAACTGAAATAAATGTGTCAACTTCATAAAAATTTCTATGTCCTTAGAAAAATTCATATTCTGTGACAAAAAGCAATAGATTGCTGATACTTAAGCACTATGGTGAATCAAAATTATATGATTAAAGGAAGAAATCAGACACAAAAGTATATGTAATCTACTTATTTCTTGAAATTGTAGGACAGCAAAACTAATCTAAAGATATAACATATCAGAAAAATATTAAAGTCTCACTTGAGAGAAGGCACTACTTTGCAGTAACAGATCCTAGAGTGAAATAAGGTTAAAATGTAAAATCAAATTAATTTAAATTGTATTGAAAATATTTTCCTGTACAATATATTGCCGGGCCTTATTCAGCCTGATACTGAGGTCTAGAGAAGGAAGCTCAAGTTTAAAGACCTGTCTGGGTCACTTCCATACTGGAGTGACTCAGCACAACCTGCTTAAGCCTGCATTTGCCTAGCTACCTCTGACTTTATTGCCCTGTCAGTCACCCCATACCCTCAGTCACCCTTCCCCACTTCTTATTTCATTTCACCCCATCAGAAATCCCACCCTGTTCCTCAAACCAAATAAACAAAAGACTGATATGATAAAACAAATGAGTTCCTGCTTTGACAGACTCCTGGCTCTGGCTCAGCGTGGTTAGTCTCTGGCAGGAGATCCAAGCCACTCACCATCCCGCTCGGCCTGAGGAGACCTGTCTGGATCAGGTGCTCTCCTCTCACCTGGACCTGCTGGCAGAGAGCCGACAATATATGACGATCAGTTTCCTTTCCCACAAATCTTTCTCATCTCACATATCCAACTCCATACCTTCTTTCACTCTCTGTTTAGAAAATGAGCATACAGATAAAACAACAAACTAAAATTTTAAAAAAAAGAAAGAAAAAATGAGGCACACATGTACACACAAAATTAGGAAATCAGAAATTGTAACATACAGTAAAAAAACAAATGAAGTAAAAAAAAACAAAATAAAACAAAACAAAAACACAATAAAGGATTATGAGACAAAACATAACCTCCAACAATTGAGTTCCTTTTGTGATGTCCAGAAATACTTCAAGTTGCTATTGTGTCCTCCCTCTCTGACTGGTCATGCACCCTTTCTTTAAGTGTGATTTATATACCCAGTGAGACTTGATTGAAGAAAACCAATTTTTCATTTGCAAGTGGTTGCCAATCAGACATCTGGGTTATAGATGGAACTTTATCCATTCCCCTATCCAGTTCTGGGATACAGTTTAGTTTGGACCTTGGCAGACTCGCACAGTCTCTGTACGCTCAGGAGTACATCAGTCCTGTTGGGTCTAGAAGGTCCCTTTTCTTGGTGTCTTCCATTCTCTTTGGGATGACATTTACTTTTCTCATCAGGTAGCATGTAGAACACCTTTCAGCATCATGAACACTGATCAGGAGGGATGAAGTCTCTACATAAGCAGCAGTTCAATTCTGTGTGAAAAGACGTAGGTAAGTCTTGTCTTCAGCAACAGGGTCTTACCATTAGTTTATGATACACTTCCAATAGCCTCTCAGTTTTTAGAGGGTTTCCATAGATCTCCTTTGGCCAATTATCTACAATCCATTTTGGGAATTGGAGGGTACATATGGTGCCAAAATATGTATTTGAGGCTTTGTCTTTCTCATTATTTGATGGCTTCAATTAGATGTTTAAATGTATATGTATTTTAAGAAGTTTCTAGTGTAGTAGGTTTCCATAAGACCCCCTCAATCATGCTAAGTATTATTGTCCCCTTTTATTCTCTCCCTTTCCTCCTCTTCCTTCTCCATCTCTGTTTTTAATCACCTCACTACATTTATTAACTTTGTACATGTGTATGATGTGTTTGGGTGTAGGTTACATAAATGAGTGATAGTTTGTCTCAGTGTCATTGTGTGTATGCATATGCTACCTCATGCTTATGGATGTCAGAGGGTAATTTGCCAGTTATTTCTCTCCTTTCAACAACTAGTTCTTTGGGATCCAACTCACATCATCAGACTTGACACCAGGACTCATATGTCATCAGCCTTATTGTTGGCCCTCCCTTTTTCTTAAGGCTTGCTATCAAATTTCTTTATATATTTCTTCCTTTATTAATAAGTTTAATAACAAATTATTGATTTTATATAATCTCCACGGATGATTGTTTGTTTTATCACCACATATATTGAGATAATAACAGACTACTTCATTGGAATATTTTCAATAATAGGTTCCATCAGATCCCTCCGAGAAAATATTAAGCCATGGTATTAATTTTGCCAACAAATGACTCTGAAGAAATATGAAGACTTGTTTGTGCAAATAATAAATATTATACTTCATAAACATAAATTAATAAAATAAATATTCATAACTTTTCACTCTATTCATTTATACATGCTTACAAAATAGTGGTCATTTTTGAAATTTGGAAAGCTGAGCTATATCCAATCCCCATTTGATAAAGTGATGTGACGGATTTTATCATGCACAGATGATAGAAATCCTTCAAAGGCAAACCTCTGAGCGCTAAGTTCCTTTTCTCTGTAGGCAATCTGTCTGCACACCATCACTCTGAGAGAAGTAGCCTGAAGTGTCCACAGATTATTTGATAACTTTCACATCTGAGTATCTGGATAAGGCCACAGCTTTTAAGATCCTATAACTGTCCATTTGTAAGCTAGTGATTCTCTCAAGGGCTGATTTTGCAAGCAAAATATAAACATAATTTACTTGCAGGGTATTTTGAAGTCAAGGCATTAAAAATTTATCTCAAAAGTCAAAGATGAAAAACTAAGAGGCTGACAACCAATGAATTGCAATAAAAAGTTGGCAGAACAATACATGGGCAAACAGGTAAGACCTTAAATCACAAAAGTTGCTTTGCCAAATGTGGCTTAAAAAGTGGATACGTGCCCCTGAATTACTTTTACTGGTTCATATTCCTGTGAGCTTTGAACTCTTATAGCAGTGGTAAGAAATTCTTTTCAGTTCAAAATTACAAAATTTAATTCAATATTTAGATGATTTCAAACTATGCAACTTTCTTAGATACAGCAACCAAATCACAAACTAGGTGAAGCAATTTCTTATGCATGAGATAAATTGTATACAATTACCATTATCATAATTAGTGCTAGCTATACTCAGGAAAATTAAGCTAATAGAAAAGTTTCCAGCAAACATCCTGAGTTTATTAGAAATGAAAGACAATGTCCATTGTCTCATGTGAACTGTTTTCTCACATGTAGTGAAATTATATAAGATTTACATGCCTAGACATGCAAAACATACAATACAAAATTCTGAAAATTTCATCTTTAGAACAGATCTATTTTGTAGAAATGTAAGATTTTGGCTTCTGGCTAACTTATATAACAGTCCTTCATCCTAGGCCTTGCTCATAAGTATCCATTTATATGAGGCTGATATTTTTAGTAAGTATGATATAAAGTTTTCTTCTATCCAACACTGACTTATTCTTCCTAGCATACTGACCTCTGGAGCTCTATATAAAATAGTTCTTTATCTACAGACAGGAAGTTAGGTACTTTCTGTAGCCTGGCAGCATTATTGTTTTCAAATAAAGCTGAAAAGAATACAAGAGAACATTTTATCTGCTGGGAATAATTGTTTCATTTATTTTGTCTATGCCTCCCCATATGGAATTTAAGTAGTTCTCTGATGGTCGATAAAGTTTTATACTTCACATATAATTGTTGACCATTCAAATGTCCTGTTTGAGACATGCTTAATATATCATTTCCTTTTTAACATACTTTTCTGTTGAGTAGCACTAGTTGCATATACACTTTAGATGTCAATAATTTATCAGATATTTTCATAGATTTTCGATTGCTTTATCCAATTCACTGTATACTCTTTTCTGGTAGTCTTGTTTTTTTGTATGTATTTTTAAATTTTGTATTATAAAATTTTACTTTCTAGTAATTGCAACTAAAAACATTACACAGAGAAAGGGACCTTTTCTTTTTTTTCTTCTATTTTGATTATTTGTTATTTTATTCATTTACATTTCCAATGTTATCCCCCTTCCTTTTTCCCCTCCTCAAACTCTCTATCCATCCCACATTCCCCTGTGATGCTTCCCTACCCACTCTACCCTAGCATCGCTCTATGCTACGACATTAATTCTTCACAGGACCAAGGGCCTCCCCTCCCACTTATCCCAGATAAGGCCATCCTCTGCTACATATGCAGTTGGAGCCACGGGTCTCTTCATGTAGGACCTTTTATTTTTCCTAAAAACATTGGCATTCCTTTCTTGTACTTGAGCTTTATATATTTTCTACATTTAATTCAAGCCAAAATGTCTGAGGATACTGACTACTCTCAAATATACTGACATTGGTTAAAAATTGACTGAAATTACTATAATGAAATCATGATACCCAGAAAGAAAGCAGTCAGGTTTTAGTTAAGAGTCACATTGTATGTGGTCACATGAATTATCTGAGAAACCACTGAAAATTAAAATCTTACTTTTCTATTAAGCCCAGATATTTATGAGATCGCATATAATTGAGGGCATAATGGCTAAATTGTAAAGAGCATTTTTGCTCTTGCAAAGGTCCCAAGTCTGTCCTAAATGAGGTAACCCAGACCCAATTGGACATGCATAGAATGTCCTCACTGATAAGTGGGTATTAACCAAAAACTACAGAATACCTATGATACAATCTACAGGCCATAAAAAGTTTAATAAGAAGGAAGGCCCAAATGGGAATGCTCTGATCCCACTTTAAAAGAAGGAGCAAAAGAATTACAGGAGGCAGAGGAATGGAGGGACCCGGGTGGGAGAGGGCAATGGTAGGACAGGTGCAGGTATGGGAGGTGGCAGAGAGAAGCCACAGAGGACCAGGAGAATGAATGGAAATATACAGCTGTGAGGGTTTGGGAGCAGGGGTAATCTCTAGAAAGTCAGAGACTTTAGATGTGAGAGGCTCTCAGAAGTCAGTAGGGATTTCCTTAGCCAAAATGCCCACAGAGAGGATATAGGACTTGAAGAGGTTACCTCCAGTAGGTAGACAGGACCCCCAGTGGAGAGGTGGGGTCACCAATTCACCTTCAAAATTTTTGACCCAGAACTGTTCCTGTTCAAATCAAATACAGGGAGAAAATGGTGCAGAGATTGAACTAAAAGCCATCCAGTGTCTAGTCCAATTTGGGATCCATCCTATGGGTTGTCACCAAACCCTGACACTATTATTGATGTTATGTTTTGCTTACAAAGAGGAGCCTAGCATAGTTATTCTCTGAGATGCTCTACCAGCAGTTGACTGAGACAGATGCAAATACTTACAGCTAGCCATTGGACTGGGGTCAGGGACCTCTATGGAAGAGTTAGAGCAAGGACTGCAGGAGCTGAAAGTGATGTCAAGCCCATAGGAAGACAGACTGTCTCAACTAACTCAGACCCCTCAAAGTTCCCAGAGACTAAGACACCATTGAAAAATCATACATGGGCTGGTCTATGGACCCTGGCACATATGATGTAGAGGACTGCCTTGTCTGGCTTCAGTGGGAGAGGATGCTCATAATCCTGTAAAGACTTGATGCCTTAGGGAAAGTGGGTGAGGGGGTTGAAGTGGTAGTGGGTGAGTAGGATGGGAAATAACCCTCCCAGAGGCAAAGGGGAGGAGGGAGAGGGGGTGAAGAACTCCTGAAGGGAGGACTGAAGAAGGTGGCAACATTTTGAATGTAAATATGTAATACAATTTTTTAAAAAAATATGTACATTACCAGAGTTACAGAAAGAAAAGAAAACAGAAAACTGAAGAGACATAATACTAAAAATCATACAAACAAAAGCATCCTAAATCTGAAAGAAAATGGGATATGGAAATTTCCTAAATCCACAGATGCACTCATCAAGAGATTATTTATTCCTTTTTATCATATTTGCTTTCAATATCAACTGCTATTGTGACAGCAATACCTTGTTTGGTTCTGTCAGAAAACATTGTTACATCTTCTTAACCACACACATACTGTCTTCACTCTCTCCAAAGTTGTTTGCCTCAATAAGTGCTATATTTTAATTACAATGTTAATAAAAACATCTCTAAAGTTTAAAATACTGTGATGTTTTACTCAAAAAATATTAAAACTGTGTTCTAATCATTGTCATTAAGCACACATTATTCTCAAAATTGACCTAAATCTCAGGATTTGTGTCCACACATCATGGCCATTGAAATTTTGTTTTCTTACTTTTCAAAAATATGTGTACTTTTCTCCAGAATCAAACTTTAATATTTCAGTTAATCTTAAGAGCATTGCACTAATTAATTAGTTTACTTGTCAAGTAATCATGCATTACTTTACAAAGTGCTTGTCACTCTTGTCTGGAGTTGGAAAGTAGCATTGTCACCAAGCCTAAGTAGGTCATTTATCTCACATTCTAAGTAAATTGAACTGAAAGCTTGTGCCAGCCTCACTCTGCAGACCTGCATGCATTTGACAAGCTGAGCAACATTGTTTTGACTACCGACCATACTAAGTTAATTAGACTAGGTCTATGATTTGTGAAAATTTAGTGCTTAAGTTCCCTCTAAGATAAAGGTTTCCTTTAGAGACAAGTGTTATGTGTGTTCTATCATTCACAGTTCCTTGATTGCTTACAGATATGTAAAATCATGTGTACATATTGGCTTTGAAATTAGAAATCAAAGTCTTTATGTAAAATAAAATGGTGAGTAATGGGAGAGAGAGCAGTGGCTAAATGGGATGTGTGAGGAATATATTCAACACACAATGCATGTGTATGTGCAAACTTAAAGTCATAAATGAAAACACACAAAAGAGACACTTCTAAAGAGCAAGTAAGATTCTACGTGGAATAGTTAATAGTAATTCATACTTAAATTTTGAAAAGTTTCATAGTTCAAGACTTAAACATATCTATCTGACAAATAAGAAAATCCTGATGTTTTTATTTGACTACGCCTTTAAGAAGATATCCTGGTAACTGGGGTCCAAACATCTAGACAGGATATTAAAGGACCTGAAGAAAGAGAGAAAGCACTTTCTGGCAAGATGTGGCTAGTTGCATAGACCAGGTCAGGGTAGTGGAAACAAGAAGTTCAGGAATTCAAAGACAAAAATTACTGCATATCTGGTTTGAGGCCTTTTAATTCTAGTGGAGTTGTAATCTCAACCAAGAAAAAAAGTTCAATAAATTTGTAAGTAGTGTGTGTCAGTGATAAGTGCATCCTATAAATAAGTCAGTTTAATTTCTAGATCCATGTTACAGCCACATAAACGTCATAAAAGCCTCAAAATGAAAATAGTGATGACTTTAAAAATGAGTGACTCTATGTCTACTAAGTTTACTTTTTAACAACAGTCATGTGAACATTTTGCGGGATTTCAATATAAAAGTCTTCTCATAGGGTTTAATGTGACAGATATTTCCTAGTAAGATAGTGATCTATCATACAGTTCCCCTCCATGAGGCAGAGTAATCTGGGAAACAACTGGATCCATATAATTCTTAAAGTACTTTTATTAATAAATGTGTTTTCCATAAGGGTATTTAAAAATATTAGTAACTAAGGGCTTGGAGATGGCTTCCCATGCAAGGGTAAGGACTCATGTTTAGATGTTGGCATCCTTCCTGAAATCCCAGTGCTTGGAGGTAAGCACAATATCACCTGAAGCAGGCTAGTCAGCTAGGACAGTCTAAGTGCTAAGCTCTATGTTCAAATGAGAAGCCCTGCATCAATATGCAGTGTGAGGATCTAAAAATAAAAATGGATAATCAACATCAAATTTCATCCTGAATGGAACACATGTCCACAAGTGTGCCCATACTCACACATACATATATAACATATGTGGTAGTTTAAATTTGCTTGGTCCATGGGAAGTGGCACTATTAGAAGGTGTGGCCTTGTTGGATTAGTTTTGATGTTGTTGGAAGAAGTGTGTTACTGTGGGAGTGGGCTTTTCTTGCTGTCTGAAAAAGTCAGTCTTCTTCTGGCTGTGTTTGGATTAACATATAGAGCTCTCAGCTCATTCTACAGCACCATGTCTGGCTGGATGCTACCATGCTTCCTAACTAAACCTCTGAAACTCTAAGTCAGCCGTGATTAA
Organism: Apodemus sylvaticus; assembly: GCF_947179515.1. Lineage (NCBI taxonomy): Eukaryota > Metazoa > Chordata > Mammalia > Rodentia > Muridae > Apodemus > Apodemus sylvaticus. Next base: position 104,506,663 of record NC_067473.1, on the reverse strand, counting down.
ATGTTTACCTTTATAAGTCTTATCTTGGCTACAATGTCTCTTCACAGCAATAAAAACCTATACACACATATCCACAATCAAAAATACAAGCTTTTAGGAAGATAAGTTTCTACTTCATGTCACAGTAACTCTCGCCTCCTGTAGGTCAAGTCTTGCAGGCATCAATTTTAGCTCCAATTTGGAGCTGGGGACAAACCCCAAGAACTCAAACATCCTAGGTAAGAGATTTTTAATTGGAAAAATTTGTGTCTTTCAAAGTCAGTAAACAGGTTAGTATATGACAGTTCATTAAATCTGGAAAATGCAACATACTGCACAGCTGCAGGCAGCTCAACAGGTTGAGATCATCCATTTCTAGTACCTCAGTTGACCTTAGCCTCTTCAAGAGAATCCAGATGTCTGAGAATGTCTCTCAGACGTCCTTGTTGCTTCTGGATGCATGGGGATGGAGAAGCCTAGTGAATCTGATCAGTTTTAAAGATTTCTTTAAGCTATTAAGTTGTTTACTACTTGAACTTAAGGAATGTTCCACCTTCATGTAGAATATACTATTTCTTAATAATGCACTTACCTCCTGTCATGGTAAATGATTATATGACAAAATTACTACACAAAACTGAAGAATGAATAGCCTATAAAAGTTACTATAATCATCACTCACTAGATATTCACATTAATGAGCCAAGATAATCAGTATAACTTGCTCAGATATGATGAAAGTCATGATTTAAACTTACCAGTGCTTTATAATGAAAAAAATGAAAACATACTTCCAAACAATTGATTTTTGCATTTTTATACCTAGGCATGTACAAAGGGGCATGTCAGCTTTCATTATACATATTCACAATGTGTCATTCATAAATATGTATAATATGACTCATTTAAATATGTATATTATATGCATATGTAATAGTATTCTTGTTTATATATTAATAAACTATACAAATAAAGACTGACTTATACAAGAATGCAGGATAAATTATTCAATCAGCCTCAGAATTCATAAAGAGATCTTTGCGGTGGACAAGTTGACCTAATGTGGAAAGATTGGCCAAGTATTCTTCTTAAGACAGAAAGACATGCAAAAAATAGTGGTCCAAAGTAAGATAAAAAAAATTATAGACACCCTTCAGATGTATCAAAAGCAATCTCTGAATTACAGATAAATATGTAAAAAAGCTTTTATTAAAAGCAACATTTAAGGAGATATTATCCAAGGAATATTAAAAGATTTTTAAAGATACAGAGGAATGCCAGTCTCATGTAGTCTGCTAATTAATATAGTTTGTTTAATCATTATAAATGCCAGTAGATGTCATAGTATCTAAGAAAGAACAATGGATCACAATAACATGCATTAAAGATCTGGTGACAACAAGTCAACCTTGGTTTCATGGGACAGGGATGACCAATGCCGATCAGTTCTATTTCAGGCATTGCCCATTAGAGGGCAATTTATTACAGGATTTATATCCTCTGATAAAGCCAGTCTTTCATTCACTAGCTGTTATAGCATATGTTGATATTTCATGTTGTTATTAGAAAAATGGTATCAGCTGTGCATTACAGGCTTACCACAATGAATAACAGGTCATGAATTTGAGTTGGATGTATACAAACATTGGAAACGTTTGAGGCAGGACAGGGAGTTAAGAATGATGCAAATGTAATGCCCAGATAGGAAATTCTCAAAAAATAAACTAAAATAAGATGAATGGAGCCTGAGCTTTGACTACTCAGAATAGTCACAAGACCTCCTTGTATTAAGAACAATAATGAAAAAAGAACTCAGTGGGGCTCGTGCTGGCTGCATTTGCTAGCTTGTGTAAGCACAGTTGTGAATCCTTCTGTAGATCCAAAGCTTTCATCTTGCCAATATACTTTGGATTATGTGGTTCTTTTATTGAATTTACAGATTTATTTCTCACAATTCTCTCTCAAAGCTATCGTGAATCACTTGTGACATCCAGGTTACAGTCTTACAGTCTGGTATAGGCTTTGCCACTTGTTAAAATAACAAACACAAGCATTTATAAATTGTTTTTTAGACATCATGAACGTTTAGCAAACTAGTGGTTGTAGATTCTCCATCCTGGACAAAATGGTCAGTTCTGAAAACATACATACAAGTAAGATACATTCTGAATAAATTATATTTATACAATTTATACATGCAAACAAAAAGTAAAACACCATGAAAAATTGCATTTCTAAGACTAATACTACTTTAAAATATGTATATGACAATGGCAATTACCTCTAGAGGAAAACTCTTCAGAACTATTAAGCCCAGCAGGCGTTGTTAACCTTCCAAATCCAATGGGAAGGTGTTGTGAGACTTAGAAACCCAGGACACCCACAACTCTGGGGGAGAAGGTATCCCAGTGGAAATGTATCCTAAGACAAGAGAGCCCAGGAACCACAGAGCACTGAGGCAGGACAGTGTCCTAAGAGGTGGGTATTCACCGGGCAGTGGTGGCACATGCCTGTAATCCCAGCACTCTGGGAGGCAGAGGCAGGCGGATTTCTGAGTCGAGGCCAGCCTGGTCTACAGAGTGAGTTCCAGGACAGCCAGGGCTATACAAAGAAACCCTGTCTCGAAAAAATCAAATCCAAAAAAAAAGAAGAGGTGGGTATCCAAATACACAGAAAACATAGTCACTCAGCTCTGAAAGGAAGCCTCCTCAGCAGAGGTGTTATCTCCAGGATATCCCCAACTGAGCTGAGGAGCCCAGAGGCCTCAGTCCCACTACTTCTTACCTTCTCTTTGCTTCTTGCCTCTTCCAATGAGAAGAGTCATACCAGGCAGCAAAATCAAGAAAGAAATTTATGAGAGGGTCCAGGGAGAGAAGGAGTGAATCCAGGGATGGCTGCCCTCTGCTCCCAGAAGCAGACAACAGGGAATTGGACAAAGAGCAAGGCTTGTATAGGGTTTCTTGGGGGCAGAGATTTCCAGGGTGAGCGTTGATAGGCTTTCAAGTCCTGTGTTTGGGGGAGCACAGGGATAAGTGGGTTTTCCTGTTCAGGGATTGGTGGAATTTTGTGCTCAGGGATTGGAGGATCTCTGAGGGAAGTTCATGAATTGTTTTCCTATTGAGGGGTTGATGACTTTCGTTCAGAATTTCCAACTAAGTATAATCTACAGAGGGTCCTATTGATTACAGGCCCTGGAAACAACTTTATGACTGGGAGGTATAGGGGAGCGGCCTTGTTGGAGCTCCTCAGGCAGAATCTGGTCATATTCCTGTCTTGAGAATTCTAAAAGTTTACAAAGTATATGAATTTTACAAAGGGAGTCCAGGGAGTGGAAGCCTTGAGTGGAGTGAATAAATTTAAGACAAGAGTGAAGAAAGGTTGCTAAGAATATTTTTTTATTTTTAAATTTTATTTATTACATATAAGTACACTGTAGCTGTCTTCAGAAACACCAGAAGAGAATATCAGATCTCATTACAGATGGTTGTCCAGCACCATGTGGCTGCTGGGATTTGAACTCAGGACCTCTAGAGCGCTGAGCTGTATCTCTAGCCCAGTTAAGAGTGTTTTTTTGTTGTTGTTGTTGTTGTTGTTGTTTTTTGATGTTTGTTAGGTTGGTTAATAAGGTTGAGTTTTTTGGATAGGATAAGAAGAGGTGACATAAAACAGTAATTATACTTTCCTGTGAAATATTTTACAGGACTTTAGGCCATCTGAGGGCTTAGTGATTTTTTTAAAATTTATTTATTAATTTATTTACTTTACATCCTGATGGCTGTCCTCCCTCTTGGTCTACCCCTCTTCCCTCCCCCAAACACCCACACACTCCCTTTCCTCATCCCGCCTTCCTATTCTCTTTTGAGTTTCCCCTCTGGGTATCCCCCAACCCTGGCATATCAAGTCTCTTCAGGGATAGGTGCCTGATCTCTCACTGAGGCCAGAAATAAAGGAAGTATTTTGGTGAAGATGTATCATACTTGGGATCATGAATGTCCCCTAAACCTTTGTGTCAAAGATTTTCTTTCAAATCTTTGGCCCTAAGGGTAGGTGATGGAGATTTTAAGTCTGATTCATATTGAAGAAAGTTAAGTTATTGTGCATGTGAAATACAGGAGACACTAGGACATACCTCCCTAGCCACTAGGAGGCCAACATATCTTTGCTAAATATTATCACCATGAAGCACTTTACCACCTCAGGCCCAAGGTGATCAATATCTCTGAAACTTTAACCAAAAATGAATCTTTTTTATGATAAGCTATTTATATTGGACATTTTTCATAGTAATATTGCGATAGACTTGAAATTATAGCTCAAACATAAAATTTGACTCTTTGAAAATAAAATTACAAAATAGTTCATAAAATTTGGTGGCAGTAACAATTTTTAGTTTAGTATTTTTTTTCTACTCAGCATGGGAAATATATCTCAGATGATTTTGATTAAAAAGTAACATGTTTGTGAAATTAAATACATATCCTGTCTCTTAGGGGAAAAAATTGTAATTTGACAATCCACAGCCTCAAATATTTTATTACTCAATATGATGACATAAAAACCAAATTTTAGGGTGGTTTAATGTATCAAAATATCTGTTACATTTACTGTCTTAAGTAGTTACTATAAGACAAATGTTAATAGTCAATAGAGTTATTAATTTATAATGACCTGTCCATTAATTACTTAACGTTTTATTTTATAGCATGCCAGGTACTCTATGTATTTGTTAATGTAATAAACCTGTACCACTTAGTATATTATTGAAAATTAACTTTTCTTGTTCATATTAAATATCTTACACTCTCATAGTTGTTTCTGGTAATTCATCTTTAATTAGGAGTTTAATATGATGTCTGGAATTGTCAGTTCAAATATCATCCTGCTTATGGCAAATTCATGACTGCTTTTAAAAATTACTCCTCAGTGCCTTTACTTGCTCATGTATAAAATATTTTTTTTCTAAATCATGTCTCATTGAACAGCTCTTTAGGTTAATTTTCTCTAAATTGTACATTAGCAAAATAGAATATTTTCCTGTAAGATAAGTAGGATTAATGTATTTATTATATTCAATCATTTTTATTTTAATTAATAGAAAAATAAAATTTTAGAAAAATTTTAATCCAGCAGCATGGCTACTCTGGCAAGAGATCCCATCTAAAGGTATGGTCTGACTGAAATGCAGATGTGCCAAACACCTTTAATCCCTCTTGCTGGAAAACATACCTTTAATCCCTCTAGCTGAAATATAGACAGTCCTTAGGTACAGACATTTAATCCCAAGCAATAATATCTAGGTGAGGTGCAGACTAAGAGATGAATCAGAGAAGTATCTGACAGAATGATTCAGAGAAAGGATAAGCCCACCTCTTAGGAAGGGCTACTTAAGGAGCGGAGAGGGAGAATTCAATTCCCTTTCAATTTAGTTTAGTGGTGTTCAAAATAGTTCTGGCCAATTCAGTTGAGTGCAGTTGCATTGAATTTGGAAAATGGTTCAGTTCCTGAAGTTCAGAGACAATCTTTCCAAGCAGAGCAATTCAGTTACAAGCCGAGAAAAGCCAGACTGAATCAGTCAGCATGGAGAGGTGTTGAGCCAAAAGAGCTGAGTTAAACCAGTTATCCAGAGTGTAGAGTGAGGTTATTCAGCACTAAATCTTAGAAGGTGAACCATTGTAGGCATTTGTTAGCGAACGGAGGCAAGAGGCATACAAAGTCTGGGCTTGCAGAATGTTAGTTAGATTGTATGAAGACTAGAAGCTTCTAGGCCTAGTCATAGGGTTAATTATATAGAAACTCTCTAGCTTGGGCAAAACCATGTATTCATAACTCCAAAGTACATCTCTCATGTTATCCATTTGTGACATTTGCTATAACATAAATATGATTTAGTGCTGAGATAATTTGAAGAATACTTCTGGTTATTAACTAAACAAAAAATTCCTAGAAAAAGTTGAACCAATAGAAAATTCTACACAATTTTGAATTATATGCAGTACTTAAAATAATACTTTTATTATATAATAATGATTATTTATTTTTACATTTTTATGTGTGAACATGTGTTTGTCTGATATCTTCATAGCTTTCTAGTATCTCAGTTTTTCAGACAGGGCCTTTCTGACATGAAGTTTAATTGCTCTGCTCAGTTAGACTGTCCAGGGAGCTCTGGTGATTGGTTTGTCTCCAACTCAAAACCGGCCCACTGTTGGGCCTATGGTTGCCCATTGTTCTCCGTGGATATTACTAATCTGAACCCAGGTCCTTGTGCTTTCACAATGAGCACTTCACTAGCTAGGCCATCTCTTCAGCCCCTTGTTTTTGTACATTTTAATTTAACTCAATTTAATCCATTCTTGTGTGTATGTGTTTGTGTGTGTGCGTGTGTGTGTGTATGTGTGTGTGTGTGTGTGTATGCTCCTAAGTGCAAGGATGTTTAGTAGAAACTGGAGGACACCTCTGTTGTCATTTCTCAGAAAATCTCCACACTTTCTTCCTGAGATAGTGTCTCAGAACCACACTGGCTAGGCAGAGTAGCACATAAACTCTTTTCTCAGCCTTCCTAGCCCTTGTATTATATACAACATGATACAACATGAGACGCCTGGCTTTTCACCTAACTGCTAAGGGATCTACGTGATTCCTCTTGCCCTCTCAGCAAGCTCTTTACTGACATATTTCCCCAGCCACGCAAGGTGTTGTTCCTAAAAACCTGTATAGTTGTCATGAATTTTTATTTATATAGTAATGTCATCTGTTGTTCTGACAATATCTTTAAGATGAATACAGTGGTCTAGAAATGTAAGTTTATATAAACTGAATGTATTCTAGATTAAAATGAAAGAAAGGAAGAAAGAAAAACAAGACCTAAATTAATAACATCTTACTACAAAAGAGAATCCTGTAGCAAAAATATTGCCCACCAGTACAGTTTTAGTTCACAAATGTTTCCTAAACCTTTCAACTTTTGTTCAAAATTTCTTAGTCAATGAAAATCTGTAGAGAAATATGTTTCTATCTGGGAAAACCCAATATTCTTGAATTGAAGATTATTTTTTCATTGAAACATTTCAGCATTTTATTCTCTTTATGTTACTGAGGGTGTTTATTATTACTATATGTTTAATTTTTTAAAAATATTTAAATAGATTTTATATTAGTTGTTCATGTTATTGCTTTTAATGTTATTCATTATTGATTTGTTGGGAAAATAACTTTATTACTTCAAATTCAGATGTTTCTTTCACATATCTTCTCAAATTACACTTTGTAGCCATTCTAGACCAAGAAGGGAGAGGCACTGAATCTTAATGCCCTCGAGGCCACATATGTGATGAGCAGTGGTTCACTGCTTCTGTAGTGAATAGATCTGTGATAATTTGTTTCATACCTATCACTGAATGGTTCTAATATGGTTTTGATTGCATATAAGGCAAAGTTTAACATCTAAGTGTATCAAATGTGATAACAAATATTTTATATTTTGATTTAATTTAATCCCCATGGTTTGCAGAATTTTTTTTCATGTTTTCATAAAAAGGTAACTGGTATTGATATTGAGACAATGAATTTAATATATGCATAAGAATTTTTCTTTTAAATAGAAGCTTCTATGATGAGGTCTAAGAGTTCAACTAATCTCCTAAAATTAAGGTTTGACAACATTTCTGTTTAGACAATACCAGTAGTAGATAGTATCAGGCATGTGCTTCCTCCTGTGGAGTATCACTGAAGTCATGAGCAAAAATACATTATCCTTAAGAAACAATTTTCCTCAATATTTTGTTTCTGGAAACAATGTTAATTCATGTATTTAGTGTTTTTTTTTTGTAATCTTCAGATTTGTATTTTTTAAATATATTCTTTATTTATATTTCAAATGTTGTTCCCTTTCATGATTCTGCCCCGCTGACAATCCCCTAAACCATCCCCCCTTCTCCTGCTTACCAATCCATCCATTCCTTCTTTTCTGTTCTGGCATTCGCCTATACTGGGGCATCTAGACTTCTCAGGACCAAGGGCCTCTCCTCCCTTTGATATCCAACAAGGCCATCCTCTGCTACATATGAATCTGGAGCCATGGGTCGTTCCAGGTATACTCTTTGGTTGGTAGTTTAGTCCCTGGGAGCTCTGGGGGCTCCTTGGGTCCTTTCTCTACCTCCTCCACTGGAGACCCTGTGCTCAGTTCAATGGTTGGCTGAGAGTGTTCTCTGTTTTTGCTAAGACCAAAAATTGAAGAGACAGCAGATGTTGGCAAGGATGTGGAGAAAAAGAAACTCTCCTCCACTGCTGGTAGGATTGCAAGCTTCTACAACCACTCTGGAAATCAGTTTTGTGGTTCCGCAGAAAATTGGACACTGTACTACCAGAGGAACCTTCTGGAAATATACCCAGAGGATTTTCCAGCATGTAATAAGGACACATGTGCCACCATGCTCATAACAGCCTTATTTATAATAGCCAGAAGCTGGAAAGAACCCAAATGTCCTTCAACAGAGGAATGGATACAGAAAATGTGGTACATTTATACAATGGAATACTAATTGGTTATTAAAAACAATGAATTCATGAAACTTTCAAGCAAATGGATAGAACTAGAAAATAGCATCCTGAGTGAGATAACCCAATCACAAAAGAACACACATCGCATGCACTCACTGATAAGTGGATATTAGCCCAGAAGTTTGGAATACCCAAGATACAATTCACAGACCAAATGAAGCTCAAGAAAAAGGACAAGAAATGTATGGATACTCTGGTCTTTTTTAGAAGAAGTAACAAAATACCCACAGAGGAGTTACAGAGACAAAGTGTGGAACAGAGACTAAGGGAAAGACCATCCAGAGATCCATCCCCTCCTAGGGATCCATCCCATATACAGTTATAAAACCCAGACACTATTGTGGATGCTAACAAGTGCTTGCTGACAGGAGCCTGGGTTTGTTTTGTTCATATAACAGACAGCAGTTATTTATCTTCTAGTGACATCAGGAGAAATAATATTTCTTCCCATAATCCCATTTTCTTGGAATTTATTACTCTGCATTGTGATTATTGCCTGAGCCACTGTAAAGACCTTGTGTGTTGTGCCAGGAAATGTCCGTGAACCCTAAAAGACCAAGAAGCAGGCTCTGATGTAATCACATTAGTGTCTCTGTTACTAATTTGAGTTGGTGCTTACTCATCATTGACTCACAAGAGGGCTTGGTGAAGTAGCCCTGAATTCTCACAGTACAAGGTTTAACTGAATGTCTATTGTGAGCCAAGAGGAAAGTGCTCTGAATCAAGACTGTATAGATCACAGAGGTTGTAAAAGTACATCTGAAACAGCCACACTAATATTTGATTATCTATTGCTGGGAACTATCTAGGGAATAGCTCTGACTAAAGACAAATTGATGTGTCCTTCCTGGTTCTTGGGTACAGCTTGGATTCAGCTACAGGTCAAGCTCTCTCTCTCTCTCTCTCTCTCTCTCTCTCTCTCTCTCTCTCTCTCTCTCTCTCTCGCTGTGTGTGTGTGTGTGTGTGTCTGTCTGTCTGTCTGTCTCTCTGTCTCTGTCTGTCTCTCCCTCTCTCTTTTATTTTTATTTTTCTTAGATGGAGTAAGTTTAGCCTCTCCATGTAGCTTTGAATAGATGCATATTGTTGTTGCTGCTGCTGTTTGGAAAGCTGCATTTTTTGGTTGGGGAGTTGCACTGGGTTTACTCAAAATATGTAAAGTTCAGAAAGTTCCCCAAACTATAAGTTCTACTTGACACATAATTTGTATATTTCAAACTCAAGAAAAAAATTCTAAAAGAGACTTTCTATAAACTTGAAAATTCAAATGACCACAGGTGTAGATACCTGGGCCCCAAGATCAGGTGCTCATCAAGATTCAGGAATGTGTTTTTCTCTTAGAAAATGCCTGACATTTTGTAGTCTGCCTAAGGGCTCTATAGTGCTTTGCATATAAATCATCACATTATTCACTTTCTGGGTGAGGCAGAAAGGACTGATCAACCCCATTTAGCAAATACCTCCTACAAAGCTGTGTGTTGTGTGGAACTTGCCAGGAACCAGACTGTTTAAATGCACAGCTGGGAAGGAATATTTTAACAATATTCACAACAACGCTGTGGGAACTTTGTTTCTTCATCATTTAAGAAGCAAAAATCGTGTTAAAAAGTTAGAGCCAGAGCTTTTGGTCTACATATAAATCTGACAATACAAATGTAGAATTTTCTTAATGGATATTTACATTATCTATAATTGATATAAAACATTTTGGGATATGAAAACATCCAACATAAATGAAAGGTTTCCACTTATTCATGTCCTTTATATATATATATATTTTGCCCAATATAAAACCATTTCTACTTAAACTTAAAGGACCATCACAGACTCTATAAATTAAATATCAGTTAAGTAAACAGTTTTACTCTTGTTATTTTAGATATATGATTGTTTACCCTACAATGTATATCTGTGCAACACGTGTATACAGTTTCTACATACCTTAAAAGGCTCTTAGAGCCACTGAGACTGGAGTTGTAGAATACAGTAAGCAACCATGTGAGTTCTGGAAATCAAACCTAGATCTCCTGGAAGATGAACTAGTGCTCTTAAGTGCTGATCTGTCTCTCCATCCCTAATTAAATAAATACTTTTCAAATGGTTACTTGGGTTAATTTGTTATTATGAATGCAGAAAAGTGAATATTTTTTCTACCCTCTGTGTAGTCATAGTTCAGTTCAGGAATTAGACTTCCACTAACAGCTGCTTTTTAAATTGATAAATTGATAACCCACAGATGCTTTCTTCTGTGCCTGAGGCCAATAGCTGGTAGCAATTTGAAGAATGCAACTGAGCAAGTAGTCATGAGGAGGTTTTGCATGTCCCAGTGGTCTCTAAGAGATCTTTGCATAAATAGCAGCATAAGTAACAACAAGCCAGCAACCTCACACCAAGATTCATTCTCTCATTTACATTTAGTTGTTTTATGACAATTAATTTTTTAAGTTAATGAAAAGACAACAAAGGAGGGGCTGTTTTTATTTAAAGAAATAAAATGTTTTACTTTTCTTAAGGTTTAAAGGAATCATGTGTATACTTCTACAGATAAATAGACTAAAGTGATTTCATTATTCCATAATATAAATCACTCTATAATGCTAATGAATTTCTATTTCAATTGAAAAGATGGTAACATTTATTAAATGCATCATTTTATGAACTACCAGATTAAAATAAATAGAAAATCCTCAATTTAGCACTGGTCAGAGATAACAATCAACAGTGATATGCTTTAGTCACCATATAAAAATCCACATTGATTTAATATTTCTAGAATGTTCTAGAGAGAAATTATTTTTACTTCAAGTATATTAATCTTTCAGAAGATTATGAAATAACATATATTGATATAAAGGTTAAACTCTGAAGGCATTCTTGACAACATTCAGATAATAATATAAAAATAGCACATAGTTATTGATCTTAGTGATCAATCAATCATATTGCCTCTATACCCAAGTGGTTTATATGTGATAATATTTAACAACTCCATTCTGCATAATCTAAACAAAATCATTTATCTACAAGATAGGAACCTCTTTAGTAAAAAGGAAGTAATTCTTTCATTAATTATAGATGGAAGCTTTTATTTTAGATAAAAATTTAGGGTTGTAGGTATAACTTTGTTGTCACAAAAATGGCAAAATCAAGTTTACCTCTTAAAAAAGACTTGTTACGTTTTTACTAATTTATTTATTTTTTGCATGGGTGAGTGTGTATGTGTATATATATATATATATATATATATATATATATATATATGTATATACCATGTGGACTCTGAAGTTTGAATTCAGCTCATCAGGCTCCGGAAGCAAGCATCTTTACCTCCTCAGGTATCTCAGCTGTCTTCCCCTTTTGCTTTTAAGATCAAATAACATGTAGCAGTAGATGTGCCAGTAAAAACAATATTACTGTTTTTAGGAAAATTTCATTGTAAATCAGGATAGAAATAAATAGCTATATCAGTCCAATTAAGTTCCCATATAATTCAAAGAATAAAATTAAACACTTAATGTCTACCATAAGGATAATAGTATTTATTTATGTCAATTTAGCAAAAAAAAAAAAAAAGCTGAACTATTTCTGATAAAATAAGTCAACAGGAATTCATAACGCTAAACCTTCCCAAATAGGAGAATTGGGTCTATGCATGTTGAAATTAAATGTGAAATAGCTTACCTCTTGGTTTACATGTGATATTTATTTACACTCAAGTTAGTAAATTTAGATTTAGATAGGGTGGTAGAAACAAGAATCCATATGGCTCTTTCTAAACCTAGACCTCATAGACAAGACTGTGATTCTACTCTCTGGACTTCATCAAGTTATCACATCTTTCACACACACACACACACACAAACACACACACGTACACACACATACATTTATCAATAAATTATAGAGTCCTAGAACAAGAAGTACTGCTTTATGTGTAATTGAATATACTGATTTTATTTATTTATTTATTTATTTATTTATTTATTTATTTATGTGTAGGCATGTGTATGCTCATGTATGAATCATAAGGAGCACAGAGGTTTTGTGGTGTCCATAAAGTATATTCATCCACTGCTCCAACTTGCAGAATCAATACTAAGTTCTGATAAGGTCCCAACAATAGCTCAGGAGAACATGATTAATGAGAAACCTTTAGGACCTGATGCAAATATTCATCACATCTCACAAATGTGGAGAATGTGAAACATATGGTATAAACATGAATGCAGTGAAAGCTTCTAGTTTATACAATAGCTTTCATAATAGTATTACATTAAAGACAGTTTTAATTATTATTTTATAAGCTTTTTGGGAGAGAAGAAATTATTTGTTTATTTGCCAGTAGTGGGACTGAACTCAGTGTACTTTGAATGCATTATAAATGTTCTCTTATTGAGCTATATTCTCTGCATTTTATTTTTACTATGTGCAGCTTTTGCATGATGATAGGACAGTGGTTACTGGATATGGCTTTTTAGCTTAATAGTTTGATAAATTCTAGGTCAATATACTTGTCTCACACCTTCAAGCTTAAATAAATTTTAACAAATTTGGAGAACTAATAAGATTACATATTTCAGTCTGCAAGGGATAAGAAAGTGTAAATTTAGACATGAAAATAAAGGTTCAGGAGTAATATTGGACTGTGCATTCTTTATCAGGCAGTAGATATAACATTGTAGTTTCCTGATAGATTTTCAGGTAAGGACTAGCATATACCTGGACTGATGATAGCCTGTAAACCACTTTGGTGACTTTTCCCTTGAGAAGAATGCTTCAAATCATCTTTCTGTGTTACATTTAAGTGAATACATTTATATCTTATGTTTATATTTATTTTATTTTATTTTTTACTGATATATTTTTTATTTACATTTCAAATTATTTCCCCTTTTCTGGGTCCCCACTCCCCGCAAGTTCCATAAGCTCTCTTCCCCCCCCCCCGATCCTCCATCGACCCCTTCTCGCTTCCCTGTTCTGGCATTCCCCTATACTCTTGCACTGAGTCTTTCCAGAACCAGGGCCTCTCCTCCATTCTTTTTGGACATCATTTAATATGTGGATTATGTCTTGGGTATTCCAAGTTTCTAGGCTAATATCCACTTATCAGTGAGTGCATACCATGATTGATCTTTTGAGACTGGGTTACCTCACTTAGTATGATGTTCTCCAGCTCCATCCATTTGTCTAAGAATTTCATGAATTCATTGTTTCTAATGGCTGAATTGTACTCCATTGTGTAAATATACCACATTTTTTGTATCCATTGCTCCGTTGAAGGATACCTAGGTTCTTTCCAGCTTCTGGCTACTACAAATAGGGCTGCTATGAACATAGTGGAGCATGTGTCCTTATTGCATGCTGAAGAATCCTCTGAATATATGCCCAGGAGTGGTATAACAGGGTCCTCAGGAAGTGTCATGCCCAGTTTTCTGAGGAACTGCCAGACTGATTTCCAAAGTGGTTGCACCATCTTGCAATCCCACCAGCGGTAGAGGAGTGTTCCTCTTTCTCCACATCCTCGCCAACACCTGCTGTCTCCTGAGTTTTTGACCTTAGCCATTCTGACTGGTGTGAGGTGAAATCTCAGGGTTGTTTTGATTTGCATTTCCCTAATGATTAATGATGTTGAACATTTCTTAAGGTGTTTCTCAGCCATTTGAAGTTCTTCAGGTGAATATTCTTTGTTTAGCTCCGTACCCCACTTTTTAATGGAATTATTTGGTTCTCTGGGTTCTACCTTCTTGAGTTCTTTGTATATATTAGAAATTATCCCTCTGTCAGATTTAGGGTTGGTGAAGATCCTTTCCCAATCTGTTGGTTGACATTTTGTTCTTTTGCCAGTGTCCTTTGCCTTACAGAAACTTTGTAGTTTTATGAGGTCCCATTTGTCAATTCTTGATCTTAGAGAGTAAGCTATTGGTGTTCTATTCAGGAACTTTTCCCCTGTGCCCATGTCCTCAAGGGTCTTCCCCAGTTTCTTTTCTACTAGTTTCAGAGTGTTAGGTTTTATGTGGAGGTCCTTGATCCATTTGGAGTTGAGCTTAGGACAAGGAGATAAGAATGGATCAATGCGCATTCTTCTGCATGCTGACCTCCAATTGAACCAGCACCATTTGTTGAAAAGACTATCTTTCTTCCACTGGATGCTTTCAGCTCCTTTGTCGAAGATCAAGTGACCATAGGTGTGTTGGTTCATTTCTGGGTCTTCAATCCTATTTCGTTGATCCACTTTCCTGATATTGTACCAATACCATGCAGTTTTTTTCACTATTGCTCTGTAGTAAAGTTTAAAGTATGGGATACTGAATCCCCCTGAAGTTCTTTTACTGTTGAGAATAGTTTTAGCTATCCGGGGTTTTTTGGTATTACAGATGAATTTGAGAATTGCTCTAAGAAGAACTAGGTTGGGATTTTTATGGGGATAGCATTGAATCTGTAGATTGCCTTTGGCAAGATGGCCATTTTAACTATATTAATCCTGCCAATCCACCAGCATGGAAGATTTTTCCATTTTCTGAGGTCTTCTTCGATTTCCTTCTTCAGAGATCTGAAGTTCTTGCCATATAGGTTTTTCACTTGTTTGGTTAGAGTCACCCCAAGATACTTTATGCTGTTTGTAGCTACTGTGAATGGAGTCATTTCCCTAATTTCTTTCTCAGCCTGCTTATCCTTGGAATATATAAAGGCTACTGATTTGCTTGTGTTGATTTTGTAGCCAGCCACTTTGCTGAAGTTGTTTATCAGCTGTAGGAGTTCTCTAGTAGAGTTTTTAGGGTCAATTAAGTATACTATCATATCATCTGCAAATAGTGATAGTTTGACTTCTTCCTTTCCAATTTGTATCCCTTTGACTTCCTTATGTTGTCTAATTGCTCTAGCTAGGACTTCAAGAACTATATTGAAAAGATATGGAGAGAGGGGGCAGCCTTGTCTAGTCCCTGATTTTAGTGGGATTGCTTAAAGTTTCTCTCCATTTAGTTTGATGTTGGCTACCGGTTTGCTGTATATTGCTTTTACTATGTTGAGACATGGGCCTTGAATTCCTGTCCTTTCCAAGACTTTTAGCATGAAAGGATGCTGAATTTTGTCAAATGCTTTTTCAGCATCTAATAAAATGATCAGGTGTTTTTTTTTTTTTTTGTTTTGTTTTTTTTACTTTGAGTTTATTTATGTAGTGGATAGCATTGATGGATTTCCTTATATTGAGCCATCCCTGCATCCCTGGGATAAAGCCTACTTGATCATGGTGGATGATCATTTTGATGTGTTCTTGGATTGGGTGGGCAAGAATTTTATTTAGTATTTTTGCATCAATATTCATAAGGGAAATTGGCCTGAAATTCTCTTTCTTAGTTGGATCTTTGTGTGGTTTTGTTATCAGTGTAATAGTGGTTTCAAAGAAGGAGTTGGGTAGTGTTCCTTCTGTTTCTATTTGGTGGAAAAGTTTGAAGAGTATTGGTGTTAAGTCTTCTTTGAATGTCTGATAGAATTCTGCACTGAAACCATCTGGTCCTGTGCTTTTTTTGGTCGGAAGCCTATCTATGACCCCTTCTATTTCTTTAGGGGTTATGGGTCTGTTTAGATGGTCTATTTGATCCTGCTTTAATTTTGGTAATTGGTGTCTGTCTAAGAAAATGTCCATGTCTTCCAGATTCCCCAGTTGTGTTGAGTACAAGTTTTTGTAGTAGGATCTGATGATTTTTTGAATTTCCTCGGTTTCTGTTGTAATATCTCCGTTTTCATTTCTAATTTTGTTAATTTCGATACTTTCTCTGTGCCCTTTGGTTACTCTGGCTAAGGGTTTATCTATCTTGTTGATTTTTTCAAAGAACCAGCTCCTAGTTTTGTTGATTCTTTGTATGGTTCTCTTGGTTGTTACTTGATTGATTTCAGCCCTGAGTTTGTTGATTTCCTGTCTTCTTCTCCTCCTGGGTGAATTAGCTTCTTTTTGTTTCAGGGCTTTCTGTTGTTCTGTTAATGTTCTAGTGTATGCTCTCTTGAATTTCTTTTTGAAGGCACTCAAAGCTAAGAGTTTTCCTCTTAGTACTGCCTTCATTGTGTCCCATAGATTTGAGTATGCTGTGCCTTCATTTTCATTAAATTCTAAGAAATCTTTGATTTCTTTCTTTATTTCTTCCTTGACCAAGGTATCATTGAGTAGAGTATTGTTCAGTTTCCATGTGTATGTGGACTTTCCATGTGTTGTTTTTATTGTTATTAAAAACCACTTTTACTCCGTAGTGATCTGATAGGAGGCATGGGATTCTTTCAATCTTCTTATATTTGTTGAGGTCTGTCTTGTGACCAACTATATGATCTATTTTGGAGAAGGTACCATGAGGTGCTGAGAAAAAGGTATATTCTTTTGTTTTTGGATGAAAAGTTCTATATATATCTGTTAACTCCAATTGGTCCAAAGCTCCAATTAGGTTCACTGTCTCCCTGTTTAGTTTCTGTTTTCCTGATCAGTCCATTGGTGAGAGTGGAGTGTTGAAGTCACCCACAATTATTGTGTTAGGTGCAATGTGTGCTTTGAGCTTTAGTAAAATTTCTTTTATGAATAAGGGCGCCCTTGTATTTGGGGCATTGATGTTCAGGATTGAGAGTTCTTCTTGTTGGATTTTTCCTTTGACCAGCAAGAAGTGACCTTCCATGTCTCTTTTGATGACATTAGGTTGAAAGTCAATTTTATTTGATATTAGAATGGCAGCTCTGGCTTGTTTATTGAGACCATTTGCTTGTAGAATTGTTGTCCAGCCTTTTACTCTAAGGTAGTTTTTGTCTTTGACACTGAGATGTGTTTCCTGTATGCAGCAAAAAGTAGGGTCCTGTTTAAGTAACCAGTCTGTTAGTCTATGTCTTTTTATTGGGGAATTGAGTCCATTGATGTTAAGAGATATTAAGGAGTAGTGGTTATTACTTCCTATCATTTTTGATTTTAATTTTATATGTGTGTGCTTATCTTCTTTGGGTTTGATGAAAGAAGCTTAATATCCTGCTTTTTCCAGGGTATAGTTTCCCTCGTTGTAATGGTGTTTTCCCCCTATTATCCTTTGTAGGGCTGGGTTTGTGGAAAGATATTGTGTAAATTTGGCTTTGTCAAGGAATATCTTGGTTTCTCCATCTATAGTAATTGAGAGCTTCACTGAGTATAATAGTCTCAGCTGGCATTTGTGTTCTCTTAGAGTCTGTATGAGCTCTGCCCAGGATCTTCTAGTTTTCATGGTCTCTGGTGAGAAATCTGGTGTAATATTTGATAGGTCTTCCTTTATATGTTACTTGGCCTTTTTCTCTTACTGCCCTAAGTATTCTTTCTTTTTTTAGTACATTTGGGGTTTTGATTATTATGCGATGGAAGGTATTTCTGTTCTGGTCCAGTCTGTTTGCAGTTCTGTATGCTTCTTGTATATTCATGGGCATCTCTCTCTTTAGGTTAGGGAAGTTTTCTTTCATAATTTTGTTGAAGATATTTGCTGGCCCTTTAAGCTGTAAATCTTCGCTCTCATCAATGCCTATAATCCTTAGATTTGGCTTTCTCATTGTGTCCTGGATTTCCTGGATGTTTTGGGTTACAAGCATTTTGCATTTTCTTTAACTCTTGAGTCCATGTTTTCTATGGTATCTTCGGCATCTGAGATTCTTTCTTCTATCTCTTCTATTCTGTTGTTGATATTTGAGTCTATGATCCTTGATTTCTTCCCAAGGTCTTCTATCTCCAAAGTTGTCTCCCTTTGTGTTTTCTAAGTTGTTTCTACTTAGATCCTGGAAGTGTTTGCTCAGTTCCATCTTTTGCTTGTTTATGTTTTCCTCCAATTTTTTAAGAGATTTTTGTATTTCCTCTTTCATGACTTCTGCCTGTTGATCAAAGTTCTCCTGTATTTCTTTAAGTGATTTTTGCATTTCCTCCTTATTAGCTTTTGTATTCTCCTGAATTTCTTTCAATGAGTTTTGTGGTTCCTTTGTAAGGGCTTCTAATTTTTGATCCATTTTCTCCTGAATTTCTTTAAGTATGTCCTTCATGTGTTCCTGTACCAGCATCATGACCAGTTATTTTAAATCCAAATCTTTTTTTTTTTCTGGTGTGTTGGGGTATCCAAGACTTGCTGTTGTTGGAGAATTGGGTTCAGATGCTGCCATAATGCCTTGGTTTCTGTTAGTAACGTTCCTACGTTTGCCTTTAGCCATCTATTTCTCCCAGGTGTTATTGTCACTGGCTAGTGCTTCAACCTACTGTGGATCTTTAAGATTATTTCTGCAACACTGGATGACTGGGTTTCCTCTGGCACAGATTACTGATATGCTGCCTTTCTCTTTTGTGCCTTTAGAACCCTGCTAAGTCTTGCCTCAAGCAATGTTATACTTAGGTTGTTAAGATCAACCAGGTGTTCTCTGCTCTACTATGGAGCAAAGATGGTGTGGTAGGCGTCACTCTCTGTTGATTCTCACATAGGACACAGGTCCCGCGGCGAACTGGCTTGCAGATGAACTGTCTTTGTGCCCAGTTCCTGAGTGCAGGCAGACCCCTGGAGATTTGCACACCCAAAGATCTAAAGCTCAGGGTGATCCAGTACCTAGTGACCCTTTTCTGTTTTGGCAGGCAGCGAATATGGCCACAGGGAATCTCTTCCTCTGCTGCTCTATGGGCAGGTCCCAGCCCAGCGGGCTGGCAGACAAACCTCCTATGTGCTCAGTTCTTTGACACAGACAGACCCCTGGCGGTTTGCACCACCAGAGATCTAAACCTCATGGTGATACAGTACCTAGTGACCCTTTTCTGTCCTGGCAGGCAGCAAATATGGCCGCGAGACTTCTCTCCTTCTGCAGTTCTCTTGCCAGGACACAGGCCCCACTCCCGGTGGGCTGGCAGACAAACCGCCTATCTTATATTTATATTCTATAAATTTATATAATTTTTCTGGATGGAGGTCAATGAATTTGGTTGACATTTGTCCAGTTCATTAGCTGACATTAAGAAGCTGATATACCATTTCTCTGTCAGAATTTCCTGATCATACATTGCTTTCCATTTGCCTTCATACACTCAGGATAAAAGCAACTGAAGGAGCTCAGTTGCCAGAGCTATGAATATTTGATAATGAAAATTATCACCCCCCTTTCCCCCTCCATTAAGTTAAATAAATGCACTATCAGAATCCTTGTGTCTTATAACTCTAAATTTGGACTGTAATGCAAATCATCTCAGATAAGTCCAAAGATGGCTGTAATATGGACTAAAGGTTTGATGAAATAACTTTTTTTTTTAATAGAACAAACAGTACCTTAAGAACTGTGAATCACTATTCTTAAAAGCAGACACACAAGAAATGTTTTCTTCAATTTACTAGGAGTATGTGACATTGTGTGTTCAAACAATTTCTAAGGGTAGTGATGCGAAGAACAGAGCCTCAGAAACTATCAATCTAAAAACCATTTTTTCTAAGTGGTATGAAAAGATTTCCTCGTTTAAGAGTTATGGAATGTCAAATCAAGCCATAGGAAGTCATCAGTTTTATTCATTGAAAACTTAAATAAATTTTGAGACTTTTGTGACAGCTACAATGAAAAGTACAAGCAAATGTAGAGTTGAAAACATATTTGAGATATCAAAAAATTTTTGTAGTTGGAATTTTAGAAAGATTATTCTAAATTCACTCTTCACATGTTTGGCCTGTTTAACCTGAGAGATTAGGTAGTAAATAGTTTTACAACACTCTTGCTTAATTTGGGAATGCACATTCTGTTCCTGGGGTTAAGGGGGGGCATACAGCACTTCTCAGTCTTGCTATTTACAGATTCAAGAACAGTATCCCTGTTTTTATACAAGGCAATCATTTCCATTTTTTTATTCAGATAATTTTCACATATTTCAATTAACTAAATTTAATCATAAACTGTCCTATAAGGAAAGTTTATTTAGGGAATTAAACCCTTAAAAAGCAAGAACTTAAAAATGGCAGAAACATGGAATGAAGTCAATTTGAATTTCCCTGCTACTTTGTCAACTAAAATAGAAAAAAAAATCACAATTTGGTGGTTGACTATTTGTGCATTCTATCAGAACAGAGGACTCTATTTTGTCCATGCTCGCAATGTATACTGCTTTAAAATTGTTGTTAACAATTTGACATACATTGTTTTGTTTTGAATTATGGTTTTTTTAGTTTGTAATAAAGCATTATAATAAATCAATAAAACTTTAACATGATGATATAGTTTAATTTATTGCATCAAGTTTTCGAGTATTTTAGAAGGAAAAATATTAGGAATAAATAAATCAAATATTGATTCAGAGGTTTAAACACATTCTAAGAAAGACAGGTATGTTAGTGATTTATGTAACATGACATGGCAAGTATGAGATATCTAATAATAGATATGTGATCATTAAATGCTTGAGATTATTAATCTTTATTTCTATTACCTTTATTTATTTATTTATTTATTTATTTATTTATTTATTTATTTATTATGGTCCAGTCATTACTCCCTTCCTGGTCCACTGAAGACCCAGCTATACCACTCTTGAACGTATAGCCAAAAGATGCCCCATTACTACAGGGACATGGGCCTGACTGTGTTTATAGCAGCCTTATCTGTGATAGCTGTAAATAATGCAGATATCCCACAACAGAAAAATAGATACAGAAAATGTGATTGATTTACACAATGGAATACAATTCAGCTATTAAGAAAGTGGGCATCCTGAGTGAATACAGAGGCAAAAGGGCATGCATGTACATACTCATTTGTAAGTAGATACTAGCCAAAAAACTGCAGAATACTCAGGATACAATCTACAGAACTCAAAAGGTTAACAAGCAGGAGAGCCCACGTGAAGATGCCTCAAGCCCACTTGGGAGGGAAAAGAAAGCAATCACATGGGAGGGGCAGGTGAGGGAACGACTTGTGTGGGAAAAGAGTCAGGGAGGAAAAAGGGGAAAGATGATCAGGTATTGACAGAGGGAATCAGGAATGAAGTGCTGAGGCCCACCAGAAAGAATGGAAACAGGTAGGAAGTAGTGGGATCCTGGAGAATGTACCAGAGATCTGGGAGGTGAGAGGCTGTCAGGAATCAAAGGGAGGGACCTTAGATGAAATGCTCAGTAGTGGTGAGAGAGAACTGGTAGAATCCATCTCCAGTAGAAAGACAAGTACATCAATAGAGGGATGGAGTTGTTTTCCTACAACAACTACCAACCAGCCAAAAACAGCAAAACAACCAGAAATCAAGTGACTAGTTATGATTTTGTGTGTTACTTTTGAATATGTCTATTGTAGAAAATAATATTGGCTTTTTCCCTTTTTTATCGGATATTTTTCTTTTTTTTCTTTTTTTTAACTTTTCTTTTCTTTTTCTTTAATATTTTTATTTTCTATATTCTTTGTTTACATTCCAAATGATTTCCCCTTTCCCGGATCCCCCCTCCCCATATGTCCCATAAGGTTTGATGTGGAAAATATCATCCTAAGTGAGGTAACCCAATCACAAAAGAATACATATGGAATGCAATCTCTGATAAGTGGATATTAATTAGCCCAGAAGCCCTGAATACCCAAGGCACAAATTTCATGACAAATGACTCCCACGAAGAAGTATGGCGAGGGTCCTGATCCTGGAAAGGATTGATCTAGCATTGGAAGGGATATAAGGACAGAGAAAAAGGAGGGAGGTGATTGGAGAAGGGATGGAGAGAAGGATATTTTTCTTTATTTGCATTTCAAATGTTTTCCCCTTTCCCGGTCACCCCTTCAGAACCCCCTATCCTATCCCCCCCATTACTCCTGCCTCTCTGGGGGGTTTCCCCACATACCCACCAACTCCTGTCTTCCTGCCCCAGCATTCTCTTATACTAGAACATCAAATGCTGTTGCCCAACCTAAATAATTTTTTCAAGCCTGATAGCTCAAGTCACAAATACTTTTAAAATGAAGAATATAATATTATTTCTATGCAAGTTGAACCAAAAAGAGAGATGAAATAGTGATCTTAACCTTAATTAAATTAAGGCTATTATGAGACAAATAAGGATATCATGTTTTAATAAAAGCCCATGCAATTTTATACAAGAACAAATTTGGTTGACTCATATTTTGAAACTATCAGTATCCTCATCAATTCTTAAAGTTGTTTGCCAGACCTATTTATTTGGATTTTAATAGTTTTTGAATGTCTTTGTAATGCTAAAGCCAATTTTCTTACTCTGCAGCTGTTGGTATTAGACCACCCCAGACTACCAACAAGTTCAAACATTTAATATATTAAATACTACATTTTTTGAAAT
The DNA here is from genome assembly GCF_947179515.1 of Apodemus sylvaticus. NCBI lineage: Eukaryota > Metazoa > Chordata > Mammalia > Rodentia > Muridae > Apodemus > Apodemus sylvaticus. Next base: position 104,483,843 of record NC_067473.1, on the reverse strand, counting down.
TCTTATTTTGTCACTGATTTAACCTCACATTGGAGTGTCAAATATTTTTTACACATAAAAACAAGTGTGTGTACTGGAAGGAGGTTGAACATTTCAGCCATCTTGGCATTTATCAATTTTCCATACGTCCTGATTTCTAAAGCTTGAGATACTCTCTGGACTTATTTCTTTGATTTTCTTTCATTTTCTGTCATATTTTTCACTGTTTTTCAATCTCAGGAATGAGAAAAATTTTTCTGTCACTGCTTGAGTACTACCCCTCCACCACCATGTTACTCCAGAAAGGAAAAGCTGAGGCAAGTATTACCTGAAGCTTTCTCATCGGCAAATAGAAAGCATTGCCCTCTATACATGTTTCCTCTTTCTTGTTCTCTACTACACTATTCCAAGAGAGTATATTATCCACAGTACCAATAAAGCCTATAAGAGATAACAGAAATTAATGCAAGTATAATTGGCTTTCTCTGTGTGTCTGTCTCCCAGGTTCTTTTATGAACATTGCTACAGTTTTTAATTAATCTTTACTGATTATTTCCTTTTAGATTTTAAAATAATTTTTCAATTAAATTTTAAAATTTCAGGCTTAGTAATAATGCTCACCTACTCAACTATACCTATCCATTCTCTACTTTTTTCTACAATTTTCTCTCATTTCTGACTATCAATATTGTTTTGCATCCTCTGGAGATAATCAAAATCATCTGTGTGACCATGGGTTTGGAGCAATCTGTTGGGGCATGGTGGTCTCAGCAGTAGGCAGACAACTCATTGCAGGTAACCACAGTTGTGAGATAATGATACACAAAATAGCTGTCTTAAGTCTGGAGAAAGGCATTTTGCAGTCATTTCCATTTCTGTAAATAATTCCAATGTGAACTTTCATTCTAGTTCTTAACTGAATAGAGTTTGAATAGAATTTGAGCTATAATAATTATTTTAAGGAGATCATTAAAATTCTAATATTGAGGCATAGCATGATTTTAAGAATTTTTTGAATGTTTAAGCATTTCTCTGATGATATTTTGTCTGCTAACATCCATACAAGTATATCTTTATTAAGGCAGAAATGTCTCCAAAACCCTTGTTATTTATCTAGGGTATTTTCAAAGTCAGTGCTTTCTTTTCCCTGGGACAAGTGCTATTGTAATTATCTTACCATGGAAATGCTATAGTTAATCTTCTAGATTTGACTTTGGGAGGCTAGAGTGATGGCTCAGAAGACAATAGTAGGCTCTGTTCTTCTAGGGGATTGACATTAATTATTTTCTCCAGAAAGATTTTTTTTTGAAAATTTGTATTAGGTATTTTCTTCTCTTATATTTCAAATGTTATTCTCTTCCTTTGACACTCATGTTTAGTGGCTAGTAGCTTATTCAACAATAGTTCTGGGAAATCAGATGTGCTTTTATGGACTTTCTGAGCACTGTACTAATGTGTACATATCCGACCCAATTGTGTACACACACACACACACACACCTACATACCCATAATTTTAAATTATATTTACAATTGTAACAAAGCATGTTAATTTTACCTTGGAACATACAAGAGACTGTCATATATTTTTCTTTTTGACATTGCATAGATGCTGTCTTAATTTCAATTAAAATAATACTATGAATTGGCTAGTTCATAAACAATAGAAATGTTTCTTCTCACATCTTTGAAATCTGGGAAGTTCAAGATGAAGACATCCTATTTGATTGTACGTCTCTTCCTCACAGAGAAGTCTCTTCTCATCAACACTAACCTCAAAAGCAGTTCCTGAGGGAATGCCTGGGTCTTCTTTACTAAGAAATCTCATCTCATAAATGGTGAAATTCATTCTCAAGATCTAATTGGGAAGATCTAATTCTTATTAAAAGGTCATAAAGGGAACTAGTCCCTAGTGCAAACCTAGTCTAGAGAGCATACTCAAAACAGAAAGCACTTGCTCTAGCCCAACTGAATGGAACAATGAAACAAGGGAATGCTGTTGAAACACCTCAAGCCAAAACTCAACCCAATGCAGAAGTACGCTATTTACATGGCAGGAATTTCCTGACAAGACTTACATGCATATTACTGAAAAACAGAAGACTGAGAAAGGAAGATTGAGTCAAAGAAAGGATAAAAGCACAATTTTAAAAGATAAACTGGTGCAGAAGAAGTTTATTTGGGTTACAAGTGAAATGAAACTATAAAGGATAATGAAGAGAAGCTCAGAAGTCAAGATATGGAACAGCTCCTTCATAGCACCCAAGTGTAATTCCCAGTGTGCCCATTGTAACTGGTCAGGAGTAATCACTGATCAGTTGAGATGGTCCTTATGTATATGGTGGGAGTTACGTAGTTACATAAGAGAAAATCACAAGCAAATTGGCATAGCCTGATATAACAGAGCTTTAAGATAGGAGACAAAATACAAAATATATGGGCCACACATTAAGAATTTAGAGCTTGATTTTATGTTTAATTAACTGTAAATGTTTTAGAGTCTTTACTGTAGTAGTATGCAAATCTTGAGGGGTTTGGACTTTGCCATCAGTAGTTTCAGAATCCTGCTGAAGATGTGATATTATCAAGATAAACATAAGTTCAAGAACAGAGTTGATGTCCATCTACCATATGATAGCTCCTTCATTAGAGACAACCATATATCAGCATAGATGCTCAGAAGCCATCTATCTGTTTTTCTATTCTACTCAGTTTATAAGTAAGTGACATACATAGCAGAAATCCAGTCCAATTCAGGATACGAAGTCCTTGAGAAATTCCCTAATGGCATGGAAATCAACCATGGCTCTATAAACCTAAAGGGAAAGAGTGTCTCAACTAGACCATCAGGATGAAATTATAATATCAACTGTATTAAATATTATTCTCTAGCGAATTTTCAAATTTTCTGTATAATGTACAGATGGATTGCAAGAATAGTGACCAAACACACATTCTACATTCCCATAGCCATAAGACTAGTGTGTCACTGGTTCCAGCTATAAACACCTTTGGAGAAATAGGTTAATAAGAAATAGAACCTACATGTTATCCAATGAATTGTGTGCACACATAGATTAACAACATAATTAACTCAGCCAGTTCCCATCCCAAAATGCAAATTTTCACTTGAACTATTCAGTAAAGCTAGGATTCATCTAGAATGGGATGAAGATGTTCTCATATCAGGCTTTGGTGAAAAATTTTATTCAAGCACAAAGGCCAACATGAAAAGGTGATATTACCATTCAAACATAATTATAAAGTTACAAGGAATGCTTTGCATGCAAAGCAGACAATTACTATTCCTTTAACTTTACCAATGGGGAAAAATTTGAAATACATACAAACAAGATATAATTAATTTTCATAAACACAGAATATCTAGAATTTCATGAAATTGTATTTCAAGCACCTTTTCTGAAGTTAATGAAAGAGGTAAATTGCTTAGCATTGCTAAAATTTATTGCTCATTGTGTCAAAAAAAATAAAATATATAAAACTTAACAGTAGCAGCAGGCTGGAAGTTGAGATGAAGACATGTGACTGGCAAAAGATGTGTGCTGCATGGGCTGTTGCCTAGGCAGCCTTTGAAATTTATAATCCCCTTCTTTTCCAGCATCCTTCTTCCACACCTGCCTTCTCTATTGCATTATAGGTTGCAATTTTCCTTCTTTACACGGGCTTATTCAGAACGAGTTTAGCTCTCTGCATCCCACTTCATGCCTTCTTCTTCCATTGTTCTTCCATTTCATTTATGCCACAAGCTTCTTCTATACTGCATCTCTCCTTTAAAAAATCAAAATATGCCTGTCTTTTGTGGCCTCGGTTCTTATGTCTGTTGATCTGTCTGTCTGTCTGTCTATAAACATCTCTCTCTCTCTCTCTCTCTCTCTCTCTCTCTCTATATATATATATATATATATATATATATGCTTCTTTGTTTCTCTATCAACTTTCTCTCTTGCTATCATGTTTCCATTTTTCTCAAATATCAAATAGATGAGTTAAAAATTAGAAAATAAAAACCTATTGTCTTGGTAACAGTAGTAGATTACTCTCCATAAATTGACAGCAATGCTTCATTGCAAAGGCAACACCCATGCAACTCATTGAACATGGAGGAGAGCTAGTGCCTTTATAGAACTCTCACCACTATGATCTATTGTCTGGATATGGGAAGATACTTTGAATTCCACAAAAGATAAATGTAAACACCATTCCAAACACAAAGCATTTGATCTACAATGCTGTTCTTCCTGCAAAATATTCTCAGAAAATGGGGGCATAAAGTTTGAGAGAGTAAAATAAACTATTTTGAATTAAGTTCAACTCCATGAGATGAAACCCATTCAAGACACAGCTTGGCTACTAAGAACCAGATCCTTCATAGCTTAGAGACTTAAAGTAAAACCAAATATGACTGATACCACCAGTCTAAAACACAATAAATAGTGATTATCTATCTTCTAATGATACTCTGCTTTACTAGTAGATCAGTGTCTTATTCAGCCATCACCAGTGAACTTTGTTCCTGTTGCAGAAGGGAACAAAAACAGAGACAAATACCCAAAGATCTAAATGAAATGTCTTCATCAAGTTCCTTCACTCAAAGATCAAGGAACGCTATAGAAGAAGATTGTAAGAACAAGAAGGTATAGACACACGAAGATCAAGGCCCTCTAAATCAACTGAGCCAAGGTCATATAAACTAACACAGACTGAAGCAGCATGCACAAGGCCTACATTGGTCTGTATCAGGTCCTCTGTATATATATTATAATTTTTAGTTTAGTATTTTTTATTGAATATATTCTTCACCTACACTTCAAATGTTATATCCTTTCCCAGTTTCCCCCCTCCCAGTAAACCCCCAACCCATCTTCCCACCCCCTGCCTTCAAAAATATGCCCCTCCACCCAACCCACTCCCACCTACTCCCCTCATTTTACCCACGTTGGGGCATCTATCAAGCCTTCATAGGACCAAGAACCTGTCTTCCCACTGATGCCCAACAAGTCATTCTTTTCCCACACTTTGGGGTACCCCTTGGTTGATGGCTTAGTCCCTGGGAGCCCTAGGGCATATGGTTGACCATCATCATCGTTCTTCTCATGGGGCTGCAAACCCCTTCAGCGCCTCCAGTCCTCCCTCCAATTCCTTCATTGGGAACCCCACATTCAGTCCAATGGTTGACAGCTACCATCTGCCTCTGTATCTATAAGGCTAGAGAGTTGACTCAGTGGTTAAGAGCACTGACTGCTCTTCCCAAGGTCCTGAGTTCAAACCCCAGCAACAACATGGTGACTCATAACCATCTCTAGAGAGATCAGTTTTGTATTTTGATGGGAATTCTGTTTCTCAGACATTGAGAGAGTGGGTCTTTGAATTCTGTGCTTTCCCTTGAGCTCATTTTCTCCTTAGCTTGCCTTGACCACGTTTGATGTAATAGTTTTGTTTTATACTATTATATTGCACTTTGCTATGTTTGTTTTGTTGTCATTTCGTAGAAACCGGTTACTTTCTAATGAAAGACAACAAGTGAGTGAATCTAGATAGAATGTGAGTTGGAATAAACTATAACAAGTAGAAGAAGAGGAAACTGTAATCAATCATACGTTGTATGAGAAAAGAATCTATTTTCAATAAAAGGAAGTGTAGGCTTAGATTTTTTTTTAGATTTTTTTTAAAACCTACTTTTAATAAGGCTTCTCAAACACTTTCAGCACCTCCCCCCTTATAGCCCACCATTCAAAGGTGGAGAAAAAAAGATTATAAATTGGACAAGGGGATGTGGACCTGTTTAGAAATTGTTCTTTAGGGCAATTCCAATTTCCCGGATTAGATCTTTAGGATACCCACAGTCCAGTTCAGTCTTGTCAGGGTACCATATATGAATCAGGAGTGTGGCACAATCTAGCAGAAACCACTAGGACTCCAAAAAATTGGCAAGATTCAGGACCAGTAGGGATTCCGGGAGTTCTTTGCTGTGCTTCTTTTAATGAAATGAAGATCAGCAAAGACAGGAGACCAAGTAGTATAGCAAAGCCAGCTATGCAAATGACTGTCATTGTCTACTGAGTGCAATTTATCCTCTGTCCAAACATCAGGTGTCCTCCCATGGATCTTGCCTCAAGGAAACACCACGTGAGTCTGCATCACATGACATGACCATAAGCTTCAACTTCAAGGATGATGGTGGGGAAGTATAGATGCAGGTGGATCTGCAAAGAACTCAGTGGGATAAATATAATGGAAATAGATCTATGGCATTCTCAACAAACTAATGCAAATTTAAAAGTTCATGTGAAAAGTATATTTTTAATTCTTAATTTCAAAAACTATGGTCAATCTCTCCCACATGTGTTTTTGGTCACAGGTGAAGTAAAATATTTTAGTGACTTACAACTTGCATTTTATTTATCTTCTCTCTTTAAACTATATTTAAATAATGTTTCTGGCAACTTGAGTTACCAAATTATGCACATTAGGGATAATAGCTAAGCGTTGTTTTTTCTCATAATTATTAGGGATATACTAGAATTATTTGTTTGATATATCAGGGATTACTTGAATATATCTGCAGTTTTACATAAAAATTTCTCAGCGCCGGGCGGTGGTGGCACACGCCTGTAATCCCAGCACTCTGGGAGGCAGAGGCAGGCAGATTTCTGAGTCCGAGGCCAGCCTGGTCTACCAAGTGAGTTCCAGGACACACAGGGCTATACAGAGAAACCCTGTCTCGAAAAAACCAAATCCAAAAAAACCAAAAAAATTTTTTTTTTCTCAGAGTAAGAGATATAACTCAGTGCCTTGGTACGTGCTTATTAAATAAGAGGCAATCATTAAAATAAAAGAACTAAAATATATATGTCAAGAGAGAAAGTGTAATGAGTACTTGATGGCCTGGCTGTGACACTGGGGACACATGTAGATAGAGAGAACTGAGTCTCGAATGCCACTATCTGTTGGTCATATTAGTGCCAAGGCTGCTCACACCTACTGTACTCATACCATTACACTCACACAAACCTGAACAAAAAGCAAGCACATATTAACAGAACACAAAGTGATTACAGGATATTTGGTCAGACTGTAAAGCCCAATACTGTGTTATTTACTGAAAATACCTGTTGCTAGTTATGGGTGTTCCTCTGCCGTTAGCAAACAAATATCAGTAATCCCACTGGTTGGAATACAGGCACACTCCAGGAAATATCTTCACCCAAAACAATGAAGGTCACATGTTGGAAAATGATGTCTAATTGAGTGGCAGACAAAGGACAAAGTGATGAATCAGAAAAATATTTTACAGAAGAGGTTATGCCCAATTTCACGAAAAGAGGGAGGAAAGGAAGATACTTGAGGAACTCTGCAGAGAGGGAGGGGAGGAAGTTTTCTTGGAAGAGTTTTAGAAAGACAGAGAGAGAGCAAGCTAGATGCAGGTGAAGATAGAACAAGCCAGAGAATGAAAGCAGCCTAAAGATTATAACATATTGCTAAAGTTAGTATGAGGCCAAGGAAAGCAATTCAGGAGAAGCCATGAGATGCCAGATTGAATCAGTCAGCTTGGAGAGGAGTTTTGAACCAGAATAGTTGAGTTGAGCCAGGTCGCCAGAGCTCAGAAAGAACTACAAAGGTTGAGTTAATTCAGCAGTAAGTCTCAGAGGCTGAAAACATTCTATGCCTAGTAAGATTGTGTGGAGCCTAGAAGCTTCTAGGATTAGGCCTAAGGTAGCAGACAGAGGCAGAGGCCTCCTAGACAAAAATTTCATGAGGAAATAAAAGCTACTTTGACAGAAAGTACATATTCTTATGTACATATCTTGTTAGTTTACTTTATAACTGTTAATTGAATTTCCATTTTCAGTATTTTCAAATAGGAGAGAGATATTGGAAGTAGTCTGTCATTATTGTTTTGCCAGCATAACTGACTTGAATTCTTAGAAAACATTTCAAGGGTTAAGTTACTCCTGTGCTAGAGGCTTAAGTCTAGATGAGATAAGAATAAAAGCCATATTCATGAAAATAGCTCACTCTCATATCTGAAGGCATTTTTAATTGAATATAATCTTCATTTACATTTCAAATGCTAAAACCTTTCCTGGTTTCCTTTCTTCCTGACAACCCCCAGCTGCTCCTCTCACCCCCTGCCTCCAAGTATATGTCCCTCCCACCTCACCCCCAACCCCCTTCTCCCTCCATTTTCCTTTGTTGGGGCATCTATTGAGCCTTCATCTGACCAAGGACTACACCTCCCACTGATGCCTGAAAAGGCATTCTCTGCTACACTTTTGGCTGTAACCATGTGTATCCCTTTATTGTTGGTTTAGTCCCTGAAAGTCCTGGGGCATCTGGGTGGCCCACATCATTGTTCTTCCCATGAGGCTGTAAACCTCTCCAGCTCCTCCATTGGGGAACCCATGCCCAGTGCAATGGTTGGCTGCTAGCATCTGTCTTTGTATGTGCAATCTGAAAGCAATTTTAAGATAACTATTCTGCTTCTTCCACTCTCCATTTGGTACTGAAATGAACAATATATCTAAAATCTGGTCATTTTACTACTCCTTGAGGTTCAATGCATTTTAAGAAATATCAAATATTTTACAAACAAAATTGGAGATTACAAACATTTTTACTCTTAATTCTCAAACAAAGTGCTTAATTTGTGTGCCTGAATGAGATGCAAAATATTTAACATAGTTAAGAAATGCTTTCTGACGTTCCTTAATCACTAAAATTTATATTCCAAGAGTCCAGAATGGAAGCAGTAAGTTGAACCTGACATATGAATACACATACATGGTGGCCTAAACTAAGTCTTAGTAGATAATATGGAAAAAAATAGAGAGGCTTGCCCCCACCATCAGCATAGCTGTAGCCATTTTGTTCCTTGCCTGCCACCCATTGACACAGAAAACTTACTTCCGAGAAAGGTCATGCTGATCACATTTCTTCTTATATTCTATATGAGGTTTCTTAATCTTAAGAAATCAAAGGTCAGCCGAGCATGGTGGCACACGCCTGTAATCCCAGCACTTGGGAGGCAGAGGCAGGCAGATTTCTGAGTTCAAGGCCAGCCTGGTCTACAGAGTGAGTTCCAGGACAGCCAGGACTACACAGAGAAACCCTGTTTTGAAAAACAAAAAACAAAAAAACAAAAAAAAAAAAAACAAAACAAAAACAAAAAAAAGAAATCAAAGGTCAATTTGTATTGTTATGTCTAAAATAGCTTGAGTCAGAGCCAACCACCAGGCATCAATTCCTGCACTAGTGTATGAGCTTAGTGTGGTTTTTGCCCCTAGAGCCTTTAACTGACGCAGAACATAGCCTTAGCCTGAATTCTGATTAGCCTCAGGGTATACATAAAGCAAACTATCTCTATCTGACTGAGATCAATGGGTAGTTTGTGGATGACTCATGAGCCGTGACACTACAAACATAATTTTACTATTCAGTAAATTGAAGAAAATAATTAATCTCTTTGTGTATATAAAATTTGTGACTAAATCATTGTACCCTTGTCCTTACACATGTTAATACTTTTAAATAATCTAATGGAGTTTTTTCAGGCTTGGTGTCATATGTACAGAAACACAATGCATGGGTGTAGATACAATTCATTCTACATTTTCTTGGTCAGTGACTACTTTGGAAGAAGAACGGGAAAAGGAAAGATCCCGAAGAGGAGGTGGGGCCTTCTGCAGCTCGGTATTCTGTGAAGGACACAGTCATCTTGAACCTACAGCAGCAATTACTATCCACAGAGGACCAACCCAAAACTGGAAAGGGGAGGGACTCACAATGACCAACTGCTTCCTGAGAACTTTCAGGCTTTCAGTTGGAGAGAAGGAGACATTTTCAATGATCTAGCCACTGGCAAGATACTATGCAGTTTTAAATAAAGAAAGGCAGCCTAGGAAGAGGTGGATCACTAAGAGTAGGGTGGAATAAAGGATAACGTGGGATAATTGTGAATGAAATCAATTACATTCACTTATGAAATTGTCATAATGAAGTACATATTATGTAATTATATATAATAAGCTTATAAAGCATATAACAAATAACAAAAATATTAAAAACTTGTGACTGTGCCATATTTTTAACTATCACCAAATTAATTCTCATATTACATGTAGCTCATAAGTTTCAGAGGGGGGAGGTTCAAGCAGAGAAATAACATGTTTTTCTTTCTTCCTTGTTCAGTTTAATTAGGTTAATATTATTACTACAGTACTTACAGCAGAAGACTGTATCTAGCCATTTTTTTTCAGGACAAGATTAGGCTTTAAGAAGGTAGAAAAAGTACCTTGACTTTTGCAATGTTCTATGATATCGAGCCCTTGTTTTAAGTTATATTGTCTCCTAGAATGGAAAGGAAGGGGGACTGTTTGGGTGCCAACTTAGATAGGACCCAAATGAATTAAAGTTGGACTATATCTGCTAGAGAAGAATCAACACTTCACAGTTGCAATCTTAAACAGTTCATTGCAATCTCCTGAGAGGAGGACCACATTTCACTTAAGTAGTACTTAATCTGTGAGAAAGCCCGATTTCCCCAGTGGTAACTGGAGTTTTCTCTCTGGGAGCAGTGAACACAGATCCTAATCACAGCGTATTAAGAAAATTGCTGGTTCAGAAGTAGATAATAACAAATGCATCTTGTCTACTTATTAATAATCCTTGACACATTTTAATATGTGGATGAATATGATGTTGAAATCTAGCTTGGCATTAGTAATAAGAAAGCAAGAATTAAAGTGCAAACTCTTCAACCCACCTGTTAATCTTAGTCAATGACTTGTCAAAAGTCCATTTCCTTTTATTTTCTATGCTGAAAATGCTATTTACATAAGCGTGGTACAGGTCTAAGTTTTCCCTTTCTTTCTTTGAGAAGCCATAGCAGGATCTTGAAGAAAATAGTGAATGCATGTTATGTGGTACCTCTGAAATCACAAGTATGAAAAAATGTGAAGAATGGAGCAAGACAAGATATAATTCAGACATCTGAATATAGAAACCCATGGAGGATAATCCTTCAGAACCAATGACTGGGCAATCTACAGAATGTTAGTAAACTGGCTTGGAGATTGTTTGAAAACCTGGTTTCATGACAATAAGCATACTTAAAGGCAGTGATCCACAAATATGTCTCTAAAATCAGGGGATGGGAAACCAGCATGAAAAGATCAATGGAAGAGAATTCCAGGAAGACTGAGGTTATTGTGTATAGGGCTTCCACTTTCTGTGATGTATGAGAACACAGACAAAGTTACTAAGCCAAATCATCTCCTACTATACACAATCTTGAATGCTAGCTTAGATTACAAAAGCTTTTTCAAGAGCTGTGGTTGATGACTTAGAGTTGGTCTCTATTTTAGAGATAATTTTAGTGTTAAATAATGTGAAATAGTTGTTCCATCTGTGTGTTCACAGTAAATAAAAGGAGGAAATGGGAAGTAGAGACAAGCAAACTCCTGAAATTCATTTGGTAATGGAGGTGGGGTGATTGGTGACTAATTTAACTAAGAAACTAATCATTGTTGCAAGTATTGAGTTCCCAGTTCTCTGAAACAAGTGTGTGAGGGTTTTCTTGGCTATATCCATGACCAAGCACCATGACTCTGTCTGTCATGGATAGGGAATATAATTCCAAAATCAAAGTGCTAATAGAACTCCTTTACAGCTTCCATCCTCACTTGAAGATGACTGTTTTTTCTACTTCACATAGGCTGAATAAGGACTTCTCTAGGGTATTGGTGTTTTTCTAACATTTCAACAGCCAAGTTGGGTCAGGACCAAGTCATCAAATTTATATTATATTATTCACTTCCTTAAAGGACATTTCTATATCTACAGTGATATGCTGAACCATTGAATTAGATATTTTATCATAGATATAATTTAGTCTTCACTATTAAATAATGTAATAAAAATGAAATTTATGTAAAGGAACATACAGATATCCTAGAACACATATTTTGTATCACAAAATACTTGGAATCTTGATTTCTATGTGTTTGTCATGACAAATGCATACCTACTTCTAGAAAATGGGAATCTGGTTTGGAAAAAATGGCACAGTAATCAGCATTTAAGCCATGAGATTGTTGATGTGAATCCCACATAAGGACAGAATGCTGTTAAATAGCATTCTGAAGCACATAATGGAAATTTTCAAATCTGAGGATTAAAATATAAGCAAAGGACTTTCAAGGTCTAAAATAGAAGATAAATTTTATCATCCACTGATGGCTGAAGAGTCTTTCATTTTCTGAGAATGTCATGCATTGCAAAGAGCCCTGTTAATAGGTAACATCCTGAATCAGTAGATATGGTGGGGCAGCCACAGAAGGATTTTCCAGTTTTAAATATGGAGACTTTGTGTACAAGGATGAGGTGGAAAGGGAGCAGGAACTGGGCTACTGGTGAGTGAAGTTAAGACCCCAGAGAATTTTGAGAAGTTTAGTTTGTGATAGATACTTTTGTCATGCTTTCCTGCGTTCTTAACATACAAAATTCAGTATGTAAGAGTACCTATGGTTAAAGATCTGATTGTAGTGGTAGCGAGGTGAAAACTAAAAATATTGTTGCAACCAAGAAATATACAAATTATAGAAAGGCACAGAGAAAATGTTTAGACTAGGTAAGAAAACGTTTTTCTAGATTTCACTTGAAAGATTAGTTTCCCAGGCCCAAGAGATTGGAAAGTGAAACAAATGTCATAAGAAACAAGGTAAGCACAACCTCACTATGTTATACATACACACACACACACACACACACACACACACACACACATATATATTGGTTATTGGTTTTCAAGACAGGGTTTCTCTGTGTAGCCCTGGCTGTCCTGGAACTCACTCTGTAGACCAGGCTGGCCTTGAACTCAGAAATCCTTCTGCCTCTGCCTCCCAAGTGCTGGGATTAAAGGCGTGCATCACCACCACCCAGCCCAGATATATGCTTAAATATATTATTTTTAATAAAAATTAGGGATAGTTATCACTTGAAAGATTAAGTGCAAATGTCCTTAAAGTCTAAGTCATCTCTTTAGCCTCCACCCTGATGTGTTAAGCCAGTGTTATAATGTAAAGCAAAATATGTGAATTGTGTCTTGGATATTCAGAGTTTCTGAGCTAATATCCACTTATCAGTGACTGTATTCCAAGTGTGTTCCTTTGTGATTGGGTTACCTCACTTAGGATGATATTTTCCAGATCCAACCATTTGCCTAAGAATTTCATGAATTCATTGTTTTTAATTGCTGAGTAGTAAATGACTCCCAAGAAGGAGGAAAGAGAGGTCATTGGTCCTGAAAATGCTTACTACAGCATTGTAGGGGAGTACCAGCACAGAGAAGTAGGAGGGGGTTGATAAGAGAATGGGCGGAGGGAAGAGAGCTTAGGGAACTTATGGGGAGGGGGAAACCAGGAACGGGAAAATCATTTTGAATGTAAGCAAAGAATATTGAAAATAAAAAAAATATAAAAAAAAAACCAAAGCAAAATATACTGAGTCATTGGAATTTGACAGAGGAAGGAAGGAAAATTATAAAAAGGACCCTTCAAATAGGTAAAATGAACTTAGGGACATGGTTATGTAATGGACTTGAGGACAAGCTCAGATTATATAAAGTGTGAAAAAGGTAACATCTAGGATGATCAAGTGATACTAGCAAAACAGCATAAAGAGCATATCCTTCCCCACACTGTGGTCTAAAATATCTGTGCTTTATCACATACACAAAACACTGATATAGGCATGAATCATTTAAAAGAATAATGAAGTGTCAGCAGCATCAGAAGGACCTTGACTGTAAGCAACAGGTGTCCAATAACAGAGAGCAGGTATCTGGTATTTTTCAGGTTAAATAAACTATCAATCATTCAGTAAAATATTCTTAAAATTACAACACATTTATGAACATGCACTTGCAATTCCAATATAAAAGAATTTCAGTTACTACAGTACATACCAAAATGTGTCCTATGATTCTGATAAGCAAGGCCAAAGTGTGGAAGAATGTGTAAAAAGGTTTGTGATGGATGAATAAAAGCACTAACATTTATTTATGCCAAAGCAAAGAAGGCCCAATGCTAGAGAAAGAAATGAGAGAGAATAAATTTGCCTTGTGAGCATAAAAGCATGCTTTCTTAATGCTCTGCACTTTGTATTCAAAGACCAAGTCCATGAGCAAGCTTTCTCTGGTGAACACTTGTGGCTAAACAAAGATTATTCATAACTTGCCTTGAGAAATACATCAAAACCAAGCAGATTTAGCAACCGCAGTTAAAAAACAAAGAGAAAACATGCTCTGGCCTTTAAAAAAAATAGCTTGTTTGGTAAACCAGGCAAGTAAGGATGCCTCAGTATGACAAGTTGTCTTTGAAATTAAAGACTCAACAGATATATCAAAACAGACAACCAAGGACCTGGCAAGACTGCTACTGTTGAACCTGAGCAGCTACATTACTTGCAGAAGACCTAAATCAGATAAGGCCTCTTAATATTCTAACATGGATAGTGTGTGTGTGTGTGTGTGTGTGTGTGTGTGTGTGTGTGTGTGTGCACAAAGGGTTTTAAACCAAACCCTATCTAAGGAACTAGTTGATAATTCCCAGAGGAAAGAGTCAGTTTCCTTTAAGAGTATCAATTTTGATAGGTTGGCATGCCCCAGTGAATGACAGAAAAATACGATGATAGACTTTGTTATGATTAATATTTCTTGTGTGTAATTGACTCTATACTCAACTAAAATACAAGCTGATTGGTACTACTGTATGAGTTTTCCTTAATTAGATTACTTCTATTATATGAATCAGTAAGGTTCCACAGGATTATATAGGCATCACAAGTAGCCGAAATGGATTTAGGAAGGTTTGAAAAGTGGGGATGAAGATGATAAAAATATATTGCATGCATGAAGTTCTTGAGTAATTTATGAAATATTGAAATGCAATAGATAACAGAATAATATGAGTTGTTTTCAGTTACTCAATTGTTGTTACAGATTTTTTTCTAAATGTTTCACAGCCTTTAAGAATTTTATGTACTTTACCAAGAAAAAATCAATTGTAACTTGGCAAGAACTAATTTTGAGATAGTATTTAGGAAACTCTGTATTAAGCTCTCATTATATTGTTCCATGAAGTGAAAGGGTAAAGAGAAGGAAAAATATAACAAATTAAGCTCAGTTCACAGGTTGAATGCTGTTTTAAAAAAGAAAAAAATCACAGAATGTTCAACACCATAAAAAGTACTCAAGTCCAGGGAATAATCATTCAATCCATCACCATGTAGATGTATAGGTATGCATCTCACTCCCAGATAAAGTCAATTCTGTGCTAGAGTGTAAGGACTCTGTAAACATTAGCAAGTAAGAGAGTAGTCATGGAATACAGGCAATGATTAATATATTGAGGAATCATATACTTTTCTAAAGAAAAGGGAGCTCTTTGGACAGAGATTCCTTATTATTTATGAACATATATATACAACCATTTGAGAAATCATCATGATAGCCTTTGTGATGGTCAATCTTGCTTGTGAACTTGATTGAATAGGTAATCAATTAAAACACAAGTGGTTTAGCAGTCCTGTGTGTTATTTTTAATCCGATTATATGAATCAAGAAGACCCACACTAAATCTTAGCCACACTTTCTATGGAAAACCATATTTAAAAAAAAAACATGAAGGAAGAAAACTGACTTCTCGATGCTTGCCCTCATTCTTGCTGGCAATTTTCTCTATTCTGTTGCATCAGCCATCATTAAATCTAACTTCTTCTGGATTCCAGTGTAGACTGAAGAACAGCACCTATTCAAGGATTCTCCTGGCTTCCCGCACTAGTTTGTAACTACACTCAAACTTCTGCTGTTCTTTGAGTCATGAGACAGTAATTATTGGACCACTTGAACCATATCCCATAAGCCAGTCATATAATATATATATATATATATATATATATATATATATATATATATATATATATGCATATACACATGTATACAAATGCATATATACACAGACGCATATATATACATTTATATATACATATATAAAAATCTATTTATTTTACTAGTTGTTTTCATTTAAAGAACCCTGACTAATATAGTCTTCATGCCTAATAACATGGGAAGGTCTGTATGACAACTCAGAAATGAAGAGGATGACAATCTCTATGCATTTTTTTGGAATTTTTAATGCCACATGTTGGAAAGTAGGTATGTGATTGATGCTCAAAGACCAAAAAATTGCCTTCCCAACTGAATTCAAATAACTTTCACTGTTAGTCAGAGTGAGGAATGAGCAACTACTCAAGACAGAGTCAGTAGTATTCAAGCTGTGCAGGAAGAAGGTGAAAGAACAGGAAGAAAAAAAGCAGAAATAAAGCCCCTTTCTTTTCTACTGTCTACTTCCAATCTTTAAACCAACAAACAAAAATGCAGTTTCTGGAAAGATGTACAAAGGAAGGCTGTGAAGGAAACAATCACATAGAAACATTAAGGTGGTAGGGTTGTAAAATAATCATAATTCTGAGAAGCAAATTCTACTAAAATATAAAAGACAGTAGACGAAGGCACAGTACAGAAATTCAAATAATATTTTCTGAGAATGCATTGTTTTATCAAAAACTGCTGAGGACAAAATAAAGTTGAATTTTATGAACAAGAGGGAAGGATTATGGACAAGAGGATATTTGTGGCCTAACATTAAAGTGTTATGTGTCTTAGAAAAGTTCATTTGACCTTCCTATTCTGTTAGAAAATAAAGTGATATTTAAATAAAGGAAATTTATGTGCCTTCACATAGGCTAGAGTCTCATCTAGCCTATGTGAAGTCATTGGGTCAAAAAGATCCAATCCTTAGATTATCCTTCACCACCCATTTTCTTCTTTGGCATTGAAGTTTATACTTACAAAAAATCTCCAGTGTTCCATTAGCTATCTGTGTCTCTTTAGAAAACAAAAGGATATGGATCTGGTGTGCAGTCTAGGAAGAGGAAAAAGGATCTCAAAGGCAGGCAAGCAAGTTTCTTATTAGAACTGAGATGTCTGATAAACCATATTGAAAGATGTCAGTACTGCCTACCCCATAGAATTATGTCATTGAAGTACCTAAGCTAGTATATGAAGATTCAGAAGAGTAGAGAAGAGAGTCAAAATAGTTGAAAATACAACCTAAATACTATGTAATACAAGAGGGCATATGTCAATGAGTTGGGAGCAGAATCATGAAGCATTGAACCTGAAAACTAGAGGGATGGCTGAAGCATGTATGGACTCAGAGGATGAAACTGTCCCTAACCCTTAAACTGTCAGTCTTGATACAGCTGGTCGCTCTCGTACAAGTGCCTTGCTGCAGTTTATTCTTTATCTCTTTCTTTATCATATTCTTATTTTTTTCTTTAAAGTATGGCAGTACATTTATTAAAATAAAGCAATAATATAAATATATGCCATAGGATTCTTTCTGAGAATAATTCAGGCACATAAGGAGCAATGCCAGTATCTTCCTCTCAAAGATGACTCTCTAGCTCACACTGTTTGTCCAAATTAGGGGACTTCGCAAAATTTGAAATCTGTAGAATTTCAGTTTACATTCCATTTAAATAGAAGAAAAGATGACCACTTAAAATTACAAGAAAGGTGAGATGAAGTGCTACATGGAAAAAGCATTTTCATTTTCAAAATGTCTAAGGGATTTATACAATTAATCACACCAGCTGATCCTTCTGGATAGTGCAGTAATCACTTTTGTCATCATATATGTGAAAGGCTCTGCCCAGGACTAGAATGTGATTCCAAGCATCTACTTCACATAGCTGACAATTACCTATAACTCAGTTGAATTGGATTTAGTGTTTTCTTTTCTCATCCATAGGCATGTGCATTCACTTGCCAGACATATTATTAAAGCTTATATAATTTTAACGGACAGAAAAAAATTACAAAAGCAGTGGAAAATATATATCAAACCAGACTTTCTACCTGTATAAGTTCCTGTTATCGTAGAAGTATTAAGTAACTTAAGCGGTCTAGTTATATGGATTGATGATGATGACTATATTGTTATATGGTTACAATGACACTGATGGTTGCCAACCACCTGTACCTACTCCATCTCCACAAAACCCTAATATGCTTTAGGAATTCTCTATACATAGAGAACCTGAATAACTAAAATTCAGTACTTTTGCATGTAACATTCACATAATAATTGAATTTTTGTGACTAGAAACAAGCTAGGAATTGTTTCAGGTTGAGCTATGTTACAGAATTCCCATTAACTTGAGGTAAGTGAGCATTCTGGGATTGTTGTTGAACCATTTACACAGTAATCATCATGGATCAATAGAGGAATTTTACTTTCTACACCTACAATATCACACACATCCTGCCTAATACCTGACAGATTTAGTGTTTTGTTTTTCATGGAAAGAATTAACATATAAAGCCTATGCTGAAAATACAAAAGGCACTAGAATATGGATATCATTTGCAAAAAGTGACAACTTGAGAAGTTCAGCTCAATCAAGAAGTTAAAGAACTATTACAAAAGAAAAAACATTAGTCTTTTTATAAAGTAGTTATTCTTAGTATTTTAAGTGTGTGTGTGTGTGTGTGTGTGTGTGTGTGTGTGAATGTCTTTCCTGAAGAATGTAGAAGAGGGTATCTGTTCTCTAGGGGCTGCATTCCAGGGGGCTAGTGTGAGCTACCAGATGCATATGGCTGCTGGGAAATGAACTTGAATGGTGGCCGAGAGTACTAAAAACTCATAATAGGCAAAACACCCCTCCAGCCCAGATTTTCTTACATTGGCAAAATAGTTTTCATATTTTAGTATTTCAGTCTATTTTGAAATAGAAAAAGTGGGAGACACACTGAAAAGTTAATTTTCAGGAAATTGAGCAATTTTTAATTCAAAGTAAACACTACATCATTATGCAGTATTACAAATAAAAATAGCAGTGCCTTCAGCTGCAGACAAGAGGATCAGAAAGGTGGAAGCTTCAGAAATCATACTCTCAGAAATAGAAAAATTTGAGAAAACCTTGGTGCATATGTAGCTGTGCTTTTACCACTGTACATAGTGCCATTCTTTTTTGTTTTGCTTTCTACAGTAAACTCAGACAGAATAATTTGCATTTTATAATTTCGTGAGGCATTACACAGTAACTATGGCAATACACAGTAACTATGTTCTACATAAACTATTACTAGGATGTGTCAGAATCCTGGCAGATCATCATCTAATCAACTCTAGGTGGATTAACTCATATTAATATATTCCTGTGCTGCTTTTCTGGTTTGGACATGTCTCCAGATTAAGCAAATATACGTTCCATGACAAAAATAAAAGACATGACAGAAAGAATAAAGTCTTAAATGAGAAGCAACTTTAATAGCTATGCATATTCACTAATTAATTTCAAACAATTACTTTTTGGAATATTTATTAATATTTAACATAATAGTGAAGAGTATGCTGATTGCAAGAACATAGTTTTATAACTTCAGAGTTAATCTGTTTGTATTGCAGTATACTAAGAAAAATATTCATGACTTTAAGTTTAAAATAAGAAGAGCAGGGGAACATGCCAATGTAATTCTGCATTCTATAAAAAGATTTACCATGAAATCAAAGTTCCATTCACTTTCTAATATTCAGCCACTCATGAATCATAACAATTCCATATAACACTGGTCTGAAGGGCTTTGGGATAGCAATATAGACAGAAAGGCACTGTGTTTGGCATTTAATAAATCTATTGAAGGCATGGTTATCTAAAGAAATGTCTGGCATCTTTAATAAAAATTACTCCTTATCTACAGGAACACAGAAATTTTACAATGGTCATTACCTCCTGTCTGGACAGTGATTTGAATGTTAAAATACATTCACTTATGTCATCATTTGCTTTGTGATGAGGATTGATAACATTCATGCCACATACTGGCAATGCAGCTTTCTCTCTAATGTTTTAAAGCCCATGAAGTATACACAACAATCTTGTATTTGCCAAATAATATAAAAACCTTCAGAATATTTTTATTAAGTTTTGTGTGATTGGGTTAATTCTGTGTATGGTGTATACAGATACATGCATCAGTGTGTACAGGGCATTTTCTATTACTCACTGACTTATTCCCTTGAAACAGGGTCAGTCACTAACTCTGAGTTCACCATATTTTGGATACAATGCTGACCAAGGAGTCCCAGTGTTCTTGCTGTCTCCACTCCCCTCGCCAGTGCTGCTGTTACAGGTACATGATCATGGTGAGTTTTATTTTTTGTTTTTGTTTTGTTCTGTTTTTCATGTGTTCTATGTATCCCAATTCAAGTACTCCTGGCTAAGTGCTAATCTTTCATCCAAATAAGCCATCGTTTCAGTTCCTATGTTTGTGTTTTCACAGCCAAATGTTGTGAGTGTGTGAAACACTGTGGTAGTTACAATCTCAGAAAATGCACTTAAATAGCTTTGTTAGGAATATATGTATTTTCGGTAGGTTGCTAAGCACTATTATGGGATAAATGAGAAATAGGTGTGATACTGATTCCCCTTGGGGTTTTTTTTTAAGCATCATTGAAAACAAAAGGCAAATCACCAAGAGTACATAACAACAGCATTTATTCATGTAATATAACAAATGCATTTTTCTACTTTTCAAATGTAGCTCTGGATATCAGAATAAATTGGTAAAGAAAGAAACTCAGAAAAATGAATTTGACAACAGAGAGCTAAAGTCAGAATATTTGAGATTCTCTTCATTCCACTTATGATAGGAAGTGGCTACATTTCATTACAACCATATCTTCTGATGTAGACTCTTTAGCAACACGCAGGACAAAGATGAGAAAGTCAGTGTTTGTAGGTCCTCCGTGGGAAGAGTCACTGTGTTACACTGACCATTATTACAAAACTTAGGAAGTTCTTTATCCTTCCAAAACTTTCAAATGTCGGCTAGAAATTATATCAGCCTAACTGCTTGGGAACAAGGACAGAAAAATATCCTTTAAAAGTTTTGTCAGTGTTTTTTATTGCAAACTAGCAATTGCAGAGGTTTATATCCAACCTATAAAAATTATAGTTAGATCGATCATCACCCTAGGGCCCAGTTCAGGCATGAATTTAATTTTCTGGGAATTTTATTAAGCAAACTTAAGTTATAGTGATGCATGTTGTATATGTTTTCTACTTTGCAGGCTTTAGATTAATACCAGAGGCACCACTGCATGCCACTTTAAGAAATTAAGCATCCTTGTCGTGCCACCTACTGCTAAATTTAATTTTAAGGTAAAAGCACTGTTGGTCATACTAAACCTGGCAAATGAAAGTACTCAAGTTATTTTTTTTTCTTTTTATTTATTGATTTTATACTCCAGGTTCTATTCCCCTCCCTGCCCACCCCATACTACTTCCCATACCTCCTCCCTATCCACCTGTCTCCATGAGGATGTCCCCATCCCCACCCCTACTTCATCAGCCCTCTCCACTCCCTGGGGCCTCTAGTCTCTTGAGGGTTAGGTGCATCTTCTCTGACTGAGTCCAGGCCTGTTAGTCCTCTGCTGTATATGTGTTGGAGCCTTCATATCAGCTGTTGTATGCTGCCTGGTTGGTATTTCAGTATCTGAAAGATCTCGGTAGGTGTCTATGTTAATTGAGTTGCTGGTCCTCCTACAGGTTTGCTCTTTTCCTCAGCTTCTTCCAGATTTCCCCTAGCTCAACCACAAGGGTCAACAGCTTCTATCCATTTATTGGGTGCAAGTATCTGCCTTTGATACTTTCAGCTACTTATTGGGTCTTTCAGAGGGTAGTTATGATAAGTCCCTTTTTAAAAATTAATTAACTATTTTTTTACACTCCATATTTTATTCCCCAAACCCCCATTTACTCTCAGACTGTTCCACATCCCTCTAAACTCCCTGGTGCATCCTTTCCCTTGAGGGTTAGGTGCATCATCTCTGAATGAACACAGACCTGGAAATTCTCTACTGTATATGTATTGGGAGCCTCATATCTGCTGGTGTATGCTGTCTGTTTGGTGGTCCAGTGTTTGAGAGATCTTGGGGGACCCAATTAAATGAGGCTGCTAGTCCTCCTACAGGATTGACCTTCTCTTTAGATTTTTTTCAGCCTTCCCTAATTAAACAACAGGGGTCAGCTCCTTCTGTCCATTGGTGGGTACAAATATCTGCATCTGACACTTTCAGCTGCTTCTGGAGCGCAGTCATATTTGTTCCCTTTCTGTGAGCACTCCATAGCCTTAGTAATACTGTCAGGTCTTGGGACCAAAAGCCAAAAATACACAATGGAAAAAAAGAAAGCATCTTCAATAAATGTAGCTGGTCTGTCTGTTTGTAGAAAAGTGAAAATAGACTCTTATTTCTCACCTTCCACAAAGCTCAAGTCCAAGTGGATCAAGGACCTCAACCTAAAACCAGATACATTGAATCTAATGAAGATAAATCGGGAAAGAGCCTTGAACTCATTGTCATGGGGGAAATTTCTTAGACAGAACTTCTCGATGGCTCATGCTTTAAGACAAAGAATTGATAAATGGGACCTCATGAAACTGGAAAACTTCTGTAAGGAAAATGACATAGTGAATAAAACAAATTGGCAACCTACAGATTGGGAAAAAGTCTTCACTAACCCCACATCTGATAGAGGGCTAATATCCAAAATATATAAAGAACTCAAGAAACTAATCACCAAAAAACCAAACAACCCAATAAAAAATGGGGTATAGAAGTAATCTGAGATTTCACTACTGAGGAATCTCTAATGGCTGAAAAGCACCTAACGGAATGTTTAAAGTCTTAGCGATCAGAGAAATACAAATTAAAATGACCCTGAGATTCCACCTTACACCAAACAGAATGGCCAAGATCAAAACCACAGGTGACAACACTTGTTAGAGAGGATGAGGAGAAAGAGAAACACTCCTCCATTGCTGGTGGCATTGCAAACTGGTACAACCACTCTGGAAATCAATCTGGAGGTTCCTCAGAAAATTGGAAATAGATCTTCCTGAAGCCCCAGGTATACCATTCTTTGGAATATACCCAAACAATGTTCCACCATGCCAGAGGGTCATGTGTTCCACTCTGTTCATAGCAGCCTTATTTGTGATAGCCAGAAGTTGGAAAAAACCCAGATGTCCCAGGAAAGAAGAATGGATACAGAAAATGTAGTTCATTTACACAATGGAATACTAGTCAGCTATTAAGAATGAGGACGTTCTGAGTTTTGCAGGCAAAGGATGGAACTAGAAAATATCATCCTGAGTGAGGTAACCCAAAAGGACAAGCATGCTATGTTTTCACTAATAAGTGGATGTTAAAAAGTACTGCGTACTTGAGATACAGTCCACAGAACTAAAAAAGGTCAACATGCTGAAGGGCCAAGTGAGGACTTCTCAGTTGCACTTGGGAGGGAGAACAAAGCTATCACAAATGGACAGGGAAGGAAGGGATGGAAAGTAGTCACAGGGAATGGAGGGAGTGGGGAGAGAGGGGAACATGATCTGGTTTTGGGTGAGGAAAAGGATTGAAACCCTGAGGGCCAGTAGAAAGAATGGACACAGTCAACCACAGATAGGAGGTTGGGGGGACACTCCAGAGTGCACCAGAGACATTCATAGCAGCCTTATTTGTGATAGCCAGAAGCTGGAAACAACCAAGATATCCCACGACAGAAGAAAGTAGAAGGTGAAAGGCTCTCAGGACACAAAGGGGGGGGGGCTAGATGAAATGACCAACAATAGGGAGAGGGATATAGATCCCATCTCCAGTAGGAAGACAGGCCATCAAGTGAGGGAGAGGGGGGCATCCTACAGTCACAACTCTGACCCATAATTGTGCCACTCTGAAAGAATTACAGGCATGGAAATGAAGACAAGCCTGAGGAAAAGAAGGCCCAGAGACAGACCCAAAGACTGAGCATGCTAGGTTCATTTTTGTGATTACTCCATAGCCTCAGTAATAATGCCAGGTCTTGGGGCCTCCCCTTGAGCTGGATCCCACTTTGGGCCTATCACTGGACTTCTTTTTCTCAGGCTCCTCTCCATTCTGTCCCTGCGGTTCTTTCAGGCAGCAACAATTATTGGTCAGAGTTTTGACTGTGGGATGGCAACCCTCTCCCTCATTTGATGTCCTGTATTCTTGCTGGAGGTTACCTTTACAAGTTCCCTGTCCCCAATGGAGGACATTTCATCTAAGGTCCCAATCTTTGAGTCCTGAGTGTCTCTCACTTCCCACATCTCTGGTACCTGGAATGTACCAGTACTTAAATTATTAATGATGTTTTTATTCAGATAACATTAACCACTTATTTGAAAATGTCCAAAGAAGGTGGATTAATGCAGATGCCAGGAGGAAAACACGAATTTTACAGGTTTCTCTTTTAAATAAACACATTGGATATGAACAATAGAAGTTACTCAATCTCTCTTCTCTGCTATATGAGGATTCTAGAGTTCGCTGGTCTAAGTGATGAAATATGGTGGAGGCTTTTTTGCTAAGGGGTCACTGCCAAGTCTAAATCCATTACTCCTATTTCTGTTCTTATTATTAACATCTGAGTCATATAATCTAAGTGCATTAATTAATAATTCACTGAGCATTCATCATGATGAAAAAGAAACTTCATAACAAACTTACATGGATCATTTTGAAATTTTAAAATTATCTGTTTATTGCATTTTAAAAGAGGTACCACCATTTCTTTTGAGTTAGTGTTTGTGATATTTTTCACTGGTTAGCTGGCTCTTTCCTTTCTTTGAGAGCTTTATTTTTCTCAAGAAATGAAAATAGTCAGCCTGTTTCTACAAGGTATAAAGTGAAATCTTTTAACAAGTAGAAAGTTTATTTTTTCTATTAATCAACCTCAGTAGTTTCCTATATATATTCTGGACAGGGATATGTATTTTCTGCTGTGGCTTAAACATGGCCAATACATTAGGATCAACAATCTTAGCTTCTGGTTCCCATAAACATATGGTTCTGAGTAGATGGAAAATATCAGTTCCTAATTGTTAGGATTTTCATATTTTTTCTGTCTTTTTTGTGTATTTCTTATTCACCTCTAGAATAAAAAAAATCTTCAAAATTCCCTATTTCTTTTCACTTAAGAATTGTATTTAAAACCAACATGCTAGATTCTTTTGCTTTGATTATCATTTCTCCCCTCTCTCAGATCACCAAGTTGAAATACATGTTCCTGTAAATCTGTGTTTCTCTGCAATTATTTGCTTGTGTGATTGTTTATAGTTATATTAATTCAATATACATTTAAACCATTGTTTATGTGTGCCACCTTTTCAGAAAATAAATGAGAAAATAATTATTCACCCAATAAAGAACCAAGGACACACTAAACAATCAGCTGTCCTCAAGACCAGCTTGGCATAACACTGTTGCCTGGCTGATGTACAGCATTGTAGGTAAGTGGTTACTTGCAGAAAGATGCTTGACTCAAAATCACCTGCAGTGTTATCACACGGGTGATAAGCCATAAAAACTGCAGGAACTCCCTATACCTGCAAAATAAATCAAATGTGAAAAATCTCCTCTTTTCCATCAGTTTTACTTCTTATGTATTCAAATAGGGACTTCATAATTTTTTAAAAATTTTTCTGCATTGGAGGGGAATATAAGGACAGGGAAAAAAAGGAGGGAGGTGATTGGAGAATGGATGGAGAGAAGAAGGTTTATGGGACATGTGGGGAGGGGGGATCCGGGACAGGGGAAATCATTTGGAATGGAAACAAAGAATATAGAAAATAAAAATATTAAATTTTTTTTTCTGAACTTCATAAATCAGGTAAGTTTTGTTAGATGCTGAAGTCTCAAGATCCCCCCTCCCCATCCTTCCTTTTCCATTCTCCCTCCCCCTCCAAGAAGACATGCTTCATATCATACCAATAGGGGTACAGCACTCTCCTCCTTCCTCAGCTTTTACATTTTATTCTTTGTTGTCTTCTAGCATGTTTCCTCAAGGCCTGGGTTATCACATAAATGCATAATATTCTTTCATCCATTTATGAATTAATAAATGGATGCAACAGTCACTTATTCCCAGAGACTTGAGTCACCATGAGTCTCCACAGTAACTACCATCTACTGCACAGAAACAAGTTTCATTCATGAGTGAAGCTAACAGCAAGAGTATTACAGGGGAAAAAAAAACTGGTAGAAAGCAATTGACAGGTACATCATATCAGTTAGTGAAGCTGTATCTGCTACCTCTATTCTTATTATATTCTATATTTTTGGTGAGTTATATGTATATAGATTTTCCTCTTCCCTCATATTTCAATTAGGTGCATATAAAACTATCAGGTATTTGGTAGGAAACAAAGTATTTTAGGATTTCCAAATTGTTCTTTTAGCACTTAAAACAAAACAAACCAAAAAAAAAAAAATAAAAAAAAAAACCATAGAACAAAAATAATTGAACAAACAAACACCAATAAAAATAACTCCAAAAAACTGGTTGATAGCCTTACCTTTGACACCTGGAGACATAGGGTGTTTCACAATGTTATTGATATCAGAATGATTCCAAGTATTTATGCAATTTTATCCCAACAGATCAGTTGCAGAGATTCCTGTGCTGCCTAATTCACTTATAATAAGGTACATATGTGTTAATAATAGAAAATCATGTTTTTTAACTTTATATTTCAATTTTATAATACAGTAGAATACTGACTAAGCAATAGTTCTTTCAAATTTTGTTTCTGAAAAATTGAATGTTCAGCTGGGCTGTGGTGGCACATGCCTGTTATCCCAGCACTCTTGGAGGCAGAGGCAGGCAGATTTCTGAGTTAGAGGCCAGTGTGGTCTACAGAGTGAGCTTCAGAACAGCCAGGGCTATACAGAGAAACCCTGTCTAGAAAAAAACCAAATCCAACTGCCCCCGTGTCCCGCGCTACCGTCTCGCCAGCAAAACGACGTGGCACACTCAGGATCCTTCTCTAGAGAGCTTTAATGCACTTGAGAGGGAGAGCATAAGCTTACAACAACGGAGACTCCAACGGTCTGAAAAACCGTCCCTTATATAGGCTGGTAAGCCCGCCTAGGACGTGGCACTTCCTAATTGGTTGCAGCTCATCAGTCCATATTACGCCACGAGGTAGGCAGAGACCGAAGGACGTTAAATCACTTCAGGCACGCGCACTGATCTGTTCGCCAGTTAATGATACATTTTAGCTAGATGCGAACGCCATCTTGTAATGGAGTTTGCAGGAGCAACGAGCGGCCCCTCACATATCCCTCTTTTTGTTTTATTATGCAGCAAATAGATCTCCCAATAGAGAGGGTAGAGACAGTGGTCGCACCTCCCAGCCAAAAATATTGATCAGACCATGTGCGGGAGTTATCCCTAGGCCTATTCTGGAGCCCAAGATACTCTCGACCTGTCCTCTGCCATTTTTCTGGGAAAGAGAAACTTGGGCAGGCAACCCTTATGCGGAACGACATGTCTCTCAGAGGGATAGTGGCCCTCTGTGCGATACCTTGTTCAACAACCCTCCTTGGGTGCTGTGTTGGACACTCTGCCCAGTGCAATGAACTTGAGTTCCGGGCGTGCAAGAGCTGTCCGGTCAGCGATCTATTGCTTGAGCATAGTTAACCATACATCAGTGGAAACCCCATGTTCCAGGGCTGCAAGCGCCTGAGCAATAACCACCTTGTCTCGCTTATTTTGGGTTCTGAGTCTGCACACCATTCATAGGAGAAACACCAGTCCACAGCAGAAGGCCATGCCAAACAATCCAACCCCCACCCATTCTTTGAAATAGGAGACGGCCGAAGAGATCCAAGATGACAGCAAGACATGTGGAGTTGATCTGGAGCACGGCCATCCTTAATTCGCGAAGCGTCTGCTCAAACTCAGAAGTCCAATTCTGCAAAATGAACTGAAAAATGAACTGAAAAAGATTCTTAGACAAATTAGTAAAATTTTCAACAATGGCTGAGATTCCAAAATCTCTTTTTTTGTCTAAACAATGACATGCTATTAGGGGCTTTCACCAGAACGGGTACAAAGCGTGTCATTCGGGTCACCACTGCAATGGGCCAGGGGGCCAGGCCCTGATGGCAGTACTCGAAACTTGCTGATATGCCCCCCCAGGGGAAATTAGTCTGGTTGGTCGCATAGCGCCCCTGCCCTGTCAGCATGTCAAAAGTCCACTCCTGTTGTTCTGGTGTTAAAGATGCAGTATTGGCTCTAGCTTGCTCTTGAGCTGCTTCGTGCCAGAGGGCCTTCCATTCCATGTATTGGCCCATGCTGCTAAGCGTGGCTTTGGCCACTGTCTGCCAATCAGCAGGTGTCATAGAATCTCTTGCCAACCTATCCAATTGTGCTAATGTAAAGTTGGTGCAAACGCCATACTTTCTGACTGATTCTGCTAATTCTTTTATCTGATTATATTCCAAGGGCACGTATACCCGCCCGTCCTCTAGGCAGACAAAAACAGGGAAGGCCGAGCATAGCTTCCTTCTCACCTTATCAGGTAGGAGGGATAAGGATCCTCGGCGGACCTCATACAGAGGGGGTGCCGAAGGGACCACTTGTGAAAGCGGCTATCCCATAATGTGAATGTCTTTGGTGTCTCTTATTGCCCTGCAAATGATGATAACTCTCCTCTTCATATTTTGCCACTTCCTCATCTAGCTCAGCCTCCTCCTCGGGGTCGAGGCTTTCATCCTCTGAGCTTCCAGGGCTGTCTGAACTACTTAATAATTGCAGAGCTTTCAGCTCTCGGACGGGGTATAAATTAGTCCCCTTGTCCGACTTTTCAACAAATAAAGAGTCTCTAGGTTCCTTAAAATACGCTCCCTTGTCAGCAGACTTTCCGGGAGGGCCGTTTTCCTTATCTCTAGGTTCCTTAGAATACTCTCCCTTGTCAGCAGACTTTCCGGGAGGTCCATTTTCCTTATACTGGGTTCCTTAGCATACTCTCCCTTGTCAGCAGACTTTCCGGGAGGTCCATTTTCCTTATACTGGGTTCCTTAGAATACTCTCCCTTGTCAGCAGACTTTCCGGGAGGTCCATTTTCCTTATACTGGGCCCTTTTTCTTCCTTTGCGCGCTTAACCGCTTAACCTCTTACTGCGTTCAGTTTCTGACATGCTATCCTGGACTTCCTCAAGAACACTTCCTCCATTCGTCTAACGAGGTCCCTACCTAGCTTATTCCAAGAGGCCAAAGTTAGTGAGCCGGAGCAGGCATCTGAGCGTTCGGTTGGCAATCTTTAACACCAACCTTGATGGATACAAATGTTAACACCAACCTTGATGGATACAAATGTTACCACAAGTGCTCCTAGAACAATAACCAAGGCCTCAATGCTACTTCCACTATAGTCACAGTCCATCTGTTTTCGGCACCAGTTGTCCCGCGCTACCGTCTCGCCAGCAAAACGACGCGGCACACTCAGGATCCTTCTCTAGAGAGCTTTAATGCACTTGAGAGGGAGAGCATAAGCTTACAACAACGGAGACTCCAACGGTCTGAAAAACCGTCCCTTATATAGGCTGGTAAGCCCGCCTAGGACGTGGCACTTCCTAATTGGTTGCAGCTCATCAGCCCATATTATGCCACGAGGTAGGCAGAGACCGAAGGACGTTAAATCACTTCAGGCACGCGCACTGATCTGTTCGCTGGTTAATGATACATTTTAGCTAGATGCGAAAGCCATCTTGTAATGGAGTTTGCAGGAGCAACGAGCGGCCCCTCACACCCCCGCAAAAAAAAAAAGATTGAATATTCAGTTATCCACTGGGCTAACATTGTATTTCATGCTGTTATTTTTAATTATTAATATTCAATCATACATATATATATATATATATATATATGATCATATATACATCATATATATATATGAGTATCGAATTGCTGTAGTGACTTAATTTTCTGGAGACCTTGCATTTTTTCCTAATTTGTCACCCACTTTATTTTCCATTGATCTAATTTTTTCCAAAACATTTTTTCTCATATTATTTCTTTGCAGTATGTTTTTAAACAATTATTTCATTATTGGTAATAGTAAATATTCAAGCCACTGCAAATAATGATTATATAAGTGATTGTTCAGCACTGTTAAATCTAAATACATTGAATTAATTAGTTTGTTCGATTATTGTTTGTCTGCTTTTAGGACAATTTCTGTTTTGTATCCCAAGTTGACAATTTCAATTATTTTTGTCTCTGCATTTAAATTTGACTTCCCATTTATCTGCACCAAATTTATAATATGTTATTGCATGTGTACAATATTATGAGCAGAGGAATGTTAATCTAGCAACACGACTGCTTTGATCACATCCAAAGATCTAGTGTGTTATTTAGCTGGCATATAGACACATCCTTACTCCACAGCTTTAATTTGGCTGGAATCCTTTAGTACACACATTTAATTCCAATTAAGTGATGTATAATTGAGGGTCAAAGTGATGAATCAGAGTTCCTATCTGACAGAATGAATCATAGGATATGCCCAGTTCTCTGGAGGAAAATTATGTAAGAGCAGTGCATGGAAAGTCATCAGTTCATTCAGTTCAGTTGAGTGGAGTTGAATTCTGTCAACCTGTTGGATTCAGTGAGGTGACTGCAGGCAGAGCAGTGGAGTTGAGTTCATGAGTTCAGTGCAAGTTAGCAAAAGCAGGTAAAGAAAGTAGAATAAACAGCATCCAGAAGATTAGAACAAATTGCCAGAGTTTGAGACTAAGCAAAGCAATTCAGTAAGAAGCTGAGAGAAGACAGATTGAATCAGTCAACTTGGACAGAAGTTTGAGCCAGAAGTCCTGAGTTGAACGAGCTAGCCAGAGTTCAGAAAGAATGAGAGTGAGCTTATTCAGCAGTAAGCCTCTACGATGACAATTACATCAGGCAGATAACAGATATTTTTACAACTATGCCTATTTGAAAGTATCTTTTGTTTTCTATAGGAAAAGATTATCTAACTGTTTTGTCATGAGTATACTCTCAATACAAACATAATCCTTTATGTTCCTAATCATAACATTTTTCTATATCAAATAATTAAGCTATTAAGTATAATATTGTATGATCAATAATGTTAGAAAACAGACAATAGAGTACTGGAAATACCTACAGTCTTTGCCCTATCTCATATAAAATAAATAATCTTGTACATTCTCTATAATAACACATATTCATCAGAATTAAAAATCCCACTTTCTTTCACATATTTTAAAGAAATCACAGGCATTATTTATGATTAAAACTCTAGAAGATACTATTTAGCAGTAATGATACCCATAAATATTCAGAATATGTATATGATTTCTACTACCTAGTCACATCATTAACTGTTATCACTTGTATGTTAAACTATGGGCCTCTTTATTAATTTTATTAGGAGTATTTATATTTTGTTCTTGCTTTCTTCTATTTTATAGTACAAATTATTTTCATTTTATATTGTACTTTGACTTATTATAATCTTATTAATTCCAAATGTCATAGAAGTATGTTGGAACAAATGTATTTGTTTCATGAGCCAAATATAAAAAATATATTTTATATACATTTTCTATTTATTTTAACAAATTTAAGAAACGTATTAATCTTAACTTTAAAGAGTATAATATTTTTTCAATGTATACTTAAGATAGCGATATGAATAGACAATACATTTAATTTTTTTCTTCCTTATTACTTCTTTTGTTCTGATAACTCAAAAAAGCATTTTCTCAAATAGGCAAGCTTTCCTTTATTTATTGTTGAATAAAAGATAAATAAATTAAGACAAAAACAAATGAAGTTTTGTTCCTGACCTGTACTTTCTCTTCTTTCAAAGAGCTGATAATGAACTTTAGATTACTTGCTATTCTGGTCAATCAATTTGAAATCAACACTTCAAGGAAGTCAATTAACATTCAATTCATGTGTTAATCTGAAATAATTACTGATTTCTGCCAACATACAACTATAGCAAAACAAGAAAGATATTGGGAGAACACTCTAGAAAAATATTTGTCCAAAAGCTGGGTGCTGTTTCCATATTACTTGGATCATTCTATATATTAAATATTCTTAATGTGGTGCCCATAAAATTTCCATATGCTGGCCATTGATAGATTTTCCTTCTTTTATTTCATCATTCTCATCTCAGAGGCATTCTCTCTTTTTTTTTTCTCAATTTACACTTTTAGACAAAAGACGATTTGAATTCAATAAATCATTAAAAGTGATTGCACACCATTCTTGTAGTGAGAAAAAGCACTTTGTTAAGATCTGTGAGCATTAGTTTTTCTCCTTATAAAGTAAAATAAGTCACCTTGTTTTATGCTCTGGAGTAAAGATTTAAAATAAGGGATGTGATCTTATTGTTGTTAGGCTGAAAGGTGTCAAGAATTGTGTAGTCTGTAGCTACAAGAGTTAGGACCATTTAAATTCCTCTGTCTAAACTTCCTTGTTTTCCATTCCAATCTTTATATTTTATACGCAGAAACTAACATTGATGTTTAAGAATTGTTATGAAGACATCATGTTAAATAATGTCTCAGGAAGGAAAACTAATATACATACTGGTGCATTCTTACTGTAATAGTGACAAATTTTGCCAGGCTGTGGTGGCACACACCTGTAATCCCAGCATTTGGGAGGCAGAGGCAGACGGATTTCTGAGTTCGAGGCCAGCCAGCTCTACAGAGTGAGTTCCAGGACAGCCAGGGCCACTCAGAGAAACCCTGTCTTGAAAAACAAAAACAAAACAAAACAAAAAAAAGAAAGACAAATTTTATTATAGAATAAACATTTTTGATGGAGATGATTCATACTTGTTCTGTAATGACATGGACGCACTCAGGAAAGGTAAGAAGAATACCCCCTCATTGCCAATACAGGTAATAAGCACACAAAAAGCCAAGCAAAATATCATCAAAGGTAGCTTAGTAGGACAAAGAAAAATAGTAGATGTTACACATATTGCAACCTAGGTAGTAAAACTGCCATAATTTATAGAAGATACAATCATTTGTCTGCTAAACTGAAAATGGGTTCACCAAAAGTATAAACATACCAGAAATATGAAGCAGTTACAGCAACTTCCTAGGATATAAAAAAAGTTAATAAAACTAAATTCATTGGATGAAAAATGTAAAATATAGGGACAGATAAAAGGCTTAGCAATTCAGAGCACTGGCTGCTCTTCCAAAAGAGCTAGAATTGCTTCCTATCACCCCAATAGTAGATCACAACTGTTTGCATCTCCAGCACCAGGGAAACTGATGCTTGCTTTTGGTATCTGTGTGCACAAGGCAAGTAAGTGGTGCATAGACATGCATGCAAGCAAAGTCTACAGTACTTGAAATAAACAAATAATTAAATTGATAATTATGCCCAAAATGTTGCCACCCGTTGAGGAGTTCTTCTCCCCAGTCTTCTTCCCCTTCATCTCTGAGAGTATACCCACACCTCCCTGCCTCCTCCCTCCTCCCCCCATATCTGGCAACTCTGGTGCAGGATTAGGCACATCTTCTATCACTGAGGTCAGATATGGCAGCCTTCTGCTATATATGTGTTAGGTGTTATGATCATCCTGTGTGTGCTTTTTTGGTGGTGGCTTGGTCTTTGGGGGCTCCCAGGGGTCCAGTTTAGTTGGCATTGTTGGTCTTACTGTGTGGTTGCCATCGCCTTGAGAGCCTTCAATCCTGGCCCTAACTCTTCCACAGGGGTTTCTAAGCTCAGTCCTATGTTTGTCTGTGGATATGTGCATCTGTCTCAGTCAGCTACTGGGTAGAGACTCTCAGAGGGCTGTTATGATAGGCTCCTGGCTGCTAGTACAAAATAGCATTATTAATAGTGTGATGGATTAGTGCCTGACCATGAGATGGGTCTCAAAATGGGTCATTGTTTGGATACTTCTTCAATGTCTGCTCCATTTTTGTACCTGCATTTCTTTAAGACTAGACAAATTTGGTGTCAAAAGTTTCTTAGGTAGGATCATGTTCCTATCCTTCCACCTGGGGTCCTGGCTTGCTACTGGAGGTAGCTTCTTCAGGTTCCTTATCCCAATTGTTGAGCATTTCTGAATTTACATAATGGAATATCATTCACTTATTAAAAACAAGGGCATCATGAATTTTGCATTGGATGCAATTAAAAATATGATGTTGAATGAGGACATGCATTGGTAAGTACTCAATGTTAACCAAATATTCAGGATACTCTTAATACACTTCACAGACCAAAAGAAGTTAAACAAGAAGGAATTCCCAAGTAAGGCTGCTTGAGTCCTACTTAGAAGCAAGAACAAAATAGTTATGGGACACAGAGGGAAGGACCTGGTGGATGACAAGAAAGCTTGTGAGATAGGAGGAAGGATCAGTAACTGGCAAAAAAAACCCAGAAGCTACCACGTGTCAGGGATGGGGGCATTTTCTAGGAAGTCCCAGAGAACAGGCATGAGGGCAGCTCTTAGGAGTCAATTCAGGAATAAAAAAATAGAAAGTGACTGTTTTAATCCCCTGAGTAGATGCAATTGGAATTTCCTGTTATGTTACACCAAGATGGGAAAGATGCCAGTCTAGTAGAAGTCAAAAATCCAATACAAGAGAGATGATAACAAGATAGTGAGACTTTTTTTTTTTCTAGGCAGCCAAAATCAATACTGGTTTAGTGGCACTTCACAAGGAAAACTACTTGTCATGCCAGCAGCTAAGCAATATATGTCAACTGAAAGGAACTGCAGCTTGGGTCTGGCAGCTGTTACAGGCATGAGTACATATCACTGGTAGTTTCAGGTCTTAGGTGTCCATAGAAAACTAATATAAAAAACAACATGGAATAGTGAGTTTAGATTATTTTATGCTCAAAATTTGAGCACCTTTGGTTTTGCAAGATGAACAGGACAGGCATAATAAGATACTGCCTGCTGGGCAAAATAAACTTTCAGTTACATTTTTGTGTCTCCTATTGGAAATCTAGGTGGTTCCTGCCATTATCAGAGGGTGAACTAATACTCTGCCTGATAATTCAGTGTATTATATAGGATGGCCATTGGAAAATTACTTGACTTCTTTGCACAACACAGTTTTTGGATTTTTATTATTTGTTTGTTTGTTTTGTTTTTAATATGTGTACAAATAAAAAATATTGGTGCATATTTCAGTATGATAATAAGAACTAAAAGGCTT
Source organism: Apodemus sylvaticus (assembly GCF_947179515.1). Lineage (NCBI taxonomy): Eukaryota > Metazoa > Chordata > Mammalia > Rodentia > Muridae > Apodemus > Apodemus sylvaticus. Next base: position 104,448,677 of record NC_067473.1, on the reverse strand, counting down.
AACATGTTTTCAATAAGACATATGATGCAATGAACACTTTATACATACTATCATTGCTGTATGTAAAATGAAAAGAGGTGGAGAAAGCCATTGGCTAAGGAAACTAAATGTTAAATCCTTAGATGGGAACTTATTTTACATTGACATTTGTATCTCGCTCAGTCTGTCCTTGAACAATCCATCTTCCATGATGTCCTTATTTAAGCATAGAGTCTATACAATGCTAAATAAGGTGAAATGGGATCAGAAGAGAATCTTAAATTAATATGAATAGTGTCCTCATTAGAAGAGCATCTCTGTCATATATTCTGCCTTCCTTTTCCTCCTTTATTTCACATTTTTTTCCTTCATGCAAGAAGACAGTGAAAAGAGCGTTGTATGTACTCCTGTTACAAATGCAAGAATCTTCTGTCATCTCTCGAGTCAACACCTGACACAGCATAGCAGAAAGCATGTGCCATTTACTTCAGTGTGGACACATTCACACTTCTGAAGGTCAAGTCATCATTTTATGACAAGAAGCCTTAAAGTAAGATCAATTATGAATCATGAAATGTGTATGCTTTAAAGATACACATTTACAAAAAGCCTAGGATTCCATTTTAAAATTGCAAAATTTCAGCTGCCACATAATTATTTTTCAAGGGACCTAAGATCAAAGTTAGATCCTTTTTATGAGCTATTTTTATTTTATTCTTTTAAAAATCTATGTAACTCAGTTTTAAACAATAAACTAAAGAGAAAATGTATTACTAAGATAGATCATTGCCAAAGAGGTTTAGTACTTTATAGAATCTGTTTTTTACTCCTTGTAGAATAAGTCACTCCACATGACAAACTGAATGTATTCAGAAGTATTGAGTTTTAATTTCCATTATCTAATCTTTCTGAAAAATTATACTTTATAAGATAGCAACAACATTGATCACATTAGAGAAATGTATATGTTGTGAGTACTGATTTTTTACAAGTGGTAACTCATTTTATTCATGAAGGTCTAAGGTGCATAGACTTGGACATACATGCCATTTGTCTTTTTTCAGTTAGCATTGGGTGATTTAGAATGTAAAGCATTAACTTTGAACCTGAGAATGCTCCCAAGTTAAGTATTTGAACAATTTTATGAATTCTTCCTGTTGGTTCCTAAATTAAATTAAAATTGCACAAAGGAGAGCTGAACACACGAGTAGATGGGATAAAGGAGAATTTGAACTTGAATTGCTCTCTAGAAGCAATTTTACATTTTATTATCCAAGTACCATATCTACCTATCCATATCAAGAATGTACACAATGTATGCACAAAGGAGAAGAAACTTTGTGGGTACAAATATATGTCGCTCAAGAATGTAACAAACTATAACTTCATATACATGAAGAGAATATGTTTAAGGAAGATAAAGAGAAAACTTCAAAGCTTGTTTAATATGCCTACAATTTTAACAAAACATTGCTAATATCAGATGTACAGCTGGGAAAACACACATGTGAATTGTGCAAACTATGTTATTAAGAATGATTGTGTGTGTATGCATGTGGTGTGTATGTGTGTGTGTGTGTGTGTGAGAGAGTGTGTGTGCACACATGTGTGTGTGTATATGTGTGTTTTGGTGGGTACAACATACCCCTAGAAGAGATGGTGTTTCATGGTTTTTGTCCCTGGAGCAGAGTCAACAAAATGTGGGTCTCCTCGAATGCTGATGCCTGCTGTATGCATAAAGACTCTTTGCATAAAAATGCACAAATTTTATTTCAGTCCTCCTTTGGGGGATGTTCTCCCTGTCAAGGTTATTGGGGAATGTTGTCCTTGCCAGTGTTAGAGACTACATGATAATCAGAAACAGTACAATTACAAGAAGCAAGTATGTATCTGGTAATTCTCAGCAAAATGGTGATACTATTGACCTTCAGGACAGCTCTTAAGGCTGCTGGAAAGAGCCTAGAAAACATGAGTTCAAGAATGCATAAATACATTTTCCTACAAAATTCATAATGTCTTGTTTTTTATAGCTGAATAGTATTCTACTGTGTAAATGTGCCACATTTTTTTTTTTACCCATTTTTCAGTTGAGGGACATCTAGGTTGTTTCCAGTTTCTGGTTATTGCAAATAAAACTTCTATGAACATAGTCAAGCAAGTGCCTCTGTGAGATGTTGGAACATCTTTTTGGTATATGTCCAGAAATGGTATAGTTGTGTCTTGAGGTAGAACTTTTTCCAGGTATCTGAGAAAGCACCAAATTTGCAAACTAGTTTTATATTTTTGCACTCCCACCAGCAATGGAGGGTTGTTCTCGTTGTTCCACATTCTTTTCCAACATGTAATATATGAATTGTTCAACTAGGCAAAATATAAGGATACAATATGAATTGTATGAGGGAACTCATATACCAGAAAGAAGAGAGGCAGCTGCACTAATGAGTCAGTTTAATAATAAAGTTATTAATGGAGACATGATTTAGTCAATAGAGGAATGTGATATTTTTTGGATCACAAAAGAGAAAAGAGTAGTTAAAAACCAAGGATCAGATAGATGGTTATGTAATAATAGTTGTAAAATTGCAATGTTCTCCATAGAAGCCATCAGCAACTAAATTTGACCCAGATAGTTTACTCCCTAAAGGAGGAAATTATATGTGATCCAAATAGAGGTTTGTAGTGGACAAAAAGACTGGTAAGAAGAAAAACACTAATGGTTTAATGAAATTCCTACATTCTAGGATTGCCTAACACTTTTCAATAGTTATCCTTGAAGTTGCTGCGGGAAAATAAGAAAAAAATCTAATGATTAAAAGAATATATTGAAGTAGCTAAGAATTATACAAAGAAGCTTCAATTCTGTTTGCATCAGGATAAACAAGACCTAGCTACTTAAAGCTAACTTTCTCACCTAAAAACTGCCTCTATGTCTAGTCCTGTCAACTACAAGCACTGTGCCCAACAAACTGCATAGGACTTGCTATGTTTAAAAAAAGTACTTCCTGTCTGGTTCATTTGCTTCGAATGCGCTCTGTATTTCATTTTCTAGTCCTAAGAGTCAAGAGGCTAAGCTCATAAAATGCTGATTCCTGGAATGATCCAAAGCGAATGTGGAATAAGAAAGTAGATTATGCAAATGCAAGACTGGTCTTGAACTCTAACAGAAAAAGCTATCTGGAGCAGATTACTGAGCTGTCAGCTTGTATCCATCACTGACTATGAATGGACATAGCCTCCCATTCACCCCACTCTCAGGAGTCTCTCTCATGATGGAGTTGGAACTTGACAGTGTTTGTGTGTGTGTTTATACTATACATATATGCATATATGTACATATGCATTTACTGAAATGTATATATTTACATTGATGTATTGAAATATATAACACAATTAATGAACAGGGGCTATGGATTTGAAAGAGAGCAGGTAAGGGTTTGGAGAAAATGTGATAATACAAGTTCTTTTCATATCCTTCTGACAAAGCAGATAGACATAAAACAAACCATGCTATACACACACACGAAGATATTAGTTAAAAAATTAAATATATGTACTATAGTTCCAAAACTAGTATCCATAAAGAAAGGCAGCTTCTAATGACATACCATGTTTTTCTGAGATTACCAGTTATACAGTAAGCCATATGTAAAAGATAGACAATACTCCTACTTTCTCTGAAGTTCCCAAAGAATTTCAACATCATAATTGCAGAGTCTTATACCAAAACCTGGGGAATGTCAGCAAGGTCAGAAAAGATCACTGCTCACATGGACATGGTACCCATCTTCTTTGAACCATTTGGGGAATGTGAACAACTTAAACTCAGACAAACAGCAACAACAAAACCAAAAACTTGATTACAAAGAAAAACTTCAAAGATAAAATTAAAAGGTTGCCAACAAATCTGATGAAGCCCTATATTATAGACAAACTAGTGATTTACAGATGCTCCTCTAAATAACTCCTCACCATGTTCCTGTAATTAACTCTACCTAAACTCATTGGATAACACACACACACACACACACACACACACACACAAACACACACATACACACACACACACACAAATACAAAGTTTGAAGGTAAACAATTTGAGAAGAGGAAGAGAATACAGGGAGCAGGACATGAGAGGATGATCTGAGGGTGACTATGGTCAAAATACAGTATATACATGCATTGTGAAACAATGAGAAAATCCACTACTTTGTGCATTTTATATACTTCAAAACATTGTCTTCATAAAGAAAGTAGTTAAAAGAACTCTGCCTCCCGCCAGTCAGGAGAGACTCACCTCCATCTTGGTTTCGGACTCCAGAGAGATCAGACCGACTGAGGTACACAAACATAACCCGAGGCTAACATTGTGGGGGTCTAAGCCCGACGGGCATTGGCCTGCACCCAGGCCCTGGGCTGTTCGGGGGGCCATGGGGTGCCAACCAGCCAGGAGTTTTTTTTTTTTTTTTTTGCCCTGGCCACACACCCGCTGCCATTTTGCCTGCAGGACACTAGAGAGCTCTAGCAGGCAAAGCCAGCTAACAGGCATAGCCTGAGGCTAACAAAGCAGGGTTCTAGGCCCCAACAGGACCTGGACTGACCCCAAGAACTGGGCGGCTTGGTGCGCCATCTGTGTGTCAACCTGCCCAGGAGGTTGTTAGCCCAGCAGACTCTCCCAGCACTTTCAGGGAGCGCTGAGCACACTCGCCCGCCATCCTGGCCACCTGACAGACGCAATTAACAGTCATAGCCTGAGGGGAACTTTGCACGGACCTTGGCCTTCCAGGCTTTTGCCTGGACCCAGGACCTGAGCAGCCAGGCTAGCCTTGTGTGCACCAACCCAGTTGGGAGATCGGCTGCCCAGCAGAGTGATCAGCAAGCAGAAAAGGTCCCGGCAGCATGCACCATCAGCACTCCCTGAAGGTACAAACAGCCTCCATCTGGTTCACAGACACAATCTGGGGCAAAGCACACTAGAGCTGCAAGGGCAACCAAGTGGAAGACAGCACATCAGCAATCTGCTACAGGGGAAACCCAGCCATATAGTGTTGCAGTAATAGCCCCAAAGCCCCTCAGGAGGCCGAAACACCAGCCAGGGACAAGACCAACTAACTCCAGAGAACAAGAAGGCAAAGGGCAAACACAGGAACACTACTAACAGAAATCTAGGCAATATGGCAGCATCTGAACCAAACTCTCCAACATCAGCATGTCCTGGTTATGCCAACACACCAGAGAAACAAGTTTTGGATTTAAAATCACTGACCATGATGCTGCTAGAAGAACAGAAAAAGGACATAAATGAATCTCTTAAAGAAATACAGGGGAACATGAATAAGCTAGAAACCCGTATAATGGAAACACAAAATTCACTTAAAGAAATGCAGGAGAATAAGGCTCAAGAGATAGAAGCCAATAAAGAAGAAATGCAAAAAAAACTTAAAGAAATGCAGGAGAACTTGAGTCAAGGGGCAGAAGTCATGAAAGAGGAAACACAAAAATCTCTTAAAGAATTACAGGAAAACACAAACAAACAAATGATGGAACTGAGCAAAACCATCCTGGATCTAAAAACAGAAGTAGAAACAACTAAGAAATCACAAAGAGAGACAATTTTGGAGATAGAAAACCTTGAGAAGAAATCAGGGGCCATAGATGCAAATATAAACAACAGAATACAAGAGATGGAAGAAAGAATTTCAGATGCCAAAGATACCATAGAAACCATTGACTCAACAGTCAAAGAAAATGCAAAATGCAAAAAACTTGTATCCCAGAACATCCAGGAAATCCAGGAAACAATGAGAAGACCAAACCTAAGGATTATAGGTATAGATGAGAGTGAAGATTTACAACTGAAAGGGCCAGCAAATATCTTCAACAAAATTATGGAAGAAAACTTTCCCAACTTAAAGAGAGAGATGCCTATGAATATACAAGAAGCCTACAGAACTCCAAACAGACGGGATGTGAGCAGAAATACCTCTCGCCACATAATAATTAAAACCCCAAATGCACTAAACAATGAAAGAATATTAAAGGCAGTAAGAGAGAAATGCCAAGTAACATATAAAGGAAGATCTATCAGAATCACACCAGACTTTTCACCAGAGACCATGAAAGCTAGAAGATCCTGGGCAGATCTCATGCAGACTTTAAGAGAACACAAATGTCAGCCATGACTACTATATCCAGCAAAACTCTCAATCACAATAGATGGAGAAACCAAGACATTCCATGACAAAACCAAATTTACACAATATCTTTCCACAAACCCAGCTGCTCAAAGAATAATAGGAGGAAAACTCCAATACAAAGAGGGAAACTACGCGCTGGAAAAAGTAAGATAGTAACCTTCCTTCATCAAACCCAAAAGAAGATAATCACTCAAATATAAAAATAACATCAAAAATGACAGGAAGTAATAATCACTATTCCTTAATATCTCTTAACATCAATGGAATCAATTCCCCAATAAAAAGACATAGACTAACAGACTAGATAAGGAAACAGGACCCTACATTTTGCTGCATAGAGGAAACACACCTAAATGTCAAAGACAAAAACTACCTTAGAGTTAAAGGCTGGAAGACAATTTTACAAGCCAATGGTCTTAGGAAACAAGCTGGAGTAGCCATTCTAATATCAGATAAAATTGACTTTCAACCTAAACTTATCAAAAGAGACACCGAGGGACACTTCTTGCTGGTCAAAGGAAAAATCCACCAAGAAGAACTTTCAATTCTGAACAACTATGCGCCAAATGCAAAGGCACCCACATTCGTAAAAGAAACTTTACTAAAGCTCAAAGCACACATTTCACCTAACACAAAAATTGTGGGGGACTTCAACACTCCACTCTCCTCAATGGACCGATCAGGAAAACAGAAACTAAACAGGGACATATTAAAACTAATTGAAGCTTTGGACCAATTGGATTTGACTGATATTTAAAGAACATTTCACCCTAAAGCAAAAGAATATACCTTTTTCTCAGCACCTCATTGTACCTTCTCCAAAATCGACCATATAATTGGTCACAAGACAGACCTCAACAAATACAAGAAGATCGAACTAATCCCATGCCTCCTATCAGATCACTATGGTGTAATAGTGGTTTTCAATAGCAACAAAAACAACAGAAATCCCACATACACATGGAGGCTGAACATTACTCTACTCAATGACACCTTGGCCAAAGAAGAAATAAAGAAAGAAATCAGAGACTTTTTAGAATTTAATGAAAATGAAGGCACAACATACCCAAATCTTTGGGACACAATGAAAGCAGTGCTAAGAGGAAATCTCATAGCCCCGAGTGCTTCCAAAAAGAAAATGGAGAGAGCATATACTAGCAGCTTAATGACACACCTGAAAGCCCTGGAACAAAAAGAAGCTATTTCACCCAGGAAGAGTAGAAGAAGGAAATCATCAAACTCAGGGCTGAAATCAATCAAGTGGAAACAAAGAGAACCCTACAAAGAAGCAACGAGTCCAGGAGCTGGTTCTTTGTGAAAATCAACAATATAGATAAACCCTTAGCCAGACTGACCAAAGGGCACAGAGAAAGTATCCAAATTAACAAAATTAGAAATGAAAAGGGAGATATTACAACAGAAACTGAGGAAATCCAAAAAATCATCAGATCCTAGTACAAAAGCCTATACTCAACACAACTCGAGAATCTGGAGGAAATGGACAATTTCTTAGACAGATACCAAATACCAAAATTAAATCAGGACCAAATAGATCATCTAAATAGTCCCATAACCCCAAAAGAAATAGAAGGGGTCATAGAAAGTCTTCCAACCAAAAAAAGCACAGGACTAGATGGTTTCAGTGCAGAATTCTATCAGACCTTCAAAGAAGACCTAACATCAATACTCTTCAAACTATTCCACAAAATAGAAACAAATGGAACCCTACCCAATTCCTTCTACGAAGCCACAATTACCCTGATACCAAAACCACACAAAGATCCAACAAAGAAAGAAAACTTCAGACGAATCTCCCTTATGAACATCAATGCAAAAATACTCAATAAAATTCTTGCCAACGGAATCCAAGAACACATCAAAATGATCATCCACCATGATCAAGTAGGCTTTATCCCAGGGATGCCGGGTTGGTTCAATATATGGAAATCCATCAATACAATCCACTACATAAACAAACTCAAAGAAAAAAACCACATGGTCATTTCATTGGATGCTGAAAAAGCATTTGACAAAATTCAGCATCCTTTCATGCTTAAAGTCTTGGAAAGAACAGGAATTCAAGGCCCATACCTAAACATCGTTAAAGCAATATACAGCAAACCGGTAGCTAGTATCAAACTAAATGGAGAGAAACTTGAAGCAATCCCACTAAAATCAGAGACCAGACAGGGCTGCCCCCTTTCTCCTTATCTTTTCAATATTGTACTTGAGGTACTAGCTCGGGCAATTCGACAATATAAGGAGGTCAAAGAGATACAAATTGGAAAGGAAGAAGTCAAACTATCATTATTTGCAGATGACATGATAGTCTACCTAAGTGACCCAAAAAACTCCACTAGAGAACTCCTAGAGCTGATAAACAACTTCAGCAAATTGGCAGGTTATAAAATCAACTCAAGCAAATCAGTGGCCTTCCTATACTCAAAGGATAAGCAGGCTGAGAAAGAAATTAGGGAAATGACCCCCTTCAAAATAGCCACAAACTGTATAAAGTACCTTGGGGTGACTCTTACCAAACATGTGAAAGATCTGTATGACAAGAACTTCAAGACTCTGAAGAAGGAAATGAAAGAAGACCTCAAAAAATGGGAAAACATCCCATGCTCATGGAAATTAGAAATTTATACTTATTTATGGCTAAAAAAGTGGATTAGTAGTTCCTACTCTGGTCATTATTGAAATAAATGTTCCTATTTGTTAAAGGAAATCCGTATTGGAGTAGTTAACATGTAAATAGTTCCACACTGAACATGCAGTCAAGAGAAAGAGATGAGAGAAAACTTATCCCTAAATCTTCATAACAGGATGTATATACAAGCAAGTATAACTGTGAAGTACATTAGAAACAGTACATAGTAGATGCTATGGATTAAATGTAATCTTTCCCAAATTCATGTATTGAAGCCTAATAATTTAGGCGATATTAAATTTAATTTAAATTTAAAAAAACAAATTGATTATATCAAATAAAATACAATTAATTTCATCAACTATAATTAAAATTAATTAATCAAAATATTAATTTAAATTACATTTGAATTTATCTTATAGCATAAGGTCCTTAAGCAATGAAGCTTCCTCCTTTCTGAGTGGAACTAAGGGATTTTGCACATATTGCCAGATTGTTTCTTCAAAGAAACATAAATATGAGAAAGGTAGCTAAGAAGCAAAAAGAGCAAGTGCTCAGTCTGGTGATATGTTTCCCATAACCCAACATCCATCAGGAGTCAAGGTAGTGGCGAAGCTACTAGGGTATCTGGTGAGCATGAAGGGCAAGGCTAAGACATTATTGTTCCAGCCAGATCATTATTTGGTGTCATTCTGGTGGTGGTCCTGGCTAATTGTCATGGCTCCTAAAATTCTCTAAGCATTTCTTGAGCAATCCTGGCTGATTTGTGAGTCCTTGACAATTATGTGTGTGTGTCTAAGTCATGGCATGTGTATATGAATATTTAGCATTTTAAGTTGCCTCATTGAGTTACAGGAGCTAATGAATCTTCCAGGATGTTCAGGGTGAAGACACTGGTCAGATGGAGGAGCCCTGTGTGAAGCTTGGCAGTTGTAATGAACAGGAAGGTCCAGTGTTCAGGTGGAGTTACAAAGAAGAAAGAAGGCTGCTATTCCAAAGAGAGTAAGGTGGGAAGCTTTTTCTCCTTCTCAAGCTATGCCAGACTTTTGTTCTACATGGGCCTTTAAGTAATAATATAAACCCATTCACAATAAAGAAAGATAAGGTGATCTCATTTGAACAATCTACCAATCTCATCCTGAACCATTCAAGGAAACATGACAAAATACCTAGGTTTTTATTGGACTTGACAATATGAAACAAAAGCTATCCATCCTTTTCCAACAAATTCCATTCTGTTTCAAAGAGCTAGAATTGTTTTATGTTTAATACAATTAGTTTTTTGTTTCTTGACTAGTCACACACACACACACACACACACACACACACATTCTCCACTATTCATTTACTCCTCAAACCCTTGCCCTCATTTATGTCATATCCCTCTATCCTAAAAATTCCTTTCTCTAATTGTGAGCAGGCTACACCACTCATGCTACAAAGACTCCTATCCCTCCTTGGAAGCACAGGAGTTCTTGTAATATGTGCCAGAGTGGTATAGCTTGCTCACAATTAGAAAAAGGAATACTGACAATGGAAGATTGTGATAAAAAAGGAGCAAGGAATTGTGGGGTAAGTGAAAAGTAGAAAATCCATCAAAATAAAATGGGACTTGTTCAATGGATATCTCTTACTATGTAGACTTATTTCAAAAATAAAACTAAATTTTTTAAAGATTCAAAGAGAACTTGATCATTTATATTTGTCAGATGCAAAAAATGATATATGGCCTAACAATTTCTATAATAATGCTGATCATTATTAATGTTCTATCTTGATTAGTGAGAGAAATTTCTCTATAGAAAATAATTAACAGCTTTTATTGTATTATGCTTTTTCTAATTTTATCTGTTGATTTAACACATAATTTCTGCACATATTTATGAAGCACAATGTGTTCTTTCAACTCATCTTTACCCAGATGGTGATCAGTCCTGGGTATTTACATAGAGATCCACAATATTAATCTTTCATTATGTCATTGTGTCTTTCTGGCAGGTAAATATGTACATTTAATATACATATATTGCTATACTTTTGATAAATATCTATCCTTTACCTCAGAATGCATGAATGCTCATATGTAGTTAAGATAGAATTCAGAATAATAGGAAGTTGTGAACATTTTTCATTTTTCTATAGAAAGTATGGTCTTTGAACTTTAGAAATATCTTTAGAATTTTTTTATACAGAAACTATAGTTTCTTTGGTTACTTATGAGTTAAAAGATTAATCAATATTGTTATAAAAGCCTACCATTTGGGAATCTTGGAAAATATAAAATTTTAGTATTATCCTAGTCTCACAAGCATGCAATTTTAAATCATTGACTGCTGCATTCTTAGAAATTATTAAAACATTTGAAAGAAATACAGTGCATAAACTTAAAATGGTTGTTAGGGTAAATTTCTTATTCTGGATTGTGGTTTGGAAACGAAAGTATGTTTAAAGCAGAAGTTATTATAATAAAGTATGTGTACTTTTGTGCACTAGTTTAATAGAGAAGATATTGCATAAGAATTTATACTCAAGCTGTGTACAGTTTTACCCAAAGAGAATTTAGGATCTATGTGTCCCCATTGTAATTTTATTCTATCACTAAAATTTTCATTAGTATGCCTTTCCCACACAAGCTTTACAAGTACAGATATCCACATGAGAAAATTTAATTTATTTATAACATAAAATTTCATTTTAATTAAATGTTTACTTCAAAAGTGTCCCCATCTGTAAGAGCCTTGAGATAAATTCTTGAATAAATACAGCTCTATGGACAGTGAATTGGCTGCAGAGGATTGTGTGGGTACTCTTGATTCTGTTCTTGGTTCTGATATTACTTAAAACAATTTATTTTTATTAAATCCAAGCATTCTGCTTTGTCTGACTTGGATGTAAAAGTATTATTTACTAGAACCTCTGTGAAATAAAAATATTTACTTAGATATTTTGTAAATAAGTAAGCATCTTACATGCTTTTGATTCATTTGAATAGTTTTACTGTAAGCAAGGCCAATAGCTGAGTACATTTACTCCACTGTATAAATGTACCACATTTTCTATATCCATTCCGCTGTAGAATGACACCTGGGTCCTTTCCAATTTCTGACTATTATAAATAAGATGCTATAAACATAGAGGAGCATGTTTCATTGTTAAATGCTGGAGCATCTTTTGTGACTATGCCAAGGAGAGGTATAGCTGGATTCTCATATAATATCCATTGCCATTCCAAGTATATGGTGCTGTGATAAATTTTGTAAAAATTGAGCAGTTTTCTAATATATCTCTCCTTTCACTCTTTGTGTGGCGCATAGAGATGCTACACACACCACATTTTTATTTTTCAATTTGATGTTGGAAAAAACAACTGATCACATTCTGAACTTACAAACTCAGTGACTATTGCTTCATTTAGGAACAGGCATGTTCTATTAACATGCTGAGGGGTGAGTAAAAAAAGTTGAAGGAAGATGAATTGCCTTTTTGATACTATGTGTATCAATTCATTCAGACTCAGTGTTGCTACAACATGGCTTCTTTGTGCAATGCCCAGATGTTGCCCTCAAATATAAAAGGTTTTGAATATTGCTTTGTTTAAACTCTACATGAACCTGTGATGTACACACTATTTATATATATATTTTTATAAATTTTCTAGTTTTTTAATTGGATATTTTACTTATTTACATTTCAAATGGTGGTTTAGTCCCTGGGAGCTCATAGAGGGGGAGATCTGGTTGGTTGATATTGTTCTTCCTATGAGCTGCAAACCCCTTGAGCTCCTTCAGTCCTCTCTAAAAGTACTTCATTGAGGACCCTGTTATCAGTTCAATGGTTGGCTGAAAGCATCTACCTCCATATTTGTCAGGGTTTGGCAGAACCTCCTAGGAGATAGCTATAGTAGACTCCTGTCAGCAAGCACTTCTTGACATCCACAATAGTTTCTAGGTTTTATGTCTATATATGGGATCAATTTCCAGGTGGGGCAATCTCTGAATGGCCTTTCCTTCAGTCTCCACTCCATACTTTGTTTTCATGTTTCCTCCCTTGAATATTTTGTTCCCCCTTCTAAGAAGTACTGAAGCATCTACACGTTGGCCTTCCTTCATCTTGAGCTTCATGCGGTTTGCGAATTGTATCTTGGGTATTCCAAACTTTTGGGCTAAACCCAATTATGAGTAAGTGCATATCCTACGTATTCTTTTGTGACTGCGTTACCTCACTCAAGATATTTTCTAATTCAATCCATCTGCATAGAATTTCAGGAATTCATTGTTATTAATAGCTGAGTACATTTACTCCATTGTATAAATGTACCATATTTTCTATATCTATTCCTCTGTAGAATGACACCTGGGTCCTTTTCAATTTCTGACTATTACAAATAAGATGTATAAATAAAGTGGAGCATGTGTCCTTGTTAAATGTTGGAGCATCTTTTGTGAATATGCCAAGGAGAGGTATAGCTGGATCCTCATACAATACTATGTCCAAAATTTTGAGGAAACACCAAACTGAAACAATGGATGCATGTTCCTGTCTCCACATCCTTGCCAGCATCTGCTCTCATCTGAATGTTTCATCTTGGTCATTCTGACTGGTATGAGGTGGAATCCTAGGAATGTTTTGATTTGCATTTCCATGATGACTAAGGATGTCAAACTCAAAGACAAAAAAACCACATGATCATTTCATTAGATGCTGAGAATGCATTTGACAAAATTAAATACCCCTTCATGATAAAATTCTTGGTAAGATCAGTAATTTAAAGCCCATTCTTAAACATAGTAAAAAACAATATACAAAAAACCAGAATCCAACATCAAACTAAATGGAAAGAAACTTGAAGCAATCCCACTAAAATCATGGACTAGATAAGGCTTCACAATCTCTCCCTACCTATTCAATGTAGCACTCCAAGTCCTAGCCAGAGCTATTCAAAAACAAAAAGGAGGTCAAAGGGATATATTAGAAAGGGAGAAGTGAAAATAACACTATTTGCAAACAATATGATCCTATACTTAAGTGACCCCAAAAATTGTACAAGAGAACTCCCAAACCTGATAAACAACCTCAACACAGTGGCTAGATACAAAATTAACTCTAATAAATCAGTAGCTTTCCTCTACTCAAAGGATGAACAGACTGAGAAAGAAATTAGGGAAATGACACCCTTCATAATAGTCCCAAATAATTTAAAAGACCTTGAGTGACTCTATCCAAGCAAGTGAAATATCTGTATGACAAGAACTTCAAGTCTCTGAAGAAAGAAATTTAAGATTTCAGAGGATGGAAAGATCTTCCATGCTCATGGATTAGCAGGATTAATATAGTAAAAAAAAAATTGCCATCATTTTGAAAGCAATCTACAGGTTCAATGCAATCTCCATCAAAATTCCAACTAGATTCTTTATAGAATTAGAAACAGCAATTTGCAAATTTATTTGGAATAACAAAAAACCCAAGGTAGTGAAAACTATTATTAACAATAAAAAGCTGATGTGGGAATCACCATCACTGACCTCAAGTTCTACTACAGAGCAATAGTGATAAAAACTGCATAGTACTGATACAGAGACAGTCAGTTAGATCAATAGAACATAATTGAAGACCCAGAAATGAACCCACACATCTATGTTCACTTGATCTTTGACAAAGGAGTTAAAACCATCCAGTGGTAAAAGACAGCATTTTCTTTTTTTTTTCTATTTTTTTATTGATATATTTTTTATTTACATTTCAAATGATTTCCTCTTTTCTTGGTCCCCACTCCCCGCAAGTCCCAAAAGCCCTCTTCGGTCACCCTGTTCTTCCATCCACCCCTTCCTACTTCCCTGTTATGGAATTCCCCTATACTCTTGCACTGAGTCTTTCCAGAACCAGGGGCCACTCCTCCATTCTTTTTGGACATCATTTAATTTGTGGATTATGTCCTGGGTATTCAAAGTTTCTAGGCGAATATCCACTTATCAGTGAGTGCATACCATTGATCTTTTGAGACTGGGTTACCTCACTTAGTATGATGTTCTCCAGATCTATCCATTTGTCTAAGAATTTCATGAATTCATTGTTTCTAATGGCTGAATAGTATTCCATTGTGTAAATATACCACATTTTTTGTATCCATTTCTCCGTTGAAGGACACCTGGGTTCTTTCCAGCTTCTGGCTACTACAAATAGGGCTGCTATGAACATAGTGGAGCATGTGTCCTTATTGCATGCTGAAGAATCCTATGAATATATGCCCAGGAGTGGTATAACAGGGTCCTCAGGAAGCGTCAGGCCCAGTTTTCTGAGCAACCGCCACACTGATTTCCAAAGTGGTTGCACCATCTTGCAATCCCACCAGCAAATGGTGGTGGTCTAACTGGAGGTCAGCAGGTAGAAGAAAGAAAACTGATCCATTCTTATCTCCTTGTATAAAACTCAAGTCCAAGTGGATCAAGGACCTCCACATAAAACCAGATACATTGAAAGTTATAGAGGAGAAAGTAGGGAAGAGCTTTGAACACATAGTCTTGGGGAAGTTTTCTTGAGCAGAACACCAATAGCTTATGCTCTAAGATCAACAACAGACAATTAGGGTCTTAGGAAATTGCAAAAGACACTGTAAATAGGACAAAACAGCAACCAACAGATTGGGAAAAGAACATTACCAACATCAATAGAGGGCTAATACAATGAACTCAAGAAGTTAGACTAAAAAAACCAAATAATCCTATTAAAATGGGGTAAAGACCTAAACCAAGAATTCTCAACTGAGGAATACCAAATGGCTGAGAAGCACCTAAAGAAATGTTATAACTCTAGTTTTAAAATGAGGAAACCATGATGCATAGAGTAACAGACATTTCCTAAGCCTCCCAGCTGGGTAGAGAAAAGTTAAGATTCCACAGTGTAAGTGCCAGACAACATGATCTCACTATGATTTCTAAAATTTTCACTTTTTTATTAGATATATTCTTTATTACATTTCAAATAAATTCCCCGTTCATGGTTCCCCCTGAAAGTCCCATAAGTCATCTCCTCTCTCCTTGTTCCCTAATCAACCTCCTCTCACTTCTCTGTCCTACACTGCTGCATCGAGCCTTTCCAGGACCAGGGGCCTCTCCTCCCTTTGATGTCCAATAAGACATCATCTTTTCTTGGAATCTTGAAGCTTTCATGTTTAAGTTGCAGGCATATTGCCAACTCAGCCGTCTTCCTAGCCCCTCCTCTTTGCTAGTTTTATCAATAACTCTGATGTACAAGAAAATATCCTGTATTCATAGAAAAATGTATCTAGAATGGTTGATATAACAAAGAAGGAGGGATTTACTAGGGTATCTATATTGCTCTATGTCCATATTGCTGATACTTTTGTAGCCACTGAATCTGGCTGTGGTTGAAATTTTTAACATTGGCAATGAGTGAAAAGTAAAATTTAAATTAATAACAAAAATAATAACAACAAAAAATCATTATACATTGGAAAGTAATAAGTTCTGAAGAGGAAAAATAAGAAGAACAGGGAAATATCAAATTGTCAAATTATATGTGATTGTTCATTGAGGCTAGGTTGTAATATAATAAGGAAAAACCTTAAAATTTTAAAATAAAATTCAAATGAAATTTTTTTCATTACCCATAGAATATCTAGAAGATGGTCACCTTTTGTAGTTCAGTATGATCTATTAAGGAGACAGAATATTGATATTTCTTCTTGATGTATTTCTTCGAATATTCCAGCAGTACAAAAATATACAAAGTCAAGGAGCAAAATATAAATACACACAAATTCTAAATATCATAACCTCTCCTACAAATGCTCAAGAATCATTGTAGAGGAACTAGAAAGATTGTCAGATTAAAAGGAAGTAGATGAGTATATGCAAATAACGGTTTCTAAACACAGTGAGACAATTGCACATACTAATTCACAGAATTAAAGCTGAAGCACCAGACCTGTGCTGCCTTAAGACAGACAAATTTCCCTTATGGAGAGAGGATGTGGGAATCAAGTCCTAGGTATAACTAATGAGATATTAGAAACTGAAAGCCACCAGGAGAAGGATTTAGTTGATTTTTAAAAAGGGTACACCTCTGGTGGTTTGTCTGCCCTCCAATGATTTGGTCAGTTTAAAAGCAGACATTCCAAAAGAGTACATAATAAAAGTGAGGAGTAAGAAATTATAATGCTGTATTCATTTATATTTCAGTATTTCAAGCAATGCTTATGGCTGAAGATTAACTCATATGATAAGAAACTATTGTTTAGGAACCTCCTCAGTTTTCTTAAGAATAATTATACTTTTCTTTTATAAAACAAAGTGATTTTGATGGGGAACAAAAAAATTATGCTTTGAAGGTCAACTTTAGCATGTAACAAAAATGATGGTAAAGTCAAGATTTAGTTTATTTCACTGAGAATTTACATTGTATAAGCTAAGTATAAGGATGTGAGTCTAGCTAGATGTAATGAGAAAGAAATGTGCACAAATTAAAAGAATGCTTTGTTTCAGGAATTAGAGTGATGGGCTCTTGAAGTGACAGCATCAACTTCTCTCTCACAGTCAAGTTGGAAAAGAAGGCAAAGAGATTGCTTGACAGAGAGCCTTATTGCATGTTTTATGTAATTTGTAAAACTTCTTCCTTCTTATGAGTTATAATATCCACTTAAACCAATCTTTTGCACTGAAATGAATAATTGATCATACTGAGGGTCATTGAGTCATTACTTGCATTGCTGCCCATTTAACAGTCATGAGTATTTCTGGATAAATGAGACAGAATAGCTTCTGTGAACTTACAGTGACCTAAAGAAAATTAACTAAATGACTAACATATTATTCAATTTAATTAAATGACACTATTAATTATATAGATTTTGATATAAAGGAATGGCAATAATGAAAAATTCAGTAACTATAAAGGTCATACATTATTTCTATATTTGCTTTATGAATAGAAATATAGCCAGAATAGGAGATGCTAAAATAAAATAGTGAGATACATTAGTATTTATTTGCTTATTTATAATTTAGTTTTTATTTTATTTGAGAATTTCATACATTATAATATATTTATTATTGAAATATAAACAAATATATATAAATTGATTATATTAATTTGTTATATGATATCAATATTTTACACCATTTATATGTTATATATGTTAAATATTAGTAATATGAAATTATATTATACACTAGTATGTAATATATAAAACATATTTATGTTATAAAACTGAGAGAAATGTAATATTACTCATCTGTAGTTGTTTTGTGAGGTGGATCTTTTGGGATTAGATAACCAATCAGGAAGCCTGTCCCTGGAAAAAACTGATTCTCTCACAGCCATTGATTGTTGTAGGTCTGTATCTAGAAATGGGCTCTTATGAAATTTTCACCATTGTTCCCGTATGTCCAGATATGCAGTTAATATGCAGTTCTACTTTAGGAAATTATATTGTTAAGATTCCATGGGTGCAGCTTCCCTGTCATGTATAGAACATGTGATCTAGCAGTTGGCAGTACCTTAGCACATTTCAGCATCTTCACTGTACTCTGAAATAATTTTATTTCATATCATTGTTTTGCTTTTTAGAATGAAACACTGTATGGTTACTTTGTACATAGAAAAACTGGCAAAAAAGGTAATGGAAAAGCACATACTTGGCTCAGGAAAGGACAGACTCTTTTGTCCCAGATTTTTATGACTCACCTTTCTTCTTCTTCTTCTTCTTCTTCTTCTTCTTCTTCTTCTTCTTCTTCTTCTTCTTCTTCTTCTTCTTCTTCTTCTTCTTCTTCTTCTTCTTCTTCTTCTTCTTCTTCTTCTTCCTTCTTCCTTCTTCTTCCTTCTCCTCCTCCTTCTTCTTTCTTTTTCCTCTTTCTTCTTCTTCTTCTTCCTTCTTCTTCTTTTCTTCTTCTTCTTCCTCCTCCTCCATTCTTCTTCCTCTTTCTTTCTTCCTCTTTCTTCTTTTTCTTCTTCTTCTTTTCTTCTTCTTCTTCCTCCTCCTGCTTCTTCTTTCTTCTTCTTCTTCTTCTTCTTCTTCTTCTTCTTCTTCTTCTTCTTCTTCTTCTTCTTCTTCTTCTTCTTCTTCTTCTTCTTCTTCTTCCTTCTTCCTTCTTTCTTCTTCTTCCTCCTCCTCCTCCTTCTTTCTTCTTCCTCTTTCTTCTTCTTCCTTCTTCTTCTTCTTTTCTTCTTCTTCCTCCTCCTCTTCCTTCTTTCTTCTTCCTCTTTTCTTCTTCCTCTTTCTTCTTCTTCTTCTTCTTCTTCTTCTTCTTCTTCTTCTTCTTCTTCTTCTTCTTCTTCTTCTTCTTCTTCTTCTTCTTCTTCTTCTTCTTTCTCCTTCTCCTTCTCCTTCTTCTTTCTCCTTCTCCTTCTCCTTCTCCTCCTCCTCCTCCTCCTCCTCCTCCTCCTCCTCCTCCTCCTCCTCCTCCTCCTCCTCCTCCTCCTCCTTCTTCTTCTTCTTCTTCTTCTTCTTCTTCTTCTTCTTCTTCTTCTTCTTTTTCCTCTTCATGTACCTTGCATCCTCTAGTCTTCCATTCTCCACATAGTCCTTGTGTTTTCCTTTCTTCTCTGACTTCTCTGTTCTCTCTTTTTTCTCACAAATGAATCTTCTATAGAAAGTATTTTCTTCACACTAATATCAGTGGCTCTACTATAATAGGTTGAAATAATTAGCAACTTCAGTTGATAGTTTATAAGTTTATATCATTTACTACACACACATGTGCAATTTTATTTAGATAAAAACAACAATGATAATAAAAGTTAATCTGCAGCAGAATCCTATTTATGTAGCTTTTTACCTTAGAATAATGAATATTATAAATGTCTGGAAATTATTGTTGATGTTTTTCAGTTAAATTGGAATTCCTCTAAGTCTTTGTAATTTTATAGGCTTAATATATTAAAATTATTAAAATCATAAATTTAATTGTTATTGTATATCAATATTTTAACAAAGCTGACCAGTAAATACTGTATACCTTATGTAAAATTATATATTATCATGCATATTATATTCAAATTATTTTCTTATTATTTTGTCTGGCACTGAGCTGTTCTGAAGAGTCTCCAAAACATTATGTGTTTATTCAGATTTAAACTGCAGATTAAAGTATTTAAGATTCTGTTTATTGGGCTTTCTAGTGACATTCAAAGCATTCAGAATACATTGAACTGTTGGCTACTATAACAGATACCAGGAATATCAAACCTTTTCACTTTTGGAAAAATATTCTATATCACAGTCATCAAGAGTTTATGATTTACCAAAATAAAAGAAGTTACTTAGACCTGTACTTTTATGACTTTAGTGAACTTGATTATTAGGTCCAATTTCATCAAATTAAAATCAGTTCCTTGACATTCAAGTGCTCTTCCAGAAGACTGAAGATAAGTCCCCAGCAATTATGTATGGGTTCAAAATATTCTGTAACTTTTGCTCCAGACACTCTGATGTCATTTTCCAGCCTCTGCATTTACCTGCTCATGGGAGCATATACTCATAGTAATACATACCCATAAATAAATGAAAAAATAAAATCAACTTAGTACTAAAATTAAATTATCTCAATAGAACTTTTGCATTGAGATTATTTTAATTTATTTACTAAATTAACAATAAATTAATATATCTGTGTGTATCTGTGTGTGTATATACACATATGTAAGCATGTATGTGATGGTGAAGTTCAGTGTCAGGTTGAAGAAGATATGGTGCTCACTGTGTAGGTAAACACCATCCTAAATGTCATATGAGATTGTATTTCAAATGCAATAACACTTAATAGACTAAATAAAAAAGATTTCTCCATCCTGAAAATAAACTTCTTTGTTTGTTTCTTTCTTTCTTTCTTTGTTTCTTTCTTTCTTTGTTTCTTTCTTTCTTTGTTTCTTTCTTTGTTTCTTTCTTTCTTTCTTTCTTTCTTTCTTTCTTTCTTTCTTTCTTTCTTTTCTTTCTTTCTTTCTTCCTTCCTTCCTTCCTTTCTTCCTTCCTTTCTTTTTTCTTTCTTCTCTCTTTCTTATCTTTATTTCTTTTCCTCGTTTGATAGATTCTTCTCTAATACATTATGTGCCAAGCACAGTTCCCTTTTTTTCTACTTCTCCCGATACATAACCACACTCCCTTGCTTCTGGATTTATACTCTCTCTTCCCACCACTGCCAAACAACAACTAACAGTCATAGCATACAAGTAGAGTACCAGCTGAATACTTACACGGACCTTCACTTGCTTCTTCATATTCCACAAGCTTATATGCACCCTGCTTGATTCAGCGAGGCTTGCATTCCTGCTGACTTTCATGCCTTATGAATTCTACAATATTTCTGTCCTCCTTTCCTCAGGAGTCACTGAGCTTCAAGAAAAGGGACCCAATGAAGATT
This sequence comes from Apodemus sylvaticus, assembly GCF_947179515.1. Taxonomy (NCBI): domain Eukaryota; kingdom Metazoa; phylum Chordata; class Mammalia; order Rodentia; family Muridae; genus Apodemus; species Apodemus sylvaticus. The sequence goes on along the minus strand of NC_067473.1, from coordinate 104,427,480 downwards.
TCTAATTTAGATTTTCCCTCTACAGATAATTGCTGGCAGTGGGTCTTTGTATCTGTTTCCATCTGCTGTAGGAGTAAGCAAATCTTTAATGATTTGGGGGCAGGGCACTGATCTAAGAATATAGCAAAATATCATAAGTAATCATTTTTAAGAAGATTTCTGGTTCCTGGTCATCCAAGCAGTATTGGACATTGACTCCCTCTCATGGAGTGAATCTACAGTTAAATCAAACATTAGTTGGCCATCCCCACAAGTTATGTGTCAGCATTTTTTCCAATATATCTTCCAGGAAGAATGGATTGTATGTCAAAGATATGGCTTTGTGACTGTATAGGTGGTGTACAGGGGGTCCCCAAAAGGTGAAGGCTTATATCCATGGTTTTAGATTTAAAAAAACAAACATGCAGTTTTCCATTTAAATCCAGTTTCTCTCTCTTGTGTTCTATTCCATACATTTTTTGTGCACATGGAGTCTCTATAATGTAAAGGAGATTTGAGGCAAAATTGTATTTCAATTTGTATTAAAATTCAACCGCTGATACAGACTTCTGATTTGCCATGTTTCTTGACATTGCCATCCTTTGGATTAGTTGTCTTTTGTATTAATGTTGCTCAAATGTTCATATTTGTAACTTTATTTTTAATTAGATATTTTCTTTATTTAAATTTCAAATGTTATCCCTTTTCTCCCCCCCCCCAAACCCCCTATCTCATCCACCCTCTTCTGGCTCCCTAACCTACCCACTTCTGCTTCCCTGTCCTGGAATTCCCCTACTCTGGGGCAACAAGCCTTCACAGGACCAAGGGCTTCTCCTCTAGTTGATATCCAATAAGGCCATCCTCTGCTACATGTGCAGCTGGAGCCATGGGTCGCTCCATGTGTACTCTTTGATTGGTGGTTTAGCTCATGGGATCTCTGGTGTTATTGGTTGGTTCTTATTGTTGTTCCTCCTATGGGATTCCAAATGTTCCAAATGCCTTAAACTCCTTAAGGCCTTTCTCTAGGTAACCCTGTGCTCAGTCCAATGGTTGGCTAAGAATAACCCCCTCTGTTTTTGTCAGGCACTGGCAGAGCCACTCAGGAGAGAGCTATATCAGACTCCTGGCAATAAGAACTTCTTGGCACCTACAATTGTGTCTGACTGTATATGGGATGGGATGGGGAAGATGGGGGAGGGGAGGCAGTCTCTCAATGGCCTTTCCTTTAGTCTCTGCTCCATACTTTGTCTCTGTATCTCCTCTTATGGGTATTTTGTTCCCCCTTCTAAGAAGGACCTAAGTATCCACATTTTGGTTTTCTTTCTTGAGCTTCTTGTGGTCTGTGAATTGTATCTTGGATATTCCAAGTTTCTGGGCTAATATCCACTTATCATTGAAGGCATACCACGTGTGTTCTTCTGTGACTGGGTTAGCTCACTCGGTGACATTTACTTGTTCCATCCATTTGCCTAAGAATTTCCTGAATTCATTGTTTTTAATAGCTGAGTAGTATTCCATTGTGTAAATATACAACATTTTCTGTATCCATTCATCTTTTGAGGGACAGCTGGGTTTCCAGCTTCTGGCTATTTGAACTTGGCTGCTATGAACATAGTGGAATATGTGTCCTTATTACATGTTGGAAAATTTTCTGGGTATATAGCCAGGAGTGGTATAGCAGGGTCTTCAGGCAATACTGTCCAATTTTCTGAGGAACTGCCAAACTGCCAAACTGATTTCCAGAGTGATTGTACCAGCTTGCAATTCCACCAGCAATGGAGGAGTGTTCCTCTTTTTCCACATCCTAGACAGCATCTGCTATTCCCTGAGTTTTTATCTTAGCCATTTTGACTAGAGTGAGGTGGAATCTCAGGGTTGTTTTGATTTGCATTTCCCTGATAACATTTCTTTTTTATTCTTTCTTTTTTATTCGATATAATTTTTATTTACATTTCAAATGATTTCCCCTTTTCTAGCCCCCCACTCCCCAAAAGTCCCATAAGCCCCTTTCTCTTCCCCTGTCCTCCCACCCACCCCTTTCCATTTCCCCGTTCTCGTTTTGCTGAATACTGCTTCACTGAGTCTTTCCAGAACAAGGGGCCACTCCTCCTTTCTTCTTGTACCTCATTTGATGTGTGGATTATGATTCAGGTATTCCAGTTTTCTAGGTTAATATCCACTTATTAGTGAGTGCATACCATGATTCACCTTTTGAGTCTGGGTTACCTCACTTAGTATGATGTTCTCTAGCTCCATCCATTTGCCTAAGAATTTCATGAATTCATTGTTTCTAATGTGTAGATATACCACAGTTTTTGCATCCACTCTTCTGTTGAGAGATACCTGGGTTCTTTCCAGCATCTGGCAATTATAAATAGGGCTGCTATGAACATAGTAGAGCATGTATCCTTATTACATGGTGGGGAATCCTCTGGGCATATGCCCAGGAGTGGTATAGCAGGATCTTCTGGAAGTGAGGTGCCCAGTTTTCGGAGGAACCGCCAGACTGATTTCCAGAGTGGTTGTACCAATTTGCAACCCCACCAGCAGTGGAGGAGTGTTCCTCTTTCTCCACACCCTCTCCAACACCTGCTGTTTCCTGAATTTTTAATCTTAGCCATTCTGACTGGTGTAAGGTGAAATCTCAGGGTTGTTTTGATTTGCATTTCCCTAATGACTAATGAAGTTGAGCATTTTTTAAGATGCTTCTCTGTCATCCGAAGTACTTCAGGTGAAAATTCTTTGTTTAACTCTGTACCCCATTTTTTAATAGGGTTGTTTGGTTTTCTGGAGTCTAACTTCTTGAGTTCTTTATATATATTAGATATTAGCCCTCTATCTGATGTAGGATTGGTGAAGATTTTTTCCCAATTTGTTGGTTGCCGATTTGTCTTGTTGATGGTGTCCTTTGCCTTTCAGAAACTTTGTAATTTTATGAGGTCCCATTTGTCAATTCTTGATCTTAGAGCATATGCTATTGGTGTTCTGTTCATAAACTGTCTCCCTGAACCGATATCCTCAAGGGTCTTCCCCAGTTTCTTTTCTATTAGCTTCAGAGTGTCTGGCTTTATGTGGAGGTCCTTGATCCATTTGGATTTGAGCTTAGTACAAGGAGACAAGGATGGATCAATTTGCATTCTTCTGCATGCTGACCTCCAGTTGAACCAGCACCATTTGTTGAAAAGGCTATCTTTTTTCCATTGGATGTTTTCAGCCTCTTTGTCGAGGATCAAGTGGCCATAGGGGTATGGGTTCATTTCTGGATCTTCAATCCTGTTCCATTGATCCTCCTGCCTGTCACTGTCCCAACACCATGCAGTTTTTAACACTATTGCTCTGTAGTATTGCTTGAGGTCAGGGATACTGACTCCCCCAGATTTTCTTTTGTTGCTGAGAATAGTTTTAGCTATCCTGGGTTTTTTGTTGTTCGAGATGAATTTGATAATTTCTCTTTCTAACTCTGTGAAGAATTGAGTTGGGATTTTGATGGGTATTGCATTGAATCTGTATATTGCTTTTGGCAAAATGGCCATTTTAACTATATTGATTCTACTGATTCATGAGCATGGGAGGTTTTCCCATTTTTTGAGGTCTTCTTCCATTTCCTTCTTCAGAGTCTTGAAGTTCTTGTCATACAGATCTTTCACATGTTTGGTAAGAGTCACCCCAAGATACTTTATACTGTTTGTGGCTATTGTGAAGGGGGTTATTTCCCTAATTTCTTTCTCAGCCTGCTTATCCTTTGAGTATAGGAAGGCCACTGATTTGCTTGAGTTGATTTTATAACCTGTCACTTTGCTGAAGTTGTTATCAGCTGTAGGAGCTCTCTAGTGGAGTGTTTTGGGTCACTTAGGTAGACTATCATATCGTCTGCAAATAATGATAGTTTGACTTTGTCCTTTCCAATTTGTATCCCTTTGACCTCCTTATGTTGTCGAATTGCCCGAGCTAGTACCTCAAGTACAATATTGAAAAGATAAGGAGAAAGGAGGCAGCCTTGTCTGTCCCTGATTTCAGTGGGATTGCTTCATGTTTCTCTCCATTTAGTTTGATGTTGGCTACCGGTTTTCTGTATATTGCTTTTACTATGTTTAGGTATGGGCCTTGAATTCCTGTTCTTTCCAAGACTTTAAGCATGAAAGGGTGCTGAATTTTGTCAAATGCTTTTTCAGCATCCAATGAAATGACCATGTGGTTTTGTTCCTTGAATTTGTTTATGTAGTGGATTGCATTGATGGATTTCCGTATTTTTAACCAACCCTGTATTCCCGGAATAGAGCCTATTTGATTATGGTTGATGATCATTTTGATGTGTTCTTGGATTCGGTTGGCAAGAATTTTATTGAGTATTATTGCATCGATGTTCATAAGGGAAATTGGTCTGAAGTTCTCTTTCTTTGTTGGATCTTTGTGTGGCTTTGGTATCAGTGTAATTATGGCTTCATAGAAGGAATTGGGTAGTGTTCCTTCTGTTTCTATTTTGTGGAATAGTTTGAAGAGTATTGGTGTTAACTCTTCTTTGAAGGTCTGGTAGAATTCTGCACTGAAACCATCTGGCCCTGTGCTTTTTTTGCTTGGAAAACTTTCTATGACTCCTTCTATTTCTTTAGGCATTATGGGACTGTTTAGATGGTCTAGTTGGTCCTGATTTAATTTTGGTATTTGGTATCTGTCAAGGAAATTGTCCAATTCCTCCAGATTCTCCAGTTGTGTTGAGTACAGTCTCTTGTAGTAGGATCTGATGATTTTTTGGATTTCCTCAGTTTCTGTTGTTATATCTCCGTTTTCATTTCTAATTTTGTTAATTTGGATACTTTCTCTGTGCCCTTTGGTCAGTCTGGCTAAGGGTTTATCTATCTTGTTGATTTTCTCAAAGAACCAGCTCCTGGTTTTGTTGATTCTTTGTATGGTTTTCTTTGTTTCTACTTGATTGATTTCGGCCCTGAGTTTGATGATTTCCTGCCTTCTACTCCTCCTGGGTGAAATAGCTTCTTTTTGTTCCAGGGCTTTCAGGTGTGTCATTAAGCTGGTAATGTATGCTCTCTCCATTTTCTTTATGGAGGCACTCAGGGCTATGAGTTTTCCTCTTAGAACTGCTTTCATTGTGTCCCATAGCTTTGGGTATGTTGTGTCTTCATTTTCATTGTGATCTAAAAAGTCTTTAACTTCTTTCCTTATTTTTTCCTTGACCAAGGTATCATTTTAGTAGAATATTCTTTAGTTTCCACGTGTATGTGGGTTTTCTGTTGTTTTTGTTGCTATTGAAGACCACTTTTACTCCATAGTGATCTGATAGGAAGCATGGGATTAGTTCGATCTTCTTATATTTGTTGAGGTCTGTCTTGTGACCAATTATATGGTCGATTTTGGAGAAGGTACCATGAGGTGTTGAGAAAAAGGTATATTCTTTTGCTTTCGGATAGAATGTTCTATATATATTTGTTAAATCTAATTGTTCCAAAGCTTCAATTAGTTTCATTGTGTCCCTGTTTAGTTTCTGTTTTCCTGATCGGTCCATTGAGGATAGTGCAGTGTTGAAGTCACCCACAATTAATGTGTTAGGTGCAATGTGTGCTTTGAGGTTCAATAAAGTTTCTTTTACGAAAGAGGGTGCCCTTGCATTTGGAGCATAGATGTTCAGGATTGAGAGTTCTTCTTGTTGTATTTTTCCTTTGACCAGCAAGAAGTGTCCCTCAGAGTCTCTTTTGATGACTTTGGGTTGAAAGTCAATTTTATCTGATATTAAAATGGCTACTCCAGCTTGTTTCCTGAGACCATTTGCTTGTAAAATTGTCTTCCAGCCTTTTACTCTAAGGTAGTGTTTGTCTTTGACCCTGAGGTGTGTTTCCTGTAAGCAGAAAAAATGTAGGGTCCTGTTTACGTATCCAGTCAGTTAGTCTGTGCTTTTTATTGGGGCATTAAATCCATTGATGTTAAGAGATATTAAGGAATAGTGATTGTTACTACCTATCATTTTTGACGTTATTTTTTAAATTTGATTCCTTAACTTCTTTTGGGTTTCATGAAAGGTTACTATCTTGCTTTTTCCAAGGTGAAGTTTCCCTCCTTGTATTGGTGTTTTCCTCCTATTATCCTTTGTATCCTTTGTAGGGCTGGGTTTGTGGATAGATATTGGGTAAACTTGGTTTTGTCATGACATATCTTAGTTTCTCCATCTACGGTGATTGAGAGTTTTGCTGGATATAGTAGTTTTGGCTGGCATTTGTGTTCTCTTAGAGTCTGCATGAGACCTGCCCAGGACCTTCTAGCCTTCATAGTCTCAGGTGAAAAGTCTGCTGTGATTCTGATAGGTCTTCCTTTATATTTTACTTGGCCTTTTTCTCTTACTGCCTTTAATATTCTTACTTTGTTTAGAACATTTGGTGTTTTGATTATTATGTGACGGGAAGTATTTCTGTTCTGGTCCAGTCTGTTAGGAGTTCTGTAGGCTTCTTGTATATTCATGGGCATCTCTCTCTTTAGGTTAGGGAAGTTTTCGTCCATAATTTTATTGAAGGTATTTGCTGGCTCTTTAAGTTGTATATCTTCACTCTCATCTATGCCTATAATCCTTATGTTTGGTCTTCTCATTGTGTCCTAGATTTCCTGGATATTTTGGGTTACAAGCTTTTTGCATTTTGCATTTTCTTTAACTGTTGAGTCCATGGTTTCTATGGAATCTTCAGCATCTGAGATTCTTTCTTCTATCTCTTTTATTCTGTTGTTGATATTTGCATCTCTGTCCCCTGATTTCTTCCCAAGGCTTTCTATCTCCAAAATTGTCTCCCTTTGAGTTTTCTTAGTTGTTTCTACTTCTGATTTTAGATCCTGGATGGTTTTGCTTAGCTCCTTCACTTGCTTGTTTGTGCTTTCCTCTAATTCTTTAAGAGATTTTTGTGTTTCCTCTTTCATGACCTCAGTCTGTTGACCAAAGTTCTCCTGTATTTCTTTAAGTGTTTTTTTGCGTTTCCTCATTATTGGCTTTTGTATTCTCTTGGATTTCTTTCAATGATTTTTGTGTTTCCCTTGCAAGGGCTTCTAACTTTTGATCCATTTTCTCCTGAATTTCTTTAAGTATGTCCTTCATGTGTTCCTGTACCAGCATCATGACCACTGATTTTAAATCCAAATCTTGTTTTACTGGTGTAATGGACTATCCAGGACATGCTGGTAGAGGAGAATTGGGTTCAGATGTTGCCATATTGCCTTGATTTCTGTTAGTGACATTCCTGCGTTTGCCTTTTGCCATCTAGTTCTCACTGGTGTTAGTTGGTCTTGTCAGTGCTGGACTCACCAGTGCAAGCTGGCCCTTCCCAGGTGGCCTCTGGTGCACAGCTTACCTCCTGCACTGCCTGGAGACAGTGTCCTGTTGCCCAGGCTGTTCAGATCCTGAAACACACACCGAAGGCTCCCACTGGTGCCCGCTGGATTCACCAGAGCACACCGACTTCTCCCTGCTGGCTGCCCAGAAGCCCCTCCTGCCTCTTGCAGGACCTGGAGAGGACCTGGGTGTTGCCACCCAGGCTGATCTGGATCCGGAAGCAGAGAGAGTTGAGCTGAGGGCTCCAGCCAGAGGCCCTGGTCGTTCAGATCCCAAAGCATGCACCCGAAGGCTCCCCCTGGGGCCTGCTGGATTCACCGGAGCACACCGACTTCTTCCCGCTGGCCTGCTGATGTGTTCTTGGGTGCCTTTGCAGCTCTAGTGTGCTTTGCCCCAGATTGTGTCACTGAACCAGATGGAGCCCGTGTGCACCCCCAGGGAGCGCAGGCGGTGTACAGTGCAGGGACCACACCTGCGTGCTGATCACTCCGCTGGGCAGCTGATCCCCTAACCAGGCTGGCGCACACAAGGTTAGCCTGGCCGCCTAGGCCCTGGGTCCATGCAGAAGCCTGGGAGGCCAAGGTCCGAGCAAAGTTCCCCTCAGGCTATGACTGTCAACGGGGTCCGCCAGGTGACTAGGATGATGGGCGTGCGCGTTCGCGTTCCCCGAAAGCGCCAGGAGAGTCTGCTGGGCTAACAACCTCCTGGATGGGTTGACACACAGATGGCCCACCAAGCCGCCCAGTTCTTGGGGTCAGTCCAGGGCCTGTTGGGGCCTAGACCCCCACTTTGTTAGCCTCAGGCTATGCTTGTTAGCCGTCTCTGCCCTCCCGAGCACTCTGGGTCCTATAGGCAAAATGGCGGCGCGCACTGGCCAGGGCAAAAAAACCTCCTGGCTGGGTTGGCACCCCGATGGCCCCCCGAACAGCCCAGGGCCTGGGTGCAGGCCAATGCTCATCGGGCTCAGACCCCCGCGATGTAGGCCTCGGATTATGTTTGTGTACCTCAGTCTGTCCGATCTCTCTGGAGTCCGAAACCAAGATGGAGGTGAGCCTCTCCTGACTGGCGGGAGGCTGAGTTCTGAAGTAGCTTCTGTGCAGCAAAAGGCACCGCAAATCCGCAGCTGCTTGCAGCCCGGCTGGCCAGAGAAGGTCAGTGGTCATGGGCGCTGGGCCTAACTGGACCCTGTGTCGCCTTGGTTCCACTGCTGATGGCCCTTCAGCTGGACCAGCCACTGCTGCACTGCCGCCACTGCCGCCTCTGCCGCTGCCCCCCACGTCCCCTGATAACATTTCTTTAGGTGTTTTTCAGCCATTTGGTATTCCTCAGTTGAGAATTTAGCGCTGTACCCCATTTTCAATAGGATTATTTGGTTCTCTGGAATCTAACTTCTTAAGTTCTTTGCATATATTGGATATATGTCCTCTATTGGAAGTAGGATTGGTAAAGATCTTTTCCCAATCTGTTGGTTGCCCTTTTGTACTATTGACATTGTCCTTTGCCTTACAGAAGCTTTGCAATTTTATGAGATCCCATTTGTCTATTGTTGATCTTGGAGCATAAACTATTGGTGTTCTGGTCAGGAACTTTCACCTGTGCCCATGTGCTCTCACCCACTTTCTTTTCTATTATTTTTAGTGTATCTGATTTTATGTGGAGGTCCTTGATCCACTTGGACTTGAGCTTTGTACAAGGAGATAAAAATGGATCAGTTTACATTCTTCTACATGCTAACCACCAGTTCAACTAGCACCATTTGCTGAAAATGCTGTCTTTCTTTCCACTGAAAGTTTTTAGCTCCTTTGTCAAAGAACAAGAGAACATAGATGTGTGGGTTCTTTTCTGGGTCTTCAATTCTATTCCATTGATCTACCTGTCTATCAGTGCACCAATACCATTCAATTTGTAACACAGTTGCTCTGTAGTACAGTGAGGTCAGGGATAGTGATTCCCCCAGAAGTTGTTTTATTTTTCTTTGTTATTCCAAATGAATTTTCAGATTGCTCTTTCTAACTCTATGAAGAATTGAGTTGTAATTTTGATGGTGATTTCATTGAATCTGTAGATTGCTTTAGGCAAGATGGCCAGTTTTACTATATTAATCCTTCCAATCCATGAGCATAGGAGATCTTTCCATCTACTGAGATTTTCTTCAATTTCTTTCTTCAGAGATTTGCTGTTTTGTCATACAGATCTTTCACTTCCTTAGTCAGTCACACCAAGGTATTTATGTTATTTGTGACTATTGTGAAGTATGCTGTTCTCCTAATTTCTTTCTTGGCCTGTTTATCCTTTGAGTAGAAGAAGGCCGCTGGTTTATTTGAGTTAATTTTGTATCTAGCCACTTTGCTGATATTGTTTATTAGCTTTGGGTGTTCTCCAGTAGAACTTTTTGCATCACTTAGGTATACTAAATTGAATTTCTAAAAAATAAAATCCTGTGGGAAAAGAATTAAATTTTTGACAATGAAACTTAAATGTCTCTCTTTCTCAATTAAGTTGCCTGTTTTGAAAGAGATACAGTGTTATCATGTTTTCATTAAATTAGTAAATATTTTAAAATCATAGAACTTTGAAATACAGTGTGTTTTGAGTTAGATTGAATTAAGAGTCTCTGGACAAATTTTCAAAAGTTGCTATTTTCTTTCATCATATTAAATAAACCATTCAATCACATCTAAATAAATGTTAGTTTCTTAGATTCATTTTAAAATGTCTAGATTCATTTTTCCATGTGACTACTGAGTGGGATATAGTTTAATATATTTTCATAGAAATGCTGTGCATTTATGTTGTGATATCTATAACTAGAAGAATCTTAAGAAAGAAGCATGCTCTGTGTCATCTAAAAGATACAGGTTAGGAATTCTACTAAATATCTTAAAATGAGCAGACCACTATCCACAGATAAAATATTACCTAGGGAACACTACTCCAAGGCTGGGACTGAGCCAGACTGGAATGCCTCTTTGTATTTGTATACCTGTGCTCACTGATGCCTTAGGTCTATGGGATTATTCAAACAATATACTTTATGAAATGGATGTAACTGTGTGTGGTGCTGTTCTTCTCAAGTTACTGTGCCCCCACACCATTGCTTAGATTTGCCCTCTAGGTGACCTTCACTCTGCGTGCTACTGGTAGGCTGTGTATAGACTGTTACTAATATTTAGTATCTAGAGTGGTCTTTGATCTCCTTAAGAGTCTCTTGTAGTAGATCTAAGGAAAACTTTTGTTTCCTTGTAGAATCTGCAATATATATTATGGAGCATAGACTGATTTTAATATTAGAAAACATTTTAGTTTAGAACAATAATCATTTGTGAGACTCTATATCAGAACAGAAAAAGGTAGAAGTAAAGTTGTCTTTTTCTTCCATGAGCAATCATTTCTGATAATCTAAAAACTCTGGTAACATTACTAAAATATAAGATTAACTCATTTGAAGTTTAAGTTTCCCAAAAGACTTTCATTCTGATCCAGTTAAATGACCTTCTTTTAAAAGATACCTATTTATAAAGACTATTTTCATTTTTAATTTTGTGTATGCATGTGTGGTGGAAAATATATGCATTTGAGTGCAATTTCCAGTGGGTTTCAGAGGAGGTTATTTTATCTCCCAGAGCTGGAGTTCCAAAAGATTGTGAACTTCCCTCTGTGATTGCTGCAAATTAAACTTTGGTTCTCTAGAAGAGCAGCAAGTGCTCTTACCCACTGAGCCTCCTTATGCAGATATCCTGGAAAAAGGGTGTTAACAATGCTAACAATGATCCTTCACTAAATATACCTTTCTCTAACACTTGTCATATGTCTTCAGTTACATTTCCATTTATTCTCTTCATAGGAAACAGGATATGATTATTTTGTAGACTCAAGTAACAGCTCTAATTACTTTAATTAACTCATATCTCATATGTAAGATCACACTCATTTGCTAGAGGTCTGCCACTTCTGTATGTGGGTATATATGTCGATTATATGTCTCTGCAGATGTTTATATAAGTGTGTATGAATATGAATGTATCTATCTCTCTGTCTCCCTGTCTGCCCCCTCTCTCTGTGTGTCTACTTATCTCTCTCTGTGTCTCTGTCTGTCTGTCTGTGTTTGCATGTTTGTGTTTGCGTGTTTGTGTGTGTGTGTGTGTGTGTGTGTATGTTATGGAGGTAAGTGCAAATCAATGGTCAAACATTTTATCTCTGTTACATCCCCATTCTTTTCAGAACAATTTTCTTAACTTTATTTTAGATGCCCAACAAATACTACAAATTAGCTTGTTAACACTAAATATTTAAGAAACTAAACTTATATAATATTGTTTTTGTCATTTGAAACTAAAGGCCAATCTTCTTGGGTATATTTGCTGCTTTTTGTTCTAGAGATTTCAGATGTACTATTAAGCTTTTAGTTTATGATGTCTTCAATTTCTTTATGAAGGCACCCAGACCTCTGTGTTTTCCTCTTAGCATTGCTTTTATTGTGTCCCATAAGTTTCGGTATTCTGTGCTTTCATTTTCATTAATTTCTTAAAAGTCTTTAATTTCTGTAGAGCTTCTGTTGTTTTTGTTGTTATTGAAAATCATCCTTAGTCCATGGTGGTCTGTTAGAATACATGGGATTAATTCAATTTTCTCGTAACTGTTTAGGCTTGTTTTACACCTGATTATATGGCTACTTTTGGAGAAGGTACTGTTGGGTGCTAAGAAGAAGGTACATTCTTCTGTTGTACAGTGAAATGTTCTCTAAACATTTGTTAAATCCATTTCGTTTATAACTTCCATTTAGTTTCACAGTGTCCGTTTAGTTCTGTTTTCATGATCTATGCAGGTGAAAGTGAGGTGCTGAAGACTATCACTATTATAATGTGTACTTTTAGCTTGAATACTTCTCTTACATATATGGATGCTCTTGCATTTGGGGCATAGAGTTTTCAGAATTGAGAGTTCATCTTGGTTGGTTTTTCCTTTGATGACTATGAAGTAACCTTCCCCATCTTTTTTGATAACATTTGATTGAAAGACTATTTTATTCAATATTAGAATTGAAGCAAATAATCAAATTCAGGGCTGAAATCGATCAAGTAAAAGCAAAGAGAACTGTAAAATGAATCAACAAAACTAGGAGCTGGTCCTTTGAGAAAATCAAAAAGATAAGCACTTAGCTAATCTAACTAAAGGGCACAGAAACAGATACCACATTAACAAAATCAGAAATAAAAAGGGAGAAATAATATTAGAAACTGAGAACATTCAAAAGCTCATCAGAACCTACTATAAAAAACTATACTAAACAAAATGGGAAAATCTAGATAAAATGTATGAATTACTAAAAATAAACCAGGTACCAAAGTTAAATCAGGATCAGATAAACTATCTAAACACTCCCTTAACCCCTAAAGAAAATAGAAGCAATTACTAAAAGTCTCCCAAACAAAATGAGCTCAGGAAAAGAAGGATTTAGTGCAGAATTCCTTCAGAATTTCAAGGAAGACCTAATACAAATACCTCTCAAATAATTCCACAAAATAAAAATAGGAGGAACACTAATTCATTCTATGAAGTCACAATTACACTGATAGCTAAACCACACAAAGACCCAACAAAGAAAGAGAACTTCAGACCAATTTCCCTTATGAATATTGATGTGAAACTCTGGAAGACCCCACAAGCAGCTAAAAGAGTCAGATGCAAATATTCGCACCCAACCAATGGACAGAAGGTGCTGAGCCCTGTGATTGAATTAGGGAAAGGCTGGAAGAAGCCAAGGGTCAGGGCAACCCTGTAGGAGAACCAGCAGTCTCAGTTAACCTGTACCCCTGAGATAGTTCAAACACTGGATCACCAAACAGGCAGCATATACCAGCTGATATGAGGCCCTCAACGCATATACAGCCAAGGACTGCCAGGTCTGGACTCAGTCAGGGGAGATGCACCTAATCCTCAAGAGACTGGAGGCCCCAGGCAGTTTAGAGGTCTGAGTGGGTGGGTGGAGAGTGGCGACATACTCGTGGATACAGGGGGTTGGAAAGGAGGTATGGGATGTGGAACAGATAGAGGGTGTACCTGAGTGGGGGAAATAAAATCTGGAGTGTAAATAAATATATATGTAAAAAGAACATTCAATAAAATTCTCCCAAACTGAATCTAAGAACACATCAAAACTATCATTTACCATGATCAAATAGACTTCATTCCAGGGAAGCAGGGTTCAATATACAGAAATCAATTAATATTATCCAGTATATAAACAAACTCAAGGAAAAAACAGCATGATCATCTCATTAGAGGCAGAAAAAGCCTTTGACAAAATGTAATACACTTTCATTTTAAAAGCATCAGTATTAAAGGCACATACCTAAACATCATTAACACCATATTCAGCATACCAATAGCCAACATCAAATTAAATGCAGAGAAACTTGAATCCCACTAAAATCAGGGACAAGACCTGGCAGCCCACTCTCTCCCTATCTATTCAATATAGTACTCAAAATTCTAGCCAGAGCAATTAGACAAAAAAGGAGGTCATGGGGATACAATTTGGAAAGGAAGAAGTCAAAATATCACTATTTGCTGATAATATGATAATCAATGTAAAGGACTCTAAAAATTCCAAAAGAGAACTCCTATGGCTAATAAGCAACTTCTTCAAAGTGACTGGATATACTGGATATAAAATTAACTCAAACAAGTCAGTAGCCTTTCTCGACACACACACACACACACACACACACACACACACAAAATCAAAAATAAAAACAAAAAAAACCAAATGGACTGAGAAAGGAAATAGAGAAATATTACCCTTTACACTAGTCACAAATAATATAATATATCTTGGCATGACTCAAACAAAGCAAGTGAAAGATCTGTATGACAAAAACTTCAAATCTCTGAAGAAAGAAATTAAAGATGACCTCAGAAAATGTAAAGATCGCCCATGCTCTTGGATTGGCAGAATTAATATATTAAAAATGGACATCTTACCAAAAATAATCTACAGATTCAATGTTCAATCAAAATTCCAACTCAATTCCTCACAGAGGTAGAAAGTAATTCTAAAATTCATCTGGAATAACAAAACTCCACTATAGTGAAAACTATTCTCAAAAATAAGAGATTCTAGGGAATCACCATCCTTGACCTCAAGCTGTACTAATGAGCAATAGTGATTTGCAAACACATGGTATTGATAGAGATATAGAGGTAGATCAATGGAATAGAAGACCCAGAATTTATTGGCACTTGATCTTTGACAAAGAAGTCAAAACTATCTAGTTTAAAAAAGACAGCATTTTCAACAAATGTTGTTGGTTCAACTGGTGGTCATCATGTAAAAGAATGCAAATTGATTCATTTTATCTCCTTGTACAAAGCTCAAGTTCACATAGATCAAGGACCTCACTATAAAACCAGATATGCTGAATCTAATAGAAGAGATTGTGGGAAAGAGCCTTAAACACACTGGCACAGGGGAATTTTTCCTGAACAAAATACCAATACCTCAGGCTCCAAGATTAACAACTGACAAATGGCACCTCATAAAATTGAAAAGCTTCTGTAAGGCAAACACACAGGTTGGAAAATAGCCTTATCAACCCTTTATCTAATTGAGGACTAATATCCAAACTATGCAAAGAACTCAAGAATTAGAAACCAAATAACAATATTAAAAATGGCCTACAAAACTAAAGAGAGAATTCTCAACTGAGGAATATCAAATGACCTAGAAGCACCTAAAGACTTCAAAATCATTAGTTATCAGGGAATTAGTTATCAGGGAATAAATAGACCCTAAGATTCTACCTCACATCAATCAGAATGACTAAGATAAAAACCTCAGGCAACTGCATATGCTGGCAACGATATGGAGAAAGAAGAACAATCCTTCATTGCTGGTGGGATTGCAAACTGGTAAAACCAGTTTAGAGGACCCTGTTATACCACTACTGGGCATATATCCAGAGGATTCTTCAGCATGCAATAAGGACACATGCTCCACTATGTTCATAGCAGCCCTATTTGTAGTAGCCAGAAGCTGGAAAGAACCTAGATGTCCTTCAACGGAGGAATGGATACAAAAAATGTGGTATATTTATACAATGGAGTACTATTCAGCCATTAGAAACAATGAATTCATGAAATTCTTAGACAAATGGATGGAGCTGGAGAACATCATACTAAGTGAGGTAACCCAGTCTCAAAAGATCAATCATGGTATGCACTCACTGATAAGTGGATATTAGCCTAGAAACTTTGAATACCCAGGACATAATCCACAAATTAAATGATGTCCAAAAAGAATGGAGGAGTGGGCCCTGGTTCTGGAAAGACTCAGTGCAAGAGTATAGGGGAATTCCAGAACAGGGAAGTGGGAAGGGGTAGATGGAAGAATAGGGGGACGGAAGAGGGCTTATGGGACTTGCGGGGAGTGGGGACCCAGAAAAGGGGAAATCATTTGCAATGTAAATATAAATAAATAAATAAATAAATAAATAAATAAATAAATAAATAGAACGGAGGAGTGGCTCCTGGTTATGGAAAGGCTCAGTGCAGCAGTATAGGGCAATACCAGAACAGGGAAGTGGGAAGGGGTGGATGGGGGAACAGGGGGAGGGAAGAGGGCTTATGAGACTTTCGGGGAGTGGGGAGCCAGAAAAGGGGAAATCATTTGAAATGTAAATAAAAAATATATCGAATAAAAAAAAAGAAAAGAAAAGAAAACAATATGGCAGATCCTCTGAAAATTGGAAATTGTTCTACCTGAAGACCCAATTATGCCACTCCTAGTCATATACCCAAAAGATGCTCTAACATGTAACATGGACACAAACTCCACTATTTTCATAGCAACCTTATTTGTAAAGGTCAGAAGGTGGAAAAAACCTAGATGTCCCTCAACTGAAGAACAGATACAGAAAATGTGGTACATTTACACAATGGAGTACTACTCAGCCATTAAAAACAATGACTTTATGAAATTTGAAGGCAAATGTGTGGATCAAGAAAATATCATCCTGTTGAGGTAACCCAGACAAAAAAGGATACCCATGGTATGTACTTACTGATAAGTATATGTTAGCCCTTAAGCTCAGAATACCTATTATACCACTCACAGATCATATGAAGCTTAACAAAAAAAAATGAAAAAGATCAAAGTGTATATGCTTCAGTCCCACTTAGAAATGAGAAGAAAATAATTAAGTGAGGTAGAGGGAGGGAGGGTTGTGGAAGGGCGAGAGGAGGGAGAAGTTGAAGGGGTTAGACTCAGATGTGGTAAGGGACAGTAGGGAAATACAGAGGGTCAGGTAAATGAACAGAAATATGTAGCAGTGGGGAGCAGGTTAACTAATATAGCCAGTAGAAAGTTCAATTGAGAGGTTCCCAGGACCCAAAGTGGATGACATTACGTGCAGTACCCAATAATGTGGAGATAGAACCTGTAGAGACCACCTACAAGGCTCAAGTAGAAAAGCACAGGCCCAAACTGAGGAATGGGCTCACCCAACAATCTCAACATTTTAATCCAAATTGTTTATGTCTAAAGGAAACACAGGGACAAAAATTGGAGCAAAAACTGAAGGAAAGACTATCCAGAGGCTGACACACCTAGGGATACTTTCCGTTTGCAGAACCAAACCCCAACATTATTGCTGATGCCAAGAAGTGCTTGCTGATAGACGTCTGTTATAGCTGTCTCCTGAGATACTCTGACAGCACTTGACTAATACAGATGCAGATACTCACAGCCAATTATTGAACTGAGCCCAGGGATGCCAATGGAAGAGTTAGGGAAAAGAGCTGTAGGGGATTGCAACCCCATAGTTAAAACAGCAATTTCATCTAACCATATCCCCCAGTGATCCCAGGGAATAAACTATCAACCAAAGAATATAAATCGTTTAGTCCATGGCTCCAGCTACATTTGTAGCAGAGGATGATCATATCTTTCATCAACTGGAGAGGAAGCCTTTGGTCCTGTGGAGGCTTGATGCAGCAGCCTAGGTGGATGCTGGTCCAGTGAGACAGGAGTAAGTGTGTTGTTTGAGAAGCACCCTCATAGAAGCAAAGGGAAATGAAGAGGGTAGACCAGGATAGGGGATAACATTCAAAATGTAAATAGATGAAATAAGAAATAAAAAAATAAAAGCAAAGCTATAGGCTAAGGTATCTAAGGTATCTGTTCATTTTTCTTTCTTGTGTGCCTGTGTGCCTATTGTTTCAGCTCTTTTGCTAGGAATAAGCTATTTGTGTTGATTATATTAAGCTGACATTTAGAATGTATATTAAGAAGAGCTAGAAATAGTTTGTGTTCCCTTTCATTTACCAGTTTCCAACAAGTTTTTGCTTAAAAATATCATGATACACATCAATGAAAAATGCAATTCAGGACTATTTTCTAGTTTCTGAGAAGAATGTTGTCTTTAATTTTTTTTAATTTAGAGATGATTATTTCCTAAGCAATTAGCTTTAGCAAACATTTTATAACTCATGATCTCTGGTAGACAAATACTTCAGTCAAACTTGATTAAATCCACTATCCCTTTACCAATTTTTACAATTTAGAGAAATCCTGTTCACATTCAGAATTCTCTCAAATTGAATATTCTGATGATAAAGCACACACATCTATTATCATTTTAAAATCTTGACAAAAGGCTGTAGTAAGGAAATAACATTATGTTACTGATTTAAAATAACATCAAAGGTTACATGATGTCCTTGTGTTAAGTAACTTAATTTATGGGTGGAGACTTTTAAAATTTCCCTTTGTAACAGAAAAATTGATATTCTCATTCTCCCCAATGATTTCAATGTTTCAGGTGGACAAATATGATTTTGTGGGTGACTAATTTCATTGTTGAAAAAACAATGCCTTATACCTGTTTGAAGAAGACTATAGTTGGCACAGTTGTCCAGATGACTGGGATTTATTCTGTATTCTTTTATTTTTTAACTTGATTCATGATTTAGTAAAACAAATAAACAATGATGACAGCAGGAACAAAAACAAAAGCAAAAATGTCCCACCATGTGTTCACTGGACTTTCAAGTTCATGATTTAAACACAAGACAAATGTTGGCTGTCTAAAGTTTTCTTCATCTAGTGTGTCCCTTGGCTGGTGAGTCAATATATAGATCCACCCAGTGGATAGAATTTCAAGTCTGCAGTAAAAGGGGGAGGTTCATTCTTGACATTGTATACCTTGTCAAATGTCCATGTCTGGGACCATCATAGGCCCTGGAGTAGAATCTTCTCTCCTTATCTTTCAAAATAGCCACACTGTTAATTTAACATCTACATATTTGTATTAATAACACTAGACTTCAAATTTTGTCAAAGAAGCTTCTTTTGGAGTAGAAATCAGTCATTGTGGCGATACATGACTAGTCACAGTGCTGCATAAAGGCTATGAACTCAGTCCTAAATCAGGCATCTCTATTAATCTCATGACCACCAAGTCTTGGGGAAAATTTTAGATGAGGAACTGGAAGGACTATAATAGGAAGGAGATAATGAGTTTCTATGAAAGGATTCCTCCTGTGTATGACATGGCTATCTGCTCATGCACTCTCTACTAGAGGAGATTACCAGATATCAAAAGAACAAGGCATTGTACATTCTAGATGCCTAGATAGTGCAGATGATCTCCCCATCGAACCCCTCTACTGGGAGCTATTAGCAACAGAAAGCTGCTAAGGAAGAAAATCATTCTTCTTTGAGAGTGTGGACAATAGCAGTTTTCCAAAGGCCAAATGGTGGTCCCATACCCATGTACAAATGGGCAATGCAAATTACACCTAGTGGGTAACCAAAGAGAAAAAAGAAAAAGCCAGAAGGCACTCATTAGAGGAGGTATGAGGGAAGTTAACGGAAGATAATGAGGATAGAAAAATCATAATTTGCTTCATATATGCAAAACATTTTCAAAAATAAATTGAATTTAAAATTAAATATAAATAAAAAGTATAAATAATTCAAATTAAAGGAACAAATGTACAAGAATCAGTAAAAATATCACAATGAAGCTCTGAGACTAACCAGTTTTCCTTGAAAGCACAAAATCTAAAAAAATTAAGTTATTTTATAATATATTTACATATATGGTCTTGTAAAGGCAAGTAAACAATGTTTTATCACTGGCTTCTCAGAAACAGGGTGACCACATAGTGCTAGCCAAACATGCATTGTTTTGTAAAGAACTGCTTTCCCCAAGTTTCTACAGCAGTGGAGGATTTCTATGAGTATTTAGTACATGCACTGCTGTGTAGGAATCCAATTAGCAATATACAAGGGAAACAAATTAGTGCTTTAAAATGTGCAGATATAGAAATAAAAATATTGGCAACATAGAAAGAAAATGCATTTAGTCTCAAATTTGCCAATTTGGAATTCATTGGAACTTCTTTAACCATCCCAAAAGATATTCTATATATTGGAGTAAAAGACTAATAATTTGTAAAGTCAAAATTATTTAATAAAATTATAATAAGAAGAATAATGATTTCCACAGCAAGCGATATCAGTTATGATAATGCATATATTGGTATATCTCTGAACAAGAAATTCTTGACTAGACTGCAGTCAGTGACCCAAGCCTAGCCTATACCTAGAAGTAGTGTTTCAGTTCCCTGACAATGAGGGATTCATAAAATCACTGGCAAATTATATAGTTTTCTATAAAGAAAATTTTACCAAACTGTCTTATTTTTATTTAAATTATTGAAATGGGATGGTTTTCTATTAAATTGATTCTTTAGTAATTTTGCACCCCCAATGCCACCCCCCACACACTCATACACACAAAACATACAAATCAGATAAAAAATGTAATCATAAGGTCTATGAATCAATAAGAAAATCTAATGTAGGGGTTCCAGTCCTGAGGCCTCTGGTGGGAGCACTCAGATCTCTCTGCTTCCGGATCCAGATCAGCCTGGGCGGCAACACCACATCTCCCGTCCTGCAAGAGGCAAGAGGGGCTTCTGGGCAGCCAGTGGGGAGAAGTCAGTGTGATCCGGTGAATCCAGCGGGCCCCAGCGGGAGCCTCGGCCTGGGCCACAGCGCTCAATCTCCAGGAAGTGTGGGAGACCAGGTGTGCACCCAGAGGCAGTCTGGGAGCTCCTGTGACATGGAGCTTGGGTTCCAGTCCTGAGGCCTCTGGCGGGAGCACTCAGATCTCTCCATTTCCAGATCCAGATCAGCCTGGGTTGCAACACCACATCTCCAGGTCCTGCAAGAGGCAAGAGGGGCTTCCGGGCTGCCAGCGGGGAGAAGTCGGTGTGCTCCAGTGAATCCAGCTGGCCCCAGCGGGAGCCTTCAGGTGTCTGCTTCAGGATCTGAACAGCCTGGGCAACAGCACCCTGTCTCCAGGCAGTGGAGGAGCATGAACTGGATACCCCATCACACCAGTAAAACAAGATTTGGATTTAAAATCACTGGTCATGATGCTGGTACAGGAACACATGAAGGACATACTTAAAGAAATTCAGGAGAAAATGGATCAAGTTAGAAGCCCTTGCAAGGGAAACACAAAAGTCATTGAAAGAAATCCAGGAGAATACAAAAGCCAATAATGAGGAAATGCAAAAACATTTAAAGAAATACAGGAGAACTTTGGTCAACAGGCTGAGGTCATGAAAGAGGAAACACAAAAAAATCTCTTAAAGAATTACAGGGAAGCAGAAACAAGCAAGTGAAGGAGCTAAGCAAAACCATCCAGGTTCTAAAATCAGAAGTAGAAACAACTAAGAAAACTCAAAGGGAGACAACTTTGGAGATAGAAAGCCTTGGGAAGAAATCAGGGGACAGAGATGCAAATATCAACAACAGAATAAAAGAGATAGAAGAAAGAATCTCAGATGCTGAAGATTCCATAGAAACCATGGACTCAACAGTTAAAGAAAATGAAAATGCAAAAAGCTTGTAACCCAAAATATCCAGGAAATCCAGGACACAATGAGAAGACCAAACCTAAGGATTATAGGCATAGATGAGAGTGAAGATTTACAACTTAAAAGGCCAGCAAATATCTTCAATAAAATTATGGAAGAAAACTTCCCTAACCTAAAGAGAGAGATGCCCATGAATATACAAGAAGCCTACAGAACTCCAAACAGACTGGACCAGAACAGAAATACATCCTGTCACATAATAATCAAAACACCAAATGTACTAAACAAAGAAAGAATATTAAAGGCAGTAAGAGAAAAAGGCCAAGTAACATATAAAAGAAGACCTATCAGAATCACAGCAGACTTTTCACCTGAGACTATGAAGACTAGAAGGTCCTGGGCAGGTCTCATGCAGACTCTAAGAGAACACAAATGCCAGCCAAAACTACTATATCCAGCAAAACTCTCAATCACCGTAGATGGAGAAACTAAGATATTCCATGACAAAACCAAGTTTACCCAATATCTATCCACAAACCCAGCCCTACAAAGGATAATAGGAGGAAAACACCAATACAAGGAGGGAAACTTCACCTTGGAAAAAGCAAGATAGTAACCTTTCATCAAACCCAAAAGAAGTTAACCTATCAAATTTAAAAAATAACGTCAAAAATGACAAGAAGTAACAATCACTATTCCTTAATATCTCTTAACATCAATGGATTTAATGCCCCAATAAAAAGACACAGACTAACTGACTGGATACGTAAACAGGACCCTACATTTTTCTGCTTACAGGAAACACACCTCAGGGTAAAAGACAAACACTACCTTAGAGTAAAAGGCTGGAAGACAATTTTACAAGCAAATGGTCTCAGGAAACAAGCTGGAGTAGCCATTTTAATATCAGATAAAATTGACTTTCAACCCAAAGTCATCAAAAGAGACTCTGAGGGTCACTTCTTGCTGGTCAAAGGAAAAATACAAAAAGAAGAACTGTCAATCCTGAACATCTATGCTCCAAATGCAAGGGCACCCTCTTTCGTAAAAGAAACTTTATTAAAGCTCAAAGCACACATTGCACCTAACACAATAATTGTGGGCGACTTCAACACTGCACTTTCCTCAATGGACCAATCAGGAAAACAGAAACTAAACAGGGACACAATGAAACTAATTGAAGCTTTGGACCAATTAGATTTAACAGATATATATAGAACATTCTATCCGAAAGCAAAAGAATATACCTTTTTCTCAGCACCTCATGGTACCTTCTCCAAAATCGACCATATAATTGGTCACAAGACAGACCTCAACAAATATAAGAAGATCGAACTAATCCCATGCCTCCTATCAGATCACTATGGAGTAAAAGTGGTCTTCAATAGCAACAAAAACAACAGAAAACCCACATACACGTGGAAACTGAACAATATTCTACTCAATGATACCTTGGTCAAGGAAGAAATAAAGAAAGAAATTAAAGACTTCTTAGAACACAATGAAAATGAAGACTCAACATACCCAAATCTATGGGACACAATGAAAGCAGTGATAAGAGGAAAACTCATAGCCCTGAGTGCCTCCAAAAAGAAAATGGAGAGAGCATACATTACCAGCTTAATGACACACCTGAAAGCCCTGGAACAAAAAGAAGCTATTTCACCCAGGAGGAGCAGAAGGCAGGAAATCATCAAACTCAGGGCCGAAATCAATCAAGTAGAAACAAAGAGAACCATACAAAAAATCAACAAAACAAGTAGCTGGTTCTTTGAGAAAACCAACAAGATAGATAAACCCTTAGGCAGACTGCCCAAAGGGCACAGAGTAAGTATCCAAATTAACAAACTTAGAAATGAAAAGGGAGATATAACAACGGAAACTGAGGAAATCCAAAAAATCATCAGATCCTACTACAAGAGCCTGTACTCAACACAACTGGAGAATCTGGAGGAAATGCACAATTTCCTTTATAGATACCAAATACCAAAATTAAATCAGGACCAAATAGATCATCTAAACAGTCCCATAATGCCTAAAGAAATAGAAGGAGTCATAGAAAATCTTCCAACCAAAAAAAGCACAGGACCAGATGGCTTCAGTGCAGAATTCTACCAGACCTTCAAAGAAGAATTAACACCAATACTCTTCACACTATTCCACCAAATAGAAACAGAAGGAACCCTACCCAATTCCTTCTACGAAGCCACAATTACGCTTATACCCAAACCACACAAAGATCCAACAAGGAAAGAGAACTTCAGACCAATTTCCCTTATGAATATCGATGCAAAAATACTCAATAAAATTCTTGCCAACCGAATCCAAGAATACATCAAAACAATCATCCACCATGATCAAGTAGGCTTTATCCCGGGAATGAGTGTTGGTTCAATATACCGAAATCCATCAATGCAATCTACTACATAAACAAACTCAAAAAAAAAAAAAACCTCATTGTCATTTCATTGGATGCTGAAAAAGCAATTGACAAAATTCACCATCCTTTCATGCTTAAAGTCTTGGAAAGAACAGGAATTCAAGGCCCATACCTAAACATAGTAAAAGCAATATATACCAAACTGGTAGCCAGCATCAAACTAAATGGAGAGAAACTTGAAGCAATCCCACTTAAATCAGAGACTAGACAGGGCTGCCCCCTTTCTCCTTATCTTTTCAATATTGTACTTGAGGTACTAGCACGGGCAATTCGACAATATAAGGAGGTCAAAGGGATACAAATTGGAAAGGAAGAAGTCAAACTATCATTATTTGCAGATGACATGATAGTCTACCTAAGTAACCCAAAAAACTCCACTAGAGAGCTCCTACAGCTGATAAACAGCTTCAGCAAAGTGACAGGTTATAAAATCAACTGAAGCAAATCAGTGGCCTTCCTATACTCAAAGGATAAGCAGGCTGAGAAAGAAATTAGGGAAATGATACCCTTCACAATAGCCACAAACAGTATAAAGTATCTTGGGGTGACTCTTACCAAACATGTGAAAGATCTGTATGACAAGAACTTCAAGACTCTGAAGAAGGAAATGGAAGAAGACCTCAAAAAATGGGAAAACCTCCCGTGCTCATGGATCAGTAGAATCAATATAGTTAAAATGGCCATTTTGCCAAAAGTAATCTACAGATTCAATGCAATACCCATCAAAATCCCAACTCAATTCTTCACAGAGTTAGAAAGAGCAATTATCAAATTCATCTGGAATAACAAAAAACCCAGGATAGCTAAAACTATTCTCAGCAACAAAGAAAGTTTGGGGGATTCAGTATCCCTGACCTAAAGCAATACTACAGAGCAATAATGTTAAAAACTGCATGGTATTGGGACAGTGACAGGCAGGGGGATCAATGGAACAGGATTGAAGGTCCAGAAATGAACCCACACACCTATGGCCACTTGATCCTCGACAAAGAGGCTGAAAACATCCAATGGAAAAAAGATAGCCTTTTCAACAAATGGTGCTGGTTCAACTGGAGGTCAGCATGCTGAAGAATATGAATTGATACACTCTTGTATCCTTGTACTAAGCTCAAATCCAAATGGATCAAGGACCTCCACATAAAGCCAGATACTCTGAAGCTATTAGAAAAGAAACTGGGGAAGACCCTTGAGGACATCGGTACAGGGAGAAAGTTTCTGACAGAACACCAATAGCATATGCTCTAAGATCAAGAATTGACAAATGGGACCTCATAAAATTACAAAGTTTCTGTAAAACAAAGGACACCATCAAGAGGACAAATCGGCAACCAACAAATTGGGAAAAGATCTTCACCAATCCTACATCCGATAGAGGGCTAATATACAATATATATAAAGAACTCAAGAAGTTAGACTCCAGGAAACCAAACAACCCTATTAAAAAATGGAGTACAGAGTTAAACAGAATTCTCACCTGAAGAACTTCGGATGGCAGAGAAGCATCTTAAAAAATGCTCAACTTCATTAGTCATTAGGGAAATGCAAATCAAAACAACCCTGAGATTTCCCCTTACACCAGTCAGAATGACTAAGATTAAAAATTCAGGAGACAGCAGGTGTTGGAGAGGGTGTGGAGAAAGAGGAACACTCCTCCACTCCTGGTGGGGTTGCAAATTGGTACAACCACTCTGGAAATCAGTCTGGCAGTTCTTCCGAAAACTGGGCACCTCATTTCCAGAAGATCCTGCTATACCACTCCTGGACATATACCCAGAGGATTCCCCACCATATAATAAGAATACATGCTCTACTATGTTTATAGCAGCCCTATTTATAATTGCCAGATGCTGGAAAGAACCCAGGTATCCCTCAACAGAAGAGTGGATGCAAAAAATGTGGTATATCTACACAATGGAGTACTATTCAGCCATTAGAAACAATGAATTCATGAAATTCTTAGGCAAATGGATGGAGCTAGAGATCATCATACTAAGTGAGGTAACCCTGACTCAAAAGGTGAATCATGGTATGCACTCAGTAATAAGTGGATATTAACCTAGAAAACTAGAATACCCAAAATATAATCCACACATCAAATGAGGTACAAGAAGAAAGGAAGAGTGGCCCCTTCTTCTGGAAAGACTCATTGAAGCAGTATTCCGCAAAACCAGAACGGGGAAGTGGGAAGGGGTGGATGGGAAGACAGGGGGAGAAAAGGGGGCTTACGGGACTTTCAGAGGGTGGGGGGCTAGAAAAGGGGAAATCATTTGAAATGTAAATAAAAAATATATCGAATACAAAAATCTAAAAAAAAAAAAAAAAAAGAGAATCTAATGTAAAGGAGAAAAGGAAATGAGTAAGGGATCCAAATGAATGCTTAACACAAAAGGAAACAAATATATCTATTGAATGAAAAAACAAATAAATGAAGTGAAAGCATGACTGGTTCTAAAGTGTTGAGGTGAAGGTTTATTGGGGTTTATTGTTAATAAAAAGGAGATTACAGGCAAAGACGGAGTCTTCTGGGAGTGTCCAGAGTGAATGGACATGGCCAGGAGACTTAGCCTGGCCATGTGAGAGGAGGTGAAATAGATATCCAGGAGACCAGGGGACCAGGAGACAAAAGAGTCACATTACTAAAATGTCTGGGTTGTACAGGAACCAGAGGACCTGGAGAAGAGTAGCCCAGGCCCTAGGTTGAAGAGTTAAGGGTAGGGGACATGGTGTAGCAGCTAAGAAGAAGCTATAAAAAGTAGCCACTAAGGGATAATGGGAGAACCTGGCAGACAGAGTCAGCTTTGATCTGTTAGTAGGCACCCCAGTTAACCTCTGGTTCTTGGTTTGAGATCTAACATCAGACTTCTGTGATGTGTTGTTAGCTTACTTTAATTTTTAAGGTCAATTGTGCGATATGCTTATAACTCACAAATCAGAAGTTAAAAACAAATATCATGTATTTATCTCTATTATCAACTTTACTAAAAGGAAGATTTTGTTTTCTTATAATATCCTTGATCTTTAGTTGCAAAGGAAATCAGATTTTGGATAAGTTGTTGGGTGAATTGTGTCTATTTTCATCTTTTCAAGTTTATTATCACTAATATTTTGGTAAACTAAAAGAGGCATTAGGATTCAGGTTATTTAGGGAAGACATACTACCTGTAAACAATTTCATTTCTTCATGTTACATTTAGGAGTATGATGACTCACAATGATTCCTCTCTCTTGCCTTTTGCATGAAACATAGTGAATGGATTCCTGTTGAATATCAAGGTTATAAATGTAAATTTACAAAGCTGGTCAGTTCCACAAGAAAAGCTTGCATGCCAACTGTTGGTTCAGATGTCAGCTTTTATAACTATTATAAAATTTGCATCAAACAGAATTCTATTATTTTCTTATTCATTTATTCAATAAGTATACATTAAGTACTTAGTTTCTGCATATAGCATGCTCAGCCTTAGGGATAGAGACAAGCAACACTAAATAAGTTAAAAAAGTGTTTTTAACACAAAGAAATATTTTTCTTTGCAGAATTTGCTTTAAGGGAAGTCATCAGGGTCAGAGAGAGTGAAATTTATGAAAGAATTTTTCTCTATATTTTAGATTGTGTCTTAAAACTCCTTGACCCTCACTAATGTGTGTGCATCCTGTGGCAATAATAAAGTCATATCTCTATTTGAATATATATATATATATATATATATATATATATATATATATATATATATATATATAGCATGTAGAATTTTTAAATAAAGTGGTAAAAATCTGTAAATATTACTACCAGAGACTAGGATTATGCACTTTTCTTACTAACTCACTGAGTTTGTAAGAAGTATGTTATAACTTTATATATAGACTAAAGACCTTAAAGAATTTAAGTACAAGTCACATTCCACTTCAAATATAGGACTAATCTAGTTACCATGAGCTGAATTGAAGTCTGTTAGTTAGTGTGTAATAATAACTGTGTGATGGATGAGGAATGCATAGCATGATTTTTCTCCCCTTTGTAATGTGAATTAAAGTCCTGTTCTTTTTATTCAATTTTCCTTTGGTAATTCAAAGTAGGAATCCACTTTCACTTGGAGAATTGCGTGGCTCACTTGTTTCTCTCTGAATTTTTGTGTTGAATGTATTTATTATCATTCAGTCTAAGTTCTCCACTGATAGAAATCAAATATTATAGTTCAAACCAATTACTTCCAAAAATAAAAATCCTGTGGTTTGAATGCCAAATGTCTTCCATAGCCTCATGTGTTTTCAGAGTTGGTGGTGTTGTGTGAGAAGATTCCTGAATCTTTGGAAAGTAGAGCCTTGCTGTTGGAGGTAGGTTTCTGAGGAGCCTTGAGGTCCTCTAGCTTTATCTAATTTTACACACTCACCCTGCTCCACTAGCCTACTTTCTGACTACCGATGTGATTGCTGACTACTTCAGATCTCTGCTCTCACATCTCCGTGCTTGTTAACTCTATACCCATTGGAACCAGAATCTGAATTAACCATTTCTCTTTGAATTTGTTCTTGGCCAAAGTATATAGAAAGTTAAAAATTGTACGTGCTCATAGGTAATCCAATCCCTTAGGGAACTTCCCAGTCAATGCCCTTTATGTCACTAGGAGAATACACAAGCATCTCATTACCTCATATCAATGTGGTTAAGTGGATTTACAATTTTGTTTTTTTATTTTTATGTTAACATCTACTTAAGTTTCCCAAGTACTTCACTGTACTTCATAAATTTAAACTATTTTTTATTGAAGCTTATTCACATGCATTTTCATCTAATATTTTTTGCCATCCTTCACCTGCTATATAAACATCACAGAAGGCTCTGTCATGTCACATGCACCTCACTCCAACCTCATTCCAACTCCATCTGAGTTATTTGAAAGCTCCATTTGTAACCTGACTAAACTTTTGTTCTCCCCTTTGCATGTATTACTAATCTTTAATTTAATTTCCTTACTTCTTTATTTTCCAGTCTTAGTAATGCATTATATAGCATCATCTACCGAGGTTTTACTTCTGAAAAAGACCTTCCACACTGAGAAAAATAACATTACTACTCCTAGTTTTTTGTGGATCTCTAATGTCATCACATACTTTTTTATAATGTCAACATTCATCAATGAATCAACTGATTTTTTTCCCTTTAGCCCAATAATTTTTGCCTTCATCTTGCAGTAAGTGCTTGGAAGTCTGTATTTTGAAGTATCTTCCAAAATAATAAACATCACAAATAAAGACAATAATTTAATAGAAAAAACAAATGAGTTGGAGAACTCTGTAAATGTAACTTTTACTCACCTGGTGTAATTGTCATCTCGGAGGCTCACTGCTGAATAAGATGACCTTTTGTAGTTATTTCTGAACTCTGGTTGGCTTGTTCTCTCTCCTCAGCTGCTCTGGTTCAAACTGATCTCCATGGTTATTGAGTCAGTCTGGATTCTCTTAGCTTCTCACTGAATTTCTCTGCTTGGCCTCTGTCTAATTCTGGCAATTTATTCTAATCTCCTGGCATCTTCTGTCTTATTCTGTCTTCATCTGACACCTGTCTCTGTAAAACTGTTCTGGTTAAACCACATTTCTGTGAACTCAGTCAAACTCAATTGACCTTTTGTCGTTGCCTATTTCCTATCTGGTCTCATGAAGTTGGGTGTTTCCTATCTCTGACTCATTCTGTCTCATTCTCTGATTCAATAACGGTTCTTCCCCTCAACTAGATGTCATATTCAAACCTTGCATCTTCTTTCTATGAACTAAACTTACCTATATTGTTTAAAGTTGTTTACTAAAACAAGTATTTATATTTAATATAAAGAAGATTGTTAACAACAAAGAACATTACTTAAGTTTACCAAGTACTTCACTTCTTCTTGAGTATCATAGAATATTTCCCAAGACAGGTTCATATCCTGGTCTAAAATAGCAAGTAAGCTCTAAGTTAAGTCTTGATGAGTTAAAAATGACTCAAGTCCTTAGCTTAATAATTCTTGCCTTCATTTTGCAGTAAGTGAGCTGGGAGCTGAACCAACTGTCTGAAGCTAGAAAATGTGAGGAGTTAGGAATGCACAGTATAGTCATGAGGAACAACTGACAGAAATAGTAGAAAAATCATTGAAGATTTCCAGAAACTTCAAAACTGAGAATTACAGCAAAAAGTAGATTCCAATACCTATAACCAGAAATGAGACAGAAAAGATTATAAACTAATGTTGAAACACCAAAAAGTATAAGAGTGTAAAGTAACAGTTGAACACTTATAAACTGGGCAGTCTATAAGGAATAGCAAAGCTCTAAAAATATACAAGCTTCCAAACTCAGTCAGGAAGAAATGGAAAACTTGGCAACAGTGATTTACCCATATTTGTGTGACATTTTTGTCATGTGAAATATTTATTATTATTATTATTATTATTATCATCATCATCATCATTATTTAAACTTTTAGACATTGTAGATCATGTTCCCCTAACTGAGCTTTCTTGTCTGGCCTCATTGTAAAAGAATGTGACTGGTTCTGCAGTAACTTGATGTGCCAGGGTGTGATGGTACCTATGGGATGTATTCCCCTTCTTAGAGTAGAACAGGAGGTGGGCAACAGAGAATGTCCTGTGCAGGGGTGGGTCAGAAAAAGGAGGGGTGGCTTCCAGAGGGATGTAACATAAATGCATGAGTGAATGAATGAATGAATGAATGAATAAATGAATAAGCTTTAAAATATTTTTTACATGTATATAATATATTTTGATCATATGCTCACCATCACTCCCTCTTGTGAAACCTTCACCCCTTACACTTTTCTGACTTCTGTGATCCACTGAGGGATGAAATTAGGCTTGCTTGCATGAACACAGGTAGGGAGGTTTTAGAGTAACCAACACACTGATTTTCATTGACTACATTTACATTCCCACCAGCACTGTATAAGAACCCTCCACCCTTTAGGCATAAATGTTTTGCAAACTACTTTAATAACCATCCATCCTCTCCTCTTGTCTACCACTCACCAGAGGCCGAGGGAGAGAAAAGTCAATAGGATACGGGGGAAGTGGGCCTGTTTAGCAATAGTTCTTTGGGAGCAAGCTTGATCTTCTTTGTCAGTAGCAGACAACAATTCTGACTCAGCAGCTACAGTCCAGTCCTCTCAGCAGGTAGACACCACACACGAACCAGCTGCTGTGGTTCTATCCTGAAGAAACCACAAGGCTCATCAACTGGCCTGAGGTCACTAAAGAGGCAAGAAGCTGCAGGAACCTTACAAGCAGTTCTTGGGTGAGTTTCTCTCAATGTGGCATCACCACAAGCAAAGCTCAACAATGCTAAGTAGAGCGAACCAAGATATGTGTGAAATTATCAAAGGATAGTGAGGCAGGGAAAACCAAACCAATGTTCAGTGCTCAACTCCCACTGTCTGTCTATTTAATAATGGGAAAATGAAATGAACAGTTTTCAAACATTGAGTTACAGATGGCAAATTAACAGGTGGGGATGTGCAGCCACCCCACCCATCAGGGAAACACAGTCAAAACTGGACTGAGAGTCCACCTTGCCCCAGTCAGAACAGCAGTCCCTAAGAAAATAAATAATAAGAAATGTTGGTGAACATGTGGAGAGAAGGGAATTCTCAAAAAAAATAAAAAGCAAGAGGTGTTGAAGTAGAAATGTCTGGTGTGTTTGGAAAGTCAGTTATGTCAAATGATATTTTGTTGGGACACACAGGTGAAAGGATATCTTGGTAAAGTAGACATGTCACATAAAAGAATATTTCCTGAAGTGGGCACCTAAGCTAACCATGGAAATTCGGGAGTGTGGAGCAGGTTTGCCTGCAGCCAGTAACAGGAGAGGAGAGAGCTATTTGGGGGCTCTGGAGAGGCTGAGCCAACTTTGGTGGGGCAGCCTTTGGAAAAAGAAAAAATGCGGTCTCAGCCTGTCTGCTGGGCTGGGAACTTACTGACACCACAGGCCAGTGACTAGCTGGTGATGGCGTGGTTGCCTTTTTTTTTTTTTGATACATTTTTTTTATTTACATTTCAAATGATTTCCCCTTTTCTGGCCCCCCACTCCCCAAAAGTCCCATAAGCCTCCTTCCCTCCCCCTGTTCTCCCACCCACCCCTTCCCACTTCCCTGTTCTGGCCAAAGAAGAAATAAAGAAATCAAAGACTTTTTAGAATTGAATGAAAATGAAGGCACAATATACCAAAATTTATGGGACATGATGAAAGCAGTGCTAAGAGGAAAACTCATAGCTCTGAGTGCCTCCAAAAAGAAACTGGAGAGAGCATACACTAGCAGCATAATGGCACAACTGAAAGCCCTGGAACAAAAAGAAGCAAATTCACCCAGAAGGAATAGAAGACAGGAAATCATCAAATTCAGGGCTGAAATCAATCAAGTAAAAACAAAGAGAACCATACAGAGAATCAACAAAACCAGGAGCTGGTTCTTTGAGAAAATCAACAAAATAGATAAACCCTTAGCCAAACTAACCAATGGGAACAGAGACAGTATCCAAATTAGCAAAATTATAAATGAAAAGGGAGCTATAACAACAGAAATGGAGGAAATTGAAAAAATCATCAGATCCTACTACAAAAGTCTATATGCAACACAACTGGAAAATCTTGAGGAAATAGAAAATTTCCTAGACAGATACCAATATCAAAATTAAATCAGGATCAAATAGATCATCTAAACAGTCCCAAAACCCCTAAAGAAATAGAAGGTGTCATACAAAGTCTCCCAACCAAAAAAAGCACAGGACCAGATGGTTTTAGTGCAGAAATCTATCACACCATCAAAGAAGACCTAACACCAATACTCTTCAAATTATTCCACAAAATAGAAAAAGAAGGAACACTATCCAACTATTTCTATGAAGTCACAATTATGCTGATACCAAAACCACACAATGATCCAACAAAGAAGGAGAACTACAGGCCAATATCCCTTATGAATATCGATGCAAAAATACTCAATAAAATTCTTGCCAAACGAATCCAAGAACACATCAAAACAATCCTTCACCATGACCAAGTAGACTTCATCCCAGGGATGCAGGGATGGTTCAATATACGGAAATCCATCAATGCAATTCACTATATAAACAAACTCAAAGAAAAAAACCAAATGGTCATTTCATTAGATGATGAAAAAGCATTTGACAAAATTCAGCATCCTGTCATGCTAAAAGTCTTGGAAAGAACAGGAATTCAAGGCCCATACTTAAACATAGTAAAAGCAATATACAGCAAACTAGTAGCCAACATCAAACTAAATGGACAGAAACTTTAAGCAATCCCACTAAAATCAGGGACTAGACAAGACTGCTCCCTCTCTCCATATCTTTTCAATGTATTACTTGAGTTACTAGCTAGAGGAATTAGACAACATTAGGAGGACAAAGAGATACAAATTGGAAAGAAAGAAGTGAAACTATCACTATTTGCAGATGATATGATAGTATACTTAAGTGACCCAAAAAACTGCACCAGAGACCTCCTATAACTGATAAACAACTTCAGCAATGTGGCTGCTTATAAGGTCAACTCAAGCAAATCAGTAGCCTTCCTATATCCAAAAGACAAGCAGACTGACACCCTTCACAATAGCCACAAACAATATAAAGTATCTTGGGGTGACTCTAACCAAACAAGTGAAATATCTGTATGAGAAGAACTTCAGATCTCTGAAGAAGGAAATCGAAGAAGACCTCAGAAAATGGAAAAATCTTCCATGCTCGTGGGTTGACAGGATTAATATAGTAAAAATGGCCATCTTGCCAAAAGCAATCTACAGATTCAATGCAATCCCCATCAAAATCCCAACTCAGTTCTTCATAGAGTTAGAAAGAGCAATTCTCAAATTCATCTGGAATAACAAAAAAACCCAGGATAGATAAAACTGTTCTCAACAGTAAAAGAACTTCCGGGGGAAATCAGTATCCTGGACCTCAAGCAGTTCTACAGAGCAATAGTGTCAAAAACTGCATGGTATTGGTACAGTGACAGGCAGGTAGATCAATGGAATAGGATTGAAGACCCAGAAATTAACCCACACACCTATGGTCACTTGATATTTGACAAAGGAGCTGAAACTATCCAGTGGAGCCTTTTCAACAAATGGTGCTAGCTCAACTGGAGGTCAGCTTGCAGAAGAGTGTGAATTGATCCATTCTTATCTCCTTGTACTAAGCTCAAGTCCAAGTGGATCAAGGAGCTCCACAAAAAAACAGACATACTGAAACTAATAGAAAAGAAACTGGGGAAGACCCTTGAGGACGTGGACCCAGGGGAAAAGTTCCTGAACAGAACACCAATAGCTTATGCGCTAAGATCAAGAAATGAGAAAAATTAACCTCATAAAATTACAAAGTTTTGGTAAGGCAAAGAACACTGTCCAGCAGACAAAATGGCATCCAACACATTGGAAAAGGATCTTCACCAACCCTATGTCTGACAGTGGGCTAATATCCAATATATACAAAGAACTCAAGAAGGTAGATTTCAGAATGCCAAATATCCTTATTCAAAAATGGGGTACAGAGCTAAACAAAGAATTTTCACCTGAAGAACTTCAAATGGCTGAGAAGCACCTTAAAAATGTTTAGTATCACTAGTCATTAGGGAAATGCAAATCAAAACAACCCTGAGATTTCACCACACCAGTCAGAATGGCTAAGATTAAAAACTCAGGAGACAGCAGGTGTTGGCAAGGATGTGGAGAAAGAGGAACACTCCTCCACCGCTGGTGGGAATGCAAGTTGGTACCATCACTCTGGAAATCAGTTTGGCGGTTCCTCAGAAAACTTGGCATAACACTTCTGGAAGACCCTGCAATACCACTCTTGGTCATATACCTAGGTGATTTCCTGGCATGCAATAAGGACACATGCTCCACTATATTCATAGCAGCACTATTTATAATAGCCAGAAGCTGGAAAGAAACCAAATTTCCCTCAATGGAGAAATGGATACAGAAAATGTGGTATATTTACACAATGGAATACTACTCAGCTATTAAAAACAATGAATTCATGAAATTTTTAGGTAAATGTTTGGATCTGGAAAGTATCATCCTAAGTGAAGTAACCCAATCACAAAACAACATACATGGAATAACCACTGATAAGTGGATATTATAACCATAATAACCACTGATAAGTGGATATTAGCTCAGAAGCTCTGAGTACCCAAGACACAGTTCACATATCAAATGACTCCCAAAGAAGAAAGGAGAGTTCCCTTTTCCTGGAAAGGCTTGATCTAGCATTGTAAGGGAGTAAGAGTACAGAGAAGTAGGAGGGGCCAGATCAGAGAATGGGCAGAGGGAAGAGGGCTTATGGGACTTCTGGGGAGGGGGAAATCAGGGAAAGGAAAAATCATTTGGAATGTAAACAAAGAATATAGAAAATAAAAATAAAATAAAATATAATGTCATTGGTGTTTATCTTTTTCTTAAACTATTGCATCTATAGTCACTGAGAAGTCTTTTAGGCTCTTAGTGGGTAGAGACTTGGCTTAGAGATTAAGAGCACTGATGCTCTCCACAAGACATGGTTTGATTCCTAACATCCCTATGGTGGCTAAAACTATCAATCACTACAGTTCTATGTAATCTGAAACTGTCTTATAGCATCAATTTGTACCATGCACACCAGATGCACGTGCAGGAAAAAACCTAAAATTAAGAAAAGATCATATCCTCTCATGCCATTTATTTTACATTTTGAATTCGTCCATACATTCAAGTATTACACAATGCTACAATTAAAATTCACAGCCATGTTAAGTGTTAAATGGTTTAATTCATGTTTAAAAATCAGTTAAATATGAGTTTATGCTAAGTCTACTGCAATTTAGTAACACTAGATGCATTTAAGTACTGCCACTTTTCATATGTATAATCAGTTTTCATTACTATAATGCATCATTTAATTAGCTCAACCCTCATAGAGTATACACCTCATTGAACTGCAGGATATTAAAACTGTCCTGATATAAAAAGTATAAACATGGTAGAATATCACTGTGACCTAAGTTCATAGTATCTCTTACTAAAGAAATAGATGTCTTTACTTCCATCTACATTCCTCCTCTTGAAGCTAAAACCATATCCAAACTCAAAGCAACATTTATTTCTCTAGTATTTTAATTATCTTTTTATTCATATACACTGAGTTCACCTTTTCTGTATCTGTTTGCTGACTAATGCATAGATAGCTCAACATATTGTTAATACAGAATGGTTTTTTCAGAGTACTTTTAAGGGAACATTATGGTTAAAATGCTTATTTTCAAAAACAAGAGAATTTTAAAATAGTTGAAGTAAAGGAAATTAAACTTAAATCTATGAAAGGAAGTAAATATTAAAGAAAATAAAAGGCAGAATTAACTGTCAGATTTGGCTGTTCGTTGTTTTAAGCCTATTACTTGGGAGGTTGGAGGCAGGAAGAGTGTTATACAGTCCTAAGCTATGTAGAGAGTTCTGGACAAACTTAGGCAATAGAGTGAGAACCTTTCTTAATAAATGAGTAAACTTTAGTTAATAACAGAAAAAATAAAATAAAAATAAAAATCATTAATATGATAGAATACATAGATGCTTACATTTTTATTTGTATTTATTGTTATGTTATTATTTTATCAATTATTATTGTTATTATTTGTTATTTTGAGATTTTTCTGTATAGCCATATCTGTCCTTGAACTTGATATGGACTACAATTTCTAATGTCTCTACCTCCTACGTGTTGAGATTAAAGGCCTCTGCTGGCTCAGAATAATTGAAATTAAAAACTAGTTCTTAATGGATTTTATTACAAAATTCAATAAAACTGATATTCTTACTATGAAAGAATGCAAAGTATAGACAAGAAAGAGGGCATATTCCTTAAACATTACCACTAATTTTTTGAAAAGAATATTAAGAGTAATTGCACTACAAGAAATATAGACATTCAGGTTTGCAAATTATTTAATGGAACAAACTGCCTAAAGGAATGAGTGAGTGAGAGAGAGAGAGAGAGAGACAGAGACAGAGACAGAGACAGAGACAGAGAGACAGAGACAGACAGAGACAGAGAGACACAGCAAGTCAGAGAGACAGAGAGACAGAGAGACAGACTACTGGGAAGACTTTGATCAATGGAATTAACATGACTTTTTCATTGTAAATTTACCTATAATAACATTTTTCAGGTAACTTCTCATGTCTCTTTTCTTGGGTATTTAAGTGAAAAACAGTCTCCATTCTAGCTATAATATATCCCAAAATTTACAGGAGAATGAGATCTGCCTCATTTTATGAGAGTTATATTACCATAATAAAACCAAAGACAATATAAGAAAAATGAACTAAAGGAAAATAATTTCAAATAAGTATCAGGGCATAAATTCTAAGCATGAGTTTAACATGCACCTCCAACAAAATACAAGATAGCCTCTGTCTCTGATTATATGCTTTGAATGTAAAGGATGAATGTCCATCAATATAGTCACAATAAGAGAACAAAGTAAAGAAAATACTATTTTTAGAACCAACAGTGGAAATCTCCTGTCAAAAGAGAACATGTTTTCAGCTCTTGAGACCCACCCCAAAAAGACAATACTCTATTCTATAAATTTACACACACACACACACACACACACATACATACACACACATAATATATAGCTCCAAACAACAGGTAATGTCTCATTTGATTGTACCTAAGACATGAGGAAGGGAAGATAAAGTGGTTAGTACTTTTGGTAAACATGTTCACATACATAAGAATATTAAGGCATTTCTAATAATATAATTGGATAGGCAAATTTATCAAAATCATGAAATGTCCTGAATATGTGCTTTGAGATTATACCTATACACCAATTATTAGCCATTAAAAATTAAAACTTCATAATTTTATACTGTCTAGGTAACAGGTTTAAAAATTAATTCATCAAAAATATACATATGATCTTTAGACATAAAATAGTCAGAAAACACTTTCATTGGAAAGTATTGAAAAACAAAACTAAAGATATAAACAAAAAAACTAGATGTTGTTCAAAATGGGAAGTTTTAATATTTAAAATATTTCCCTTGTTCATGCTATGATATTTTAAGTAAGCAGACCTTGGGCTCTGTATCTGACCCAAAGATCACAGCAAATTTGTATAGAATGTGAAGGCTTTTTACAAATACTCTGGCAATATGAAATCAACTTTCTGTACTTTATCGAAAAATCTAAAACACTGTACTGGAATATGACAACTTTATATTTGAAAATCTTCCCAACGGCTGAGATATAATTGCATTCATACTTTCCGAACATGATTCCATGGCTCCCTAAAATTAAATAAAGTTTTAAGAAAGTGCTGATATGTCAAGAATACAAATACTATTTAGAACCTAGTTTGTTTTGTATTATTACTTCTGATTTTTATACATTGTTTTTGAATATTTCCATTCCTTCTGCTTCATTTTACTTAGTAATTTCCTCCAGAACTATCAACAACCAAACAATTTACCTCAATCTTCTGAGAATTCTGTGATAGCATACAAATAGCAGACATCAGATGGTAACTAAGCAGAATGTCTGAGAGCAGAGAGAATACTGCTTATGGGCCATTATAATTTTACAAAGTCTGAAAGTAAATGACATCCCAGGCTTGAAATCTGTGATTTACTTAACTGTAGTAGGTGACATAGACATACAAAACTCACTGAAAATTAGAAGCCTTTCTTTATCATTTACTGTATCTCTAAGTACTTGGAGGGTCAACTGAATTGACTAAATTCTGATCTTCAATTTCTTCTATTTTCCCCTATTCACATAATAAGGGGAAAATAATGAAAATTTCTGTGCTGTCTGTAGATTTATAATAGAAAAAAATTTTAAAATACTCAAATACTTTTATAGTTTCTTTTTTAAATCTGCAATTTAAATAAACTTTAAATGATGTCTTCTGTTCCTTCCCCTTCTAGTATTAATTCATTACTTTGTTCTCTTCTCTATTTTTATTTATAATATCCTTTGAAATTTTAATCTAAATGAACATGAACATGAGTCAAAAGTTGTGACTTAACCTAGTGCTAGAAGTCACATATGTAAAATAAAACCTTAGTTTTTCAACTTTAGAAGATTCCTACATTTGCTTTCTTCCAGCTAGAAAAGCTTTAGTTACCATGCAACAAAATGTGCAGAATAAACTAGGGGAGTAAATTGTGAAATCAAGTCTTCCAAGGTCCTGTCTTCACTTTATAGAAACTATCCAATTGTGGAATTTATTTATTTAGATTGTTTTTTTAAGAGGGTGGTAAATCCACCAATGTGCCAAGAACATACCTTCAAGGTTAATCCAACCTTCACACATTTCTCCTTTCTGAAATATTGGTGCTAGGAACTCAGACTTGACACCTTTCCTTGAGAATTTATTTTAGCTGCATTATCAACCATACTCAGAGGCAGATGCAGGAACATAAGTCAAGGACTTCATGTTGACACTCAGGACACTTCTGGAGAGTCCAATCTTCTACTCCACAATTCTTCTCTTCCACAATTGCTAAGAAATCATTTGCAGACATATTGCATATTTCCTCTAAGCTCAATGCCTGTTTTAATCTGCCTTTACTCAGTATATTGCCTGCAAATGTCCCAATCAACACATGAAAAAAGTTTTCAACTCAGAGGTCCTTTCTAGAATTGAATCTGAATTTCATATAAATATCCAATAAGAGCAATAAATAATAAGCTAAATACCATGCTTGTTTGTAAACACTTCGACCAAACATGTGCATGTGGCATTATCATCTATAACATAGTACCCCAAACAGAAATCATCATATATTTAACTATCTCTTTTAATGAGAATTACTCTGTGCTGTGGATGGAGACTTTGTCTTTGTTATGCCTAAGAAATTTACTAAATGAAAAATAAGCTGCCAGGCAGTGGTGGCACACACCTTTAATCCCAGCACTTGGGAGGCAGAGGCAGGCAAATTTCTGAGTTCGAGGCCAGCCTGTTCTACAGAGTGAGTTCCAGAACAGCCAGGGCTACACAGAGAAACCATGTCTCAAATAAATAAATAAATAAATAAATAAATAAATAAATAAATAAATAAAAAGAAAAGAAAGAAAGAAAAAAAGTATTTAAATTCAAGTTGCTTTTCATATAAGAGCCAAAACAGAAGTGGCATCCTACTGTCTGGACACAGGTGAAATAAAATTTCCTGATTTTAATAGGAAAGTATTCTGTCTTGTTTTGAACTAACACTAATTTTTCAGTTTTGTTATAGTAACAAAAATGTTATAGTATTTGTTCAGTTTTGTTATAGATTTTAAGTAACTATAATTGTACTTCTTTGAAAAGTACTTATTGTAGCATAAAGTAGAAGTTAAGTCTAAAGTCATGGGCTTCTTACATTTTTAATAAAATAATACATTATTATACACATTAATTATTATAGTTCTGAAAATGAATCATATCAAAAATATCAAACATAAAGTTTAATTTTTAACTAGAATGAGATGATTATAATAGGGTTGAAATTATGCTGTGTATCAGCTAGAATGATTGTTCAAGAGTAAAGAACATGTACTACTCCAATAGAGAAACTATGTTCAGTTTCCAGCACCCAACTCATCTATCTTACAACCTTTGTAACTCTAGCACCACAGGATCTAATTCTCTCTTCTGGCCCTTTTGTGGTACACATTCACAAAAATAAATGAATAATCATAATAATTAAAAAGAAAATTCATTGCTTAGCTCCACAGAAGTAAGCAGGTTCCATGTTTTTATTTACTTTTGTTTATTTTGGCATGGTATTTCCCTTCAAAGAATGCCTGATTACTTCTGTAGACTTATTGATTTTGCTTGAAAACTGAAAGAAAATTTGAGAAGAAAGAAAAGTACAAAATAAGCTACTGGTTCAAGGGGAAAAGACACAGCTGTGAAAGCAAAGAATCTGATTGATTTTACCATAGAGATGGAAGACGGTGAAGAAAATTCCAGAAGCTCATGGAAACCAAGACAGTATGAAAGTTGATGCCAATGGAACGAGAAATATAGGAGAGTGTGGGAAGTGACACAAAGGTACTGGAGACACTAAAATACTCTACAGGGGCTGCTGCACTGATTGTTTAAATTCGATAGGAATGTCAACCCTCATTTGTCATTTAGTACTGATTTCTCGATGCATGCTTTCTCACTTATTAAAGCTGAAAATTCAGCGGCTACAGAGATGAATCTGTGCTTTAATACGTCCCTGTTCTTGCAGACAGATTTCACCTCTCAGCATCCTCCAGAATGACGATAAACCGCAATGATTATTGACTCTGAGAAATTGAAAGTCCCTATTCTGTAAAATTGTGCTTAAACCTTTTACAGTTCTGCAACCTTCACAATGGCTAATTAGTCACTTTTCTCATTGCTGTAAGAAAACACCTGACAAAAGCAGCTGAAGGAAGGAAAGCATGAGTTTGGCTCACAGTTTGAAAATTCCTGGTAGCAAGAAGGTGAGGCAGCTTCATGCTTTGCATCCACCTTCAGTCAAGGATCAGAGATTGTTTGTCTCCTGTTTGGGCTGTGGTAGCCCAGCCCAGATAATGGTGCTGCCCACATTTGGGTGGGTTTTCTTTCCTCAACTAACCTGATCTCAAAACTCCCTTAGAGAGATATATGAAAATTTCCTTCCTTACTCATTCAATATTCTGCTCCCTTCCTTCCTCCTTGTTTTCTCGTTTTTGTATTAGATTTTGTCTTTATTTACATTTCAAATATTATTCCTGGTTTCACCTCTGAAAACACCCTGTCCATCCCCCCTCCCTGTGCCCACCAACCCACCTACTCCCAATTCTCTGTCCTGGTATTCCCCTATACTGGGGCATAGAGCTCTCTCAGGGCCAAGGGCCTCTCCTCCCTTTGATGTCCAACAAGGCCATCCTCTGCTACATATGCAGCTGGAGCCATGGATACTCTTTGGTTGGTAGTTTAGTCCCTGGGAGCTCTGGAGGTGCTGATGGGTTTATATTGCTGTTCCTCCTATAAGGATGAATGCTCCTTCAGCTCCTTAGATACTTTCTCTAGCTCCTCCACTGGGGACCTTGTGCTCAGTCCAATGGTTGACTGAGAGCACCCACCTCTAAATTTGCTAAGACCAAAAATTCAGGAAACAGCAGGTGCTGGCAAGAATGTGGAGAAAGGAAAACTACTACACTGCTGGTGGGATTGCCACTTGGTATAACCACTCTGGAAATCAGTTTGGTGGTTCCCCAGAAAATTGGACATTGTACTACCAGAGGACCCAACTATACCACTCCTGGCCATATACCCAGAAAATTCTCCAACATGTAATAAGGACACATGCTCCACTAAGTTCATAGCAGCCTTATTTATAATAGCCAGAACCTGGACTGAACCCAGATGTCCCTCAACAGAAGAATGTATACAGAAAATATGGTACATTTACATAATGAAATACTATTCAGCTACTAAAAACAATAAATTCATGAAATTCTTAGGCAAATGGATGGAACTGGAA
Organism: Apodemus sylvaticus; assembly: GCF_947179515.1. NCBI lineage: Eukaryota > Metazoa > Chordata > Mammalia > Rodentia > Muridae > Apodemus > Apodemus sylvaticus. Next base: position 104,385,312 of record NC_067473.1, on the reverse strand, counting down.
AATATCATCCTGAGTGCGATAACCCAATCAGAAAAGAACACACAAGCATTTGACAAAATTCAGCATCCTTTCATGCTAAAAGTCTTGGAAAGAACAGGAATTCAAGGCCCATACCTAAACACAGTAAAAGCAATATACAGCAAACCAGTAGCCAACATCAAACTAAATGGAGAGAAACTTGAAGCAAGCCCACTAAAATCAGGGACTAGACAGGGCTGCGCACTTTCTCCTTATATTTTTAATATTGTACTTGAGGTACTAGCTCGGGCAATTAGACAACATAAAGAGGTCGAAGGGAAACAAATTGGAAAAGAAGAAGTCAAGCTATCATTATTTGCAGATGATATGATAGTCTACATAAGTGACCCAAAGAACTCCACTAGAGAACTCCTACAGCAGGTAAACAACTTCAGCAAAGTGGCAGGTTATAAAATCAACTCAAGCATACCAGTAGCCTTCCTATACTCAAAGGATAAGCAGGCTGAGAAAGACATTAGGGAAATGACACCCTTCACAATAGCCACAAACTGTATAAAGTACCTTGGGGTGACTCTTACCAAACATGTGAAAGATCTATATGACAAGAACTTCAAGACTCTGAAGAAGGAAATAGAGGAAGACCTCAAAAAATGGAAAAACCTCCCATGCTCATGGATCGGCAGGATTAATATAGTTAAAAGGGCCATTATGCCAAAAGCAATATACAGATTCAATGCAATACCCATCAAAATCCCAACTCAATTCTTCATAGAGTTAGAAAGAGCAATTCTCAAATTCATCTGGAATAACAAAAAACCAGGATAGCTAAAACTTTTCTCAACAACAAAAGAAATTCTGGGGGAATCAGTATCCCTGACATCAAGCAATATTACCGAGTAATAGTGTTAAAAACTGCATGGTATTGGTACAGTGACAGGCAGGCAAATCAATGGAACAGGATTGAAGATCCAGAAATGAACCCACACACCTATGGCCACTTGATCCTAGTCAAAGGGGCTGAAAACATCCAATGGAAAAAAGATAGCCTTTTCAACAAATGGTGCTGGTTCAACTGGAGGTCAGCATGCAGAAGAATGCGAATTGATCCATCCTTGTCTCCTTGTACTAAGCTCAAATCCAAATGGATCAAGGACCTCCACATAAAGCCAGACACTCTGAAGCTAATAGAAAAGAAACTGGGGAAGACCCTTGAGGACATTGGTACAGGTGGAAAGTTCCTGAACAGAACACCAATAGCTTATGATCTAAGATCAAGAATTGACAAATGGGACCTCATAAAATTACAAAGTTTCTGTAAAGCAAAGAAATCAAAACCATCAAAAGGACAAATCGGCAACCAACAAATTGGGAAAAGATCTTCACCAACCCTACATCAGATAGTGGGCTAATATCCAATATATACAAAGAACTCAAGAAGGTAGACCCCAGAAAACCAAATAACCCTATTAAAAAATGGGGTGTAGCGTTAAACAAAGAATTCTCACCTGAAGAACTTCGGATGGTGGAGAAACATCTTAAAAAATGCTCAACTTGTCCGGGCGGCGGCGGCGGCGGCGGCAGTGCAGCAGTGGCTGGTCCAGCTGAAGGGCCATCAGCAGTGGAACCAAGGTGACACAGGGTCCAGTTAAGCCCTGCGCCCACGACCACTGACCTTTGCTGACCAGCCGGGCGGCAAGCAGCTGCGGTTGTGTGGCGCCTTTCCTGCACGGAAGCCACTTCAGAACTCGGCCTCCCACCAGTCAGGGAGGTTTCGGACTCCAGGGATTGGACAGACTGAGGTACACAAACATAATCCGAGGCCAACACCGCGGTGGTCTGAGCCTGACGGGCGTTGGCCTGCACCCAGGCCCTGGGCTGGTTGGGGGGCCATCTGGGTGCCAACCCAGCCAGGAGGTTTTTTGCCCAGGCCTGCGCGCTTGCCGCCATTTTGCCTGCAGGACGACAGAGAGCTCTGGCAGGCAGACCTGTAACACGCATAGCCTGAGGCTAACAAAGCGGGGGTCTAGGCCCCAAAAGGCACAGGACTGACCCCAAGAACTGGGCGGCTTGGTGGGCCGTCTGTGAGTCAACCCGACCAGGAGGTTGTTAGCACAGCAGACTCTCCCGGCGCTTTCAGGGAGCGCGGGCGCACACGCCCACCATCCTAGTCACCTGGCGGACCCAATTAACAGTCATAGCCCTAGGGGAACTTTGCTTGGACCTTGGCCTCCCAGGCTTTTGCCTGGACTCAGGGCCTGGGCGGCTAGGCTAACCTTGTGTGTGCCAGCCCGGTTGGGGGATCGGCTGCCCAGCAGAGTGAGCGGAACACAGGGGAGGTCACATCAGCATACACCATCGGCACTCCCTGGGGGTGCACACGGGCTCCATCTGGTCCACAGACACAATCTGGGGCAAGGCCTCAGGCAGAAGCCCTCAGCTCAACTCTCTCCGCTTCCGGATCCAGATCAGCCTGGGCGGCCGCACCACATCTCCAGGTCCTGCAAGAGGCTAGCTGGGCTTCTGGGCGGCCAGCTGGGAGAAGTCAGTGTGCTCCAGTGAATCCAGCGGGCCCCGGTGGGAGCCTTCAGGTGCCTGCTTCGGGATCTGATCAGACTGGGCAGCAGCACCCTGTCTACAAGCAATGCAGGAGGTAAGCTGTGCACCAGAGGCCAACTGGGAAGGGGCAGCTTGCACTGGTGAGTCCAGCACTGACAAGACAAACTAACACCAGTGAGAACTAGATGGCAAAAGGCAAACACAGAAACATCACTAACAGAAATCAAGGCAATATGGCAACATCTGAACCCAATTCTTTTCTACCAACATATCCTGGATACCCCATCACACCAGTAAAACAAGATTTGGATTTAAAATCACTGGTCATGATGCTGGTACAGGAACACATGAAGGACATACTTAAAGAAATTCAGGGAAAAATGGATCAAAAGTTAGAAGCCCTTGCAAGGGAAACACAAAAATCATTGAAAGAAATCCAGGAGAATGCAAAAGCCAACAAGGAGGAAATGCAAAAAAACACTTAAAGAAATACAGGAGAACTTTGGTCAACAGGCTGAGGTCATGAAAGAGGAAACACAAAAATCTCTTAAAGAAATACAGGAGAACTTTGGTCAACAGGCTGAGGTCATGAAAGAGGAAACACAAAAATCTCTTAAAGAATTACAGGAAAGCACAAACAAGCAAGTGAAGGAGCTAAGCAAAACCATCCAGGATCTAAAATCAGAAGTAGAAACAACTAAGAAAACTCAAAGGGAGACAACTTTGGAGATAGAAAGCCTTGGGAAGAAATCAGGGGACAGAGATGCAAATATCAACAACAGAATACAAGAGATAGAAGAAAGAATCTCAGATGCTGAAGATTCCATAGAAACCATGGACTCAACAGTTAAAGAAAATGCAAAATGCAAAAAGCTTGTAACCCAAAATATCCAGGAAATCCAGGACACAATGAGAAGACCAAACCTAAGGATTATAGGCATAGATGAGAGTGAAGATTTACAACTTAAAGGGCCAGCAAATATCTTCAATGAAATTATGGAAGAAAACTTCCCTAACCTAAAGAGAGAGATGCCCATGAATATACAAGAAGCCTACAGAACTCCAAACAGACTGGACCAGAAAAGAAATATTTCCCGTCACATAATAATCAAAACACCAAATGTTCTAAACAAAGAAAGAATACTAAAGGCAGTAAGAGAAAAAGGCCAAGTAACATATAAAGGAAGACCTATCAGAATCACAGCAGACTTTTCACCTGAGACTATGAAGGCTAGAAGGTCCTGGGCAGATCTCATGCAGACTCTAAGAGAACACAAATGCCAACCAAAACTACTATATACAGCAAAGCTCTCAATCACCATAGATGGAGAAACTAAGATATTTCATGACAAAACCAAGTTTACCCAATATCTACCCACAAACCCAGCCCTAAAAAGGATAATAGGAGGACAACACCAATACAAGGAGGGAAACTTGACCCTGGAAAAAGCAAGATAGTAACCTTTCATCAAACCCAAAAGAAGTTAAGCATTCAAATTTAAAAAATAACGTCAAAAATGATAGGAAGTAACAATCACTATTCCTTAATATCTCTTAACATCAATGGACTTAATGCCCCAATAAAAAGACACAGACTAACTGAATGGATACTTAAACAGGACCCTACATTTTGCTGCTTACAGGAAACACACCTCAGGGTCAAAGACAAACACTACCTTAGAGTAAAAGGCTGGAAGACAATTTTACAAGCAAATGGTCTCAGGAAACAAGCTGGAGTAGCCATTTTAATATCAGATAAAATTGACTTTCAACCCAAAGTCATCAAAAGAGACCCTGAGGGACACTTCTTGCTGGTCAAAGGAAAAATAAAAAAAGAAGAACTGTCAATCCTGAACATCTATGCCCAAATGCAAGGGCACCCTCTTTTGTAAAAGAAACTTTATTAAAACTAAAAGCACACATTGCACCTAACATAATAATTGTGGGTGACTTCAACACTGCACTTTCCTCAATGGACCGATCAGGAAAACAGAAACTAAACAGGGACACAATGAAACTAATTGAAGCTTTGGACCAATTAGATTTAACAGATATATATAGAACATTCTATCCTAAAACAAAAGAATATACCTTTTTCTCAGCACCTCATGGTACCTTCTCCAAAATCGACCATATAATTGGTCACAAGACAGACCTCAACAAATACAAGAAGATAGAACTAATCCCATGCCTCCTATCTGATCACTATGGAGTAAAAGTGGTCTTCAATAGCAACAGAAACAACAGAAAACCCACATACACGTGGAAACTGAACAATACTCTACTCAATGATACCTTGGTCAAGGAAGAAATAAAGAAAGAAATTAAAGACTTTTTAGAACACAATGAAAATGAAAACACAACATACCCAAATCTATGGGACACAATGAAAGCAGTGCTAAGAGGAAAACTCATAGCCCTGAGTGCCTCCAAAAAGAAAATGGAGAGAGCATACATTACCAGCTTAATGACACACCTGAAAGCCCTAGAACAAAAAGAAGCTATTTTGCCCAGGAGGAATAGAAGGCAGGAAATCATCAAACTCAGGGCCGAAATCAATCAAGTAGAAACAAAGAGAACCATACAAAAAATCAACAAAACCAGGAGCTGGTTCTTTGGGAAAATCAGCAAGATAGATAAACCCTTAGCCAGACTGACCAAAGGGCACAGAGTAAGTATCCAAATTAACAAACTTAGAAATGAAAAGGGAGATATAACAACGGAAACTGAGGAAATCCAAAAAATCATCAGATCCTACTACAAGAGCCTGTACTCAACACAACTGGAGAATCTGGAGGAAATGGACAATTTCCTTGACAGATACCAAATACCAAAATTAAATCAGGAACAACTAGGCCATCTAAACAGTCCCATAATGCCTAAAGAAATAGAAGGAGTCATAGAAAGTCTTCCAACCAAAAAAAATCACAGGACCAGATGGCTTCAGTGCAGAATTCTACCAGACCTTCAAAGAAGAGTTAACACCAATACTTTTCAAACTATTCCACAAAATAGAAACAGAAGGAACACTACCCAATTCCTTCTACGAAGCCACAATTACGCTGATACCAAAGCCACAAAAAGATCCAACAAAGAAAGAGAACTTCAGACCAATTTCCCTTATGAACATCGATGCAAAAATACTCAATAAAATTCTTTCCAACTGAATCCAAGACCACATCAAAACGATCATCCACCATGATCAAGTAGGCTTTATCCCGGGAATGCAGGGTTGGCTCAAAATACGGAAATCCATCAATACAATCCACTACATAAACAAACTCAAAGAACAAAACCACATGGTCATTTCATTGGATGCTGAAAAAGCATTTGACAAAATTCAGCATCCTTTCATGCTTAAAGTCTTGGAGAGAACAGGAATTCAAGGCCCATACCTAAACATAGTAAAAGCAATATACAGCAAACCGGTAGCCAGCATCAAACTAAATGGAGAGAAACTTGAAGCAAGCCCACTGAAATCAGGGACCAGACAAGGCTGCCCCCTTTCTCCTTATCTTTTCAATATTGTACTTGAGGTACTAGCTCGGGCAATTCGACAACATAAGGAGCTCAAAGGGATACAAATTGGAAAGGAAGAAGTCAAACTATCATTATTTGCAGACGACATGATCGTCTACCTAAGTGACCCAAAGAACTCCACTAGAGAGCTCCTACAGCTGATAAACAACTTCAGCAAAGTGGCAGGTTATCAAATCAACTCAAGCAAATCAGTGGCCTTCCTATACTCAAAGGATAAGCAGGCTGAGAAAGAAATTAGGGAAATGACCCCCTTCACAATAGCCACAAACAGTATAAAGTATCTTGGGGTGACTCTTACCAAACATGTGAAAGATCTGTATGACAAGAACTTCAAGACTCTGAAGAAGGAAATGGAAGAAGACTTCAAAAAATGGGAAAACCTCCCATGCTCATGGATCGGTAGAATCAATATAGTTAAAATGGACATTTTGCCTAAAGCACTATACAGATTCAATGCAATACCCATCAAAATCCCAACTTAATTCTTCACAGAGTTAGAAAGAGCAATTATCAAATTCATCTGGAACAACAAAAAACCCAGGATAGCTAAAACTATTCTCAACAACAAAAGAAAATCTGGGGGAATCAGTATCCCTGACCTCAAGCAATACTACAGAGCAATAGTGTTAAAAACTGCATGGTATTGGTACAGTGACAGGCAGGAGGATCAATGGAACAGGATTGAAGATCCAGAAATGAACCCACACACCTATGGCTACTTGATCCTCGACAAAGAGGCTGAAAACATCCAATGGAAAAAAGATAGCCTTTTCAACAAATGGTGCTGGTTCAACTGGAGGTCAGCATGCAGAAGAATGCGAATTGATCCATCCTTGTCTCCTTGTACTAAGCTTAAATCCAAATGGATCAAGGACCTCCACATAAAGTCAGACACTCTGAAGCTAATAGAAAAGAAACTGGGGAAGACCCTTGAGGACATCGGTACAGGGAGAAAGTTTCTGAATAGAACACCAATAGCGTATGCTCTAAGAGCAAGAATTGACAAGTGGGACCTCATGAAATTACAAAGTTTCTGTAAGGCAAAGGACACCATCAAGAGGACAAATCAGCAACCAACAAATTGGGAAAAGATCTTCACCAATCCTACATCAGATAGAGGGCTAATATCCAATATATATAAAGAACTCAAGAAGTTAGACTCCAGAAAACCGAACAACCCTATTATAAAATGGGGTACAGAGTTAAACAAAGAATTCTCACCTGAAGAACTTCGGATGGCAGAGAAGCATCTTAAAAAATGCTCAACTTCATTAGTCATTAGGGAAATGCAAATCAAAACAACCCTAAGATTTCATCTTACACCAGTCAGAATGGCTAAGATTAAAAATTCAGGAGACAGCAGGTGTCGGAGAGGGTGTGGAGAAAGAGGAGCACTCCTTCACTGCTGGTGGGGTTGCAAATAGGTACAACCACTCTGGAAAGCAGTCTGGTGGTTCCTCCGAAAACTGGGCACCTCACTTCCAGAAGATCCTGCTATACCACTCCTGGGCATATACCCAGAAGACTCCCCACCATGTAATAAGGATACATGCTCTACTATGTTCATAGCAGCCCTATTTATAATTGCCAGATGCTGGAAAGAACCCAGGTATCCCTCAACAAAAGAGTGGATGCAAAAAATGTGGTATATCTACACAATGGAGTACTATTCAGCCATTAGAAACAATGAATTCATGAAATTCTTAGGCAAATGGATGGAGCTAGAGAACATCATACTAAGTGAGGTAACCCAGACTCAAAAGGTGAATCATGGTATTCACTCACTAATAAGTGGATATTAACCTAGAAAACTGGAATACCCAAAACATAATCCACACATCAAATGAGGTACAAGAAGAAAGGAGGAGTGGCCCCTGGTTCTGGAAAGACTCAGTGAAACAGTATTCGGCAAAACCAGAACAGGGAAGTGGGAAGGGGTGGGTGGGAGGACAGGGGAAGAGAAGGGCTCTTACGGGACTTTCGGGGAGTGGGGGGGCTAGAAAAGGGAAATCATTTGAAATGTAAATAAATTATATCGAATAAAAAAATAAAAAAAAATGCTCAACTTCACTAGTCATCAGGGAAATGCAAATCAAAACAACCCTGAGACTTCACCTTACACCAGTCAGAATGGCTAAGATTAAAAACTCAGGAGACAGCAGATGTTGGCTAGGATATGGAGAAAGGAACACTCCTCCACTGCTGGTGGGGTTGCAAATTAGTACAACTGCTCTGGAAATCAGTCTGGCAGTCCCTCAGAAAACTGGGCATGTCACTTCCACAAGATCCTGCTATACCACTCCTGGGCATATACCCAGAGGATTCCGCAGCATGTAATAAGGATACATGTTCCACTGGGCATGTCACTTCCAAAAGATCCTGCTATACCACTCCTGGGCATATACCCAGAGGATTCCCCAGCATGTAATAAGGATACATGCTCCACTATGTTCATAGCAGCCCTATTTATAATAGCCAGAAGCTGGAAAGAACACAGGTATCCCTCAACAGAAGAATGGATGCAAAAAATGTGGTATATCTACACAATGGAGTACTATTCAGCCATTAGAAACAATGAATTCATGAAATTCTTAGGCAAGTGGATGGAGTTGGAGAACATCATACTAAGTGAGGTAACCCAGTCTCAAAAGATCAATCATGGTATGCACTCACTAATAAGTAGATATTAGCTTGGAAAACTGGAATATGCAAAACATAATCCACACTTCAAATGAGGTACAAGAAGAATGGAGGAGTGGCCCCTAGTTCTGGAAAGACCCAGTGTAGCAGTATAAGACAAAACAAGAACAGGGAAGTGGGAAGGGATGGGTGGGAGAACAGAGGTAGGGAAGAGGGCTTATGTGACTTTCGGGGAGTGGGGAACCAGAAAAGGGGAAATCATTTGAAATGTAAATAAAAAATATATCGAATAAAATTAAAAAAAAAAAAAGAACACACAAGGTATGCACTCACTGATAGGTGGATACTAGCCCAGAACCTTAGAATACCCAAGAAACAATTCACAGACCAAAGGAAGTGCTAGAAGGAAGACAAAAGTGTGGATACTTTGGTCCTTCTTAGAAGGGGGAACTAAATAGCCATGGGAGGACATATAGAAACAAAGTGTGGAGCAGAGAATGAAGGAAAGACCATTTAGAGACTGCCCCACTTGAGGATCCATCCCATATCCTGACACCAAACCCAGACACTAATGTAAATGCCAACAAGCGCTTCCTAACAGGAACCTGATATAGCTGTCTCCTGAGAGGCTCTGCCAGTATTTGTTTTCCCTTTTGATCTACCTTCTTACTTTATTATTCTTCAAGGATCAGGAAAAAACCCTAAGCTCCTAACTTAACTTCCTTAAAAGGTGATCACCCAGACCCATGACCTTATCTTATGCTTACAGAATTGAGAGTCCAGCAAACTGGCGCTGACTTTATTACAAGGGGAAACAGCTAGTGTTTCAGCACTTTGCCTACTTGACATAAATGCTTCTAACTATGGAAAACACATGGCTTGGGAATCATGAATCTTTAATGGATTTGGATTCTAGAGGCCCTGGTATAAAAATAGCCATTGGAACTGTGCAGTAATGTTGATTATACATTAAATTCTGCACGCATTGCAAAGATAATATGTCTCTATGAATTCCATTTCTATTTCTCATTATCTGTATCCTACACCATTAACTTTTAATGAATGTGCCTTTTATTCACTGTCCCAACACTGTTTTTCTTCTTCAAATATCTAAGCACTTTTAAATAAAGAAAAAGCAATTTTTATTTGGTGTTGGGATCTTATTTCTAGTTGTTCTTTATTCTGTTGAATTTGTTATAGCTGACATGGTAAGGCTGATTAACTACAAAGGCTTCTAGAGAGCCTTCCTCCATCTTACCACAAATTTAACACAACACCAAGATAAGTTTCTTGGTCCTTGTCCATTTCATAATTTCATTTTAATCAACTTTTCCCCCTTGACTTTTGTTGTATCCCTCATGTAGTCTTGGTAGTAATACAATGATGTAATTTTCCTGGTTCTCAAAGATGTTTTTGATGATATTATAGGATAAATGTTGTTGTCTATTAGAATGTTAGTACATGTTATTGCATGTGCCCCACACCACACACACACACACACACACACACACACACACACACACACACCGTACATATAAAGGGAAGAGGTCATGTTGACTTGTCATTATCCTATGGTACAGCATGAATTCTTGGAAATAAAAAGTTATTAAGACTGAATCTCCATAGCTTTGATATGGGAACAGAGCACAAGTTGTGTTCAAATCCAGTTTCATCACAATTACAAGATGCTAGAGCTTCTGAAATGAGCATGAGGATGCCCATATTGGTGTAACCTCTAAAACAAGAATAAAGAATAAATAAAAAACAATATAAATGCAATGACAATGCCTAATTATTAAGACACAATTGTTGGACTCTCAGAGTTATGTGGCACTGTGTAGTCTATGGGTCACCTCTCACATCTCAGTTCTACCCTGTGACTCTAAAGTTTTACATATCAAGAAATAGGCTGCTGTGAAAAATGCAATTAATTTTCACAATTTCAGAATTTGCAGCCAGTATTTCTTCATTTACTTTTTAGCCAAGAACCTTACATTGCTTTTAAAATTCAGTCCTTGATTTCTCCAGCTCAGTGCAGTAAATAACCTAAGGCTTTCACCTTATACCACTGGGGAGTAAAAATGCCTAACTCAGTTTCTCTGAAGTAGATAAAGAACCCACATCAAGAAATTAATTTGCCACAAATAGTCATCACTGATAGTTGAATTATAATATTATGCATGGGAGAGGGACAGAGACACAGAGAGATAGAGACACAGAGAGAATGTGTATCAGGAGAGACTGAGAGACACAGTGGATCAAAACAATTATTTTGCATGGAGAAAGTGGATAAATTGAAATCTGTCTTTCTCTGTGTAGATTAATGAGAAAACTTTCAGTTTCAGAAGCACAAAAGATAGTTATTACTAGAAGACTACATTTGAAAGAGCCAGATGGTTGGATTTTTGTTTATTTTTGTATTCTTTGCATGTCTATGCATGTTTGTGTGCATGCACATGTGTGTACATGTGTGTGAACAAACACATGTGAGGGTGAGTGTGCATAGTTGTGTACTTGAACAAGGGGTTTACATAGATGGCCTTCCTTTATTGTTCCCCTAAATTTTTTGAGACAGGCTTAATCCCAGAGCTCACAAGTAAAGCTAGTGTAAATAACTAGCTTATCTAGAAGACCAGCTGTCTAGTATTTTTTTTTGTATTTTTTTGGGGGAGTATAGAATAGAGGTTATTCAGGACAAGGCAAAGGGAGTTAAGAGGGTAGTAGAGGTAAAGAGAAAGGGAGAGAGAGAGAGAGAGAGAGAGAGAGAGAGAGAGAGAGAGAGAGAGAGAGAGAGAGAGAAGAAGAAGAAGAAGAAGAAGAAGAAGAAGAAGAAGAAGAAGAAGAAGAAGAAGAAGAAGAAGAAGAAGAAGGGGGAGGAGGAGAAGAAGAAGAAGGGGGAGGAGGAGAAGGAGGAGGAAGAGGAGGAGGAGGAGGAGGAGGAGGAGGAAGAGAAGGAGGAGGAGGAGGAGGAAGATGAGGAAGAAGAGCAGGAGGAGGAGGAGGAGAAGATAGGAGAGTAGAAGCCAGCCATGAACATTTGGAGAGAGAGGGGAAAGGGAATGGGGAGAGAAGGGGAAGGAAAGCAGGGAAAGAGTAAGAAAGAAGACTAAGAGGGCAAGAGTTGCTGTCTAGTTCTTGAGTACTGGGATTATGAGCTTGCGGCTATGCCTATCAAACATGTTCCTGAATGCTAGATATCTAAATTAAGGTCCACAAGACTTTGAGACTTTGAGATAAGTACCTTGTAGACTGAGCCATCTTACTAACCCTTAGATGTCTGTATTCTAATAATATTTTGATAGCCAAAGGACCTTTTTAAAAATAAATGAAACATATTTTTGTAGTAAAATTCGGCTTGTCTTCTACATGCAATTTGCCTCTGCAGAACACTTTGCAGGTACCATATTATTACCTGACACTCCTTTACAAGCAATGTAAAGAGCCATAGACTAGCTACATTGTCATTAAATTACATTTTAAAATGTAGATTTTCTGGTTCAGCACTGAGCCTAACACATAGAAACATTTAAGTTTTGCAATCTCTGTTTTCATAGGAGTGTCACATAACAGGCTAGAAACCATACCACTACCTACTTTTAGGTTTTTGTTGTAGTTTTTGATAATATAATATAATTAAATCATGCTCCCTTCTGTTTTCTCCCACTAAAACCTCCCATTTACCACCCATTTGCTGCACCTTGCTCTCTATCAAATTGACTGCTTATTTTCTCATTAATTGTATATATATAACATTATTGACCGTGATATGTTTTTAGTTCTGACCATTTGGTATTGGACAACCAGTCATTGTACTCTTCCCATGAGGAAGACTATTTCTTCACTTGCAGTATTCCTTATGTGCCTCCAGTTCTGTATAGGATTAAAACCTCAGGAGATTTCCTCCACTGATGCCATCAAAAATATTATTTTAATTCTTTCACAGCTCATGTTTAGTTGTTGAAATTGATGAGATTTTAGCTTCTGACATTCCTAGGACAATCCCACATCAAACTCCATGTTTTTCTGGTTCTTATCATCTTTCTTTCCTCTCTATAGGAATAATCCCTGTGATATTGGAGCAAGAGTTGTATTGTAAAATCTTCTTTTGGGTTTGGTCCCATAACTCTCCAGTTTGACAGAATGTGGATTTCAATGGTTTCTTAGCCTTGGTCTGTTAAAATGAGAAAATTTCTTCACAAGCAGCAAAGACTATACTTATTTGTGGACTAAGAACAGATATTTAGAATGTAGTTAGGAGTCAGGCTTCCTTAGAAAAATAGCAGTTAATGGTGGGCCATTGAATTCTGGGTATATGGTGGCTGTTGCCTTGGCAACAGGCCTATAGTTCTAATTGTCGCCTATATGACGTGACAGGCCTCGCAGGTCTTGGTACCAACATCCCTGTATTTCTTCCATTAAAAAGAAAAGGAAAAGAAGGGGGGGGCAATGATGAAAAGGAGTGAGGGCGCCATGACTCTTAAACTACTTTCTGCTGTCTAGGGGTGTTGTCAATTTCAGGGTGTAGCTGATTTTCATCATTGGGGTCGACTTGGTACATGTTGTCATCAGGTATGTCTGCGGGCAGCGGCTCTTCCATGGGTAATGGCTGGTAATTCTGTAACAGAAGCTGATTAATAGTTTGGTTGAAAATTTTTTGTATTTGCTGTTGGAGGAATGTAGAAACAAGATTAGTTAGTCAGGGAGCAAACAATAACACTAGGAAGATGACTAGAAAAGGCGTTCCAAAAGGGAGTATCCTTTTCCATATAGGGTTTTTGAAAATGCCAGAGCTGGAGGTCTCACGATCTCTGAAGTTCTTTATGTCTGACTGATGCTCCTGGATTTTGTTTCTCACTATCCCAGATTGGTTGACATAGAAACCGCATTCTTCTTGGAGGAACAGGCAAAGAACACCTTCTTTAGCTGTCAGGACATCTAGGCCCCGTCGGTTCTGAAGCACCACGGCTGCCAAAGAATCAATCTGTTTCTGGATAGTAAACACAGTTTCAGTCATTCCCTGGAGATCGCTTTTAAACTGGGAAGTGAATGTATTATATTGGGCCAGAGAAGTCATTATTCCTGCCACACCAGTACCAACACCTATGGCTATTCTTGTAGTGACCAAGAATGGCATGATCTGAACTGCCCTCTTGTGTCGAGCAGCTATCATATTTACAACTGGGATTGAGGGGCTCACTTCCCTGGATTACTCCCAAATCAGGGAAAAGGAGTAACGTGTAAACTCCTGACTAGCTAGCAGGTAGGCGATGATATACCTGAGTACCACAAAGGATTGATGCATTCTGGATTGCAGGGCATTGTGGCAGAGATGATACATCAAGGCTTATGGTTTTATTACAGTCTAGGGAGCTTACTGTTCCTACACAATGTGTCCCAGAGGTCTTAAAACAGTTTGCCATGCCAAAGAGAGGGACAGAGGTAAAGTACGGAGTCATGGTGACATCAGAGTCAGGACAGCTAACAAAAGGTGAGGTAAGGTTATTTGGCAGTATCATTGGAGAAGCTGTAAGTGACAGTTTTGAGTCAATTCCTGGGGGTACACATAACCAACAATCTTTAAAGCAACCTGGTGACATTAAGGAACTGCTATGCTTGAGGTCAAGGTTTGAAGCAACAGGCAAAATGACAAGTTAGTGCCATTTATGAGGGGTGCTGTCAAAGAATCAAGGACCTCAGAGGAGTGTTTAATTATCTCCCCTACTTTCCAATATCTAGGGCTTGGGTGATTGAGATATATTTTCTCTGAATATGGATGGTACTTACTGGGGAACTGGGATGGTTTTTACAATAGAACTTACCAACAGCTCCTGTCTCCCACCTGGAATCCCATGGGTCTTGTATGTACAAGAAGAGTGTCATGTGGTGTTGATAGAAGAAATGATTGACCCATGATCCTAGCATATGTATCTGACAAGACCAATATGGGCAGCCCCCATATTTGTCTGACCATTTTTTACAATAATCTTCTGTCTGGTCAAAGAGAAAGCAAGTATAGAGATCATAGTACTTAGATGGGATAACAGATACAGGGATGATTGCGATTTGGATCGGTTCCTGGCATCCAGCTATGGAGCAGTTTCCTGACCCTATTTGGAAAGACTGTTTGTTATCTGTGGGGGTTTCTTGAACCTGGAATCTCCAGATGTAAGGACTGCCCTAGATGAAAATGAAAAACAGCAGGGACAGGACAGGAAACCCATGTCTAATCCAATGAGGTCGAGCTCAGCTGCCAGAGTGGAGTCTCATGTTCTGGAATTGGGGACAAGGTGGATGGTCTCAATGTCCTCCGGAGCTCAATAGAGCACAGTCTTGTTAGGGTTGACGTGTATGAAGAAGAGTCATTTACAGGTGGAGGGATGAAAGGTTTAAGGTGAGACAGATGGACCCAATGAGAAAATCCTTCGAGTTTAGCAGCTATAGGGGTCACGAGAATCACCTTAAAATGGCCCTGCCATTTGGGAGAGAGGGGTGATGGCTGATGATCTGGAGGGGATAAGAGGACTTGGTCTCCAATGTTGACAGGTAGTGGACAGGAGACAGTCTGTGGCCACAGAAAATGGTGGTCAACAGAGTCCCATAGGAGAGAGCGAAGGTGGCAAAGGAGTGGGGAGAGTAGGTGGTCTGGGAGGGGAGAGCATTTAGGCGAAAGACCAGGAGTTAAAACTGGATGTCCATACATGAGTTCAAAGGGTGAGATATGAAGAGGTCACTTGGGGAGAGCTCGTAGCCTGAAAAGAGCCAGAGGTAGGAGTTTTACCCAGTCAAGGTGAAGTTCCTGTGATAGCTTAGCAAGAGTGGTATTTAAAAAGCAATTAGTTCTTTCTACCTTACCTGAAGATTGAGGATGGTAGGGAATGTGAAAATGCCAAGGGATGTTTAAGGCCTTAGATAGACTCTGAGAGATCTGGGAAGTAAATTCAGGACCATTGTCTGACTGATGGGAGGCTGGAACACCAAATTGGGGGATGATCCCTCAGGGGAGGAGATCAGAGACTGTCTGAGCCCTTTTGTTAGTGGTGGGAAAGGCTTCTAACCACCCTGAGAAGGTGTCCACCAAGACCAGGAGGTACTTGGCATGCTTGACAGTAGGCATATGGGTAAAGTCAAGTTGCCAGTCAGTTCCAGGAAGAGAACCTCTAGCCTGATGTGTAGGGAAAGGGGTACTACGATATCTCAAGTTGGAATCTGTTATCTGACAGATTTTACAAGAAGCAGTGATGGATTTTAAGAAATGTAAGTCTTCAGGAGTAAGCTGTAAGTGGGTCTTAACAAAAGATAATGCTCGGCTGTTAGGATGAAAGAGTTGGTGAAGATAGGATAGAGTTTGTCATGGGGTGGAGGTAGAGATGTGGGTTGTAGTGTAAGGATGACTTGGGGAAGGTGAAATGAGTTTAGCCCCCTAAGCGTCACAGTTCTAGCTTCCTCATCAGCTCAGCTGTTTCCCTTAGATACAATAGAGTCATCCGTCTAGTGGGATCTGCAGTGGACAATCCCAAAAGCTGTGGGGAGATGAGAGACCTTTAGCAAGGCTAAAATATGGTTTGCATTAATTACTGATCCTCCTGTTGTGGTAAGTAACCCGCGCTCTTTCCAGATAGCAGCGTGGGATAGGAGAATCTGGAAAGCATATTTGGAATCTGACTAGACATTGAGGGATTGTCCTTGTGCCAGTTGAAAGGCACGGGTGAGAGCTATCAGCTCAGCCTGTTGGTTAGTGGTGTGTATAGGAAGGGCCTGTGCCTCTACCACCTTGGTGTCTGACACTATGGCATAGCCAGCTTTTCTAGTCCCTTCATATAGAAAGGAGCTTCCATCTGTGTACCAAGTAGAAATGGCTTGAGGCAATGTGCCCTCCTGTATGTGTGAGGGATGAGGTAATAGTTGCTCTAAAGTCTCAGTGCAGGAATGAGACAGGGAGTGGTTTAGTATTATGTTTGGAAAGGAGAGTAGAAATATTAAGAGGAGGACATGATTGGAAGGTGAGCGTGGAATCCTCTATTAGCGCTACCTGGAGAGAAAGAACTCTGGAGGGAGGTAGAGTCTGCAAGCCTTTGTAAGTTAGGAGCTGTGGCAGGTTATGAGAAGAGAAGACAGTTATAGGAGACCCCAAGGTTAATTTTTTTGATTCTCGTATAAGGAGTTCAGCAGCTGCTAAAGCCCGAATACAAGGTGTCCATCCCTGGTTGGTTAAATCTAGACTTTTTGACAAGTATGCTACAGGTGTAAAAGAAGGTCCCAGTTGATGACCTAAGACTCCAAGGGCAAATCCCTCCTTTTCAGTTACATAGAGGGAAAAAGGGCGAGTGAGGTCAGGGAGATGTAAGACTGGGGCCTTAAGGAGAGCCTGTTGGAGCCTCTGAAAGAGCTTGGCAACAGATTTGACAAGAGGTTCGTGGGTGTGGCCTAACGCTGCCTTATATAAGGGTCGAGAAAGGAGGGAAAAGGAAGGAACCCAGGAATGTAAAAAGCTAGCCATTCCTAGGAATGATAAAATCTCTTCCTTTGTAGAAGGAACAGTTAAAGACTGAATTGTTAATCCCAAATAGGTAACCTGAAGAGTGGCAAGTTGAACTTTAGAAGATGAGACCCTGTAGCCTCAACTGGAAAGGAAATTTAGAAGAGCAGAGGTGTCTGCTTGGCTAATCTCTAGAGATGGGCTATAGACAAGGACGTCATCTACATAAAGAAGAATTTTAGATCTAAGGAGAGATAAAGAGAGTAAGTCAGAAGCTAGAGCCTGGCCAAATGGGTGTGGCCTGTCTCGGAATCCCTGAGGTAGAACAGTCCAGGTAAGATGGGTAGAAAAGTGGGTGTCAGGACCCGTCCAGGTAAAGGCAAATGTGTTCTGTGACTGGGTGTCAAGAAGGATAGAGAAAAATGTGTTCTTTAGATTTAGAACTGATCATGTTTTAGATAACTACATGTTCTTCTTTAGTAAAAATAGCCCTTATACAATATATCTTCAATATGAATTATGTATCACTTAAAGTATCTTTACTATTTAAAATCTAGCAGGAAGACGATAATGACCAGACGTTTTACTGAAATATTACCTTCCCATGGGTTGAAAAACTAAAATAACATTTTAAACAAAAATAAATTATTACCAGATCTAAACCACAGTCTTCTTTCCCACCTCTTTCTGCCTATGGAATGTACTCCATATAATCATAAATTTTGTATTAAATTAAGTAGAAATATAAAATATGTTTTGTGCTTTTTATACTGTTGGATGCTTATATCCAAAACTTCTATTGTAAGATATTAAATATATGTATTATCATTCCATATAAAAATATTTGTTTATGGATCAGCCTCTTTGACAGATTATATGCTAAATAAAGAATTTTAATCATATTCCTAAATTCTTGAAATTACTGGACATTATAAAGAATTAACTTCTTTAACCATTAACTTGGTAGTAGCAAAAGAATTGTGGTAAGAGGGTAACGGTAGAGTCAGTTTTATCTGGCATGGCTGAAGTAACAAAATTTTACTTAGATGTGAATGACTTTTACAAATATATCTGTGAAGTTATATGCCCTTGGGATATACATACATTAAAATAATGCTAAAGTGGAATTATTCAAGAAATGTTTAAAATTTGAGCTAAGTACATAGCTTAGTTGGTAAAGTCACTAGTATTCGTAAGACCCTAGATTCAGTTCCCAACACCATATAAATCAAGTGTCATAGTAAATAACTGTGACCCAGTGCATGATGAGATGAAACAAGAGGACCAGACCAGAAAATCCAAGTTCATATATAAGGATTGAAGATACCCTATGCCATGGTTTGAATATACTTGACACAGGGAGTGGCACTATTTGTAAGTGTGGCCTTGTTGGAGGAAGTATGTCACTGTGGATATAGGCATTAATACCCTAGTCCTAGATACCCTGAAGTAAGTATTCTGCTAGCAGCCTTCAGATGAAGATGTGGAACCCTAAGCTCCTTCTGCACCGTCTGCCTAGATGTTTCCATGCTCCCAACTTGACTATAATGGTCTGAACTTCTGAACCTGTAAGCTAGCTCCAATTAAATGTTGTCTATGTGTAGCTTTGTTCATGATGTCTGTTCCCAGCAATAAAACCCTAATGAAGACATCTTATGAATCCAATCTGAAAAATAATGATTATTAATACTTGAATTATTTTTAAAAGCCATAAGAAAATAATCCACAGTGAAATGGAAATAGAAGTTTAAAAACAAAACTGAATACTATTTTGCTGATAAATAGAAAATGCTGATAAAGTGGAGGATCCTGTTTATTTTCTAGCTCATCTCTTGTATAACAGCCTTTGTTTGCTATAAAAGTAGTATATTTATTTAAACATAAACACTGAAGTCACATAAGCCAAAAACATAAGAAAAATTGTCTAACCATTAAACAATTTTCTGGAAGGGCTTCTTTGTTTCTTTTCTGTTTCTTTGTTTGTTTGTTTGTTTGCTTCTTTCTTTCTTTCTTTCTTTCTTTCTTTCTTTCTTTCTTTCTTTCTTTCTTTCTTTTTAAAAAGACATAATACTGAAGTAAGACTTTTACACAAAATAGTCTAGTAACGCTTACTTCCTTTGAAGTGCAATAAGTTTTAACACCTTTGTATCAATCATTAAACCATTAAAAACGAAGGGGATCACTTATGTACATGCTTCTTAAGGATTCTTTCCCTGTAAGGGCAAAGACCTTCACACTGAGGCATTACTCAAAAGTTGGGAGGGACAATTTGTTAAGAAATCATATTTTTGTCTTGAAGGTAACAGGAAGCATAGCATGTGAAGATTTAGTATTTGAGAAAGGTACTCACATTAGGAACTGTACATGATTTAAAAAAGAGTATGAAACATAGGTCACTAACACACTGCATTCTGTTTTTAGGTTTTAGTGAGTATTGGGAACAGATTGTTTGAATAGGTTTATGTAAGTGAACCTATTGGGGATGGAGATGCCTTATTCATCTGAGCACTGGATATTATCCTTCACCTTCTTTTCATATACTTTACAAAGAGTGAGAAGGTACATATCAATGAAGCAAAGTTAAAGAATCTAAAATGGTAAGGACAGAAGATTTAACAGTTATGCTTTGCTTACCAATGTATTGATGTTTTGCTGTGGTTTGAGTGACCAGCTCTACTAATGGAGTATTGAGGGAGGGTTATTCTTTAAACACATCTATCAAATCTAAATATTTCTTAGCACTCCAGATGTATGATATAGATGGTTTTTATCCAATATACAATCTGCAGTTATTTGTAGACATCGACTAGCAAAGGGTAAAGGTGAACTGAAAGGATGAAATGAAAGGAGAGGTTTTTAGATAAGATCATAATAAAGGAAAGAATCATAATATGTAGTATTAGTGGATAAAATAAATTACAAGTGAATACCTCTGAGGTCGAACAGAAGTCCATGAATATAAGTCTTTGTAAACAACCATTGTAGTATATAAATTAAATCATAGTGAAACAAAAATCAATGCTAAGGTCAATAGAATGCCCATTTTCAGAAAATAAGAGTCACTCACAATGATGGCAGGGGCTGGGATAGCAACCAAGTTGAAGATTTATAGAGGTTGAGAAACAACATTGGCAAGAAGCAGTGTTCACGTTCTTTGAGTAGTGTGTCTCTTTCAACACCCCCAGATGGTTGCATAGCAATTTTTCTTGCTAGTCTAACTGTATAAGATAAGAATCAATAAGAAATAAAAAACATGAGATGATGGAATAGTGATCTAATTATGTTTCTTTCCTGACTTGATTTCTGCATTATATCATACTGGTCTTTAATATATGTGGCAACTCACAATACAATGTACAGTTGAACATTTGGATAGATGATTAAAATGTCAAAAGAAACTATTATATTAAAAGGGTAATCTAGTCTAAAAAAATCAAAGATTTAAAATTCTCATATATTTAGTTTTTGAGCCTCTGTTGTTAAATACGTAAATGTCAGTGGGAACAAATGTAAGCCCAGAAATCAAGAAATGGGAAAGGCGGCTAGAGCAAAAGAGGTTGTAAACAGAAGTGGCCAGGAAAGACAGTAAACCAAATAGAAGGAAGAAGGATTAATTTTGAGTGTGTGTGAAAGGTCCCATCAGAGAAAAAAGAAACAAGGAGATGAGGGGACAGAGAAAGAGGGCAATCAACCACAATGAAGACGCATACAAATCTTATATGGAAACCCAAAACTCTGGAAACAAAGAAAAAAACTTAATAATAATAAGCAAAAGCTTCACTCTGATGTGTCCCATAGCCTCTGCCTGATGAAAAGAGCCACATTAGGTTAGATAAAATCCTTCCAACTATTCCTTTTCTATTTTAGTATATGAGAATTTATTAAAGTTCAGACTGATAACAAAGGGAAAAATGAGCTTGAGTTATAAATCACCAAAGAATTAATTACCCTCCCTAAACTTTTTATTAGCTCAATAATCTTCTGAAATGAATGAATACTTCTGGCTGCTGAAGCTATGTGATTACTTAGAAGAAGTACAAGGCATGTTTAAGGGACTCAGAGCCTGATAAGAAGTATGGCATCTCTAGCAACTAAATGGAATAGTTACTGCAGATTAAACCCCAGACCTGATGACTGTTGCATAAAGTATTATATCACCTGAGAATCCAATGGCTGTCACGTAAGGAAATTTTTTTTAAAGATTTATGTATTTAGTTTATGTATACAAGTACACTATAGCTGTCTTCAGAAAAACGAGAAGAGGGTACTGTATTCCATTACAGATGGTTGTTAGCTACCATGTGGTTGCTGGGAATTGAATTCAGGACCTCTGAAAGAGCAGTCAGTACTCTTAACCACTGCGCCATCTTTCAAGTCGCAAGCATGGAAATTGTTTTCTCTGTTTTCCTCATTTTCAAGAAAGCTCCTAGTATTCTACTTCAGCCTATAAAATTCCAGTCAAAGCTTCATACAAATAGAACAATTACAAGATGCTGGTTCCTGTACTAGGCAGTTAGTGAGATATATAATGTATTTATCTAAGAAGCAGAAATATAAAATCCAGTGACTACTAAACATTTTCCTTCTTTACCACCTAGTAATATATAGTGCTACACAGTAAAATCTTAACCAGCATTAAAGAGTAATCTGCAAGTGGTAGTCATTAGAAAATACAGAGTGCTTTTTCTGTTTTTTAAAAACATAACCACTATATGACATTAATTTTAGATGAATTTAAAGACCCAAAAAGAACACAGAAACATACCAAAAAAAAAAAAAAAAAAAAAAAAAAAAAAACGAACAGTATTTTACCCAAAGTTA
Source organism: Apodemus sylvaticus (assembly GCF_947179515.1). Lineage (NCBI taxonomy): Eukaryota > Metazoa > Chordata > Mammalia > Rodentia > Muridae > Apodemus > Apodemus sylvaticus. Next base: position 104,363,300 of record NC_067473.1, on the reverse strand, counting down.
TCCTGGTAGTACAAGGAAAACACATCCACCACATAATAAGTTCCACTGTATGTACTAAATTTTAAAAATATGTTTGTATAATTATGCTATATATGTGAGTGTTTTGCCTGCCTGCATGCATGTTCACCACTGTCTGTGTGGTTTCTCTGGAGGTAAAAGGATATTATCAAATCCTCCTTTAGTTAAGCTTTACATGTTTATGAGCCAGGATATGTATCCATAATTGGACCCGGCTCTCTTGTAAAAATGCATATTCCTTTAACTGTTGAGCAATCTCTGAGGTTCCCTTTGTGTGATTTGCTGTGATATTCCAAGAGTTCTTGTTCAAATTCCTGACCTAATGACTCAATATAAGTTTCATTCAGTGGTGAACAAATACAAAATATTTATTATATTTTTATAGATTTTTCTTTGAAAATAATTTTATACAATATATTCAAGTGTTGTTTGTCCTCTTCTCACTCTTTCCAACTCCCCCAAGTCTACAAGATTTTTTCTTTCTCTCTTTAGAAAAAAATACAAAGAAAAAAATAAGCTATAATTTAAAAAAAATGGAAAGGCACAAGAAACACATGCATGCAAATCATGACAATATAAAAAGATATAGTACAATATACAAGTACAAGACCTGTAAGGCTAACAAAATCTGCCCAGAGAAAGCAATATGAAACAAAACATGTATAATTATACCATTGAGTTTATTTGTGTTGGCAATCTACTTTTGGGCATGGGGCCCTTAAGTGTGGTTTGTATCCCAGTGGAACTCTACTAGAGAAAACTAATTTTCCATGTGCAAAAAGTTGTTAGTTGCAGGTATGTTAGGATTAAAAGTTGTTAGTTTTTGGTTAGGGTTGGCAGCATGTCTACTTTTCCTTCTTAGTGCTGGGACCTCATCTACCTTAAAGCTGTGCAGGCCTAGGACATGCTACCACAGTCTTGTGAATTCTTATGTGTGTCGGACCTCTTGTGTCCTGAAGACATTGTTTCCTTCATGTTATCTCTCTCCTCTGGCTCTTATAATCTTCCTTCCTTCTCTTCAACATGGCTGTCAGAGCCCTGAGGATAGAATGTAGTGATGAAGATATATTACTTAGGATTAAATGCTCTAATGTCTGTCTTTCACTCTCTGTACATTGTCCAAATGTGTATTAGTTTCTGTCTACCATAAAATGAAGCCTCAGAGGATGGCTTGTGTGAGTGATTGATCTATGGGTGTAGCAAAATGGACTCAAGAATCATTTTATTACCATGTTCCTTTAGCAGAATGATGAGAATTGGTTTTCTAGGCCCACAGCTTATCACGTCTCAGGTTCTTGGCAACTAGAGTAGTATGAAGTATTTTAATAACCATTGCTCACAATTTATAGATAATAGAGTTTAGACAAAAGATTCCAAGGTAACAATTTACAGGAATTATAACAAAAGTAAAAGACAAAGGAATGTGAGGCAGGGGCAGGCAGGTTGATAGCACAGCATGAATAAGAATATAGTTAGAGAATCCTGCTCTCTCAGAACCCACATTGGTACTAGAAACTCCAGGTAAGAAAAAAACCAATGCCCACTAACCCTTCTTAGAGCCTGCCCAGTTAACCCCCCAAGCATCCTTTCCCCCCCACCCCCCGCCCGGGACTCCAGAACCTAGTCCACAATTAAGGAATCCTGCTTAACCAGAGGGCATGCGAGTACCAAAAGTCCCAGAAGACTCTTGCTTTCTTCTATACCACAATGGTACTAGGGACCCAGACTCCATGACTCTAGCAGAATAGCCCTATACTTAAGGACAGCAAGGCAGTCCTAGAAAACCCAGAGATCAAGCTGATAACCTAAGACCATAGATGCCACATAGGTTTGAAACTTAGAAGCCACTCCAGCTCCCAGAAACTCAGAGCCCCAGAGCCAATACAAGCACCTAAAACCCCAGATAACACATATGCCACTAAAATCCAAACAGAGAAAACCTAATGGCTCTGAAGATTGCTGATCACCAGAAACCCAGGCCACTAAGGCAAGAAGACCAGGAAAAAAAAAAACAGAAACCAAGGGAGAAAAATAAAAAAAGACATATATCCAACATACATAAACTCACAAATCACCGCCTAAATAATAACCATTACAATAACCCCAAGCCCAGTTGACTAGGGCAAGCATAAGGATGCAATCACTTAAAGAAATATGGCACCAGCACACTACAGCAAGCCTTGGAAATTCTAATGTAGCTGGAGAACAAGAAAATGATCTTAAATCCAGTCTGATGAAAATGGTAGAAGAACTTAAAAAGAAAATGAAGAAATCATCAAAAGAAATGAAGAAAACCATAAGCATGTGAAGAAAATGAATACAACAGTTCAAGACCTGAAAACTAAAGTAGAGACAATAAAAGAAAGATAAATGGAGGGAATCTTGGAGATGGGAAATTTAGGGTAATAAACTGAAACTATAGATCCAAGCATCACCAACTGAGTACAAGACATGGAAGAATCTCAGACATTGACTATGCAATTGAAGACAGGTATATCGCTCAGAGAAAATGTTAAAGCTAAATGGTATGTCATAAAACATCCTGGAAATCTGGGACACTATGAAAAGGCTATACCTGAGAATAGTAAGAACAGAAGAAAGAGAAGATTTTTATCTCAAAGTTTTAAGATATAAAAATATCTTAAACAAATTGATAGAAAAAAATTTACTAACCTAGAGAAGATGCCTACAAAGGCAAGAGAAACTTGCCTAATTCCAAATAAATTGGACCAGAAAATAATGTACCATGGTACATATTAATCAAAACACTACATGTACAGATCAAAGAATATAAAAGCAGCAAAGGAAAATGTACAAGGAAGACATAAAGGCAGACCTATTAGAATTACAACCAACTACTCAATGGAGACACTATAAGACATACATGTCTGGACAGGTGTCTTGAAAACTCTAAGGAAGCATAGATACCAGCTTATACTACTAAACCCACCAAATTTTCAATAACCAGAGATAGAGAAAAGAAGATAGTCCATGGCTAAGTCAAATAAATTAAAGCACTATCTGTCTACTAATCAAGCCCTATATAACTTGGTACAAAGATTATGAGAAACCAAAAATAGGTTAATTACATCCAAAAAAGCAAAAGGGATAATTTCAAAACCTAAAACAAAAAAACAAAATGAGAAACACACACTACTACTACTACTACTACTACTACTACTACTACTACTACCACCTTCAATCACATCAACAAAATAATAAAAATTATTGATGGTCATTAATATATCCCAATATCAATGAACTCAGTTTAATAGTAAAGAAAAGGGCTAACAGAATGGATGAAAAAAAAAAACAGAATCAATCTTCTGTTGTATGGAAAAAAACACACTTCAACATCAAAGACTGACATCCCCTCAGAGGAAAGGGTTAAAAAAGTATTATTCAACCAAATAGACACAAGAAGCAAGCTGCTGTAGTAAATCTTATTTTTATTTGGATATTTTATTTTGCATTTCAAAGGTTATCATTTCTCCTGGTTTCTGCTACAGAAACCCCCTGCCCATTGTCCCTCCCCTTGCTTCTATGAAGGTGTTACCCCAACCATGCACCCACTCCAAACTCTCTGCCCTGTCATTCCCCTACACTGGGGCATTGAGCCTTCACAGGACCAAGAGACTCTCTTCCCACTGATGTCTGACAAGACCATCCTATGCTATATATGCAGCTGGAGCCATGGGTCCCTCCATGTGTACTCTTTGGTTGATAGCTTAGCCCCTGGGAACTCTGGGGTATTTGGTTGGTTGATATTGTTGTTCTTACTATGGGGTTGCAAACCCCCTCTGCACATTCAGTCCTTTCTCTAACTCCTCCATTAGAGAACCCATGCTCAGTCCAATAGTTGGTTGTGAGTTTCCACCTCTGTATTTGTCAGACTCTAGCAGAGCATCTCAGGAGACATCTATATTAGGCTCCTGTCATCAAGAACTTCTTGGCATCTGCCATAGTGTCTGGGTTTGGTATCTGTATATGACATGGATACTCAGGTCGGGCAGTCTCTCAATGGCCTTTCCTTCAGTCACTGTTCCACACTTTGTCTCCATATTTACTGCATTGAGTGTTTTATACCCCCTTCTAAGAAGGACTGAAACATTGACATTTTGGTCTTCCTTCTTCATGAGCTTCATGTAGTGTGTGAATTGTATCTTGGGTGTTCTGAGCTTTTGGGCTAATAACTACATATCAGTGAGTGCATACCATGTGTGATCTTTTGTAACTGTGTTACTTCTCTCAGGATGATGTCTTTTAATTCCATCTATTTGCCTAAGAATTTCATGAAATCATTGTTTTTAACAGCTGAGCAGTACTCCATTGTGATATAATGACTCTAATACCTAACAAATTGCTTTTCCAAGAGATTTATCAAAAGAGAAGGAAAGGTTAGCTCATACTGATGATAGGAAAAATCCACCAAGATGTATTTCAGTTCTAAGCATCTATGCTCAATAAAAAGGCAACCACATTTATAAAAGTAACACTACTCTAGTTTAAGTCACAAATATAACCCCGAACATTAATAGTAGGAGACATAATCTCCCCATTCTCACAAATAGGCAGATCATCCAGACAAAAATTAAACACAGAAATAATGGGGCTAACAGATGTTATGACTCATACAGACCTAACAGATTTCTAAAGAACATTTTTTTTCTAAACAAAAAGCAATAATCTTGTTCTCAGCAACTTATCATACCTGAACTCATACTTAGTCACAAATCAATTTCTTAAAAAATACAAGAAAATTAAAATAATCACCTGAAATTTTTTCAGAATACTATAAATTAAAGCTGGATTTCAACAACAAGATGAACAACAGAAAGTCTACAAACTCATTTTCTACTGAATGACAACTGAGACAAGGCAGATACAAAGAAAGAAATTAAAGGTTTCATAGATACAATAAAAATGAAAGCACAACATACCCAAATTTATGGGATATAAGTGCTTTCATTAAAAATAAATAAATTAGAGGTGCCCCATACTACCAACATAATAGTATACCTAAACCTCTAGAACAAAAGTAACATACACACATTTATAGGAGTATACAGTAAGTTATAATCATACTTAAGGCTGAAATCCATAAATTAGAAACAAACAGAATACAAAGAGTCAATGAAATAAATATTTAGTTCTTTGGGAATATCAACAAGATAGAAAACCTTTTGTCAAAATTAATTAAAAAGGTAGGCAAGTAATATTCAAAATTAACAATATAGGAATTAAAAAGGCAGATGTAATAACAGACAATAAGAACATTTAAAGAATCACGAAGACATCCAACAAAACCCTCTACTCACAAAATTAGAAAATCTAAAAGAAATAGACAAATTTCTAGTTAGATACCAGCTGCTAATGTTAAATCAAATACACATAAACAATTTACATAGATCTATAATTCCTAAGGAAATAGAAGTAATCATTAAAAATCTCTCAAATAAAAAATGCCAGGGGGAAGACAGTTTAATGCAAATCTCTACCAGAAACTCAAAGAAAAGATAATACCAATACTTCTAAAATCATTTTACAGAAGGAACATTGCCAATTCATTTTATGAGGCTTTTGTCACCGTGAAACACAAATTACACAAAGATTCAACAAAGAAAATGAATTACAGACCAATTTTCCTCATGGAAAAATATTCAATAAAATACTTACAAACTTCATCTAAGAACACATCCAAAAGAACACATTCACCATGATTATGTAGACATCATCCCAGAGATTCCTAGATGGTTCAACATACACAAATCTGTCAGTACAACCCACCATATAAACAAACAGATTGAAAAAAAACACCCACTCGATCATCCTGTTCGTTGCTTAAAAAGCCTTTGACAAAAATTCAGCACCGTTTCATGATAATCATTGAAATGAGCTCGGGGTTCCCCAATGGATGAGTTGGAGAAGGGACTGAAGGAGCTGAAGAGGTTTTCAGCCCCATGGAGGGAGCAACATTCTCAACAGGTCAAACACCCTGAAGCTCCTGGGGACTGGAGCACCAACCAAAGAATACACAAGGAGTGACCCATGGCACTGACCACATATTTGGCAGAGGATGGCCTTGATGGGCATCAGTGGGAGGAGAGGCCTTGGACATGAGAGTGTTCAATGCCAGTGCTGAAGGATGGGAGTGGGTGTGTGGGTGAGTATGAGAACACCATCACAGAAGAGGGGAAAGTGAATGGGATAGGGGAATTTCTGGAGGAAACCTGGGAAAAGGGATAACACTTGAAATGTAAATAAAAAAAAAATCCAATAAAAGAAAAGAAAAAAAGCAGGCATGTAGATAGGTAGAATTAAATTGAAGATATTAATTCACACATCTATATATACCTGATTTTTTACAAAGAAGCCAAAATTATACAATGGGCCAGAAGTGTCTTCAATAAATCATGCTGCTCAGCTAGATGTTGGCATGTAAAAGACTGCAGACAGATTCATGTCCATCACTCTGCATCAAATAAATACCAATTGGATCAAGACCTCAACATAAAACCATATACAGTAAGCCTAATAGAAGAGAAAGTGAGGGATATAGGAGGCAACTTCCTATCAGAACAGGGTAGTGCAGATTCTGAGATCTACAATTAATAAATGGGACCCCATAAAACCAAAAAAGCTTCTTTAAGGCAAAGAAGACCAGCAGTAGAAGCAAAAGGCAGCCTACAAATGATAAAATATATTCACCAATACCACTTGTGACAGAGGACTAACTTCCAAAATAGATAAAGAACTCAGGAATCTAGATACCAACAAACCAAATAATCTAATTAAAAGTGGGATATAGTTCTAGATAGAGAATTCTCAAAAGAGGAATCACAAATTGCCAAGAAACACTTTAAAAAATGTACATCTTTAGCCATTGGGAAAATGCAAATCAAAATTACTCTGAGATTGAATGTTAGACCTGTAAGAATAGCTAAGGTCAAGAAACAACAGTGAAATCTCAAAGCTGATGAGAATGTATAACAAAGGGAGCATTCTTCTACTTCTGGTAGGAATTCAAACTTGTACAGGTACTTTGAAAATCACTATGGCAGTTTCTCAGAAAATTGGGACTCAAGACCCAGGTGTAACACTGCTCAGAATATACCCAATGGACACTTCATCCTACCACAAAGACACATGTTCAACTTTATTTATAGCAGGTTTATTCATAATAGCCAAAAATTAGATATCCCAATCCCTCACCTGGATGTCTAGATATCCTAGATATCCTCAAAAGAACATTAGAGAGATAACGACAATTTTGGTACACTTATATAACAAAGTTTAATCAACTGTTAAAAATAGTCACATCCTAAAAAATGCAGGAAAATGTATGGAACTAAAAAAGATCATTCTGAGTGCAGTAGTCTACATCCAGACAAACATTGTATATACTTACTTTTATGTGGATATTGGTTGTGAAATAAAGGGTAACCATGCTACAATCTTCAGACCCAAAGAAGTTAAGTAGCATGGAGGGGTCAAGGGGGATACATGAATTTCCCTGGGAACTGAGAAGAGAATAGATATTGTATGTAGAAGAAGGGGAATAGAAGTGATCAGGTCAGGGGAGGAGAGAGGGAGAAATTGACATTGGGGTGCATATCACAGATGAGCTCAAAAACTAGAACAATGCAAATGCCTTAAAAATTTTAGCAATGGGGGACATGGATCCTGAAGTGGACATAATCTATGTGGTTAGGATGCCAACCCAGCAATAAAACGTCAACCTACAATTTCCTCCGCCTAAAAGATATGCTTGGGTAAAGGTAGCACAGAAATTTTGGAAGTAACCAACCAATTGGTCCAGATGGAGATCCATGCCACACTTGGTCCACTTCTGTTCCTGCTGGATGTGTCAGGAGCCAGAGACTGGAGAGTGCAGAAACCTAGGACAGAAACAAATACTACATGAATAAAAAGTAAATGAAATGATTCCAAATGATATTCTATTAGACTCATAGACTGGTGCCTAGCACAATTGCTTTCAGGGAGGCTTCACCCAGCAACAGATGGAAACACATGAAGAGACCCACATCTATACATTGGATAGAGCTTGGAAAAGCCCATGGAAGAGAAGGAGGAGGAAGGATTGTAGAGCCAGAGGAGTCAAGGACACCACATGAAAACCTACAAAATCAACTAACCTGGGCACATGTGAGCTCATGACCAGGGAGCCTGTAAGGATTGAAATAGGCCCTCTGCACATATATTACAGTTGTGAGGCTTGGTCTTCTTGTGGGACTCCTAACAGTGGAAGCATGAGCTATCTCTGACTTTTGTGTCTCTTTCAGAGCCTTTCCTTTTTAATATCTTGCCTCATTCAGCATTAATATAAGGGGATATATCTGGTCTTACTCCAACTCGATATTCCATGTTTGGTTTACATCCACAGCAACCCTGCCCTTTACTGAAGAGAAAATAGCAAGAGTGGATTGAGGGAGACTGTGGAGTAGGGAGAGGGACTGATAGGTAATGATGAATCCTGGTTAGGATGTGAAAATTAGTAATACAATAATAATAATAATAATAATAATAAATAATAATAATAGAACATAGCTTCACTGTGTTCCATTGCTGACAATACAATCAATCCTTAGAAACATAAAACTAACTACTGTGACTCAAGGGAATTCATTGAGTGAAAAAAGAATGTCATTTCACAGATTCTTACTGTCCACCCTTTTATGTAAAAGCCAGCTCAGAGACCCTGAACAGTAGCAATAGACTGGATATGTTATGAGCTCTACACCTACGCTTTTGAGGCTGCCAAGAGTTCTATGTAAAAGAATTATTAATATTATGGTACAATTGTCTGGTTTTAAAAATTACCTTGTGTGTGCTATATTTATTAGGAGGATCGATCGGTAGCTAGTGAAACAAAACTGAAGCCATTTTTAGGCTGTTGTGCTGTAAGACAGTACTCATTGCCAAAGTTGAAATTTGGTTCTATGTATTAGAATGGTGCATATCCAAGATTAATGTGTAGTTATGATTTTATTGAAAGACACCATGGCTGTAGGGATTATTATAAAGGAAATATATCAAGGAATGGCTTAGAGTTCAGATGTTTAGTCCATTATTGCCATGGAGAAAGCATAGTGGCACACAGGCAAAAATGGTTCTTGAGAAGTAGCTGAGAGTTCCAGGTGGCAGCCAGCAGGAAATACTGGGCCTGGGTCAAGCATATGAAACCTCAAAGCTTATCCCCTGTCACACACTTCCTCCAAAAAAGCCAAAACCTACTCCAACCATGACTTACCTAATAGTGTCACTTCCTATGAGTCTACGGGAACAATATTCATTCAAACCTCCAAATTCCACTCCCTGACTCCATAAGCTTCTGGTCATGTTGTAATTCAAAATGTATTTCCTTCTAGTTCAAACATCGCCAAAATCTATTACTGTACGAATACTGTTTAAAAGTCCAAAGTTCAAAGTCTTTTGAGAGTCATGCAGTCTCTTAACTGTAATCCCTTGTAAAATCAAAGTGAAAGAACAGATAATATTCTGCCAACATACAATTGCACAGTATATACATTACCGTTCCAAAAAGGAGGAAAGCGAGCACAGTGAAGAAATACTTGACCAAAGTAAGAATGAAAACTAGCTGGGCAACCTCCAAACTGCATCTCCATGTCTGATGTCAAAGCCCACTTCAAATCTCCAACTTCTTTCTGTTTTGTTGGGTTCTTTCTGTGCTTTCTTTTTTGCACTGGGTCCACACCCAGTTAGCAGTTTTCTGTGGCAAATATACCATGATTGTAGCATCTTCAACATGTTGCGAGTCTGCAAGGCAGTCCAGGCATTACCTCCACAGCTTTATGCAATGGCTTCTCTGGGTCTCCATGTAGGAACTCCCTTCTATGCACCTGACCTCAGTAGCTTTCCTTAGTCATGGAGGGAAATTCCATTTATTTTATCCTTGATTCTAAAGCCCAGAAGTGTGGCCAGTGCTGTCATGTTTTGCTGCAATCTGGGCCTGGAACATGGTCTCCTTGATTACTGACATTTTCAATAAATTTGTTTTCGGCAGTATTCTTCACCATTTAAGTTTGGCTGTCATAGAACTTGCTGTGTAGAATAGGCTTACCTTGAACTCAAATCTACATGAAACTGCTTCCTGAGTGCTGGAGCTAAAGGTGTATGTGCCACCACACCTGGCTCAAAACTTGAATTCATGAGTTAGAAACTTAACTGGGTGGGGGCTTGCTCTAAAGTTGCCACTTCCTTTATTTCATTTAGAATAAGGCTTTCATTTGTTTAAAATTTATGTGTTTTCTTTATACCACAGTTTCCAATCCCTCCTCTCTTCCAAGTCTTCCCCCCTCTACTCATAGTACATCAACTCCTCCCATTGTCTTCAAAAAAGAGAGGCCTCCCATGAATACCAACCAGCCATGGTATATCAAGATTCAGTAAGACTAGGCCCATATTCTCCTATTGAGGATAGGCAAGGGATCTGCAGGAGAAAAGGCTTTTTTCCTGGTGCTCCTTTTCTCCTCAGACTGTATTTTTTCTTGTTCAGCCTCCTCCTTTTGATTATAGATCTGCCTAAGTGTGGCCATTAATAACCAAGCAAGACTGTCAATACTAGGCTGTCTCAAAATCATAACTCTTCTACTTAACCTCAGATATTTTTTTGACAAGGAAAGAAAGTAGCCACAATCTTTAGAAAAATATCACAAGAATGTTCTCTAGGCCACATACTACTATTCCTTTCATATGAAACCTCTTGAACCTGCTCCGCACAGTTCAAACCACTCTCAGCACCACTGTCTTTTCTATTACTCATATGACCCCATTATGTCCATCTTGTAGCATTCAATGGCTTTGCTAATCCAAAGGCCCAAAGTCTACACACTCTTTCAAACAAAAGCATGGTCAGGCCTTCAATAGCAATGCCTTACTCTCTTGCTATCTTCTTAGTGGTTTTTTTTTTTTTTTTTTTTTTTTTTGCTCTGAAGAGACACCATGACAAGAGCCACTCTAATAAAGGGACCGGTGTATAGACAGAGATGTAGACTATTACCTACATGGTGGGAATGTGGCAACATTCAGGTAGTCATATTAGTAAAGGCATTCATCATAGAGTTCTTTTAGATTTGGGTTATTGAAGGACAGCAAGTTTCCTCACTTATAGGAAAACACATGTTGAGTCCTTCAAGGGGGGAAAAGTTTTAGTTTTCCATTTAGTTACTACTGAGGTGAGTTTAAATACAGCAGATGTGATACTGCTATTGCACTACTCATCTGTAAGCAAGGCCTATGTCATATCCTCCAGAAAGGATAATTTTCAATATTATAGTCATAAATCAAGAGAGATAATATGTCAGCTGAGGTAAGTAACAGAAATCTGAGATACCTCATCATGGAAATTATTTCTGCCATCGTTGTCTTCTCCAAATCATTCTCCTCAAAGCCAGTTTCATATGAGTTACAACCATGATGAAATTATGTCCTTCTATGTTTGCTTTATCATAGCACTGGGAGGCTTTAATAAAACTTTAAGTATCTGCTGGCTGTGACGGGGCATGCCTTAATCTTAGCACTTGGGAGGCAGAATCAGGTGGATCTCTCTGAGTTTGAGGTCATGCTGGTCTACAAAGTGAATCCAAGACAGCCAGGGCTGTTACATGTGAAACATTGTTTGGCAAAAAGAAAAAGAAAAAAGAAATAAAGGAAAAGAAAAGAATATAAAACAAAACTATAAGTGACTATTCTCCTGCCTTCTTTCTCTCTCTTTTTTTTGGTAAAAATTTACACTTTAATGAGGCATATGCATCCACATTTCCTCTAACCTTGGTAATTTTCATATTGTCACTACACCAGATAATTTAGTACAAACCACTCAAATACTTTGTGAGATTTACCCTGTAAACTATGCCTATGTTCCTTCCCCACATTGAGTTCCTTATTCCTACTGATATTGAAGAGATTTGAAGGATATATAAATTACACAGTTTCAACCTCATTTCCTATTCTACTATTCCCTGGTGAGAAGCCTCCATTAAATAAGGAAATCCTATCTACCCATCAGTTTCTCAAAAAGTGAGCCTGGAATGGGGAAAGAATAAATACACTTGGGAGAGTGTGGCTTGTAAAAGTGGTCTTCATTAACAGCCTTGGTGCCTTCATTTCTATTGCTGCTGTCATCATGACCATTGAAGATCTGTGTTTCACCTTATTCTCTTACTGAGGGTAGTAGCTTTGAGGCTACTCATGTATTCTGACCATTTTGATAGAGAGTACCTAGGAGAGACTGAGGCTATGGCAATAATGTGTTGTAAGGACTGAGGGAACTACAACTGTTTTAGTGAAATAATAGCTAGTTACTGCTGATAAAGAAACAACCAACTTTAAGATTCTCTTGCTTTCCAATGATTAGTTGTTTCAACTTGTTAGATGCCAGCAAGAGTGTTTGAACTCTGAAACAGCTCTAACATTCAGTTGCTGAAATTGTTAGACTGAGAATTATTTTGTTGTGCCTTTTATTGATACTTCATAGAATTGACTACATTCTAATTTTATAAATAATTATTTAAAAGTCACGAAACAGAGTGAGAAAGAAGAGCATCCACATCGACACATTCATGTTTATAACAGTAAGTATGAGTGGCACTGGGACTCTGTGCTGCTTGACTCCCTAGTCTTAAATAATTCAGACAAGATGCACACTATGACAGAGAAGATAGTGGAATTTATCAGAGTGAATGGGTTACCCAGCAGGGATAAGAGTAACAATAGTTTTAGGGATCATTGTAATGTTGTACACTGTGTTCAGCAGGGAGTTTAAACATGATTTCTAATGTCTCCAGAAGGCATAGTTTTTCTGAGAGGCATTTTCTTGTTTGGGTAATTAGAAATCTCATTTGTATTGACTCTTCTAGGAGTGAGCAAATGGCATGTCCTTGTTCCTCACCAGAAAACTTCTTTCAAGATTTAGGTCTCTGTGAGCCAGGTTTAGCTACCTAACAATGGTGGCCTCTGGGCAGCTCAAAAGGTCACATCTCCTCTCAAGGCCAGAGATATGAGTGAGGACTCATTCCACTGATAAATAATTAGAGAACTACCTTTGTGGTTTTTGGTTCAAAGTAGGTGTGTCTCTAATGTCCTTCAAATGTAGTATCTAAGTAGCCAACTAACGCCAAGGATTTAACATCTTGAAAATAATATAATCCAGAAGAGAGAAAGCGTATTTTTTATATTGTAGTTAGTGTTGTAGATCTTATTAAAAGGAAAGATGCTCACAGTCATAATTTCTTTTAGTATTAAGGGAAAAATCAATAAAAAATATATGATCGTTCATGAGAAAATGAATCCATTTATAGCACTGACAATAATGCTTACAGTCTTAAATACAGTTCAGTATGTAGGTCTGAACTGTCAAGAGGAAGTGGTCTCAGCTGAAAGAAGTCACAAACAGAATTAACACACTTCCACTGTTAATCTTTATTAATTTTGAAATCGAGGCTTGATTAGGGAAGAGGAAGACTTACAGTACTTTCGGAAGCTGGAAAACATAAATGCCATGTGCACAATATTTTTGAGGTTATAAAATGCTTTCATAGGCATTATTATAATTGTATTGCTTGCAACTATTTATAGTGAGTAAAATAAAAGCCAGCAATAGCTTACTGCTTAGAAATATTGTTGGATTTAACTTAATGAAAGTATAAGAATATTATAATCAGTATTTTATGGTTAGAGTTTGTATAAAATACATTTCTTACACAGTTTCTTGCTCAATAAAATGTATCAACTCTCTACAAAATTTGGCTTTATAGTGCTAGTTTGCATATGAATCTTTACTTAATATGTATTATAAAATTATCAAGTTAACATATGTTATAGCTCACTTATGGCTTTAGAATTTTAATATTCATAAGATTGTACAGATAATACAAGCTACATGTTTAATTTCTCATGCACATATACATGCATACATATATAATTTCGTCATAATTTTTGCAGTTTATGTATATTACATAATAAAGTGCATAGAAAGGCAAAACCTTTATCCATAATTTATCTTGGTACACAGAACTAATTTTCTTCCATCTCTTAGAACTAACAATGAAATTGGCCATGCTCACACTTCTGAGGAAAAATCTCAGTAAGGGAACAATGACAGATACAAACTCATACATAAATATAATACTTTAGGATTAAAGTCCCTCATTTCAGTGCCCTTGGTTTTACTCTCTGAGAGATTCTTGGGACAGTATGATTTCAGTTCTATAAATTTTAGCAAATTTGGAAGATTTGTTCAACCTTATTCTACCATAGATATAATAAGCAAAGGTATTTTTTGGGTTAAATAGAAACATTCCTATAATCTGAGAGTACTGTGGGTCCTTATTTATACCCTGGGCAGCTCCAGACCATGCTCTTATACTAAATGATAAACAAACAAACAAGGGAGTTTTTGTTTGTTTGTTTTGTTTTGTTTAAGAAGGTTGCCAAAGATCAGACACAGCTTAGAGAGGGGTTTTGAGAAATTGATGTTCAGGAGTGGCAAAAAGAATGACATGAAGTCCAAGATGTGGGTACAAGCTGACAGCAGGTATTCTGCTTCCGACAACTTTCTGAAGATCACCTAAGAGCTCAGCTCAGAGATCGATCATATTCACATATCAGTTCAATCGTCCACCCCAGGTTCCCTTTTGAGTATCCCACCTGTCTTAGTCAGAGTTTTTATTCCTGCACAAACATCATGACCAAGAAGCAAGCTGGGGAGGAAAGGGTTTATTCAGCTTACACTTCTGCATTGCTGTTCATCACAGAAGGAAGTCAGGACTGGAACTCAAGCACGGTTGGAAGCAGGAGCTGATGAAGAGGCCATGGAGAGATGTTCCTTACTGGCTTGTTTGCTCTGGTTTGCTTAGCCTGCTCTCTTATAGAACCCAAGAGCACCAGCCCAAAGGTGGTGCCACCCACAAGGGGCCCTCCCCATTTGATCACTAATTGAGAAAATGCCCCCAGCTGGATCTCATGGAGGCACTTCCCCAACTGAAGCTCCTTTCTCTGTGATAACTCCAGCCTGTGTCAAGTTGACACACAAAACCAGCCAGTACACCACCAATCATCATTTTTTTTATCTTAGTCCCTTGACTCCTAGGAAAAGACAACAAGCACTTTTTTTCTTAATATTGCAAATTAATTCAGAGATCTTTCTGCCTTTGTAAATGCAGATAATAAGATAGCTGGAGAAATTATAAAG
Organism: Apodemus sylvaticus; assembly: GCF_947179515.1. Classification (NCBI taxonomy): domain Eukaryota; kingdom Metazoa; phylum Chordata; class Mammalia; order Rodentia; family Muridae; genus Apodemus; species Apodemus sylvaticus. The sequence goes on along the minus strand of NC_067473.1, from coordinate 104,348,050 downwards.
TTTTAAGCTCACATTTTCAGAGTTCTTTCCCATAGCCTTAAGGGCTGTCCTGAAAGTCACAGCATTTATCACTTCTTGCTAAGGATGTAGACACACCCTCTCCTCCCCACCTTGGGCTTTCTCTGATTATCACTGAGTCATTAACCAAGGTTATTGTATATTTTCCAATAACCTTGACAGTGAGAATATTTCCTGAAGAAGGAACATAAATTCTGTACATTATTACATAAACAAGTCTCACACCTAGCAAATGTCAACACTCATAAATGCCCATGCCCTGGTGGCCCTGCTTCAGGGGCAGGAAATACATCAGACCATCCCTTCCTCACCTCGTCGCCATGCAGAAAGTCAAGGTTTCAACACTGTAAACAGTGTAAACACTGTTTCAACCTTGTAAATAAAGAATTTTATTTTATGTCTTCATTTATGGACTACCTACTATCTTATTATTTGAAATAACTTTACTTTTTAATGAATGGTAAGTTATAAACAAATAACAGCAACTCACATTTGGCTCATAATTTATCTTCTCTTATTACCTTTGAGGTGAGAGTTATATTTAGTGTTGAGAAGACTTAGTGAAACTCCTAGGGGAGAATGATTTCCTCCACAATCTACCCATGGTTGCCTAATAATTTAAAGAGAACCATAAGATACAGGCTAAAACATACATGAATTAACAAGATTCACAGCCTCATTTGTCCATTCCTAGATTTAGCACCAGGTAATCTTCAGTTTTCTTAATGTAAACTTAAATTTTGGTTGAAGAAACAGAGTCCCCACTTTGAAAGAGGTGTGCTTGTGTACACGTGCATATGTGTATGTGTGTATGTGTGTATGTTTGTGTGTGTGTGTGTGTGTGTGTGTGTGTGTGTGTGTGTGTGTGTGTGTGTGTGTACATTCTGGTCTATTTATGTTCTTTGCCATGTTTTAACTTTGTGCTCTTGAAATATTTGAGTTAGTTTCTACACTGCTGACATTGATTTTTAATGTTAGTCATAGAACAACATGTGCTAGATCCTGACATAGAACTATGTATATGTAGAAATAAAACATATGCTGTTTTACATGAGTTTCTATGTGGTATACATAGATGTGTGAATAATATTTATGTGCTTGTCCGTACAGAAGCTCAAGTGAACATCAGGTATTGTCTTTGATCATTCTTTACCTTACCCATTGAGACAGGTCTATTGTTTAGATCCAAACCTTTCCTACAGGCTAGTCTAGTTTTTCTTATCTAACTACACAGGAATTTTAGCCAACTTTGTCCTGGTACTGAATTTCTGGCTTCTAAGACCAAGAATTTGTAGGCAGACTGCTGTGCCCACCAAGCAATAGTGAAGTGAGTGCTGGCAATCTGGATTCATACTCCCAGTCTTATCAGAACAAGTGATTTATCCACTGAGTCATACCCATGCCTTGATTTGAATTTTAATGTAATATTTCATATTTGCATGTGCTGAAAGAATATTTATGTTCTAATTTTTGCCAACATTAACCTCTAACTCAAGTGATTCTTTTCACATTTGTTTTAGTTTTTTCTCAGTTTCATATGCAGAAAGATTAGCTCAAAATTGTATACTTAGAAATTAAATGTTTTTCAACATAATTTTTGAGACACAGTACATACTGTACCTTCCTCATTTCTTGTTTCTGGCCTTTTAGTTTTGCTTATTTCTTTTTTTTCTGTTTTTTAATTGAATATCATCTTCATTTACATTGCCATGGTAAAACTTTTCCCAATTTCCCCTCTCCCAAAGAACCCCAAGCCTCCTCCTTCCCCCTGCCTCCATGTATATGCCCCTCCACCCAACACACTCCCACCTCCTGCCCCTTGGCTTTCCTTTGTTGGGGCCTCTGTTGAGCCTTTACCTGACCAAGGACCATTCCTCCCACTGATGCCCAACAAGGCCTTCCTCTGACACATTTTTTTTCTGGAACCATGTGTGCCCGTTGGTTGATGGTTCAGTCCCTGGGAGTCTTGGGGCATCTGGGTGGCCAAAATCATAGTTCTTCCCAATGGGCTGTAAGCCCCTTCAGCTCTTCTGGACCACACTCCAGCTCCTCCATTGGGGACCCAATGCCCAGTCCAATAGTTGGTTGCTAGCATCTGTCTCTGTATTTGTAAGTCTCTGGCAGGGCCCCTCTGGAGACAACCATTGCATGCTCCTTTTGGTATATACTTCTTGTCGTCCTTAGTAGTGTGGGGGTTTGTTGACTGTTTATAGGATGAATCCCTAGGCAGGGCAGTCTCTGGGTGGCCTTTACTTCAGTCCCTGCTCCACGCATTGCCCCCCCTTATTGCTCCTATGAGTATTTTGTTCCCTTTCTTAGATGAACCAAAGCACCCTTACTTTAGTTCTCTTTCTTCTTGAGCTTCCTGTGATGGGTGAATTGTAACTTGCTTATTTTGAGTTTTTGAGCTAACTTTCACTTATTAGTCAGTGCATACCATGTGTGATCTTTTGTGACTGGGTTACCTCACTCAGGATGACAATTTCTAGTTCCATCTATTTGTCTAAGAATTTCATAGATTCATTGTTTTTAATAGCTGAATAGTACTCCATTGTGTATATATACCACAGTTTCTGTATCCATTCCTCTGTTGAGGGACATCTGGGTTCTTTCCAGCTTCTGGCTATTATAAATAAAGCAGATATGAACAAAGTGGAGCATGTGCCCTTATTACATATAGGAGTATCTTCTGGGTATATGCCCAGGAGTGGTATAATTGGGTCAGTAGGTAGTACTATGTCTAGTTTTCTGAGGAATCACCAAACTGATTTCCAGAGTAGTTTTACCAGCCTGCAATCCCACCAACAATGGAGAAGTATTCCTTTCCCCCCATATCCTCTCCAGCATCTGCTGTCCCCTGAGGTTTTCATCTTAGCCATTTTGACTGGTGTAAGGTGGAATCTCAGTGTTGTTTTGATTTGCATTTTCCTAATAACTAAGGATGCTGAATATTTCTTTATGTGCTTTAGAGCCATTCGAGTTTCCTCAGTTGAGAATTTCCTGCTTTGCTCTGTACCACATTTTTAATAGGTTTATTTGACTCTCTGGAGACTAACTTCTTGAGTTCTTTGTATACATTGGATATTATCCCTCTACAGTTGTAGGATTGGTAAAGATCTTTTTCCAATTTGTTGGTTGCCATTTTGTCCTATTGACCGTGTCCTTTGTCTTACAGAAGCTTTGCAGTTTTATGAGGTCCCATTTGTCGATTCTTGTTCTTAGAGCATAAGCCATTGGTGTTCAGGAACTTTCCCCCTGTGCCCATGTGTTCAAGATCCATCCCCACTTTTTTGTTTATAAGATTCAGTGTGTCTGGTTTTATGTGTAGATCCTTAATCCACTTGGACTTGAGCTTTGTACAAGGAAATAAGAATGGGTCAATTTGTATTTTTCTGCATGCAGATCTCCAGTTGATCCAGCACCATTTGTTAAAAATGCTATCTTTTTTCCACTAGATGTTTTTAACTATTTTGTCAAATATCAAGTGACCTTATGTGTGTGGGTTCTTTTCTGGGTCTTCAATTCTATTCCATTGACATTCCTGCCTGTCTGCATATCAATACCAAACAGTTTTTATCATGATTGCTCTGTAGTAGAGCTTGAGGTTAGGGATGGTGAGTCCCCCCAGATCTTTTGTTGTGGAGAATAGTTTTTGCTATCCTGGGTTTTTTGTTACTCCAGATAAATTTGGGAATTGCTCTTTCTAGATCTAAGAAAAATTGATTTGGGATTTTGATGGGGATTGGTTTTGCTTATTTCTTAGAAGCAACCAAAGCCATGAATTGTATGCAAAGTTTTAGTTTCGGGTCTGAAAATCCTTGCCAAGAGTAGCATGTTCTCTTAACCATTAAGCTATCTCTATATTCCAGTCAAAATGTATCTTGCTTTCTCAGCATATAAATGAAATTCAGAAATCAAAAGATACAAAATATTTTTAAATTCTAATTTTTGTATTTATATTATACTTGCTGGAAGAGAAGAACCTTCAAATTCTTTATTTTTTATCATGTTTAATATAAGGAGGTAGCATGAATTAAAGCACTGAGTGAATTTATCAAATTTATGTGCAGACAGTTTTAAACTCTTGGTGGTTTAGCATAGTAAAATAGCATTTTTATTTAAAATGTTATTGAGACACTCATAGTTACATACAACTGTTGTAAAAAAGTGACACTAATCTTCGTATCCCCAGATAGAATAAAGGCATTATTTTCCAAAGTAGTTTCACATGCAAAGTCATACCACATGAAATATCATACATGAGCTCAAGCATGAAAAAATCTGACACACGTTGAGGGGAAATGATCCTGAAGCATTCTTAACTGAGGGACTATTTGCCATTGGTAAGTGTTGGGAGAAGGAGAGTCAGTCTTTATTAAAAATACAATAACAAGTAACTTGACCATGTCCAAACTCAAATCCTCATTGTTAGTAAATTCCCATAAAATATACCATTGCATTCTTTTGAAGAAAAATGTAATTACTTTCTTACTGATTTCAAGCGTGCTTCTTTGATAAGCTCTTGGTTTTGTAGATTTCATCCTAAAACTGTACTTTCTCAATGCATATTTCATTCTAGAAGCAGAACTAAACCGAGAATTGAAACAAGCATAAGTAATGTCATTGTGAATCAGTGGGAATTTACTAACCATGTGGATTTGAGCAGAAGGAAACAGAGTCAAGCATGAAACTTCTACAGAGCAAAGAAAATATCAAGGAAAAAGTCATCATATGAAAATAAATTTAAAATATTCTTTTGAGATTATCATCTATATAAAATTGTATTTCATAACTGTGTAGTATATTTGAGGTCATGTTCAGAGCTGTCCATGTTACATCCTTTGATGTAAATAAATACCAGCAGAAAATCAACTCTATTGTCTATGCTGTGTCACATGGTGACATGAGGTGAGCATGCTGGGGTTGCTGACGTCCAATGGCATCTCTCCATAGCTTGAGGTATGCTGAAGTCTTGTGCTTCAATGTAGGATTCTAAAGTTTAATGTAGAAAGAAGCATTTGCTAGATACTTGACAAAGCTACTCTTCACCAGGCCTATTGCTCTTCCTTCCTTCTCTACTTTCTCTTGTAATAACCAGAGATTTATAAATATGTGGGATTTGTCTTCTATCAGCTGACCTCCCTTCTGTCTAGTAGTGGCCAAAGACAAATCATAAATAAACTGAATGTGAACTTGGCTGTAGTTTAAACATTCTTGGTGATTACTGCTACCTTAAAACCCCTGATAGCTATATAATCTGGAATGTAATTGAAATGACTGCCATAAGACACTACCTATATTTCAACTTTGTTGACTATAGCCAGTGAATTTCAATACTTACAGATTTTAAATACACTTTGAGTTACAGGAACCAACTTACATCATTCATGTTTGATATATGATCTATTTATATGCTAAGGACAGGCCATAAAACTTTATTTCACATTTTTGACTGCACTGAGAATCAGGAATTTCCAGGTGTGTAAATTTCTGTACTGTGTCCCCATCTGGTATTTAAAGTCTTTGAAGTAGTAAGTTTTCATCTTTGTACCTATATACTGGAATTATCTGAAATTTTGAATAACTTGACAGTTGTTGTGTTATATCAGATCCAGAAGGAAAAATAGCATCTGTGGTGGTTTGAATAAGTTTGGCTCCCATAGACTCATGTATTTGAATGCTTGGCCCACAGGAGATGGCATTATTTGACCTTGTTGGAGGAACCATGTCACTGTTGGGGTGGGTTTGAGGTCTCCTGTGCTTAAGCTCTTGCCAGTGTGAATGAATGATAGTCGCCTTCAGGCTGCCTGGAGAAGACAGGCCCCTTCTGGCTGCCTTTAGATCAAGATATAGAACTCTCAGTTATTTCTCCAGCTTCATGTCTGCTTGTTAGGCTTCTATGTCCTCTGTCATGATCATAGTGGACTGAAACTCTGAAATGTAAGACAGCCCCAATTTAGGTTTTCTTTTATAAGAATTGCCTTGGTCATGATGTCTCTATCTAGCAGTAAAACCCTAACACAACATTTGAATTTTCACAAGGATCCCTAACTTTAATCTAAAGGTAATTTATTGAATGTACATGCTTTAGCATGTTTACTCACTGATGTGACTTCATCAGTGGTATTTTACTAAACTATCATTTCTCACATGTTAATGTGAGAATTTAGCATTTTACTAATGCTATCATTACTACATGTAAACCCAATCATATTCTTGGTTTTCCTAGACTTATAAGTTTTGGGATCAAACACAACCTGAAAGTCATTCCATGGGGTATGTTCTTACTTTAAGGCACAATCTCGAGTGCCTACGGTCATGCATTTACAGAAGGGGCTTCCTGTCTTCTCCAAAGCAATGTTTTTCTCTCTAGCAAAGGAACTGTGCTTACACAGTTCAGGATGATGTCTGTTTGCAGTGTTTTCAACAGTTCCACAGCTTAATTATATCTCTTTTCTTCATCCCTTCCTGCCTTGGATTCCATTAGCCCAAGCTTTTACCTTGTATTTATTTCTGAGACTGAGGAGAAGAGAACAACTTGGTGCCTAAGAGGGGAAACACACCACACACACACACACACACACACACACACACACACACACACACACACAAGATCCTTTCTAACTTATCTAAGGTAATTTTTAATATCTCCATCACTTAAACATTGTGGAATCATTTGAAGTAGGCAATATTTGGTTTTATTGAGGGTGATGTATATGTTTGTGTGCATGTATATAAAAGCTGGAAGACATGTTCAATACCACCCTGTTCACATCATCCATATTTTGTTTTGAGGCATGATATTTCCTCAACAAGTAGTCTAGGCAGAATTCCCACTATTTCACAATGACATCACTTGTGCTTGTTTCAATCCTAGGTTTAGTTCTGCTTCTAGCATGAAATATGCATTGAGAAAGTAGTTTTAGGATGAAATCTACAGAAGCAAGAGCTTATCAAAGGAGCAAGTTTGAAATCAGTAAGAAAGTAATTACACTTAATCAAACTTACTTTTCTTCAAAAGAAATGCAATAGTATATTTTATGTAATATAGCAGTAATTAAATATCCTTTAGTAATCAATTGGTCTCAGTGTTGGACTGATACTTAAGTGGTTAAGAGCACTTGCTAATCTTGCAGGAGACCCATGCTTGTTTCTCAGCACATTCATCACAACACACAACCATCTATAATTCTACTTCCAGGGGTTCTGACAATCTTTTTGGATTTCTACAGGCAACAGTTATGTATAAGGTACACAAAGATATATGCACATAAAAGAAGAGAAAAATCAGTTGATATAAGCCTATATAGTTTTCTTCATGAATAGGGGAATCACTATTTAATAAAGAGTATAATAAATAATCATATATTAATAATAACAAGTAGGGTTAAGTTATTTAAATGATAAATATAGGTGGATTAGAACCAGTGACATATTTTAGAAAGAACATGAGGTGGGACATTAGGTCTAAGTTTGAATCTTAACTCTTTTAACATGGAAAATGATGATTATTAGTGTTTGAATACAGAGGAGGTCATGAACAAGAAAGGCTACTTGTCACCTATGGCAGAGAAGTGCTCAGAGACATCTAATACAGTGTTATTGCTAAAGATGACAGTGGTATTCTTAATTCTTATATCATTTTATTGCAAAGCAGTCTCATCAAAATATCAAGATGTGGGCTGACTCACACTGTAATGAGCAACTTGCCACTCAGAAAAAGAATTATTACTTTTCTTTTATATATATATATATATATACTTTTCTATATTCTTTGTTTACATCCCAAATGATTTCCCCTCTCTCAGTTCACCTTCCCCATGTGTCCCATTTCCTGTGTAACAAAGCCCTTTCTCTGCCCTGGAGTCCTATCATGATCTCATCAGTGTAGAGACCTCGACAACTGGTATCTCTGTGATAAAAACAAGGATTGAAAGATAGCATTGATAGATGACAATATTTTAAATATTTGTGAAATGCATGTACGGGTACAAGTGTTTTTGTTATATGTATGTATATGTATGTATATATGCTTGTTCATTCATGTTTATGTGTGCATATGTGCACATGCCATTGTTTATGTATAGGCAGATAAAAGCCAGAGGTCTGCAACAGATTATTTCTTGAGTTGGAGTACTTTACCTTTTGTGAGACAGGGTCTCTCAAAGCACCTGGAGAGCACTGTTTTAGTTAGACTGTCTGAACAGAAAGCCTACAGGATCCTCCTGTCTCTGCTGCCTGAGCTTTAGAATTAAAATTTTCTTTGTTAGCACGGGGATATAAACTCAGGTCCTCAGTTTGTTCAATAAATACTTTTACAACTGAAAAAAAAAAGATGACAGTGGTAAATAATTGTAAAGAAAATGAGAGGCTGAGGAGTAAAATCATTTGTCTACTAAGGAATTCTGTTCCTTAAACTCAAAGTTGAGGACAAAAAGGAAATGTCAGATATGATCAGAGTTTCACTCCGAATTGTCATGTTATTCCGGTCAGGGCCTGCTCTCCTGTTTTGCCTCAGCACATGAAGACAAACTTTCTCTACAATGTATCTTTTGTGGAACACACTGTTAATCATTCTTGAGATCATCCTTCCTTGGTCTCATACCCCTCTCTAATATTAAAAATCTATCTCTAGGAATGGTTACATCCTAGAAAACAAAGTGATAGTAAGAGAAAGAGTGTTTTTTATGGAGGAGGCAAACTTTGTTAATCAATGTGTTGAACTATGCATCAAATCTGTGGGTTTACATTGTGGTGACTTATCTTGTGGCAACTAGAAAAGTGACTTACAGAGTTTAAGAAGACTAGCAAAGATTTTGAGTGATTTTTCTGCATCATCAAATGAGTTTCTTATTGTTTATGAGGAGACCATGAAACCTATAGAGGGCCACATGCACACTTGCAGTGGACATGGAAAAATTTTGTGCCAAAAAAGGCATTTTGCAGAACTTTTACAATGGAACTCATGCACATTAATGTAGGATTATGTTCTTCAAAAATAAGAACACTTTGTCACATCTTTTCATAAATGTGTAGTAACAGGGCTGGTATTATAGGGACACACTTCCAGGTTTGAAACAGAAATGTACGTGGGTTGATGAATGAACATGTGTACCATGAAATGGATAACTTTGAGAGGATATTGTGTGGTGCCTAAAAATATGAGATGGGTTAAGTTTTTGAGAATCAGGCTAAGAAGCACAGGGTGCTTTCTCACTAAGATTTCACTAATCTTAATACAGGTCCCATTGTGTTTATCTTAATAAATAACTTTGAACAGAAATTATCTTTGCAAATAATAAATACCTTTGACTTGTAGCTGTTATGGTGTCTATTGACAAAATAGTTTAGCAATTCCCTGGCAATTTGAACCCATCCATGTAAAACAGGATCTATAATTTCTAAGGACCTCATAGCTGGAGTACAGCATTATAGAAGGAAGTGAGCTGGAAATGTACGTTAATGCAAATTATCATCAGTTGTGACTAAGAATACAGAACAGCACCTATCTTCCTCTAAGACAGGCATTTAAAGGGGTTAATATACCAGCACCTTTTTTTTGTGGCTAGTCTGATTAATATTTCTACAGAAAAAATAAATGTCTTAAAGTCATTGGACAAAATGCTGAAACATTCAAATGGTAATGCCAATTTTATGGAATATTTCTTTGGTGATACATAAAACACCACCAACAACATATATGTGTATGAATATTTGACTGCACAAACTTCCAAAATTGCCCCCAAGTTACCCTTTATATATGTTACAAAAGTAGAATTTATTTGCTTGCAACATCAAATCCTTTATTATATTAAATTGGCTAACATCCTCTTTACTTCACAGTATATTCTAAAAGAGCTGGTAAGTATTATAGAAGATAATTTCCAATTCCTAAGCAGAAACACATGAAAATCCTGATATTGTTTCGAAAGGAAAATTAAAGCTAAAAATATTAAAGTGGTTTAATGAAAAGATATATTATGGCAGAAACATGGTTTTGTATCTTGACCTTTCTCCTCTCACACCAGCTGTTGTTAAAGGCAGAGATCAAATAGCTGTTTGTTCTAGAATAAGTATTAAAATCTGTCATATCTTTGGGACATTTGCATGTTGACGCTTGCTTAGACAAAGTGGTCCTCTGAACCAAGCCACTGAAAAGCCTCTCTAACCAGTCACTCTCACCATGAAGTTCACAGGATAAGCAGGAAGAGCTAAAACTTTTTTTTTCAAAAGGTAGTCTCCCCAGAAGACACCCATCAGAAAAATATGTACTGATGGTTTTATATTTCCATAAGGATTGCCAATAGCAATTTGTCCTGTGAGACGTATACAGTTTTCCTGTGATTTAAAGTATTTAGCTATCTTCAGAAACACTACAAAAGGGCATCAGATCCCATTACATGGTTATGAGCCACCATGTGCTTGCTGGGAATTGAACTCAGAACCTTCAGAAGAACAGTCAGTTCTCTTAACTGCTGGGGTATCGCTCCAGCCCCTAAAGGGATCAGCCGTGTGCTGCCATATGGCACAGAAGTAAGTTCTGACAGCAGACTGAATCAGTGTGCACATTAATGAACAGCAATTTGTCCAAAGAGTTATCATTTTAAATGTTTAGAAATCATGATATTCTTTGGCTCAATGATTCTATCAGACATTTCTCCTAAAGTCATTATTTTTGCCCTTTAACCAATTTATGTTTAGGAATGTTTACTGTCAAGAAAAGGTGATTTGCCATGTATGTTATAGTTAATACAGAAGGGTTGGAAATCTGTGCTGTACATGCACAGCCAGAATTGGAGGTTGCAGAAAAGAGAAATACCAAGTTACATGGACCAGTCTCTCATTTTTTACCTAAAAACAGGCCCCTAAAAGAGACATGTTGGCTTGATTCAGGTACATATAAAAAATATTGAGGATTAAAGAATTAATGGGATGGTTCCAACAGCAGCAATTCTGGAAATGTAAAGGGGGCATGAGAAACAAAGAATCCAGAGAGCAAGCTACCCTGTCCTCCTTGTAATTATGGAACTCAGTGGCTGGAGTCAAACTCAAGGATCAGCACACCCCGAGTGAAGGCAGAGAAGGAGTCTTCCCTATAAGAGCTGTAGTATTACTGTGGAGAGGCCAGGCATCTGCTAAAACTGAAACAGTTGCTCTGGTATTAAGTAAAAGTTTACACTAGAACCTGGTATCACTACCACAGAATTTACCAGCACTAAGTACCACATGGTAGACAGTTATAACTAAGGCCATTGCAGGCAGGTCCTTGCCGCCCAGCCTGGTTATATCAATTTAAACTCCATGACAGAAAGAGATAATTTGACTCCCAAAAGGTTTTCCTAAACACAGACCCCTCTCTCTGTCTCTGTGTCTCTTAGTCTCTCTCAAACACACACACACACACACACACACACACACACACACACACACATACACACGCACACAACTAAAATAATATGAGTAGTGTTTCTGGAAACAGCAGAGATATGAGAAAGAGTATAAGTAAGTATAAATGTTCAAAGTAATTGCCTTTATGTTCAAAGGCAACAAAGAAATAAACTTTTTTTTGAAAGCTGAGGAATCTTAGCATTCTAGTATATACTACCTACAAGAATTAATCAAATTCCAAAGTAGGGTCTCCCTGGTGTTTGGGGTTATATTAGATAGTGAAAAATGTGATTAACTCTCATTCTAAAAAGACAGAAGAAAACATGAGAAGAAAAATACTGTTAATATTTTGTAAATAATTATGAGGTTGTAAGTTTAGTGGCGTGGTTAAGTGCTGCCTGCTGCTGCAGAGGACCTGAGCTCACCCCCTACCTCCCATGTCAGGTGAGTCATAACTTCCTCTAAGTCCACTCTGATGATATTGTCACACGTATGCACAGAGAAAGACAGACAGACAAAAACATACACATGTATAAATAACATAAATCATTGTCCCAAATATATTTATTTAAATACATTTACAAATTTAAAAACTCAACCTCACACCTATCAGGATAAGAAAGTGGACATCTTTGGCTAATACCACCATATGTAAATTTTTGGCTTGACAACTTGGCAATAGTAAAAGGTTCAGCTTTTGCTAGTGGTCTGTTTCTTGGCCGTTGTGTCTATTTAATTTGCTTACAGTGGATGAGCTGCCAACCTTCTAGAAGGGATGTGTTCATATGTTCAAAGTCTACAGTTTGTGAAAAGTTTCTTAATTAAAAGCTAGAGTTTGCTGGAGGTTGTTGCTCTGGTCCATACCAAAAATAAACAAACTGATTTTTTTTTCTCCAGTTGGAGAATTAGGCACAGAAAAAAATCCTTTGATCTTTGGAGTTCACAGAGCATTGACAGAGACAATAGTCCAGTACCAATATTTATTTACTTGAACAGGAAGCCATAAGATATACTATATATGATAGAAACACTTCCTTAACCTTCCATTTTTTATGAATTATAGAAGTCTCATATAGGATGAAAGTAAGATATTCTCTGTATTCTTAAGTTTGAGAAGCAAGGTATACTTTACTAAGCCTTTTCATCATGTCTCATTTATTTTTTGTTGGAGAAAAATGCTAAAATGGGCCAATAAAGTTAATTAGATGTACACATGACAAATTGTAGTATATTGTCTCTCATGAATGTCTTTTCCATTTTATGAAAGTACAACTAAGACCATCTAATTATCAGGAAAGCATTACATTATAAATGCCAATACTGAAGATTACAGTATCATTCTTCAAAACTGTCAAGGTTATTAGAGATAGATGGTAGATAGATAGATAGATAGGTAGATAGATAGATAGATAGATAGACAGACAGTCAGATAGATGTCAGATTATAGATAGATAAATATACGATACAAACATAAACACCATACATAAATACATACCTAAAATAAAAGTCTGGAGAATACCTTGTCTACTGTAAAAGACCACAAAGAAATGTAAAATCTAAATACACCATTGAATAATGAGTGAAAGCCAGAAACAAATTGCAGTAATTTAAATTATGAATATGCTTTAGTTATTCATATGGTAATTTTCCTTACTTGCATCCTCCTTGTCTCTTCAGTGTAACCTGTTCATAAAGACACTTGGCAGAACTGCTTGGGAGTGACTGTGTCACTTTGGGAACTTATAAAATTATCAATCATTTATTCTTGAAAGTTTCTATTTTAAAAATATAAACAAAGAAAATATTCTGAAGTATGTCAATGATTTTTCTCATTATATGTTGCCTCAATTAAGTTTTGTCTTATCTTTAGAAATGTATGGCTTTCTGTATTATTGTTGTTTTGTTTTGATTATGGAAAATAATTATTTCATATATTATATTCTGATAATGGCTGTACCTTCCCCAATTCCTCCAAGATACTCTCCACCTCCTCACCTTACCAAGTCCACATATTTGTTTATTCTTATTAGAAAACAAATAGGCAATGGAAACAGCAAAAATTAACAGAGTAGGATAAAACAAATAAACAGAAAAAAAAGGCCAAAGTAAAAGCAAAAGAAACAGATACAAAGACAAATTTTTAAACACAGAAATACCATAAAATCTCAAGATCAGAAACAAGACCTGTAAGTTTTAAAAAGAAATGTCCAGAGAAAATATTATGAATCAACCTCCAAAAATATCATGAAGTTCACTTTGAGTTGATCATTTATTGCTAGGCATTAAGAGTGACTGACTTGTATACCTAGTGAGACTCCCATGGAGAAAACTATTTTTTTCTTTTATGATCAGCTGCCAATTGTAAATAGCATCTGGGTGAAGGATGAGAGCTTATGTCCAATTCCTCCTTTAGCATTGGGACCCTACGTAGCTTAGACCTATTCATGCCCATAGTCTCTGTGTGTTCATAGGTGGTCAGTCTTCTTGTGTCTAGGAGGACTTGCTCTCTTGGTGTCTTCCAACTCCCCTACCTCTTACAGTAATTCCACCTCCTCTTCCAGAAAGTTCTCCAAGTTCTGATGGAAGAAAGTTGATGGAAACATCTCGTCTAATATTGTGTTCTGAGCTTTCTTACACTGTGCACATTGTGAGCTCTTTTTTTTATTTTTTTATTGAATATCATCTTCATTTACATTGCCAATGGTAAAACCTTTCCTAATAACCCCCCTCCCCTAAGACTCCCAATCCTTCCCCCTGCTTCCAAGTGTATGCATATATGCCTCTCCACCCAACACACTCCCTCCCCTCTCTAGGTTTCCCTTTGTTTGGGCCTCTGCTGAGCCTTTACACAACTGTAGTAGAGCTTGAGGTCAAGGATGGTAATTCACCCAGGAGATCTTTTGTTGTGGAGAATAGTTTTTGCTTTCCTGAGTTTTTTGTTATTCCAGATGAATTTGAGAATTGCTCTTTCTAGATCTATGAAGAATTGATTTGGGATTTTGATGGGGATTGCATTGAATCTGTAGATTGCTTTCAGCAAGATGGTCGTTTTTACCATTAATCCTGCCACTCCATGAGCATGGGAGATTTTTCCATCCTCTGAGGTCTTCTTGGATTTCTTTCTTCAGAGGTTTGTAGCCAGAAGCTGGAAAGAACCCAGATGTCCTTCAACAGAGGAATGGATACAGAAACTGTGGTATATATATGCAATGACATATAATCCAGCTATTAAAAACAATGAATTCATGAAATTCTTAGACAAATGGATGGAACTACAAAGTGTCATCCTGAGGGAGGCAACCCAATCACAAAAGAACACACATGGTATGTACTCACTAATAAGCAGATGTTAGCCCAAAAGCTCAAAATAAACAAGTTACAATTCACCAAGCTCAAGAAGAAGGATGACTTAAGTGAGGGTGCTTCAGTTCCTCTAAGAAAGGGAACAAGATATTCACAGGAGCAATAAGGGAGACAACGTATGGAGCAGAGACTGAAGTGAAGGCCACCCAGAGACTGCCCTACCATTGTGAGCTCTCTTATACTGTGTCAATTATAAACTGTGGGGCCTTGATGATTTTTGGCTTCATTTTCCCTGAATTCTAAATGAAGGTCCTGGCCAATGAATTCTAGAGATTCTGAGTGCTGTGGATTCCCTGCTCTTTGTACTGACACAATTGAAGAGAAAAAACAGATAGGTGAATTGTCCATCTGACTATGTGGCTCACATGGAATATGAGGTTGGGTGTTAATAAATATCATCCATAGTGATTTGCCTCTGTGTTTCCAGTGGTGTTGCTTCCTAGGAAAACAATGAATATTTAAGACAGGGCTTCTCCCAGTTTTCTTTATCTGATCTCACAGTTCAAATTGTTTTGTTTGAGATTGTTGTTATTGTTGTTGTTTAAAAAATTTAAAATCCAAAGGAGAAAGAAGAGCAAGGGAATCCCAGAAATATGTGAGGGTCAGAAGCAGTAATTGCTCTTTTGCTCCATGAGTAAGAATGGGACAGTTATCTGTATAAATAAGCTATAAAAGACAAATTATCCAGGAATTAACCTGGCTGGAAATGACTGTTACTTCACAGCTGTGCCTTCAGAACTGATCTCTGTGCAGTGGCTGAATAAAAAAACCATTTCATTTTTTCAATAAATAAAACACCAAGATAATCATAGCTTTTTAACAATCCACCTTAAAATGTTGTTTATGAATATTTTAAAATTTGAAATATTAAATTAAAAGAGGCTCAGGTTAACATTTAAAGGAAAATCAGTTAGATTATGGATCTAAAAGCACATGGACTTTCAAGGAGTTAATATGATTCCTTTAGTATTAAAAAAACAATGTCCCCTACCAATGTTTCTCATAAAAAGTGACTTCTGTAAATCAGAAAGAAAAGTGAACCTATTGTACTCTTTAATGATATACCAGTCTCTCTTTTACACTGACCATTAAACTATAACGCAGACCTAGAGCAGGGGAATATTTGACTAAATGAAGATAGTCAGTGACTGCTATGAGCTATGTGATTTGTTTCTGTGCATCGGAAGCTTTCATGTGGAATGAAAAAGCAATCAGAAGTATCTGTATTGAGATGGAGATGCCTGAGATGATGTAGATAGATGGATGGGTATGCAGATAGAAAAATAGATAGATGATAGATAGGTAGATAGATGATAGATAGATAGATAGATAGATAGATAGATAGATAGATAGATGATATTTCAAATATTCATAGATAATTGAAAGGAGAGAGATGGGGAGAGAGGTGATAAATCTCTTGTGTTCCTAATTGTGTTGAGTCAGTGAACTGCAAGTGAATTGACTTTGACACAAAAGGTAAGGTGAACAGGAAAAGAGGAAGTCATTTGACATAACCTTTGTGCACATACATGTATGCTCACCTTCAATACATGGCAAGACTTATATTCCCATACACAACACACATACATGGAGGGAACCAGAATGAGAGAGAAAGAAACCAAGAAAAGTATGAAGAGAGAGACACAGAAAAACAAATAAGTAGATTTCTTCTAGAGTCACATGAAGCCTGCATTTAGGAGAATTCTGAGATTTCTGAGGAAGAAATTGGGGCACAAAAATTTGCCCGTATGTCTGTTGTGCCAGAGTAGTACCAGTAATGGAACAGTCAAAGCCAAAGAAGGCATGTCACCATGTGACATGCCCAGAAAAGAACTTCTCTTCCAACAATTTCTCCTTATCTGCAAAGGTGCAATTATATCTCAGAATGAGGAAAGGAGAACATTGTTTAACATTAAATATGGTGGGGGGAATGAAGAGCAGGCATAGAAACAATTGTGGAAAGAACCTCTTGCCTAGGCAGAGTAAATTCAAGACAGATTAACCAGTCTGCTGAAATTGTGTAAATATTTATAACAAGTTAGCAGTTCCATTATCCTAGAATGAAATAAACAGATTTTTCTCTTGACACCCATTTGACTGACCTTCATTAGAATCCTTTTGTGTCTTGCTTTGATAAATGTAAACAAAACATCTGTTTCCTGAATGCTCTGTAATTTTGCAGTAATCAATATCAATTTATCATTGCTGTGGTTTGCTGAATTCTCATGAAGGGGAAAATAAGGAATGTATTTGTCTGCATAAAGAAAAAAAAAACCCAAGTGCACAAAGTGGTATATTTGGGAGACGAATTGGGAGACAGAAGATAAGAGAGGGTAGTGTAGAGCAAATGTACTTAAAATACATTATATGTCCATATCAAAATGTCACATTGAACCATTGTTACATGCAATTAATACACACAAATAAAACAGAAGATATTTACTAATCACATCTCTACAATATGTTCTTAAAGCAAAATAATTGTGGATGTCAGATTCCCAACAAGTGCATGTGACCATCAGCCTGAGGGGTGTGAAGATCTCATTTGTTTGGTTCACATTATTGGAGGTTTCAGTTCATGGTTCATATTGAAGTGTCTCTGATTTGTTTCTGGCCAATACATTATACCAGGTTCACATAGCAGGGACATCCTATTCATCTCATGGTGGTCATGGAAGAAAAGTAAGAGAGGAAGAGGAGGAGAAGGAGGAGAGGGATGAAGAGAAGAGGAAGGGGGAAAGGGAGAGGGAGAGGGAGGGAGAAGGGAGGAGGGGAGGGGAAGAAAGAGAAGGAGAGGAGGAGGAGGAAGAGAAAGAGAAAGAGGAAGAAGGAATAAGAAGAAGAAGAAGAAGAAGAAGAAGAAGAAGAAGAAGAAGAAGAAGAAGAAGAAGAAGAAGAAGAAGAAGAAGAAGAAGAAGAAGAGGAGGAGGAGGAGGAGGAGGAGGAGGAGGAGGAGGAGGAGGAGGAGGAGGAGGAGGAGGAGGAGGAAGAAGAAGAAGAAGAAGAAGAAGTCCAAAGGCAGTACCTGTTTCCAATTCCATTGTATGTCTTCAATTGTCTAACTATCCTCTGACCCACCTCAGCTCAACCTTTTTCAGCTAACCATGTCTCTCTCCAGTTATTTTCCCCTATTTATTTTTGCCAGTTTATGACACAGACTGAGGATCAAACATTTAATGTCTAGGTTCCAGAGGAACATACACAGATAACATTCCATTGATAAGGACATTTCTATGGTGTAATTTGGGCTGCAGAGTTCAAGGCAAGACAAAATTCAGACTCTATCTCAAACCACAGACTCATGTACCATCGTCTCTTCACTTGCTTACCTCACCTCTTGTCTGTATTTGGTACACATTAAAAATTTTATTAAGAAGCAAGTAAATCTTATTTGAATGAATAGGTTTTGTGTTTAGTGATGCAGATTAAGACAGCAATTAAGTGAAGTTATATATCCTTACCATTATACTAAAATATTTATTGAAATGGTGTCTCTAATAATAAATAATAACTACCAAAATATTAAAATGCTTGTAAAGTTTATTAGAGAGCGCTTTCACTCAAGGAAGTCTTGTATCAAACTAACACAGTTGACAATGGGATGCATAAATATACAAATTAAATTGCCATCGACTTAACAGTCATAATCAAAATTCAACCCACTGTGATTGGTTTGTTGGTTTGTTTGTATTCCAGATCACACATAGATACAAGAGGAAATCAGTAATAGCATGTGGTGAACCCTTTATGGTATAACAAGTCTGTCCTCCAAATCTCAATCTTTACTCTAATTACAAGTACAAATATGTCAGTGTTGTAGGCTACATTAAAACTATGTAATTACTTTTCCCCTATATTTGAACAATATTTAATTGGGAAAAATTGAACAATTTCTTCTCCATCAATGAACCAATGGTATGTAAAATGTTGCATTTCAAGCTTTCAATAGGTTAAAGTCACAATCCTCTACACTGTTCTCTAAATACTACATTGAACAAAAATTTCAGCGTGGTTTATAATTAATATTTGCAGATGTCATTTGTCTACTGTAAGATAATATTTAAAGTAATACTTTGAATTTAACATGTATGTTTTGTAAATGTTATAGGTATTTCTGCTGTGTCCTATTCTGCACAATAGTTCATCTATGTGAGGGTAAACATTTAAGAGACTTTATTTATATATTTTTTAAAGTACCTTTAAAGCAGGCTGGCCTCTCTGGCTTCATCTTAGATACAGAGGATTGCCATAGTTGAATTCTTCCCACCACCTACCCTTTGGCAAACATCAATAAAGTATTTCTGAAATAAAATGAAATTCTCTAGTTTTCAGGATTATTTTACAAAAACAAAAACAAAAACAAGACAATGATAATGAATGCTATCGCAATATCTTTGGGGTGGTGTACAGTGTATGTTTAATTTTATTAATGGTAAACATTATTTATCACTATGAATTAAGAAATGTGGTAGTTTTATCAGGCTGAAGGATGAATCAGTAAGGTCTTGACACTTGACTTTTGCACCTCTATCAAAAAGACAGTTTTTATTAGTTAGATGTAACTCTCAGAATTGGAAATATAGAACCTAAAGAGGATACCTCCTGTAACTAGGCAGGAACCCTAAGGGAGTGATAGGGACACCAACCCACCCACAAATCTTTCAAACTCAAATTTCTTGTCTACAAGAAATTCAGGGACAGG
Source organism: Apodemus sylvaticus (assembly GCF_947179515.1). Taxonomy (NCBI): domain Eukaryota; kingdom Metazoa; phylum Chordata; class Mammalia; order Rodentia; family Muridae; genus Apodemus; species Apodemus sylvaticus. The sequence goes on along the minus strand of NC_067473.1, from coordinate 104,328,579 downwards.
AAACAGAGCAGAGACTGAAGGAATAGGTGACCAATAACTGGAGCAAAATGAGACCCATGGGCAAGCACTCATCTCTGACACTATTAATAATTCTCTATCCAGCTATACTACTCCTGTGAACATACCTTATTCAACATGTAATAAGGACACATGCTCCACTATGTTCGTAGCAGCCTTATTTATAATAGCCAGAAGCTGGAAAGAATCAAGATGTCCCTTAACAGAGGGATGGATACATAAAGTGTGGTACAATTACCCAATGGAGTACTACTCAACTATTAAAAACAATGAATTCATGAAAATCTTAGGCAAATGGATGGAACTAGAAAATAGCATCCTGAGTGAGGTAACCCAATCACAAAAGAATACACATAGTATGAACTCACTGATAAATATATATTATCCCAGAAGCTTTGGAATACCCAAGATATAATTCACAAACCACTTAAAGTTCTAGAAGAAGGAAGGACAAAGTATGGATATTTCAGTCCTTCTTAGAAGGGGGAATAAAACACCCATGGGAGGAGATACAGAGTATGGAACAGAGATTGAGGGAAAGGCATTTAGAGACTGCCCCACCTGGGAATGCATTCTATATACAGTTACCAAACCTAGACACTATTGTGGATGCCAACAAGTGCTTGATGACAGGAGCCGGTCATAAGTATCTCCTGAGATGCTCCTTTGCCAGTGCCTGACAAATGTCTCATAGACAACCAATGGACTGAGTACAAGGTCCCCAATGGAGGATCTAGAGAAAGGATCAAAGGAGATGAAGGGGTTGCAGACCCATAGGAAGAACAACACTATGAACCATCCAGTACCCCCAGAGTTCCCAGGGACTAAACCAGCAACCAAAGAGGTATGCAGACAGGAATCTAGTATGGATGTCCTCTGAGAGGCTTCACTTAGCAGGTGACTCAGATTCAGTCCTCCACATCCAAAGGAAGATGGAGCTTGGGGGTTCTTATTGGAAGAACAAGTGGAAAGATTATGGGCCCCAAAGGGGATATGACCTCCATAGGAAGTTCAACAGACAGAGACACCTAAGCTGGATCCTTGTGACTCATGAACCACCAATTGAAGAGCATACATGGGCTGAATTTAGGCCTCTTTACACATGTGAATTTGGTCTTCATGTGGTTCTTAAAGAATTGGATCACGGGCTATCTCAAAAAATATTGCTTGTCTGAGGGATATGTTCTAACTGGGCTGCTTTGTCTGGCCTCAGTGGGAGAGGACACACCTAGACTCACAGAAACTTGATGTGCCTCAGTGTTGGGGATACCCAGGGTGTCCCCACCAACTCAGAGAAGAAGGGGAGGGAGAATAAGGGAAAGAATATGTGAGGGGGTAATCAGGAGGATGGCAGTGAATAGGATGTAAAGTGAATAAGCAAAATTAATATAATAATAATAACAATAATAATAATAGTCACCTATACCTGTAACATTTCCCCTGGTGCTCTCTTTTGAAAAAGTAAATTCTAACACTTCTGGAATGGAATGGAAAAATAAAGTCGAATTCAGCTCTGTTTTCTTTATTCTAAGCTGATTATACCAAGAAAACTGTATAGCTCGCACTGTGCACATAGACATGGGTCACAAGATTTACTTAGTCTGATTTAAAAATCTGTTTTATATCAAAGTAAATATGCTTATTTATTCCAATTAAGTCATGAAATAGACATTTGTGTTTTTATTTAAATCAAGCCACTAAATACACGTGTTTATGTCATAAAGAAATGTATTCTGATTCTCTGTTGCACAATTAAATGCTTCAGAATTATTTCTCCATTGCTTTAAGCATGTCAATTGAGAAGAAAAACAAACAAACTCTTAACGGTGTTTTTTTTTTGTTTGTTTTGTTTTGTTTTGTTTGAGAATGGGCCATGATAGCCATGATTATGTTTTTAAATCAGTGAATTTATTCAGAACACAGCAAGACAAAGTAAAAGAACAAATAGCAAATAGCAGATTGAGCTAGAGACAGCAGATATGTAGTAAAATATCCATCTAAGCGTTTAGGGCACCAAGCAAAGAGGACTGGAGCAGCCCACCTGACAAAGCAACTAAGGCAATATTAGATGCTTTAGCAGCCTTACAGCCTTCTGCAGAAATCTAAGGGCAAGGCTTTTAGAAAAAGTCATGCTGATGTTCAGGACTGAGAGTGTCGGGTAGACCAGAAAGTTCTCTGTGTGGATGAGGGTCCAGCTTCTGGTTTCCACTCCAGGTGTTTCAATACTGTGACATAAACAATTGTTACCTCCATTGTAAAGAGCCTGTCTTCTTCTCATTCTTGAGAATAAAATGTTGTCACTATCCTGAATCACTTGCATTTCTTCTTTATCCCTGGTCTAGAGCTGGGGCCAGGAAATTTTAGAGGACAATTGACATAAACATGTTTGAGTTTGAGATATGGGATTGGGCTCTTTATGACAATTTATTTATATGGCAAATGTGTTTATGTGTATGAAGTGAAAAGAACAGAAGTGAGAAGCCTTACCCTGAGGAAGGGTCCAGAATATGTAAGGAGAGGGCCATATAATTAAAGTATCAAACTGAAAGAAACTACATATTGAAAGCACAACTGCTGTTCCCAGAATAATTACAAAAACAAAGAGCTTAATTTTTAAATGCTAGACAGGGCCCACAGATGAAGTAATTTAGCCAAGGCAGGAAGTTCTATTACTGAAGCATTGAAAGAGAAAAATATTTCAGGGTATATTGGACTCTTTAGAAGCTTTCTGTGGTTGCCTGGGATTGCTTTCTTAAATTCATTTTACTGTAAATTAAGGCCAGCACTGTAATTTGAAAGTGTTCTCTGCTTCTCACATTAATCAATACAGTATTCTGTGAATGGCATCACAATCTCAAGCAAGTAGGATTAAACCTTGGATTTATCTTCTACTGAGTTCCCTCCTTCTTCATGGATAGGCTATTTTTTTAATCAATCCCATCAATTATTTCTCTTTTCCCCTGTCTCCCATTTACTGAAACCAGGAGCTAAGCATAACATTCTTATCAATTTATCGATTTTTTGAGTACTCTGTGACTTTTCCAGTGCCCCCTTTCCTTACAATCTGTGTGCTGCTCTTAAAAAGCAGTCTTCTTTTAGCAATAGCCATTATTTTACCTTCAAAATGCTCTGTTAATAAGACACACAAAAAATATACTACATTTCTCAGTTCTAAGAAAAATAATTAAGAGGGAGTGACTCACCGACACCATCTTCCCTGCCTGCCAGAGCAGAAAAGCAGCACCAGATACTGAGATATCCTGAGTTTAAGATCTCTGGGACCACAAACCACCAGGGCTGTGCCTGAGCCCAGGACCTGAGCACATAGTCGGTTCAGCTACCAGCCAGCCTGTCATGGGGCCTGTGTCCTATGTGGGGATCAGCAGAGGGAGTGACTCTTCGCCTCTATCTTAGCTCCATGACAGAGCAGTCAGGGAGTACCTGGTTCACTGAGACAACCCATGTATAACATTGCTTGGGGCAAGACTCAACAGGGTTCCAATGGCACAAAAGAGGAAGGCAGCACATTAGCAGTCTGGGCCAGAGGAAACCCAGGCATCCCTTGTTGAGGAAATAGCCTTAAAGGTCCACAGGATGTTGAAGCACCAGCCAGAGACAATAAGACCATCTAACACCAGTGAGAACTAGATAGCTAAAGGCAAAGGTCGGAACATTATTAACAGAAACCAAGGCATTATGGCAGCATCTGAACCGAATTCTCCAACAAAAGCAAGTCCTGGACACCCCAGCACACCAGAAAAACAAGAATTGGATTTATAATCACTGGTCATAATGCTGTTAGAGGAACACAAAAAGGACATAAATATATCTCTTAAAGAAATTCAGGAGAAAAATGATCAAAAGCTACGAGCCCTTACAAGGGAAACACAAAAATCACTTAAAGAAATTCAGGAGAATATGGGTCAAAAGATCGTAGCCAATAAGGAGGAAATGCAAAAATCACTTAAAAAAATACAGGAGAAATCTGATCAATAGGCAGAAGTCATAAAAGAGGAAACACAAAAATCTCTCAAAGAATTACAGGAAAACACAAACAAGAAAGTGAAGGAACTGAGCAAAAGCATCCAGGATCTAAAAATAGAAGTAGAAACAACTAAGAAATCGCAAAGGGAGACAACTTTGGAGAAAGAAAACCTTGGGAAGAAATCAGGGACCATAGATAAAAATATCAACAACAGAATACAAGAGATAGAAGAAAGAATCTTAGATGCCGAAGATACCATAGAAACCATGGATTCAACAGTCAAAGAAATTGCAAAATGCAAAAAGCTTGTAACCCTAAACATCCAGGAAATTCAGGACACAATGAGAAAGCCAAACCTAAGGATTACAGGCATTGATGAGAGTGAAGATTCACAACTTAAAGGGCCAGCAAATATCTTCAACAAAATTATGGAAGAAAACTACCCTAACCTAAAGAGAGAGATGCTCATGAAGATACGAGAAGCCTACAGAACTCCAAACAGACTGGACCAGAATAGAAATACATCCCGTCACATAATAATCAAAACCCCAAAGGTACTAAACAAAGAAAGAATACTAAAGACAGTAAGAGAAAAAGGGCAAGTAACTTATAAAGGAAGACATATCAGAATTAAACCAGACTTCTCACCACAGACCATGAAAGCTAGAAGATCCTGGGCAGAGCTCATGCAGACTCTAAGAGAATACAAATGCAAGCCAAGACTACTATACCCAGTGAAACTCTCAATCACTATAGATGGAGTAACCAAGATATTCCATGACAAAACCAAATTTACACAGTATCTTTCCACAAACCCTGCCCTACAAAGGATAATAGGGGAAAAACACCTATACAAGGAGGGAAACTATACCCTGGAAAAAGCAGGATAATAATCTTTTTTCATGAAACCTAAAAGAAGATAACCACACAAATATAAAATTAACATCAAAAATGATAGGAAGCAATAATCACTATTCCTTAATATCTCTTAATATCAATGGACTCAATAACCCAATAAAAAGATGTAGACTAACAGACTGGATATGTAAACAGGACCCTACATTTTGCTGCATATAGGAAACTTTACTAAAGCTCAAAGCACACATTGCATCTAACACAATAATTGTGGGTGACTTCAACACCCCACTCTCCTCAAAGGACCGATCATGAAAACAGAAACTAAAGAGGGAGAGAGTGAAACTAAGTGAAGCTTTGAGCCAATTGGATTTAACATATATATATATATATATATATATATATATATATATATATATATATATATATATATATATATATATAGAGAGAGAGAGAGAGAGAGAGAGAACTTTTCATCCCAAAGCAAAATAATATACCTTTTTCTCAGCACCTCATGGTACCTTCTCCAAATTCAACAATATAATTGGTCAAGAGACAGACCTCAACAAATGTAAGAAGATTGAAATAATCCCAGGCCTCCTATCAGATCACTATGGAGTAAAAGTGGTATTTAATGACACCAAATCAGCAGAAAGCCCACATACACGTGGAAACTGAACAATACTCTACTCAGTGATACCTTGGTCAAGGAAGAAATAAAGAAAGAAATCAAAGACTTTTTAGAATTTAACGAAAATGAAGGTACAGCATATCCAAATCTATGGGACACAATGAAAGCAGTGCTAAGAGGAAAACTCATAGGCCTGAGTGCCTCCAAAAAGAAAATGGAGAGAGCATATATTACCAGCTTAATGACACACCTGAAAGCCCTGGAACAAAAAGAAGCTATTTCACCCAGGAGGAGTAGAAGGCAGGAAATCATCAAACTCAGGGCCGAAATCAATCAAGTAGAAACAAAGAGAACCATACAAAAAATCAACAAAACCAGGAGCTGGTTCTTTGAGAAAATCAACAAGATAGATAAACCCTTTGCCAGACTGACCAAAGGGCACAGAGAAAGTATCCAAATTAACAAACTTAGAAATGAAAAGGGAGATATAACAACGGAAACTGAGGAAATCCAAAAAATCATCAGATCCTACTACAAGAGACTGTACTCAACACAACTGGAGAATCTGGAGGAAATGGACAATTTCCTTGACAGATACCAAATACCAAAATTAAATCAGGACCAACTAGACCATCTAATGCCTAAAGAAATAGAAGGAGTCATAGAAAGTCTTCCAACCAAAAAAAGCACAGGACCAGATGGTTTCAGTGCAGAATTCTATCAGACCTTCAAAGAAGAGTTAACACCAATACTCTTCAAACTATTCCACAAAATAGAAACAGAAGGAACACTACCCAATTCCTTCTACGAAGCCACAATTACGCCGATACCAAAGCCACACTAAGATCCAACAAAGAAAGAGAACTTCAGACCAATTTCCCTTATGAACATCGATGCAAAAATACTCAATAAAATTCTTGCCAACCGAATCTAAGAACACATCAAAATGATCATCCACCAGGATCAAGTAGGCTTTATCCTGGGAATGCAGGGTTGGTTCAATATACGGAAATCCATCAATGCAATCCACTACATAAACAAACTCAAAGAACAAAACCACATGGTCATTTCATTGGATGCTGAAAAAGCATTTGACAAAATTCAGCATCCTTTCATGCTTAAAGTCTTAGAGAGAACAGGACTTCAAGGCCCATACCTAAACATAGTAAAAGCAATATACAGCAAACCTGTAGCCAGCATCAAACTAAATGGAGAGAAACTTGAAGCAATCCCACTGAAATCAGGGACCAGACAAGGCTGCCCCCTTTCTCCTTATCTTTTCAATATTGTACTTGAGGTACTAGCTCGGGCAATTCGACAACATAAGGAGGTCAAAGGGATACAAATTGGAAAGGAAGAAGTCAAACTATCATTATTTGCAGACGACATGATAGTCTACCTAAGTGACCCAAAAAACTCCACTAGAGAGCTCCTACAGCTGATAAACAACTTCAGCAAAATGGCAGGTTATAAAATCAACTCAAGCAAATCAGTGGCCTTCCTATACTCAAAAGATAAGCATGCTGAGAAAGAAATTAGGGAAATGACCCCCTTCACAATAGCCACAAACAGTAAAAAGTATCTTGGGGTGACTCTTACCAAACATGTGAAAGATCTGTATGACATGAACTTCAAGACTCTGAAGAAGGAAATGGAAGAAGACCTCAAAAAGTGGGAAAACCTCCCATGCTCATGGATTGGTAGAATCAATATAGTTAAAATGGCCATTTTACCAAAAGCACTATACAGATTCAATGCAATACCCATCAAAATCCCAACTCAATTCTTCTTCACAGAGTTAGAAAGAGCAATTATCAAATTCATCTGGAATAACAAAAAACCCAGGATAGCTAAAACTATTCTAAGCAACAAAAGAAAGTCTGGGGGAATCAGTATCCCTGACCTCAAGCAATACTACAGAGCAATAGTGTTAAAAACTGCATGGTATTGGTACAGTGACAGGCAGGAGGATCAATGGAACAGGATTGAAGATCCAGAAATGAATCCACACACCTATGGCCACTTGATCCTCGACAAAGAGGCTGAAAACATCCAATGGAAAAAAGATAGCCTTTTCAACAAATGGAGCTGGTTCAACTGGATGTCAGCATGCAGAAGAATGCGAATTGATCCATCCTTGTCTCCTTATACTAAGCTCAAATCCAATGGATCAAGGACCTCCACATAAAGCCAGACACTCTGAAGCTAATAGAAAAGAAACTGGGGAAGACCCTTGAGGACATTGGTACAGGGAGAAAGTTTCTGAACAGAATACCAATAGCGTATGCTCTAAAGGCAAGAACTGACAAATGGGACCTCATAAAATTACAAAGTTTCTGTAAGGCAAAGGACACCATCAAAAGGACAAATCAGCAACCAACAAATTGGGAAAAGATCTTCACCAATCCTACATCAGATAGAGGGCTAATATCCAATATATATAAAGAACTCAAGAAGTTAGACTCCAGAAAACCAAACAACCCTATTAAAAAATGGGGTACAGAGTTAAACAAAGAATTCTCACCTCAAGAACTTCAGATGGCAGAGAAGCATCTTAAAAAATGCTCAACTTCATTAGTCATTAGGGAACTGCAAATCAAAACAACACTGAGATTTCATCTTACACCAGTCAGAATGGCTAAGATTAAAATTCAGGAGACAGCAGGTGTTGGAGAGGATGTGGAGAAAGAGGAACACTCCTCCACTGCTGGTGGGGTTGCAAATTGTTACAACCACTCTGGAAATCAGTCTGGCAGTTCTTCCGAAAACTGGGCACCTCATTTCCAGAAGATCCTGCTATACCACTCCTGGGCATATACCCAGAGGATTCCCCACCATGTAATAAGGATACATGCTCTACTATGTTCATAGCAGCCCTATTTATAATTGCCAGATGCTGGAAAGAACCCAGGTGTCCCTCAACAGAAGAGTGGATGCAAAAAAATGTGGTATATCTACACAATGGAGTACTATTCAGCCATTAGAAACAATGAATTCATGAAATTCTTAGGCAAATGGATGGAGCTAGAGAACATCATTATAAGTGAGGTAACCCAGACTCAAAAGGTGAATCATGGTATGCACTCACTAATAAGTGGATATTAACCTAGAAAACTGGAATACCCAAAACATAATCCACACATCAAATGAGGTACAAGAAGAAAGGAGGAGTGGCCCCTGGTTCTGGAAAGACTCAGTGAAGCAGTATTCGACAAAACCAGAACGGGGAAGTGGGAAGGGGTGGGTGGGAAGACAGGGGAAGAGAAGGGGGCTTACGGGACTTTTGTGGAGTGGGGGGCTAGAAAAGGGGAAATCATTTGAAATGTAAATAAATTATATCGAATAAAAAAATTAAAAAAAATTGGGGTATGCGGCTTACAATAAAGACACATGCTCTATTATGTTCATAGCAGCCTTATTTATAATAGCCAGAAGCTGGAAAGAACCCAGATGTCCCTCAAAGGAGGAATGGATACAGAAAATGTGGTATATTTACACAATGGAATACTACTCAGCAATTAGAAACAATGAATTCACAAAATTTTTAGGCAAATGATTTGATCTGGAAAATATCCTAAGTGAGGTAACCGAATCACAAAAGAATACACAAGGACTGCAATCTCTGATAAGTGGATATTAATTAGCCCAGAAGCTCTGAATACCCAAGGCACAAATCGCATAACGAATGACTCTCATGAATAAGTATGGAGAGGGTCCTGATCCTGGAAAGTATTGATCTAGCATTGGAGAGGAATATAAAGACAGAGAAAAAGGAGGGAGGTGATTGGAGAATGGAAGGAGATAAGAAGGTTTATGGGACATATGGGGAGGGAGGATCTGGGAAAGGGGAAGTCATTTGGAATGTAAACAAAGATTATAAAAAATTAAAATATTTTTTAAAAAGTGGGGTATGGAGCTAAACAAAAAGTTTTCACATAAAGAACTTTGCATGGCTGAGAAACACCTTAAGAAATGTTCAACATCATTAGTAATTAGGGAAATGCAAATCAAAACAACCCTGAGATTTCACCTCACACCAGTCAGAATGGCTAAGGTTAAAAACTCAGGAGACAGCAGGCATTGGCAAGGATGTGGAGAAAGAGGAACACTCCTCCACTGATGGTGGGGTTGTAAGATGGTGCAACCACTTTGGAAATCAGTCTGGCAGTTCCTCAGAAAAGTGGACATGCCACTTCCGGAGGACCCTTTTATACCACTCCTAGGCATATACCCAGAGGATTCCCCAGCATGCAATAAGGACACATGCTACACTATGTTCATAGCAGCCCTGTTTATAATAGCCAGAAGCTGGAAAGAACCCAGGTGTCCCTCAACTGACAAATGGATACAAAAAATGTGGTATATTTACACAATGGAGTGCTATTCAACCATCAGAAAAAATGAATTCATGAAATTTTTAGACAAATGGATGGAGCTGGAGAACATCATACTAAGTGAGGCAACCCAGTCTCAAAAGATCAATCATGGTATGCACTCACTGATAAGTGGATATTAGCCTAGAAACGTGGAATACACAAGACATAATCCACATATTAAATGATGTCCAAGAAGAACGGAGGAGTGGTCCCTGGTTCTGGAAAGACTCATTACAGCAGTATAGGGGAATACCAGAACAGGGAAGTGGGAAGGGGTGGATGGAGGATTAGAGGGAGGGAAGAGGGCTTATGAAAAGTAAATAAAAAATATATTGAATAAAAAAACAAAAAAAGAAAAGAAAAAAAATGTAGAGAAAGCTATCCTGGAAAAAAATGTAATTGTACTGGTTAGTTTTATTTTGGGCATTTTGTGTTGTCTAACTCAAAACCATTCAGTCATCAAGAAAAAATAAAACAACTTAATTTGGAAAATACCCCCATCATACTGGCCTGTGGGAAAGCCTCTTGGGCATTTTTATTTCTTTATTTTCTTTTGCTTTCTTTCTTTTTTCAATGATTATTGATGTGGTAGGACCCTTTGTGTTGTCCCACTCCTGGGCAGTTGGTCCTGATGGGTATAAGATTGTAAACTGAGTAACCCAGGAAGAACACAGCAGAAAGCAGGGCTCTGCTTGAGTTCCTGCCTGCAGATTCCTACCTTGGCTTCCCTCAATGAGTTGGCAGTGAGCTGGTAGTATAAGTCAATAAACTCTTTCCTCCAAAAAAAAAAAAAAAGAAAAAAAGAAAAAGAAAAAGAATTAAGTGAAGTCATTAGATCTGTTGAAATATATTCAGAAGTCAAAATTAATAGATCAAGGCCTTCCACATACATGTCAAAATAAACCCATCCATAGAGATATAGTACACAATGCCTACCCTCTAGAAAACTACAAGACAGAGGATTAATTTCACTCAACATACATGTGAAAAATAGCAAATCATGGTATTGGAGGTGTGTATATAGAAACCGAGAGGTGGTGACAGCAATAGAGAGAAGGATGGTAGGGAAAAAAGAGTGACTCCAGAGCTGGGTAGATGGCTCATTGGTTAAGAATCTCTGAGTTTGTACATTAGCACGAATATCAGTAGCTTACAACAACATTCACCAACATTCATTTTCAGCTTAGATAGATAGATAGATAGATAGATAGATAGATAGATAAACAGATAGATGATAGAAAGATCAGATTAAGTGTATCAATGGGAGCCTGTGAGCCTATATCAATAGATACTCTGCATCAATTTGCATTAGAATTACAAAGGCTACTTGCTAAAATGCAAATCAATATGCAGCATCCACTCAAGAATTCATGACTATGTGTCAAGATGAAAAGAATTTTACATTTCTGACAATATTAGACAATACTGGCTTTGCGGGGGAGAAGGCTAGAATTAAGATTGATAATATTACCGCCAAGGTTGTTTGGAACAGAGCATAGAATAGCAGAGGAAAACAGAAAATATCATTCTGGCTTAAAGTGTTAAAGTGTGTTGGCTGGTATATAGTTGTCTGGGTCCCCTAAGAGATCTGGAAAGAATAACAGTAGGATAAATGTAGTCTGACATAAAACTTTGCATAAAATAAATGTAAGTCATCTAGTAGATGAATGACATTGCCCATGGCAAAAATCCCCTTCTAAATGGGATTGAAGTATCCACACTTGGGCCTTCCTTCTTGTTAAGCTTCCTGCTTTCCTTGAGTTGTATCATGGATGTTCTGAACTTTTTGGCAAATGTCGACTTATCTGTGAGTACATACCAGACAACTCCCACTAGATGGACATGGTCCCGGTTGAGGCATGGGGCCACCCATCTATCTTCAGAATTTTTTACATAGAATTGTTCCTGCCTAAAGGAAATGCAGGGATAAAAATGGAGCAGAGATTGAAGGAAAGGCCATCCAGTGACCAACCCAACTTGGGATCCATCTCATGTACAGGTACCAAAGCCAGACACTACTACTGATGCCATGTTATGCCTGCAAAAAGGACACTAGCATAACTGTCTTCTGAGAGTCACTACCAGCAGCTGACAGAGATAGATGCAGATATTTGCAGCCAACCATTGGACAGACCTCAAGGGGAAGGACTCAAGGTGCTGAAGGGGATTTCAAGAACATAGGAAGAGCAACAGTGTCAACTAACCCAGACCCCTCAGAGCTCCCAAAGAACATTCAGGGGCAGGTCCATGGCCCCAGGCACATATGTAGCAGGGAAGTACCTTGTCTGGCCCCAGTGGGAGAGAATGTACTTAATCCTGTAGAAACTTGATGCCCCAGGGAAGAGGATGATAATAGGGCTGAGGGGTGAGGTGGGGTTGGTTGAATGGGGAGTACCCTCTTAGAAGCCAAGGGGAGGAGTAATGGGGTAAAAAACTCTGGGAGGGGGTACCAGGAATGAGGGCAACATTTGGAATGTAAATAAATAAACTAGTTTAATTTTAAAAAAGAAAATTGTTAGAGCTGAGAGGAAAACAAAAGGGATAAGCCATGAATATTTCTTATTTCTTAATTGCTATATTCAAAACTTGCTAAAAATAACATAGAAAGGAGTAGTTTATTTTGATTCATAGCTAGAAGCTACAGAGCAAGGGTAATCTGAAGCATCACATTTACAGCTAATAAATAAAACGAGTAACGCTGGTTCTCCTTATGCTTGATTCCATTAATTCAGTTTAGAAGCCCAAGAGATAGAATGACACCAGCCACATTTATAGCCTTCATACCTTAGCTCAACTAGTCTAGAAACCCTCAGTCACACTACGGTGTGGTTTTTCTAGGTGTTTCTATATCTTGTTAATTTGACAACCAATATTAATCATCAGAGTATGCCATTATATCTATTACTCTGTATGTTGGACAATTTTTGGAGAACATTTAGAATATGAAAAATGTGTTTAGAATGCTAGTGTTCTGCACACGATCTAACTGAGACTATGACAAATAAGTGTGATTGAAGGAGATAAAGGCAGGAATTTTTTGGATAATTTTATGTTCTATTCTTTATCAGGAAAATAGCAGGTTCTTGCTGTGTTTTAAACCACAATTTGTGCTCTATCAAACTTTTACATTGATGTAGAGAGCAGATTTACTGAAAATGGCCTTGAAAACTCACCCTGAAGTTACTGGACAATGGTCTTCATGGCAATGATATTTCTTCTATAAATCAGAGGGTTTGTTATTTTAGGTGCTTCCAAAGGGAAACTTACTGATGGCTGCTGATTTCAGATACCCATGAAAGGGTTCCAGCTAGTGTGTTCTGCATGCCATCTAAAGATTATATGCTTTTGTTTTGTAGAGAATCCAGCTGGGCATAAGAGGGAAAAGGAGCAGGAACCCTGGCTTCAGGAAAATGCAGATCCACAGAGTATACAGCCTCACCATGGAGACTTCCATTCCATGTGTTAAAGAGCCCAGGCTTGTTATTTCGTGTCTAGTTTGCCTTCAGAATACTCTCCAACAGGGACTTCTCATTAAGGCTTATCACAAGCATGTTCCCCTATTCTTAACTAACATATGGTAGTTTCTTTACCATGCAAGAGGCAAAACAAAGGGACCTGTCTTATAGCACACTTGACATAATTTTGCTTTCAAATGAAATGTGGCCATTTCATGCATACTGACATATATCAAACCACTGCCTTCTTTTTCATGATCGGCATGGTAACCGTGCTTTACATCTCAACCTGCCTGGCTTTTCTAAAATGAAAACTCATCTTGTCTGTCTTTAAAATTTTCAGTAATGTCTAATTACACCCTGAATTCTGCAGAAAGATTGACTTAAGACAGTGACAGTCAATGAATAGTAGTTCGTACTAGTTAGCAAGCTGCGGTAGTTTTGATCAAGCATATTATATCAAAGAAATAGACCTGCAGCATTGAAAACAAAACAAAACAAAACAAAAATCAGAGGCAGCACAAGATGGCCAACAGGAAAGCTACTCAGGAGCATATTTAGAGATTCCTTGTCTCTGGCATTTTTAATTTTTCTTTTTATTTATTTATTATTTTTCTCTCTATTTTTTTTACCATAAAGGTTCTTCATGTATATATTATGGTTTACAATTTTGTGTTTTTATGAGATTTATTAGTGTGTAAACATTTACACAGCTTTTCTTCAGTTCTTTCCATTCTTTTTGTTTATTTTCTCATACTCTGATGTTTTTGTTTTATCTTTTTAAATTTTTATTTTATTATTTTTACTTAAAAGCCTTTTTTAAAATAGGAAACAGAAAAGGATGCAGAAGGAAGGTAGGGTAGAGTTGGGAATACTAGAGAAAAGGGTAATCCATAATCAGGATGCATTATTTGAGAAAAGATCCATTTTCAATAAAAGGGAAAATATAGTTAGAATTAACTGGTAGAAATAACTGGAGAAATTACAGATTATGCTTGCAAAGTAAATATGTCATGTGAATTTCTGTTTTATGCTTGTCTGAGCTTTGATTTTCCCCAGTAACAGAGGGAGAGACGCCATATTTTAATGACTACATTTCAAAACCTAGGTGATTTAGGAAGGCATTTCTTATAAAACTGGAAAGGAGACAAAGAAAGGTGAGCAAAGAGATATTGAAGAAGAAAAGTGTAACAAGGCACAAACACACAAACATACACTAACACACATATTCACACATACAGGCACACACACCCCAGCTATGCTCACAAATACACATGCATATGCACACATGTACACATGCACACATATACAATGTGCACACACACTTCTTGACATTACAAAGAATGTTAATTCAAGTGAAAGTAATGGAATGAAGGGAAGTGGCAAGTGGCTGGTATAAATAGCGATGGAAAAAATATGTGCTTAAAATCTTCTAAGATAAGTGTTACTAGGAAAGATAAGTCATGCAACCATAGCAAGGAAGAAATCTGCTTAAAATTTCTGCATACTAGGCAAATACCAGACCATTTAGTCACTCTTGGAGCTCTAAATCTTGATAGAGTATACAGTCTACATGTATATTATTTTTGTGTGCATGCATGTCTTTATGCATGGTCACATATGTTGTCTGGATACACATATGTGCAGGTAGAAGCACAGAAGTATGCACATGCATTTGGAGTTCAAAGGTTGAACTTAAGTCTTTTCAATTGATTTTAACTTGATATTTCTGAGGCAGGCTCTCCTTACCTGATGATTCCAGAATCTACCTCCTGAACCCTAGGATTACAGTTCCCAGAAAGGCGCTAGAGTCTTACAATCTGCCTTTTATGTGGGACCTTTGAGCCTAAATTCAGGTCTTATTTGCAAACACTTTGTTGGCTGTAATATCACCCCAGTTCAATGGACACAATCTTTAACAATAATCCACGAAAGAGAATTTTAAGTTGTAAGACTAGAGGCTATATGACAAAATAATATTTCTTTTTATTTCATTAGTATATGTATTGTTGCACAGTGTCTATACAATGCTAAGATAAAGTTTGATCCACGTATAAAATGGAAAACAAATCATGAGCAAAAATGTGGGGGAAAAGAAAGAACAGGGGATGGGGGAACCCTGGCAGAACAATACACCACAGCAGGGTAGGGAGTGCAGGCGCCCATTTACCTGGGGAGAAGGAGGCTGCTGGGTTAGCAAAGAGAGGGAGGTCCTGCTCAGAAGGTGATGCCACCTGTTAAAGAAACTTGGTTCCCTGAGAGGCTGCTTGGCTCTAAGGAGGCTTGATCCTTCCCTGGCAGCTGGAAATGCTGAGGCCTGCTCCATTCTCCTCGCAGCGGAATTTGACAAGAGACAGTTCCTAGTTTTAATGTTTTATTATTAAAAGAGTAGAAAGAGAAAAGAAGACAGAAAAGAAAAGAGAGAAAGAAGATAGAGAAATGATGAATGGCCATGACCACGTGGAAAGGAGAAAAAGAATAGAGGGTGGGGGACAGAAAGAGATGAGGGGCAGGAGAGGGGGGAGGGAGAGAGAGGGAGAGAGAGAGGGAGAGAGAGAGAGAGAGAGAGAGAGAGAGAGAGAGAGAGAGAGAGAGAGAGAGAGGAGGGAGAGAGAGGGAGAGACAGAAAGACAGAGACAGAGACACGGAGAGACAGAGAGAGACAGAGAGAGAGAAGGAGGAAGAGGAGGAGGAGGAGGAGGAGGAGGAGGAGGAGGAGGAGGAGGAGGAGGAGGAGGAGGAGGAGGAGGAGCAAGAAGCCTCCTTTAACCCAGGCTGGGTTACCTGGCAACAGCCAGGTAACTGAGGGCTGGGGAAATCCTGGCTGTTGAGTGACTGCAAAGGTGGAGTCCAGTCAGAACACTAGGGACCTGGGGCATGGCCACACGTGACTAACAATCTCCTCCGGGGTGGGGGAGTGTGAGGGAAGCAACTGCTGCAGGGGCTGGGGTCCAGGGAGCATTGACTGAACTCCAACCATCCCATGCAGATGGAAGCTCCGCCCACAAGGTCTTAGGTGGAAGCCATCCCCACAGGGTCCCTGGGGTTCAAAGTCTCTGCTCTACCTGAAACCAGGCTGCTTGTGCACAGATCACCTCACAGACACAAAAATAACACGTCTGTGCATCATGGTGTAGTTTGAAGAGATGCCATAACTACCCATATAAACTTCAAATATCACTTCTCTCTTCCATTAAGAATAAAACTCTAAACGAATGCAAATCGATGTTTTGGGAGAAACTCGTATATGCAAAGAGGTGTTTAATTATTTCCATCAATTTTAATGTTAAGTTCTACTTGACATATAATTACAGAATCATGCTACTGAATCTTTAAAATTAATTTAGAAAAAAATATGGAAATAATCAGAGTGCTCTATGAAATTTTCAGACTAACACTACTAAATCTAATGATATCAAGCAATATTTGAAAAAAGCTTATTCATTCATTCATTCACTAAACAAACATCTAAGTTTTCTTTACATAAAATGATATATAAAACATCCAATAACCTTGCTCTGGTAGAGTAACCATTTTAATGGTAAAACTCATTTTATAAGAAAACACTCATATTATGGGAGACCATAGCAATGTACAAATGCAATCCAATGTATAGTGTAGTATCTGATGGAGAAACTAATCAGAACATAAGTAAATAGAAAGAGTATTTGTCTGAAGGCTACCACCCTCTATGTATAGCTGATATAAGGAACAGGTATGGTTCAAAACATCACAAATGACTGAGTAATATTACAAATCATTCAAAATGAAACAAGACTTATTTCTTTGATATATGAAATCACTATATAAGACTATACTCTTTCATAATGAAACTGAAATTTGCTAATGCCTTATAAAGATGGAGAATATGTGAATTCTTTTTGCTATCTTCCTATTTTTATTTTTTAATCTTTCTACTTTTTCTTCTTTCTATATGAAGATGGCCTTGTATAGCTCAGGGTGGCTGCAAATGTGCTATGTAGATGAAGAATGATTTTAACTCCTGGTTTTCATTCCTCTACCATCCAAGCATTGGCTTGTGTTTACAGGCATATTACCACACATAGCCTAGTGTTTTCTTTATTTTTTTCTCCACAAATATTGTAAGATGTTACCCATGCTTACCTTATGATACCAATTGTTCTTCCATGTCCTCTGAGACTAAAGACCTATATCAACAGTCTTAGATTTATTTATTTTAAAGAAAAACCTGGGAGAACATAAGTTACTCTGTTTTTAATGAAAGGAGAGAAAGAAGAGAAATTATATTTATACTATATTATATTATATTATATTATATTATATTAATTATATTATATTATATATGTGTGTGTGTTTGTGTGTGTATTTATATCCCCACTTGTTTGTCCCTTATTATGTAGGTACTATGGAATACTAACTTTGATACACTAATTGACCATTATCTAATCCTAGTTACCATTCTGAAATCCCACCACTCCCAAACTTCTTAGTATTTTGCAGTGATATATATATATGTATATAAAGGCAAGTTATTTAAGAATCTTAGTGTTTTCATAGTAGATGCTTTCTCTTCTTTATAATGATTGTTGGCTCTTAGCTTCAAACTAAGAAGATGTAATCAGACACATGAACAATTATTGTGGTGCTACTACTCCTAGGCTATACTCATGACTGTATACATTTTCGTGCTGTAGTCAAATTCTGCTAGAACTTTTCAACTAATATTAGATATAACTGAGGCTTTATAAGTAAACAATACATCCATTAAAACTGACATAGAAGAAGCTTATAAAAAAGCATGTTTGTAATGTAATTAATAAGGTAATTTGTGAGTTTGTTGACTCTACTTCTTTTCATTGTTATTCTCTCAAAGGTAAAACTGTCATTTGAAAACAACAAAAACAATATACATGTGTTTTTACATGGCATTAATTCACTCTGAATAACCCCTGCAAGATATTAAGACGGTGGGGAGTGGTGGGATTTCGGAAAGTTAATTAGGATTAGATAATGGTCAAATTTTAGGTTATCAAAGTTAGGCTCCATAGTACTTACATAATAAGGGCCAAACAAGTGGGACACACACACACACACACACACACACACACACACACCCAGAGAGAGAGAGAGAGAGAGAGAGAGAGAGAGAGAGAGAGAGAGAGAGACTTAAATGAGGATATCTACATGGCAAGCATGATTTATAGACTCTGAGGCCCACAGAATTATGGGCTCAAATTTTGGCTTTTCTTCAAAACTTTTTGTGTCTGAGGCTTTGTTATAAACAATAAACTACATAGATTTCCACATATAGAATAATTATCACAGAATATTTAGAAAGTGTCTTCCATGTTAAACACTTAAACTTCATCGGAACTGCTCATTTCCTCATAGAACCAAAGTGTCACAGTGTCATTCATGGGATCTATGTCCTGTACTTTGTACGGAGAAGCTTCATTTAAGAATCAATAGTCTCAACCCCTTTGGAATTAAAAGGGTAGAAGACTGACGATCTGTTTTCAGCAGTAGCTAAATTCATTGCCTTAATTTCACATTTATCCAATAGGAAGTTTTAAAGGTTGACAGACCTCTGCAATTCCAATATTTCCTAATAACATGTAATTTGATTTACTGTGCCATTAGAATCTTATGGGCTTTATATGAGAAGAAAGGGAGCCCATTTACATGCTAAGATCCAATTTTAACATACATAAAAACCAGAAGATTTATTTTACATCGTACAAGGCCGTTTATGATAAGAGTCAATTTACTATCACAACAGTAACATTAGCAGTAAACAAGCAAAGCATTGCCTATTGATAGTCTTTAAACCCATTGCTATATCTCATGTTTATCTCCTAAGTGTATATAACTACATATTTTAACTCTTTCTCATTTTTGAAGTAATTACTAGACTTTCTGATGAAATTTTATATATATGGCACAATTGAACAGATGGTACAGCCAGCCTTCAATGTGCCTGTGATTTGTATCCATAAATTCAACCAACCATAATAAAATAAATATTTGGAAGCAAAATTGTTCTCTTCTGAAGATGTACAGTGTTTATTTCTGATGTACCTTAAGTAATACACATGAACTATTAATATAGTATTTATGATGGATTCAGTATTATAAGTAAACAAAGTAATTTAAAGTTCACAGAAGTATGTGTATAGATTAAAAGTAAATGCTGTATTATTTTCTATAAGGGAATCAGGCATGAGCAGATTTGGCCTCTTGGAGAGGACCTGGAGTCAATCAAGCACAGATTGGTACCAGGGACAATTCGTTTATAGAGTCCTGAGAAACCTTCAGTATCACCTACTCCTTTGTTCTCTATGGTTCCCTCTCTTGAATACAGGTGGTACTGGTGTGGGATTCTGCTGAAATTAGTGAATATTTATGTATCAATTTTAAATAACTATCATCAAAAATAAATCTTAGCTTTCAATCTCTGTTGTAAAGAGATTCATGGGTTTACAAATGTGTTAGGAT
The DNA here is from genome assembly GCF_947179515.1 of Apodemus sylvaticus. Lineage (NCBI taxonomy): Eukaryota > Metazoa > Chordata > Mammalia > Rodentia > Muridae > Apodemus > Apodemus sylvaticus. The sequence goes on along the minus strand of NC_067473.1, from coordinate 104,308,782 downwards.
CTGCCACCACTGTGACCTTTATATATTCAATAGATTTACTATCCTAGAGTGCCATTCAATTCACTTTCTCCATGGTGCTTCACACTCCTAGCAAGCACTTTTATTTGTACAATTAGTAGGTTTGCATTTTCCAAAATACAATATAGGAACATAGTAATTTACTTAGACTAGCAAATTTGAATATGAAATTGTTTAATATGATTGTTAAATCATCCAACAATAACCTATATGTTAGAAGTCTTATCTTGAAAACATGCTTGTGAGGGTATGTGAAAAGTTCGGAATGTGGAGCCCACTGGACGTGCCTTAAGTCAGTGGCAGTATGCTCTAAAATGGAATTAAGAGATGCCAATCTCTTCTTAACATTTTATTTTCTCAATTTGAAATGAGAGCCATTGCTCCTTTACAAAACTATTTTAGCTAAAATTGCATTTCATGGCAGATCAAAACAGTGATCCCAATAATTTGGACTGAAACCATGAAACCTGTAAGCTTCAGTGATCTTTTCCCTTTAAAAGTTTTCTATCTCAAATACTCTATTACTGTAATTGAGATCTAAAAGCAATATACATTCAATCCCTACCTAAAACTCCTCTTCTACCCTGTATGCCCCCTAATTTCATGATTTCTCTAATTTGTCACTCTCCTCTCTTATCTATCCATCTATTTCTCTCTATCATCTATCTATCTCGCCTGTCTATTATGCATCAGTCAATTTATTGATCCATTTCCTTTACACACACACACACACACACACACACACAAACCATATTGAATCCATTTATTATTGCTCTATTCAAGACTTACTTCTTGGGATGGGACAAGCTATACAGGTGCTTGTCCCTGGGGAAAAGTGATTCTCCCTCTCTTGACAGTCATTAACAACTACTTATTTATCTAGGACCAGGACCTCCTGGAGTGTCTAACCATCATTGTTGGCATATCAACAGATAAAGACATTATGCCAGTAAACCATATTGCCATTTTCTGTCATGTCTAGGGGACACTATCTGGGAGCCAGTTTTCTCATCTTTTGTCTCCTGTCTTCATCCTAAACTCTTTGTGCACTTTTAAACTTTACAAAAAAAAAAAAAAGGCACCTCTGATTCCTTTTTCTTAATGTATTCCCACAACACCCAACATATTTTCTATTTCTTATTATAGTGTTTGACTGTGACATAAATTGCCAGAAACCACTTGATCCTAAACTACTTATAATTTGTATTTTTCCTAGAAATTTTAAAATCTTGAATGGGCACAGCCTAACTTAAACCATGTGGTACAATCCTTCTCATTGGAAATACAGTCTGTTCATTTGGCTTCCACTCCCAGGTTGAGCTCCATGCTTTTGGCCAAGAAGCACTCAGCACAGCTGTTTGATGTAGTGTTCTAATTTCAATTACGCCTCTATCCTCTGCACCATCTTCCAGGTAAGCCCTAGGTAATGACAGGTGCCCAGTTTTGTTGGTGAGAATATAATTAGAAAACAAAATAGTTCAAATAAAATTTGAGAGTTTTTTCTTTTTTTTAATCTTTAATCTTTTTATACAGTCCAGTCTTTATCCCCCTCTGGGGACTGTTCCTGATCCCATAACTTCTCCCCACCAGTCTCCAATAGGATTTCTCCATCCTGGACCTCTCCACTCCCTACAGCCTCAATACTCTTGAAAGAATCAAAGAACACCTGTCACTCTGTGGTTGTAACTGCCAAGTCTATTGAGTTCTTATGATCCAAATGGAGAAGTTATTCTTGTGGCATAAATATTAAAACTGTTTGCAATAATATCTTTGGGATCCTAAAATATCTTCTGAAAATTAAAATATACATTGGAATGTTACTATGCGTTAACATCTTTCTACATCACAATGCATAGTTTCAGGCTCAGTGTAGACACCTTGCCCTAAGCAGGAAGGCTCCTGTGAATGCTAACACTGACTTCTTCCTGCAAATTATCCAGCGCTTTCTCCCCAGCGAACTGTTTCTGTGCTCACTGACATTAATTAATATTAGTTAGTGTTCAGAGTATGTCTGTGTCCTCTTGTTTCATATGGTACTCTGTAAGGTCACAGGCTTCAATTTCTCCATAACTGCATGCTCCGAGTCAATAGCTAGCAAGTACAAATGGAACTCTTTGATGTCTTTATCTTAACATTTTGAGTTTGTTGAACTTTTCCTTTGCTGTTTTGGTTTGCTTTGCTTTGCTTGTGGTTAAAGAGAGTGAAAGGAGGAAAGGAAGCCACACTTTCCTTCCATCATAAAATCAATCAGTGCATTTCAATTTACTTTATTCTTAGTGCCCAGCTAGTTCACCTAATATGACTGGATCATAAATTAATTGGCCAGATAATTATTAAAAATGAACATCATCTTAGAGAAGGATTTTTTTAATCTTACCCAAGACAGTTACAATTATATTGTTCAGTTCCTTTGTTCATAAACACGTGTAGCTAATGAACAGAAATATCACTAGCACATATTACAAGAATATGTAAGTCAGTTGTTCTTAACCCCGATACCCATAAACCTAAGAAAGTCAGTTTATAAAGACAGAACATTTATTTTAGCTCTACCTCAGGCAATTCAGTGTGCAGTTGGTTGGTTTCATTGTTTGAAAGATCATGGCAATGTGGAACAGAGAAAATGTGTAGCAGAACAAAACTGCACAGTTCATGGTACCCAAGAAGCCAAAAGACAAGAAGGGATTATCCTGCAATCATCTAGAACATGACTCTAACAGAGGAAATTCCTTCTAGTAGGCCCTACTTCCTATGTGATCAGTTACCTCTTTTTTTTTAGATTTATTTATTTATTATAGATAAGTACACTATAGCTGTCTTCAGACACTCCAGAAGAGGGCATCCAATCTCATTACAGATGGTTGTGAGCCACCATGTGGTTACTGGGATTTGAACTCAGGACCTTCAGAAAAGCAATCAGTGCTCTTAGTATCTGAGCCATCTCTGCAGCCCAATCGGTTACCTGTCAATAGGGTGAGCATTAGCATTAGGTTTAGGGTTAGGAGTAGGGGTACGGGTAGGGAACCTAACAAATAATCCTTTACCATATGTGGCCTTGTAGATTATTTATGGTTCAAACAGCTGTAGCTGTATGGAAATCAGCACGGGTGTTTCTCAAAAAGACAGAGGTAGATCTGCCATATGATCCAGCTATATAGCCTCCTGGACATATACTTTAAGGAGTCTATATATTAACATGCCCATGTTTATTTGCCCTATTCATAACACCAAAGAAACAGAATCACCCTATGTCTTAATAGAATTTTATTCAGGTGTAAAGAAAAACAAAATTATGTAATCAGTTACCAAAAAAAGGACTGTGGGCATTATTATATAAGTGATGTGACAAGCTCAGAAAAACAATAAGCACTGTGTATTTTTTTCTCATACATGCAGACTATCATTTTTTTTTCTTTTTTTAACTTTTTTTTATTCGATATATTTTTTATTTACATTTCAAATGATTTCCCCTTTTCTAGCCCCCCACTCCCCGAAAGTCCCATAAGCCCCCTTCTCTCCCCGTGTCCTCCTACCCACCCCTTCCTACTTCCCCGTTCTGGTTTTGCCGAATACTGCTTCACTGAGTCTTTCCAGAACAAGGGGCCACTCCTATGTGTGTGTGTGTGTGTGTGTGTGTGTGTGTGTGTGTGTGTGTGTCTGTAAACTGTGGGTATAGAAAAGTGATAATATGAGGAAAAAGAGTTATTGAAAAGGGAGAGGAGATTAATATAACATGTGATGTTGCTAAAGAAGAAAATACAATTGAATAGGGATGAGTGAAAATCTCATTTGGTATAAAAATGCCTCAAAGAAACATAATATTTTGTGTGCTAATTAATAACTGAATTTCGAAAGGCCCAAGCTACTCTGGTTTGAGCATGCAGTGTCTCCTAGAGACTCATGTTTTAGCACTTGGTCAGCAGCTGGGGGACCTGGTTAGGAAGGTAGTGGAACATTAAGGAGCTGGAACTGACTGCAGGAAGCAGGTAACTCGGCAGGCTTTGAGCATGCTGCCTCTTTGTTTCCGCTCTCTACTTCCTTTGTGCAAATAAAATGTGATCAGCAAGCTCCAGGCATACTCCTGCTCATGTGCCCTCCCTGCCTATTCTGAGTTACTATACCAAGATAATTCTAGGCTAAAACAAACCTTTCCCCACCAAGTCAGACTTTTTTTATGTCAAGATGCTTCATCACACCAAAAGAAAATTAACTATGTCACAAATTGTAACAAGGAGTCACTGAAATTCACCGAGACTTTCTTTTTAATTTTCATTGTTATTTTTATTAGATATATTCTTTATTTACATTTCAAATGTTGTCCCCTTTCCTGGTTTCTCCCCTGAAAATCCGCTAACCCATTCTCCTTCCCCGTTCACCAATCCACTCATTCCTGCTTCCCTCTCCTGGCATTACCTTATACTGGGGCATCTAGCCTTCTCAAGACTAAGGGCCTCTCCTTCCTTTGGTGTCTAACAAGGCCATCCTCTGCTGCCTATGTGTCTGGAGCCATGGGTAACTCCATGTGTACTCTTTGGTTGATGGTTTAGTCCCAGGGAACTCTGGGAGTACTGGGTGGCTCACAGTGTTGTTTCTCCTATGAGGCTGCAAACCCCTTCAGATCCTTGAGTCCTTTCTCTAGCTCCTCAAATGGGAACATTTTGCTCAGTTCAATGGTCAGCTGAGAGTGTCCCCATCTGTTTTTGTCATACACTGGCAGAAAAGTTTCTGTAAGTCAAAGGACACTGTCAAAAGGTCAAAATGTCAACCAACAAATTGAGAAATGATGTTTACCAACCCTCATCTGACAGAGGGCTATTATCTAAAATATACAAAGAACTCAAGAAGGTAGACTCCAGAGAACCAAATAGCTGTATTACAGAATTGGGTACAGAGCTAAACAAAGGATTTTCACATTTTCAACTGAGGAATATCGAATGGCTGAGAAGCACAAAAAAAAAAAAAAAAAAAAAAAAAGCCCTAAATATCCTTAGTCATGAGAGAAATGCAAATATGCAAATCACATAGACTTTCTAATACTAGAAGGAAAATGTTCTTTACTTGAATTTATGTTTACATGTTTAATGATAATAGTTGCATATGATGGGTAAGATACAACATATTTGAGCTTCTACTTCTTTATAACAATAAGAAAAATATAAATAATGAGCAAAATTTCTAATTACAAAAATATTAGATTTCTGGTTCTGATATTATTTATTTTAGACACTACTGCTTAATAATGTATAATAGCAACAAAAAGCCCATGGCTACCAGAACAGTCTATCCTTTTCTTCCAGATGGTTAGATAATTCTGAAATTCTAAAGCTTAAAAGTATCTAGTTTTGTAAGTCAAATCCACTGGAAATTTTCCAGTGACTCTGAGTCTGTGTGTCTATTTCTCTGTCTCTGCCTGTTTCAGTCTCTGTCTCTCTGTCTCTGACTCTCTCTGTCTGTCTCTGTCTCTCTCTGTCTCTCTCTCTCTCTCTTTATCCTTTCTCTTTCTCTCTTTAAAGAAAATCTGAGAATCATTCCTAATAGATGCAGATTATATGAGATTTTATTTGCAACAGTGTAAAAATCCCCGAGAGCATTAGCCCTGAATTTTGCTGGTCATTTTTATACTGTGGAGTAACTTTGTTAAGAATTACTGGGTCTATTTTCATTTTGGACAGGTGAATTTGTAGCACCGGGTTGGAAGTCTCTGCTTTTCTGCCTTCTGAGTTAATCTGTATTCTGAAATCTGCTTTCCCAACTTTCTTTTATTCCTTTTTAATTCCCAGTTGCTGTGTTGAAATCCTTGTAAGGGTTATTATGCTCGGCAAAGGCAGAAAAACTGCCCTGGCAAATATTTCTTCTGCATGATAAATCCCTTTGATTATGGAGGATGTAACAGTGGACTGTAGAAAAACTGAAAGATCAATTCAATTAATAATTAAAAGTAAAACACATCAGTCCAAATTCAACCAACATGGTTGGTTCTTCCAATTCTGTTCCATCTCATTAAGCTCCTTTAAAATAACTACTTGGTATACTTGGAGGGAATATCGACTTTAGAGTTATTTTCCTCCAACTATAAAGTGCTCTAGCAATATCATAAAGTCCACAGGTCAGGGTGACCTTCGGGTGTACTTTTCTGAAGATGTAATTTCTTGCTAAGTTGGAAGTCTGGCAGTCAAAATGCATCTTGATAACATTTGCCCTGCTGCTATGTGGACATGGAGGAAGATGTTAGTGCTACTTTTTATTTCTGTGATTAAGAGATGTTGTCTAACACAGCCTTGCCAGGCCCTTTATATACAAAGCAATTTTGAGACATACTCGATTCTAGAGAGAAGTCTAGTCCACCTTAGTAGTTATGCATTTGACTTTAAAACCTGTAAATCAACTATCAAAATGTCTGAATAGTGGATATGCTGTAGCAATCATCAAAGAAGAAAATGAAAGACATCCCCATATATTTGAAGCATATATGTGCGATAATATGTTGTAATTTCCAAATGTTTTAACTTGTTCATTGGAGTGATTATTACAGATAATTGATCTACTAGTTGTTTTTCTCATTGTTGTGGCAAATTTTCTGAGAAGAAACTTGTTAATGGCAAAGTGTTTATCATGACTTCACATTTAAGAAGATACAGTAAGTATATCATAGCAAGACAGGCATGGATTTAGGACTAGGAGGTGCTTAGTGACATTTTGTCAACTGTTAGAATAAAGAAGAGAGGACTTCTAATACTCAGCTAGCTTTCTTGTTTGCACATGTTTTATTTCTACCTGCACTCCAGTTCTCAGTCTTATATCCTAGGAAATATCCCAATACACATGTCTCTACGCTTGTCTCTTCAGGAATCTAGATCTAGTCAAGTTGACAATCTAAATTAACCATCATATTCACTAGTGTTGAATGTAAAAATCTTGTGATTTCAAGATACAACTGCCAAAAATTATTTTTAAAAAGATGACCATATTATTGTGTAGTAAATGTAGGGTATGTTAGGAAGACTCTGAGGTCTCACAAACTCTGGATCATTTACTATGTCATCAGTCTTCTAATGAATTTTGGATTAATACCCTACACTGAGAATATACAGAATACAAAGACAGTTTGAGTCCAGAAAGTTATCTCTCTTGGGAATATAGTGACTAGAATTAGGGATTTCTAGATCTATCTCAGAAAGTAAAGTTCTTATAAACTCTGTAATGTCAAGAGAAGGATTAGGTATTAAAGGTCATCCTCAACTACAGTGATCCAGAGACCATATAGGCTATATGACACTCTTTCTTAGAAAGATGAACAAATAAATAAGCAACAACAGCAGCAGCAAAACCCAGGAGTATTTGCTTACTAGATTACCAACCTCCTGATGCAACAGGAGCATCAATCAGATGAAAACAGCACAACTAAATCTGGAGGTATGACAATATGGGAATTTAAGATCAATTTTGTCTGAGAGATTGAGCATGTGTTAAATTGAGGTTGGACTCAATAGACATCATACACCTTAGAGTTGAGACAAGTTAGTGATATGCCAATTTCATGGGGAAATTTTCCATTAAACCAACAGTAAAAAAGATGTTATGTTTCCAAGGAAAAGTACTCTTGAGAGATTTTTAAGAACTGAGAACTGTTCCACTTAGTAGCTCAGAGGTAATAGAAAAAAATTATCATCTTTATTTTACTTTCACAGACACGGTGTAACAAATGGCTCTAAGTGATGAAATTAAGAAGATATAAATAGTTAGCTGAGAAAAATGGATTATGATGGGGTCACTGTGTCATGTAAAAAGACTCTGGGACTCCTATAGAAGGTCCAACACATTAAAAAGATTTAACTGAAGTTGATATAATGTTGAGGCAAATTACCTGTTTTTCAAAGTTGTATCTATTCTATGTCATGGTTAGATATGCATTGAAAACTATGTCCTTCAGCAAGGGTACTAATGTTGCAGAACATGCTAAACTAAAACTCTAGAAATATCTCAAAGGATAAGACCACTTGCTGTTTTCAGTAGACATGGGTTTAATACCCAGCACTGACATGGTGGCTCACAACCATCCATATCTCTGCTTTCAAGGGATCTTATGTGCTCTCCAGACCATAGGTAAAACACTCACATATATAATATAAAATAAATACATTTAATATGAAATCCTTAATACAGGATAAAAGAAGCAAAAAATGCTGCAAAGTATGGACTACCTACTTCAATAAGCATGTTGAGGAAAATTCTAGGTAGGAAAAGACAAACAGAAAATCTTGCGATTCAGTTGAAGAGAAATGAAAAGCAAAGCATCCTAAACTCTAATCATGCTAAAGAAGCTTACAATTGACCTATGCTAAGGGCAATTTGCCAGAAAAGTGCTAATCAACATGCAATTGCACAGAGCGCATTGGATATTGGTTACATGCACTAACTGTGACTGTTAACATTGGAAAAGAAATAAGAAGCAAGAAATATTCTCTAAAAGGCCATTGTTTGTGGGGTAGATCTAGAAGTATCTGCAGGAATCAAATTATGTGCTGGTTATTTCTCTATCTACCCCTCACTCATACCTCTTAGTAGCACACCTAACAACCAAAATCTGTTGTTAATTATAATAGCTATGCATTCAAAGATTGCTTTGAGTAAATGGGGCATGCAAACCTTTGTTTAAGTTTTCTCTAGAATTTGGTTCTTTCTGTCTGTCTCTATCTATCTATCTATCTATCTATCTATCTATCTATCTATCTATCTATCTATGTATGTATGTATATCTTTCACTCTCACTCTGTCTTCCTCTGTGTGTGTGCATGCTCACACATGGGATGTATGTACATGTATGCTCCCATATGTGTAAATGAATACACATGTATGCATTGGCATGCTTAGAGTCAAAACGTGCAAGACATTAATTGTATGTACTATTTGATCACACTCCACCACATACACATACTTTGAAGGAGAGTCTCTTACTGAATCTGGAGCTCACCAGTTGGTCTAGACTTGCAAACTAGCTAGCTAAAGTAATTCTCCTGCCTCATTTGTAGGTTGGTAATACAAATGGACTCTCAGATTATCCAATATGTATAGAGGACCCGAGCATCTCTAATTCCATCTTCATAATCTCATCTTGGGTACTTTTCAAGAAGAGTCATCTAACCCCACAGCTCCACATATTTTCCCTACAGCCCAATCCTAAAAGCAAAATGGCCTCCCCAGGTATGTATTTCATATTCCTGGAGGTACATTTTGATATGTATGTTAGTATATTTCTGAAATTATTACCTGAACATGGAAGGCATACCTTGAATGTAGATGGCATGATTCCACAGGCTAGGTACCAGGGCTGACCAAAAGGAGGAAATGAGGAAGCCATTGTGCAGCTGGGCAGCTGCCTTCACTCTCCTCTGATGCTGATTCATTGAGGTGTAAGCAGGCAGGACATTGAGAAAGTAAAACAAGCACAACACCCTCCTTGATAGATTCGGTGGCATCTTCAGTTGCCTTACTTCCCTAAGACTTCTCTTAATTCTAACACTTTGTTTTGGAATATTTTTCATGCCTTCTGTGCCTCTCCCTCTTCTTTTAGTACTTGCTCTGGTCTTTTTCCTATTCTTTTTATTTTGTTACTTTTTTTCCCCTTTCTCTTCCTTTTTGTTATATGTTTTCTAAGAGAAAGATTGTGAGTGGGATGAATTTTATGAAGCTCAAATTGTCTGTAATCTGATGCTGGGTAGAAAGCTCAGTGCGTAGTATCATGAATTCCTACATTTAAATCCTCAGCACTTAGTTAAAAGCTGGGTATGGGTGCTTGTGCCTATAACACAAGTGCTGAAGTAGAGATGTGGGTTGTAAAAGCTTCCTAGCTGTGCTGTCTAGATGAAATAAAATTCATGACCTTACCTCAACTTATCTGGTTCAGAGAATATCACATGACCTCAATCTATGGCCTCTTCATGAATACTCACAGACATGTGCAGCTGCATACATATTTACACAAACACTACTTTCTAATTTTAAAACTAAATAAATAATTATGCTTAAAACTGGTTTCCCCATCTATCCCTGTTATCCTCTGTATTTCTTACTCTGATTTTTCACTTGCTATCAATTCCCTTCAGAAATTCACAATTTCCATAATAGACTTTGGAAAGGTCTTCTTTTCTATAACTTCTTTCATAGCTTTTTTCTAGAGCTGATCATCTCTAGAGACATATACTCTGTGAGTAAGAGTGGAAGGGGTAGCTGAATGACAGGGTGGGCAGGCGTTTTTTCCCCATCCCTTGAAAGCTGGTATATCTAGCAGTACCTGGACATGAATAACCACACACATTATCAAATGGAAGCATTTCAAGTATCAACACAAAATCAATGTTTGGACTAAATGGGCTACTCTCTAAAAAATAAATGAAAACAAGGTACCATTGATCTTGATAATTTTGCTTGTAGCACTCCAAAAACCTCAAGGCCACTCCTTCCCTGAGAACTGTTCTGTGCACAAATTCCAGTTATTCTTTCAAAAGACTTGTAGTTTGACTTTATTAAAATGTTCTTTTCTGACATTATATTCCTTCTTCTTGGGAATCATTTGGTATGTGAATGGTGTCTTGGGTATTCAGAGCTTCTGGGCTAATATGCACTTATCAATGACTGCATTCCATGCGTGTTCTTTTGTGATTGGGTTTTCTCACTTAGCATGATGTTCTCCAGTTCCAACCATTTACTTAAGAATTTCATGCATTCATTGTTTTTAATTGCTGAGTAGTATTCCACTGTGTAAATATTCCACATTTTCTATATCCATACCTCCATTGATGGACATCTGGGTTCTTTCTAGCTTCTGGCTATTATAAATAAGGCTGTTATTAACACTATTCTTGATTAAAAAGACAGTCTATGCTTATCCATATAGTTTTTTGACTATTCATAGTGGAAAATAGGTACATATAACCTCCTCGTGGTAGAACAGAGATTAAATACCTCTTTCAAGAAGGGATATCTTGGAAGGGAAGCTTATTGGCTAAATCCCCAGGACCTCTAGATAACTCATTAGCATGGAGAACTCTATTCTGATCTGCATGACTATAGGTCATGCTCCTATATAGGGAGTGTGGTCACATGACAGGGGCCTGCTTGTAATCAGGTGAAGCTCCTACCATCCTCTCAGAGGTTTCAGGGCTTCCAACGTATTTAACCTTACCAAGTTTCCAAGCACAGTCCATTGTCCTACACAAAGTGACAAATGGAAGTTAGTGACTTTTGCCAATTCACCATGAGACTGTCTTTATGAAGCTATTAACAGTTATTTCCATATGGCTTAGATTTATTTTACTCATTTATTTTATTATTAGAGTAGTGTATCAGTACTTTGTCCAGATGAGCACTGGGAATGAGGTGGAAGATGAATTCTGGAATAGTGAGAAAGAGAAGGGCTTAAGAGATGTTATTAAACTTAGGTTCATAATGGGCAATATAAGAATGGAGATAGCTAAAGGAAATACTGGAAAGTGTACTTTTTCAAGAACCCACAACTTTCCCATTGTAGCAGAACTATAACACAGAAAAGAATATTGTTTAGTCCACTATGATTTTACACTTAAAACTATTCCATAGTGAAAAATATACACTGAAGTTAAAACAATATTTATATTGTTTTCATGATATGTCTATATATGGTTACTCTGTGTGAGTATCAGCACATGTCTGTAAAGGTGCTAGTTGCAGCCAGAGTCATTAGATTGTCTGGAGCTGCAGTTATAGAGAGTCTTAAACCAGCTGGCACTGGTGCTAGAAATCCAATTTGGGTCCTTTAGATGAATAGTATTTGTTTGTGCCCACTCAAGCACTTCTCTAGCTCACTATATTGTTTAAAACACTAATCAACTGAAATTTAAAATTATATGCATTACCAAAATTTTCACATCAAATAATTCAAGTAAATATTATTATTAACATGACATAATACCCTAGGGAATCTATAGACTAAATAAAATTATTATCAAAATCCCTCAGGTTGCTAAAAACTAGAAACAACTATCATGAAATAACTATCAAAATATAGGGAAGCCTAAACACTTAAACATACATTACACATTATTAAAAAGGAAGGTAGGCACAACAGTTTCTAAGATCCTATTATATTATTATTATTATTATTCCCTTCTGTTTCCCCTTCAATTCTCCCACCTCTGTTTGCCTCCTTCCTGTCTCTCTACCTATCTGGAAGTTCTGACCTTGTACTTTCTGCCACAGGTATTGGCAGTAATATCTTTATTATAAGAAATTAGTAATAAGATAATTCCAGAACATCTCTAAGGTTGTCAGAACTGCATGTTTTGGGAAAGTATAGAAGGATAACTATGGGCTATAGAAATGGCAGCTACAGAAATTCTGCCAGCCAAGAATGAGAACACTGCTCCATTGCCAGTGGGATGGCAAACTGGTACAACCACTCTAGAAATCGATCTGGAGGTTTCTCAGAAAATTGGAAATATATCTACTTGAAGACCCAACCATTCCACTCCTGGGCTTATATCCAAAAGATATCCCACTATGCCACAAGGGCATGTGCTCCACTATGTTCACAGGAGCCTTATTTATAATAGCCAGAATCTGGAAACCACCCAGATGTCTGTCAACTGATGAATGTATACAGAATATGTGGTTCAATTACACAGTGGAATACTTTTTAGCTATTAAGAGTAGGAACATAATGAGTTTTGTAGGCAAAGGTATGGAACTAGAAAATACCCTGAGTGAGGCATCTCAGACACAAAAGGACATGTATGTTATGTACTCACTATTAAGAAGATATTAGCCAAAAAAGTACAGAATACCCAGGAAAATCCATAGAACTCAAGAAAGTTAACAAGCAGAAGGGCCCAAGTTAGGATGCTTCAGTACCACTTGGAAGGGGGAAGAAAGCAATGGTTGAGGGCAGAAAGAGGCTCCCAGATGGGCGAGGGGAGTAGAAGGGGAAAAGAGGGAACATAATCAGGTATTTGAGGGGGAAATAGGAGTAAACCCATGTGGGCCAGCAGAATGAATGGAAGCAGACAACCTCAGGAGGTGGGAGGTGGGGGGACCTTCTAGAATGTACCAGAGTCCAGGGAGGTGAAAGACTCTCAAGTCTCAAAGGGAGGGACCTTAGATGAAAGGCCCAACATTGGGAAGAGGTAACTTGTAGAGTCTACCTCCAGTAGAAAGACAGGGCATCGAGAAGAGAGATAGGGTTGCCATCCACCAGTCAAAAACTCTGATGCAGATTTGTTCCTGTCTGAAAGAATTGCAGGGACAAAAATGGAGAAGAGACTGAGGGAAAGGAGATACAGTGACCAGCTCAAACTGGGATCCATCTCAACGGGAGTTTCGAAGGCCTGACACTACTTCTGATGCTATAGTGTGCTTACAAACAGGAGCCTGACATGGCTGCCCCCAAAGAAATCCTGCGACCACATAACTTTCTTTCTGCTAGTATAGCTATTAACAGTTGAATTTGTTACAATATTAGTTTAATGGATAAACTAGAGAACAACTTAATAGCCTTTTGATAAATAAGTGGATATTATAATATGATATGTATCATTTACATATACACCATGAACTCCTATTCAGCTTTTAAAATATAGAACCTCAATGGTGGTACACATCTTTAATCCCAGCACTTGGGAGGCAGAGGCAGGTGAATTTCTGAGTTCGAGGTCAGCCTGGTCTACAAAGTGAGTTCCAGGACAGCCAGCACTACACAGAGAAACCCTGTCTTGAAAAAAAAAAAACAAATATATACATATAAAACCTCATAGATTTAGCATTCTCTAGGTTAGGATGTTTGCTTTTGTGTTTGTTCGAATGCTTGCTTTCTTGCCAACTTACAAATTACAGCCATCTGGGAAAAGGGACCCTCTATTGAGAAAATATCTACACATTGATTTTTCTTGATCAAGGGATATTATAGGAGTGTTCAACCCATTTGGAAATTTACCACTCTGCGAAGGTGGTTCTGCCTTGTATGAAAAGAAAGCTAATTGAACTATGGGGAACAAGTCAGTAAGCAGCAACCATTCATGGTCTCTGTTTCTGCCATGGATAATGGACCTCAATAGGACATGTGCACCAAACAATCCTTCATTCTGAACATTGGTATCACAGCAATATAAAGCAATCTAGAGCAAATACCATAAAGGATATGATCATAAGTTGTGGAGGAAAATTAAGAAGACACAGACAAAGAAAATAATGCTACACAATCTCCCTTACATGGGAATCTGAAACTGTCATATAAAGAGAAGCAGAGAATAGTTGGGGGCATAGTTGAGAAATATTTATCAAAGGATAAAATATTTCATTTATGTAAGAGGTAGTTCTGGGTATCTAATTTATAGCAAGGAATTAATAAAAATATGGCACTATATATTTGACATCTGCTAATAGGATAAGACTTATATAGTTTAAAAGGAGGCATTTCACTCACTGCAAAACCAACACTTTGGAGACTGAGACAGAAGAATTTCAAAGGTGCTACTCTGGACTACATAATGATTTTAGGTCACTTTGAGTTATATAACAAGTCTTTATCTCAAAGGAACTATCTGCCAATCAGTTTATCTCTCAACCTATTTATCTATCTACTTATCTATCTTTCAATCTGTTTATATATCTTTATCAACAGAACACTTATCTGTCTTCAATTTCTATTTATCTATGATTCACTCTATCCAGTATTAATGCATTTTGGTGCATCTTGATACACTTGTTCAAAACTATAGAACATTTGAAGAGAGAAGAAATTTTACACATAATTCCTCTACTTGTTTCATACTAAATTATTTACTCTGGGTTTCTAACTGAAATAGATATCTATCATAATGTTTTAATGAGATTGTTTTCTGGGGGGCTGAAGTTATACTAAACATGTATATATAGAAACAAATATGAAAGAGAATGCCTGTATTTTACCTGTGAACTTTATCTTTCTCCTCACCCTTTACAATTACTCTTCAGGCTGGAAAGCATTACAATTACTCTTCAGGCCTGAAAGAAAACACTCGGTAAAGGATTCTTGTGCTTCATTTGTACTTCCTTTTCAAAATAAGGTGCATTTCCCCTGATGAGTTTCTTCTAACTTATTTTTCTCCTGCAGCATTTTACAAATGGCTACTGTATTAAAGAGCAGATAAAACTCCCCTGAGGAACACACTCCATGATGACTTTAGTGTCTTTTCTGACACATTCGTGAAGACAGATGGACCCTAAAGAATTCACCACAAACTAAGTGAGTCACATTTGTCTCACAGAAATGTTTTATAAGCTGCAAAATGTAACAAAGGCCATTACAGAGATTATATTTCTCACCAGTAAATCTACTGTCTGTCCTTTGCTTTTCGAACATTAAGAAGATTGCTGTGGAATTGCTCATGTCTCAGGAGGCAGGTCATCACTGGTGCATTGCCTCAGAATGCCCTATAAAATGTTTGTCCTCATAACCTATCAATTTACACATGTTAATGTTCTAATTAAGCCACTATACACACTTCAACTATGGTCACCACGGTCAGTGACTTGAAGAGAATTTTGAAAATTAAATGAGATGCTGTATATACTGCATAACATAGTGAATTTAGCTACTTGATTTATATCTGAACAGAGAAGAGATAAGTGAACTTTCAAACCAGTTACTCATACTTCCCTGATACCAGTTCAAGCAATGCTAGCTAGTATTTAAAGAATGAACTGTAGTAGGTCCATGGGTATGGGCTCTTTTTGAAAAAGCCTAGGAACCTAAGTAATAATACTAGTATCCAAATAAAAACTCAATTCTGGAAGTGGAGATGCTCTCCAGTGGCTAGGAACATTTGCACCTCTCAGGTGATCCACTTTGGTTCCTGGCATTCACATAGTTGCTCATAATCATCTGTAACTATAGTTCAAAGACCCATCACCCTCTTATAGTCTTATAGTACCTTACACTCATGCATTATACATACATAAATACATACATACATACATATCTATAAGCAAAGTATACATACACACAAAATACATAAATACTGTGCTTAAAAAAATAAAAGAAGTCATGTGCTTTAGAACCAGTGATCCCAGAATTCTGGGAGGCAAGGACATTTTGATCACTGGAAATTCTTGGCTAGCAGTCTAGCTCCAAGTTCAATGAAGGACCTTGGCTGGAAGGAACAAGGCAGAAAGGGACAGAGTAGAACTGTGAGTATCCTCCACATGTTTCTGATAACATACACAAACAAATATCAGATAAGCCACTTACACAAGCCCCATATGCATACATATAAACTCCAATCAAATAAACCAATATTTTAACAAATATATGATGAAATATTTTTCAAAACAGTTTAGGAAACAGTGAAATTCATGTCCTGCTTATTGATATACCCAGGTAGGAATATTTCTATTCAACTCAATATATTCACCAAATTTCATGACTATCTCACGTTTGGATTATTTATTTATTTAATCGTTGGCATCCCCAACCTTCTCAAGATGAAGGCACAGCCTAGTCGGAGTTTAGATGCTTTTTTCTTAACATTGTTACCTATTTTTCCTTTGATTCTCTCAGTGCATATTTTTCACTTTGTATTCATGACTGGGTTTCTCACATCATAGGCAGCATATTTGAAGCATGTTATTAACTCAACTGATACTAGAATATAGCCCTAAGTGGTATGAAGCATAATTAAATTGGGAGAGTGCACAATGTACAATAGTAATGTACACATTAACAGATAAAATAGAGATCTACAGTCCTTGTCTCCATTCTGTGACAGAGAACATTACCTGGATGAAAGGTGTGTTCATCTTTGGAATCACAGTACTGAAGGTCAGGAAATATCTTAGAGCACCATACTTTACAGTTTAGCATGCTATATATGTGGTCTCTTAGAACTGCTCCTCAGAAGATGAGAATCAGGAATTCTTTCTACAGAAGAATTTTAATCCAGCAACATGGCTGCTCTGGCAAGAGATCACATCCTGACACTTCTAGGTTTACATGGTCCTGCTGGAATGCCCTGGATTACAGTATTTTCTGGCTGGAGTACAAACACACCCTTAGCACACACCTTTAATTTCTAATTGTGAAGTAAGATTTGTTTGTAGAAGGAATCAGTCATGTTTGAAAGTAATGTCTAATTGAGGGACATACAGAGTGACAAAACAGAGAAAGTTTTGACAGAATGAGTCAGAAATTGGATATAACCAACTTTCAAGAGAATAGCATGGGAAACAGGCTATTTTAGAACATCAAGACAGAGAAGGTGGTCTGTGAATTGCCCAGGTTAACACTGTAAACTCCATTTTGCTTTCAGACTCCATTTTATGATTATCTTGCCCTGTGAATGGACTCAGCTACTGGAAAAATCACAACTTGTTCCAGGAGCCATGTCACGCTCATAACAATATCAATTTTTCTGGGAAAATAGCCTATCTATTCCTAGCAACAACCAATCAGTTCTTAAGGAAAATACTTAATGCTTAAAGTAGATTAATAGAGCTAGCAACCATTGTTCATAACAAGCTGAAATCATTATTATCCAATAGAAGTGCATCAAGTAAATGGTAACTAATCATGTAACTGCCAAGTTGGAAAGTCCCTCCCTCTCAAACCATAATAAATAGGCAAGGCTTGTATTAGCTCAGAACCTTCCACACCATCCACTGTGCTGGAGAGGTTAGAGGCTCTGAGCTCAGACTTGAATAAAGATTCTTTGCTTTGAATATGCATTGAACTTTTGGTGTCTCGTCTGGTCTGTGGGGACCTTGTGATCTGGCCATAACAGTCTTGCGTGTGTTTCACAGTTTTACCATGGCAGTCTAACAAAGACAGGATGCAGAAAAAAAAAACAAGCTAGACAAATCTGAAGACAGAACATGCCCGAAAATGAGGAGCCACAAAAATAATTAGAAAATATTGCCAACATTATTATGAAGGCGAGCAGAAAAATTCAGTGAGAAGCTGAGGGAAGCTCCTTTGAATCAGTCAGCTTGGAGAACTGTTTGTGCCAGAACAACTCATTTGGAGTTGAACTAGCCAATGAGAGTTCAGAAAGAGTGAGTTAAGAAAGGGTGAGAAGATCTTTTCCCAATTTGTTGGTTGCCGATCTGTCCTGGTGTCCTTTGCCTTACAGAAACTCTGTAACCTTATGAGGACCCATTTGTCAATTCTTGCTCTTAGAGCATACGCTATTGGTGTTCTGTTCAGAAACTTTCTCCCTGTACCGATGTCCTCAAGGGTCTTCCCCAGTTTCATTTCTATTAGTTTCAGAGTGTCTGGCTTTATGTGGAGGTCCTTGATCCATTTAGATTTGAGCTTAGTACAAGGAGACAAGGATGGATCAATTCGCATTCTTCTGCATGCTGACCTCCAGTTGAACCAGCACCATTTGTTGAAAAGGCTATCTTTTTTCCATTGGATGTTTTCAGCCTCTTTGTCGAGGATCAAATCAGATAGAGGGCTAATATCCAATATATATAAAGAACTCAAGAAGTTAGACTCCAGAAAACCGAACAACCCTATTAAAAAATGGGGTACAGAGTTAAACAAAGAATTCTCACCTGAAGAACTTCGGATGGCAGAGAAGCATCTTAAAAAATGCTCAACTTCATTAGTCATTAGGGAAATGCAAATCAAAACAACCCTAAGATTTCATCTTACACCAGTCAGAATGGCTAAGATTAAAAATTCAGGAGACAGCAGGTGTTGGAGAGGGTGTGGAGAAAGAGGAACACTCCTCCACTGCTGGTGGGGTTGCAAATTGGTACAACCACTCTGGAAATCAGTCTGGCGGTTCCTCCGAAAACTGGGCACCTCACTTCCAGAAGATCCTGCTATACCACTCCTGGGCATATATCCAGAGGATTCCCCACCATGTAATAAGGATACATGCTCTACTATGTTCATAGCAGCCCTATTTATAATTGCCAGATGCTGGAAAGAACCCAGGTATCCCTCAACAGAAGAGTGGATGCAAAAAATGTGGTATATCTACACAATGGAGTACTATTCAGCCATTAGAAACAATGAATTCATGAAATTCTTAGGCAAATGGATGGAGCTAGAGAACATCATACTAAGTGAGGTAACCCAGACTCAAAAGGTGAATCATGATATGCACTCACTAATAAGTGGTTATTAACCTAGAAAACTGGAATACCCAAAACATAATCCACACATCAAATGAGATACAAGAAGAAAGGAGGAGTGGCCCCTGGTTCTGGAAAGACTCAGTGAAACAGTATTCGGCAAAACCAGAACGGGGAAGTGGGAAGGGGTGGGAGGGAGGACAGGGGAAGAGAAGGGACTATCGGGGAGTGGGGGGGCTAGAAAAGGGGAAATCATTTGAAATGTAAATAAGTTATATCGAATTAAAAAAAAAAAAAGAAAGGGTGAGAAGAAAGGAGGAGTGGCCCCTGGTTCTGGAAAGACTCAGTGAAACAGTATTCGGCAAAACCAGAACCAGAACGGGGAAGTGGGAAGGGGTGGGTGGGAGGACAGGGGAAGAGAAGGGGGCTTACGGGACTTTCGGGGAGTGGGGGGGATAGAAAAGGGAAATCATTTGAAATGTAAATAAATTATGTCGAATAAAAAAAAAGAAAAAAAAAGAAAGGGTGAGTTTATTCAACAATAAGTTTCAGAGACTTAAATATTCTAGTCCTAGGTTAGCAGATGGAGGCTGGAAGCTGAAGAATTCAAGATTCCGGTTCGCAGAAGATGAAACTGTACAGAGGCTAGAAGCGTCCAGTCTTATGCCTAGGAATAGACAATGGTCTCAACGACAATGGTGTATTCATACAGATTGTATATAGCTTTCATCTTTTCCCTTCTTGTGAGGAAATAAGAGCAACTATGGTTCTATAGTTTTACTTAAGAGCAAAAGATAAAAAGCAGCTGACATCTGCACATTTCTGTTTCTTTTATTGAAAATAGTTTTTTTAAAAAAAATAAAATATATTCTCATTAGTGTTTTGTCTCCCTCAGCTCCTCTCAGTTCCCCTTCCTTCCCATGTGCATCAGCATCTTTCTACCCCTCCTTTGAAAACAAAGTGACATCAAAGCAATAATAATGCAATTAATAAGATAAACAAGAACAAGCTAATAATAATGGGATAAAACAAACCAACAGAAAAAAAAAACAAAAGCCAAAGAAAAATCATAAACACATAGAAGTACAGAGACATTTTCACACACATGGGCATTTCATAAAAACATAGAATATGAAGCCATAATATATGCAAAGGACCTGTAAGTTTAAGGGGAAAAACGTTCCAACACAACATTATGAGATAATGAAATATCAAAGTTGCCAATGAGTGCATTTTTTGCTGGCTACCTACTGCTTAGCATGGGGCCTACCTTTTGTTGTTTACTCAGTGAGACATGCTTAGAGAAAACTAATTTTTTATATGTAAGAGAGTTCTTAAGAAAACAAGGCAATTACATGATTTCAGGGAAACAATACAAGGTACAAAATAAAAATTCTGTCATTTGACTGTCAAGGCAAGAAGTCAAGTAAAAAATATTAGTTTCACTTTTAAGATATAAAAACCCAGTATGAAGATCATTACTATTATTAAAGAAAATGTACTGTAGATGAAATTATTAAGATTTAATTCTACAGCATTAAGAAATAGACCTTAGATCAGACCTTGTCCCACACATGTGAGTTTAGAGGCAGAGTACAGCAGAAACTTTGATGGAAGTGATTAATCAGTAATGAGTACATGATGAATTCAGGGAGTCACTATTTCTCCAACACTTAGAGTTCATGTTTTACTAACTTCTCTTCACTGACTGTCTCATTAGCAACTCATTAATCAAGGCACCATCATATCATCACTGTCACTCTCCCAGGAACTATAAAAACATTGTGGGTCCAATGCCGTGGTAGATTTATACCCTACTTATATATAACATATCAACAATGTGTTGATATTGAGGCACAGAATCACAACATTACAGCTTCAAACTTTGGCTCTTATTTACGTTGATTCCTTGATCATCCTCATGTTACTATTGAGACAGCTATGACTGTGTGATCCCTTCTCTTGGGGACAAGTACATGAAAGCCAAAGTTGATTCATCACCCATTTTCACATTTGAGGGTCATCCCATGAAAATCTGTGACCATGTGCTTTAAAGAATTTCCTCCTGCCAGGATAATATCCAAAGTTCATTGTGAGACTGAGAAATCACAAAATGGAAAAAAAAAGTCATTATGTGGCACAGCTATATCCACTAGAAATGGTGAGAGTTGTGAAGCCAGCACAGTGACTTGACACATTTCCAACAAAGCTCAGTGGATTGCAATAGTCACTGTCCAGCTCTAACTTTTGGGTTTTGGTCACTGCATGTTACATTACTAGGGACTTTTTGCATTATGATTTATGTCTTTTCCTGATAAAAAGTATTTCTGAGTCTTTTTAGGGAAATCTTATAATTAACTTTATCTGGCCTCTATTTGGAAGTCTTCCTTATACCCTGGAGATCACTAAGAACAGACAATCACAAACTAAATGAGGTAATTTTTCTAAAACCCTATTTTGGGGGGTAACTATATCTGAGCTAACACAAAAAGTATAATTGATTCAGGGAAAACAGAAACAATTTACAAACTATGACTGGCCAGAAAAATTAAGTTACAGATTCAAGGTCTCTTTTTATTACAGACTTAGATGTCTCTAAAATTGTAGTTTAAAGATAAAAGGTCTTACAATGTATACTACTGAAGGAATAAAACACACTAAGATAGATTGATTGAAATAAACTTTTCTTCCTCCATAGAATAGATGATAAGACAAGCTAGAAGTTAGGTATTAGTATTTGCTATTCGTGAAAAGAGTGGTTCAAATATTTAATGTTTGTGTGAAGTGATTTAAAACATCAAAAAAGGCCCAAGTTAAAGCAGACTATCATATATTCATTGTGTTTGCTTTGGTGTTGAATTTTTTTTAGATTCTTTAAATTGCACTGACAGGATTAGTAATAATAAGAATAATCTGTTCTCATTGTATTTTCTAATTGGTACTGAACTTGTAACTCTGGACATGTAATAAACACTCAAATATATTCTGTACCACTTGGGTAATCATTAGTCTGTCTTTGTTCTATGAGATTTGTATAAATAGAGAAGCACCGGGTTGCTAGTAAGTCAGAGGAGCATAAATGACCTAATTGGTAACAAGTCAGAGCCACAGAAGTGGTTTGATTGCTAGCAAATCAGCTGCAAGATTCCTGTGACCATCTCTCTTGTCCCATTCCTTACTTTGCCAGCTCTTCACCTCTTTGTGGGCTGCCTTGTCAGAAAAGACACTCTAATCTTCTCTTTGTGCTGGGGAAGCTATACACCCACCCAAGACTGCTGACAATTATGTATTAAATACTGTTTCTACTATAATAATAAACATGATGTTCTTTGTGTTCTATTTAAGCTGCACCATTTTGGTCATAAGGTGTTCTAGTTTGGTCTATGTTGATGATAAATTACTGTGACATTATATTAGAAACAGTTTATTCAGTTTATACTTCCTTCTCACAGCCCATGATTTTGTGGAGTCAGGGAAGGCACTTTAAGTATTAACACAGAAGAACACTGTTTTTTTTCTCATTGCCTCATATTTTTCTAGATTTCATATGCATCCCAGGAACACCTGTTCAAGAATGTTTCCATCTGCAGAAAGATGGAACCTCCTTCATTCATGAAAATCAAAAATAATCCCTCAGATACATGCCAATCAATTAAAAGCTAGACTGATGCAGGTAATTCTTCAATCAAAGATATTTTCCTTGATTTCAAGCTGTACTGTGGAGCAACAGTAAAAACAAAAACAAAAACCTATAGTATTGGTACATAGACAAACAGGTTGATAATGGAATAGAATTAGAGACCAGAGATCAAAACAAAACAAACAACCGAAAAACAACCTCAACAAAATAAAACCATATTCCTGTGGACACTTGATCTTTGACAAAGAAACCAAAACTATATAGTGGAGAAAAAGAAAGCATCTTCAACAAATGGTACTGGTCTAACTAGTGGTCTGCATGTAGAAGAATACAAATTGACTCATAATCATGACCATGCACAAAGCTCACATCAAAGTGGATCAAGGACCTCAACATAAAACCAGATTTACTGAAATTAATAGAAGAAAAAGTGGGAGATAGCCTTGAATGCACAGGCACAGGGGAAATTTTCCTGAAAAGAGCAACAGTGGCTCAGGCTCAAACATCAACAATTGGCAAATGAGACCAGATGAAACTGTAAGTTTCTGTAAGGCAAAGGACAATATGAGAAAAATTACAACCTACAGATTGGAAAAGATTTTCAGTAACCCTACATCTGATAGAGGGCTAATATCCAAAATATATAAAGAACTCAAGAAGATAAACACCAAATTTACTAAATAACTCAATTTAAAAATGGGGTAAGGAGCTAAAAGGAGAATTGTCAATAGAGAAACTTTGAGTGACTGAGAAGCATTTAAAGAAACATTCAACATCCTTAATCTTCAGGGAAATGCAAATCAAAAATGACACTTAGATTCTACCTCACACCAATCGGAATGGCTAAGATCAAAAATTCAAATGACAGCACATGCTGGCAAGGATGTGGCGAAAGACGAATGCCCCTCCATAGCAGGTGGGATGGCAAACTGTTATATCCACTCTGGAAATCAATCTGGAGGTTCTGCAGAAAATTGAAAGTCCCAGGTATATCACCCCTAGGCATATACCCAAATGGTGCTTCACCATACCACAAGGAAACATGCTCCACTAAGTGCATAGCAGCCTTATTCCTAATAGCCAGAAACTGGGAGCTCACAGATGTGCCTCAACTGAAGAATGAATACAGAAAATGTGGAATATTATTCAGCTACTAAAAGTTAGGACATTATGAGTTTAAGGCAAATAGATGGAACTAGAAAGTATCATCCTGACTGAGGTAACCCATACCCAAAAGGATATGGTATGTATTCACTGATAAGTGTATATAGCCAAAAAGTACCCATGAAACAAACACAGACTATAAGAAGTTTAACAAGAAGGAAGGCCAAAGTGTGGATGCTTCAATCCCACCTATAAGGGGGAACAAAATAGTCATAGGAGGCATATGGAGGAAACTGCCTGAGAAACATGAGGGGGAGGGGAAAAGGGACCAGAATCAGGTATAGGAGGAAACAGGAGAAAAACCCAGAGGGTGAGTAGAAACGTTTAACATCCTTTAGGGGTGGGAGACAGGGGGAACCTCTAGAAAACACCAGAAACCTGGGATGTGGCAACCTCCCAGGACTCAATGGGGGTGATCTTAGCTGAAATGTCTATCAGTGGGGAGATGGGATCTGAAGAGAACACTTCCAGTAGATATACAATGCCCTCAGTAAAGGAGTTACCAACCTACAATCATTTTTTTTTTTACCCAGAATTATTCCTGTCCAAAAGAAATGCAGGGACAAAAATGGAGCAGAGACTGAAGGAGAGACCAACTAGTGACCAGCCCAACTTAGGATCCATCCCATAAACAGTCACCAAACCCTGACATTACTGATGCTATGTTGTGCTTGAAGACAGCACCTAGCATGGCTGTCCACTGAGAGACTATACCAGCAGTTGACTGAGACAGATGCAGATACTTACAGACAACTATTAGACTGAGAATAGGACCCCCTGAAAGAGCTAGGGGAAGGCTTGAGGAAACTGAAGGGGATGGCAACCCCATAGAAAGACCAACAGTGTCAACTCAGACCCCTAGAACCCCTTGGAACTCCCAGAGACTAAGCCCCACGAACCAAAGAGCATACATGGTCTGGTCTGTGGCCCTAGGCAAAAATGTAGTACAGAACTGTATTGTCTGGCTTCAGTGTGTAAGGATGCACTTAATCCTGTAGAGACTGGATGTCCCAGGGAGGGAGGTTGCCTGGAGTGTGGATTGGGGTGAGATGGGAGTAAGTAGGGAGGCACTTTTTCAGAGGCAAAGGGGAGAGTTGATGTAGTGAGGAACTCTGGGAGGAAGAAGGAAAAGCAAAGGCAACATTTGGAATGTAAATAAATAAAATAATTTTAAAAAAACAGACAAGAAAGATTTTTTCTCACTTATGATTCTGGACTATGTCAAGGTAACAGTTGAACCTAACTTGGATAGTAGCTGAAATTTATGTTAGCTTACTATTCATAATACCTCATCTACAAGGGTTATATTGACATGCTCCATAGTTCCCTCCGACTTTGTCTTTGGTTATAGGAAATGTGGCAAATATTCTGTAAAAGCAACACATCTGAAAACATCTTTAGAGCGTGATTGTGTAATAGATATCACACAGGATATAAAAGGCAATGATGGTTTGACATCACATCCAAGACAAAATTTGAGATATTTCCAAATTTGCCTTAACTTATTTGCTGAAAGCAGTTCTGTTTACCATTGATGATGATGATGGCTATTAGTCATTCTGTGGCTGCTATCTCATTATAATTAGATATTATATAATATAATTTTAGTGCTGAGAGGGAAATCTCATGGACAAATTTATTCACTTCATGTTACTGAGCTACCCATGGATAACGACATGTCTAGAAATTAGATTTAAATGCGGAGTAATGACATAAATTAACTGGAATTGCATCGAATATTCTTTTAGTGTAAATAATCAAAATTTTACTTACAAACCATGCTAGTACTAACCGGTTATATGAAAATTTAAATGGTAGAACTTGGTATCTTATTAAATCATAAAGGAATGATATCAAGATATTGTTACCGTGGGAAAAACTAAGAAACCTTAAGATGAATGGTTGCATAGACAAAACTTACCCAGTACTCTCAACACTGGACACTCCTTCTTTCTTCCTTTTCTTTTAAATAATTCGTTATGTTTGAACTAACATCTCTGAGCTTCTCAAATAAAGTAGAAGTGAATTATACAACTATATAAAAGTGTCTAGAATAAAGCTAGAATATTTAATGGAAACAGAACACACTAATTAGGCTCAGTTGTCTTAGTTAGGACAGAAACATGACACACTACAATTCTTGGATTAATCAAAATAATGTAGGTGGAAAAGAAAGTTTTACAAGTTTGTTTTCATTTAATTAAAGTCATATACTATAAATTATTGAAATGTAACTTAATTCGTTTTATTCTGTATTCACTCAAGAGAAGAAAAGAATAGAACAGAGCACTGTGCTATTAAGTGGCTTTTATGAAATGAGTTAGCTTGAATAAAAAAGTGATAAAAATCATGTCAGCTCCATAACACAGAGAGGCTTTTTTCCTAGATTTTTTTCTAGCTCTCAAATAATAACACCTGACATACTTTACAGAATAAATATTTTCCAGATAAACTAGTATAAAACAAAGATTAATTAAATAAACATGTAAATTAAAAATAAAATACTCCTGGGGGAATGGGATAGGGGAGTTTCCAAAGGGAAGACCTGGAACGGGTAAAACATTTGAAATGTAAATAAAGAAAATAGCCAATATAAATAGAACACTCCTAACAAGAAAACTATAATTCTATGAAAATAAATTTCTGGGAAAAAAAAGATAAAATTTTTATTATGTACCTCAGCTCTCATCAGCAAATTAAAAATGGATTCACCTTATGTTGTTAATATACTTTCATGCATTAACACAAAGATAATTAAGAACAGAATTCACCAACATCAAACTAAATGGAGATAAACTTGAAACAATCACACTAAAATCAGATACTAGACAAGACTCTCCACTCTTTCCCTATCCATTCAATATAGTACTCAAAGTCCTAGCCAGATCAATTAGACAACAATAAGAGGTCAAAGGGATACAAATTGGAAAGGAAGAAGTCAAACTGCTACTATTCGCAGATGATATGATAGTATACTTAAGTGTTAAGTATACTACCTGTTTTTGACTGCAAAAATTAAACAGCAGAACTCCTACTGCTGATAAACAAGTCAGCAAAGTGGCTGGACATGAAGTTAACTCAAACAAATCAGTAGCCTTCCTCTACTCAAAGGACAAACAGGCTGAGAAAGAAATTAGGGAAAGGACACCCTTCACGATAGTCACAAATAACATAAAATATCTTGGTGTGATTCTAACCAAGCAATTGAAAGATCTGTATGACAAAAACTTTAAGTCTCTAAAGAAAGAAATCAAAGAAGATCTGAGAAGATGGAAAGATCTCCCATGTTCATGGATTGGCAGAATTAATGTAGTAAAAATGGCCATCTTGCAGAAAGCAAGCTACAAATTCAATGCAATCCCCATCAAAATTACAACTTAATTCTTCGTAGAGTTAGAAAGAGCAATTTGCAAAATCATTCAGAATAACAAAAATCCTAGGATAGTGAAAAATACCCTCACCAATAAAAGAACATGTGGGGAATCACTATTTCTGATCTCAAGCTGTATTACAGAGCAACAGTAATAAAAGCTGTATGGTATTGGTACAGAAACAGTAAGATAGATAATGGAAATAGAATTGAAGACCCAGAAATGAACCCACACACCTATGGTCACTTGATCTTTGACAAAGGAATGAAAACCATCCAGTGGGAAAAAAAAAGACAACATGTTCAACAAATGGTGCTGGATCAGCTGGCATTTAGCATGTAGAAGTGTACACATCAATTCATTCCTGTCTACTTGTACAAAGCTCAAGTCCAAGTGGATCAAGGACCTCCACATAAAAAAGCAGATACACTGAAACTAATAGAAGAGAAAGTGGATAAGAGCCTCAAACTCATGATCACAGGGGAAAATTTCCTAAATAAAACACCAATATCTTATGCTATAAGATTATATCTCAAACCAGTCAAAATAGATAAGATCAAAAACTCAAGTGATAGCAGATGCTGGCAAGGATTTGGGGAAAGAGAAACACTCTTCCATTGTTGGGATTGCAAGCTGGTTCAACCTCTCTGGAAATTAGTCTAGCAGTTCCTCAGAAAATTGGACATAGTATTACTAGAAGACCCAGATATACCACTCCTGGTCATATATCCAATAGATGCTCCAACATATAACAAATGACACATGTACCCCTATATTCATAGCAGCCTTATTTATAATAGCCAGAAGCTAGAAAGAACTCAGATGTCCTTCAACAGAGGAATGGATACATGAAATGTGGTACATTTACACAATGGAGTACTACTCAGCTATTAAAAACAATGAATTCATGAAATTCTTAGGCAAATGGATGGAGCTAGAAAATATGATATTAATCAAGATAGCCTAATCACAAAAGAACACACATGGTATGTACTCACTGATAAGTAGTTATTATCCCAAAATCTTGATATACCCAAGATACAATTCACAAACCACATGAAGTTCAAGAACAAGGAAGACCAAAGTGTGGGTGTTTTAGTCCTTCTTAGAAAGGGGAACAAAATACTCAGGGGAGCAAATGCAGAGACAAAGTGTGGAGAAAATAATGAAGGAAAGTCCATACAGAGACTGCCCCACCTTGGGATCCATCCCTTATACAGTCACCAGACCCGACACTATTGTGGATGCCAAGAAGTACATGATGACAGGAATCTTAAATAGCTGACTCCTGAGATGCCCTGCCAGAGCCTGACAGGATGCTTGCAGTCAACCATTGGACTGAGTGCAGAGTCCCCAATGGAGGAGTTAGAGAAAGAACTGAAGGAGCTGAAAAGTTTTGCAACCCCATAGGAAGAACAATAATATCAACCAACCAGAACCCCCAGAGCTCCCAGGGATAAACCACTAATCAAGGAGTACACATGGATAGAGTTCCATGGCTCCAGCCTCATATGTAGCAGAGGATGGCCTTATTGGGCATCAATGGGAGGAGAGACCCTCAATCCTGTGAAGGCTTGATGTCCCAGTGTAGGGCAAAGCCTGGGGGGGATGGGAGTGGGTGAATGGGAGAACATGCTCAAAGAAGCAGGGGGAAGGGGGAATGGATTAGGGGTTCCTGGGGTAAATCATGAAAGGGGATAACATTTCAAATGTAAATAAAGAAAATATCCCATAAAATCTCTATTTTTAATGAGCTTTTTTTCCCCTGTTAGAACATACAGGAAGGAAATAAAATAAGGGGCTTTTTAGATGTCTTAGCAGTTACAGCGCTAGGTGCCAAGATTGCTAGTATAAATTTGGTACCTGGATCTAGATAGAGGAAGGAGAGAACTTACACCTTCAAGGTTTTGTTGTTGCTATTGTTGCTGTTGTTGTTGTTTGGGTTTTGTTTTGCATTTTGTTTTTTGTTTTTTTTTACCTTGACAGATACATAGTGGCCGGTCTCTGTGTGCACACACATATAGAAATAAATATACAAAGGAAATACTTCTAAAACAATGCATTAAAGAAGGAAAATATATAGACTATTGGCCAATGTGGTATATGAGGAATAAAAATTTGAAGCCAGAAATCAGAAAGGAGGACTCCGTGAATTCAGGAGAACTAAGAGGAAAGGTTTCACTGAGAAAGCAATATTAAAATCTGTGTATAAGTCCTGTTCAAGCATTTAAATTCATAATTTTGTTACTATGAGTATGTGTCAAAACTCATAAAAATCATATATAGTAAATTCCACCCTCTATTTTATGTTTGCTTTCTTAGGAATCAGAACAGGAGAAATGTAAATTATTTATTTATATCATTTTCTACCAACTAGATGTGTACTAAGCTAATATTTTATATGCATATTTAGAAATAGGAAAATATAAATATCATACTGTATTTATGGTTTTATATGATTAAATATAATTTCATATATGTTTAAATTATTTGGCCCTTAAATTATTTCAGAATTCTTTATTTTATGGGCATGCGTTTTTGCTAATAGATACATATTGCCCCATGTGAGTACCTAGTGATCTTGAGGGTCAGAAGAGGGTATCAGAGTCCCTGGGACTGGAGTTACAGATGGTTTTGAACCACAATGGGGATGTTCAGAATTGAACTATCGTCCTGTGAAAATGCCCTTAACTTCTGTTCCACCTCTCTAGGCTACTTATTTGGACATTTCTCTAAGTTCAGCTATTGTAATGCAAACATTACATGTTGTAGATGCTACAAACCTAAGGAATGTCTCTGTGATATGACAGTATACATTTGCAATAAGATAAAAAATATTGAGTTGTTATTAATCTGAAGAATGCAAAGGTTGGTAATGATACATATTAGTTATGGGCAATGAAATAAAAATAGAGAAGAAATAATAGGTGTGAATCAACAGCTCACATGTTCCCTTTACTGAGGCTCATGAGTCAAGGCTGGACACTCTTAAACCCCTAGTTATACATTATTCAGCTTCTGTAAAACTGAAAGGCTTCCCCACTTAATGCTGAAAATGTAGACTTTCAGCAATAAAGCTAGCAGGGTATAAACTGTTTTTTTCCTATTAAGACGAAACGTTTAGTTAGTCAACAGAAGCTCTCCTACTTTATTCTATACAGGGGTTATTGCTTATAGTGCAAGAACTGGATGCTCACCTTGGTTTTGCATCTAGAGGCAAAGTTTATCTGTTTCTATATCAATTGGAATTGCAAGGTGTTTTCATGTGCAAAACTGTTCTATGTTTCCCACTATTTTCAACTATATTAATAATAGTAACATCAATGGCATATATATGACACACACACACACACACACACACACACACACACACATATATATATATATATATATATATATATATATTCCTTTACTAGTTACTTTAAAAGTTAATATTCAGCAATACACCTGTGTCTATGAGACAGACAGAGGGAGCAGGCAGAGAGAGTAAGAAGAAAGACTATTTTAATGAAGGTATAACAAACTGCATTTAGATAATTAACAAATTATAGTAATTTTTGTCCTAGTAATTCAATAGAAATTTTATCTGTTTTTTCCTATATTTTAAGTCTGAAATCATACTTCTGCTTCTATATTTGGTGAGTCTTAAAAAAGATATTTTAGTGTGTTACAAGGTTTGACGTACATGTTCAGCGACAAAAGTCATCAAGGGGTTCTTATGGAACTGAGTAAGTCACCCAGCACTAATGTAGCCATCAGCAGCTCCATTTGGAACCACCAACCTTGTACTAACAACACAGTGATATTAAACCCATTTTCCTCATCCACCCTTCTATTTTTTCCTATTTGAGCTAGAAGGGATGTTTTGTGCCTTTTTTGTTGTTGTGCATATAAATTAGAAATTATTCCTAATCTCATCCTTGGGTTACAGATAATGTTTCTTCTACCTGAGTCTCAATGGTCATGCCAATCCTTACATGAATGTTTTACAAAGTATTGAGAAATTGTAATATTTGCTGACAGCTTTCTTAGAAGTTATCAATTAAATTTCCCCAAGAGAAAATTATAATTTCTGAAAGTAGTTTTATAATTCTGATAACCTCAAAGGTCAAGATATTTCTTTTCTTCAGTTTAAGAAGATGTTTTGGAATTAATAATCTTTAGTACTGCATATAGCCTTTGTCTCCAGTTTCATATCCTACCTTAACAAGCTTAACAAAACCTAGGTGGCTATACAAATAATGATTTCCTGCATCTAATGTTCACAATCCTCTTTTTTGATTTTTCTTTTCTTTTTCAATTTATACTAATTTAAGAAATATACTTTTTCTTGGACACAAAATTAATGGAATCACAGTGCATTTGTTCTCCATAGTTCTGCTACAAAACTATGGAATTTTGGTGAGTACTTATATTTGAACTATCTTCATCCTGGTTATCCCAAGGCTTCAAAATCTAAGACTGGTATTCAGTGGCTGACTAAGCTCAGTATCCCAAAAAAGCTTTTAGAATTTTGCTAACTTCCACAGGCATATCTTCAAGACCACCTAAAAGAAATTTTCATAAGATGTCATATTTTCAAATGTTGTGTTTGTGTGCTGTATCTTTCTTTGTGTGCATGAATATTGTAATCATATGAGCAAGTCAGTGCATATGCACACAGAAGCATGACTCAAAGCAGTTATATTTCTTTATTACTCTCTGACATACAGCCTTGAGAAATGGCCTCTCACTAAACCAGAAACTTTGCATTTCAGCTAGGCTGCTCCATCTTTGTCCCTGAATTTCTTTTACACAGGACAAATTTTGCATCTAAAGTTCTGTTGGTGGGTTGATATCCTTATTCCTCCACTTGGGTACCTGCCTGGGTATAGGAGATGGCCTCTTCTGATTTTATGTCCCCACTGTAAGACATTGCTGATAAGATCATCTGCATTGAACTCTGGGGATCTCCTCCATCCCGGGTCTCTGAGGCTTCCTAGAGATTCTCCCCACCCTACCCCAACCCTCCATCCCTAGCAGCTGCAGATTTTCATTTTTCTGTCCTCTGGCCCTCTCTTCTGTTTCTCCCCAGATCCTGACTCCCATTTTCATAGCCATCCCCTCTAACACCAATTTCCTCACTCTCTATGCCTCCTATGACTATTTTATTCCCCCTTCTAAGTTAGATTCAAGAGTCCTCTCTTGGGCCTTCCTTCTTGTTGAACTTCCTTGGGTCTATGGTGTGTATCATGGGTATTCTGAACATTTTGGCTCATATCCACTAATCACTGAGTACGTAATATGCATGTCCTTTTGGGTCTCGGCTACTTCACTCAGAATGATATTTTCTTGTTCCATTTGCATTCAAAATTCATGATGGTCTTCTTTTTAATGACTAAATAGTATTCCACTGTATTACTGCTCCATAATTTCTGTATCTGTTCCTTGGTTGAGGGACATCTGTACTACTTCCAGTTCCTGGTTATTTCTAAGAAAACTGCTATGAACATAGTGGAGCATATGTCCTTGTGATATGGTGGAACATTATTTGGGTATATGACCAGGAGCAGTATAGCTGTCTTCATGTAGAACTCTTCCCAGTTTTCGGATAAATCACCAAATTAATCTGCAGAATGGTTATACAAGTTTACAAAGTTGTATAATGGTTATACAAGTTATCCCATCATCAGTGGAGTAGTGTTCCCCCTTCTCTACGTCATCACCAGCATGTGCTGTTCTTGAGTTATTGATGTTAGACCTTCTGATTGCTGTAAGGTGAAATCCCAATGTCATTTAGATTTGTATTACACCAATGACTAATGATGTTATACATTTTCTTGACAAGTACTCATTCATATATTTTCTTTTTTTATTGATAATTTAATTTATTTATAAAGGTCTTCCTTCCTTGTCTCACCTCCACAAACTTACCTAACTCCATCCTCCCTCTCCTTTGCCATTAAGACAGTGGTCCCTAACCCACCTCAACACTTTTGCATCTCCCTTTGCTGAAAACAAGACTATACAGAACCAAGCACCTCCCCTCCATTGATGCTATATATGTAGTAGAAACCATGGACCCACTCATATATACCTCCTTTGGTTGCAAGTTTAGTCTGGGATCTCTAAGACATCTGGTTAGTTGGTATTGTTTTACTTCCTATGGGGTTGCAATTCCCTTCAGCTCCTTCAGTTCTTCCCCTAACTATTCCATTGGGGTCTCTGGGATCAGTCCAATGATTGGCTAAGAGTATTGCATCTGTCTTAGGTGATGACAGAGCCTCTCAGAGAACAGCTCTATCAGGCTCCTGTCAGTAAGCACTTTTGCCTTCAGCAGTACTGCCAAGGTTTGGTTCTTGCAGGTGGGATGGATCCTAAGGTGGGGCCATCTCTGGATAGCCTTTCCTTCAGTCTCTGCTCCAATTTTGTCCCTGTGTTTCCTTTAAATAGGAACAATTTTGAGTTGAAGATTTTGAGATGGGTGGGTGGTCCATCCCCAAACTGGAGGCCATGTGTATCTGCTGGAGGTGGCCTCTTCATGTTATATCTCCCCTCTATTGTGTATTTCAGCTAATGTCATCCTTATTGGGCCCCAAGAGCCTCTTACATCCCTGGTCTCTGGGATTTTCACTGTGTCTAATAGAAGAGAAAGTGGGAAGGTGCCCTGAACACATCAGCACAGGGGAAATTTCCTGAACAAAACACTAATGGCTCAGGCTCTAAGATCAACAATTGACAAATGGGACGTCAAGAAACTGAAAAACTTCAGTAAGGTATAGGAAACTGTCAATAGGATAAAACAGCAATGTACAAATTGGAAAAATATCTCGACCAATCCTATACCTGATAGAGATCTAATAATTGAAATATACAAAGAACTCAAGAAGTTAGACTCCAAGAAATTAAATAACCCAATTAAAAATTGGGGTGCAGAGCTAAACAAAGAAATTTCAACTGAGGAATCTCTAATGGCTGAGAAGCAACTAAAGAAAAGTTCAGCATCCTTAGTCATCAGGGAAATGTAAATCAAAACAACCCTGAGATTTCACCTCACACCGGTCAGAATGGGTAAGATTGAAATCTCAGATGACAGTAGATGCTGGTGAGGATCTGGAAAAAGAGGAACATTGCATGTGGGATTAGAAGTTGTCGCAATCACATTGGAAATCAGTCTGAAGGTTCCTCAGAAAATTGAAAATAGTTGTACCTGAAGAACTATACAACTACTGGATATATACCTAAACATGTTTCAACATATAACCATGAAACATGCTTTACTATGTTAATAGTGGCCTTATTTATAATAGCCAGACACTAGAAACCACCCAGATGTTCCTCAACAGAAGAATGGATACAGAAAATGTGGGACATTTGCACAATGGAGTACTATTCAGGTATTAAAAAGAACAACTTCACAATTTTTCAGGCAAATATATGGAACTAGAAAATATCATTCTGAATGAGGTAACCCAGTCACCAAAGTGCATACATGATATGTACTCACTGATAAGTAGATATTAACTCCAAAGCTCAGAATACCCATAATACAACTCACAGACCATGTGAAACTTAACAAGAAGGAAGGTCAAAATATGGATAATTCAATCCCACTTAGAAGGGGAAACGAATAATCACAATCATGCAGGAAGCAGAGGTTGGAGGAAGCTGGGTAGAACAAGGGAGAAGGAGGGGCAAAGGTTTGGTGGGCAGGATCAATTATGGGAAGAAACAAGAGAGAAGTCCAGAGGGTCAGTAGAATGAATAGAAACATGGGGTGGGAAAAGGAACGAACCAGTAAGCATTTCTTTAAGCACTTCTTGGACATTGAGACATTGAGATTCTTTTGTTGAGAATTCTCTGCTTAGCTCTATGCCCCATTTTTAACCTGGTTATTTGGGTTGCTGGAATCTATCTTCTTCACTTCTTTATATATTTTTGTTACTTGCCCTCTGTCAGGATGGTCCATGTGTTCTCTTAGTGTCTATCTATTATATCTCCAAACACTGGGGTTACAAGAATGCAAAGCCATGGTGGCTATTTACATGCATGTTGAGAATTCAATCCTAGGTCTGCATACATGCACAGCTTGTACCCTTACTCACTAAACCATTCTCCCAACCCCTAGGAACAAGTGTTTTGATCTCAATCATAGTATGTCTAAGTAACAATACCATGATAGGAAACATTTTGAGAAGGAAGAGCAGTGCTTTTAAGTATAGAAGCCAAGAGCATATCAATATTACTAAGCTATAGTTATTAGAATATTTGTGCACATATAAGGACATCTGGAATTTTGTACTATTAAACTGAGAATTCATTTCTATATTTTAAGATAGATAACCTGAAAGGAGAAGTTTGTTCAATAAAACATATTGTCATTGAACATGTTCACAAGCTGTTCCTTGTGATAGATGAAGCCCACAAGAAGTTCCTTGCTGATGAGTCTGAGTCTCAAAGGTCTAAGACTCAATTCCTGTGAGGGACATCTCTATGCTAAGAAGGAAGGAATCATCAAGCCCATGGAAGGAGAAAGGGAATAAGAAATCAAGCTCCCGTTGTGTCTGTATATGTACCCTCACATGGAACAGTCATTAAATAAAACATACCTTAAAAGCAGATAACACTATCAATTGAATTAGTTTATTTTACTTAGCTTGTATATAAGATAATCAGATGGTTAAGATTGTCATGAGATTAAATCTTTCTGCTTGTCTGGAGCTCTAACAGAGCAAGAGAAGAACTGTATAGTCTAAACTGTTCGTTTTTCATTGGATGTTTTATTTATTTACATTTCAACTGTTACCTCCAATCCCAGTTTCCCCTCCAGGAACCCCCTATCCCATCCTCCCTCTCCCTGCTTCTATGGGGATGCTTCCCCACCTACTTTCCCACTCCTGCCTTCCCACCCTGGCATTCCCATTCACTGAGGCACGGAGATTTCCCAGAACCAAGGGCCTCACTCTAAACCACTAACCTGAAGGAAACATATAAATCCCTCTTGAGAATAATATGGAGAGAGTGTCTTGGATGTACAGAAGGGTTTCTTATGTACAGTTTCATCCCATTTTAATTCTGTCTCTACTATCATTCCATCAGCAGCATCCTGTGAAAGGCTTTGTCTTCTTTAGTTGTATATTATTATTTAAAATATACATAAATATATATTTTAAATGCATTAATTACTGAAAACATAGTGACTAAGCTGAAGGGTAGCAACTGACCTGGAAGTCTTCTCCAGTTGAGTGATATTTTCCTCCCTTCTCACCTTCAAAATACTTTCTTTGCCCTTAATGTATCATTTGAATGGAAAACATACTGCATCACCAAGTAAGGACTTCAGAAAGCATCATGTTTTTCGCATTACACTAAAACCTACTAAGGAGATGCAGACAGTGACTGTTTTAAATATAAACTTGTACACTAAGCTTTCATCAAACATTGCCTAGTCACAATAATAATGACAGAATATTCTGAGAGCAATTACATATTTCACAGTTCATAGCACTTTGGCAATAAAAATTTCAAAATATAATGGTACTGATATCAAATAAATGTCAATCAGAAGGAAACTTCAACATTTAATTTGTGTAATCCACATATCAAGAATGACACATTCTAAAACAAAGACACAATCATACATCTTTGCATATTTCTAAAATAATGACAAAATTTTATATGCACTCCACTTATATAGCAGTTTATTCCATGATTAAAACCTCACACCCTGGAGGGAAACCTTTTAAGGCATAGAATATGAATGAAAGCTAAACAGTAGGGTGTTTAGGAAAACATTTTATAAATATTATGTGTTCAGACAGTGTAAAAAAACATGTCCTCCAGAGAAGCTCCAATAATACAGGAAATAAACCACTCAAAATAGCTTCAGGAAGTCCCTGAAACTGACCAGATTCAGTAGAGCTTTCTAAGAATGCATATGTAGTAAAGATTGTTGAAAATCCCTCTCAGAGAAACCAAGTTATGAATAAATCTCCGGGGCCAAATTAGCTGCTTGAAAGGAACAGAGACCACCAGAGCAACCTGAAAATATTAGATACCAGAACTGCCTAGAAGAAACATAAGACCTGTTAAGCTTCTTTGAAGAGGCACAGAGCAACTGAATCATCTGATAAGGACACTATTCAATCTGGTGAGCTAGGCTGTACTGTAGGCATCAGGTGGGCATGTCTGCTCTGCATGAGTGAGTTCATGAGTGCTTACATGCATGCAAGCCTGTGTGTGTGTGTGTGTGTGTGTGTGTGTGTGTGTGTGTGTCTGTCTGTCTGTTCTGTTATGGAATAACTACTACTTTCAAAACATATTTGAAGCAACTTTTTAGTTAAAGTGACCTTTTAATTATCACAACATGACTCTTTTAGCATTCTTTTGATTGAAACGCTTATGCATAAAAACACAGGATAGTTTATTATATAGGAAAATAAGCTTTACTGAAATGACATTGAACACATTTATTTTCAAAATGAAAAATCAAAACATCTAATCAGAATACCCAGAAGGGGTACTAAAATTCTTCCTTCCACTTTGATGGATATCATGATTAGGCAGTATGTGAGTTATATTTGTTTCTTGGTTTGATGAAATTCTGTATTCATAGTAACTCAGTTTCTGCAAGTCTTGATGTTTTCATAAATTTATTACCCAAACTAACATATGCTAAACTATTCTAAAGTGTATATATGATTCAAAGGATTATTATTCAAGAATATGTTTGGGGAGTATGTTCCATGTAATAAGCACTATAGTACATGGTGTCATTCTCTACTTTATTACTTTAACATGGAGGTGTCTCACTGAATCTCCGACTAGGCTGGTATTTGCCAAATGATAGCAATGCCCTTGTTTTGCCTACTCTGCAGAACACTAGCGCCACAAGCAAGTGCCTGGTTGTAGCTTTTTTTTTTTTTTTTTTGTAATCAAACTCAGGTACTCATGCTAGTATAATGACAGTTCTTACATACATACAAACATTTTTTTTGTTGTACTTTAGCATAGAGTTTGTCATATACTCCAAAATCACATACGGTTAGCCTATACAGATAATGTAACAGCCAATTTTATAAGCTATTGTACAGAGGGGCAAACATAATCATTTAATCTCATAATCCTAATTGTTAGTGTATTAACCTAGTCACCTCAGCCCTGTGTAGGTTTAAGAATCCATTGCATTTAAAGTATTTAAATTGAATGTGGTATTCTGCCAGTTTATATTTCTGCCAGTAAGTCCCTTTGCCAACAAATAGATTTTACAGTATATAGGAATCTCACTCTGAAACTTAGTTTCAGTATCTGTCACTTCCTAGCACTCTGTATACTGAAAATGCTTGTTCATACATTTACTTAGTATTGATTATCAGCAATTAAAGTAAAAAAGAAGTTTCTAAATTTTCTACACATTGACATCTTAGCACATAAACATCAATATATATTTGTCAAAGAGAAAGAAATCTAAGTTCTATGTGCATATGTTTTCTTAATGTGACAGCGAATATGGTAGTTCATTTATATGGTTTTTGACTACCCAATGAGCCAGGTGAAAGAGTACAGTGATGCGTTTCAGTGGTCGGCCCTTCTACCTTGCTGCATTAGTAGCATCTCTGCTATTACTCATGTCCATCTCTGCTCCCTCCACTCCTGAATCCAGCTATGATTATCCTGTTCTACAATTTGTCTTTGCAGAATTTTAAATTTTTTTTATTTGTTTACAGTCCAGTCATTGCCTGTTCCCAGTCTGCCTTCCCACAATTCCTCAGCCCATTCTTCCTACCCCCAGTCTTCAAGAGGATGTCCCCTCCCCAGCCCGGCCTCTTCATTCCCTGGGGCCTTAAGTCTCTCAAGGTTTAGGCACCTCTTCTCCTGTTAAAGCCAGACCAGCCAGTTCTCTGGTGTCTATGTGTCAGGGGCCTCATATCAGCTGGTATATGCTGATCAGTGTCTGAGAGATCTCAAGAGTGGGGGTTAGTTGAGACTGCTGATTTTCATATGGGTTCACCCTCCTCATCAGCTTCTTCTAGCCTTTCCCTAATTCAACCACAGGGGTCTCTGACATCAGTCAAATGACCGAGTGCAAGTATCTGCATCTTTCTCAGTTAGGTGCTTGAGGGGCCTCAAGGAGGACAGCGTTGCTATGCTACTGTATGTAAGCACAACATAGCATCAATAATAGTGCCAGGCCTTGGACCCTCCCCTTGAGATGAATCCCAAACTGGGCCAGTCACTGGATCTCCTTTCCCTCAGTCTCTTCTCCATTTTTGTCCCTGCAGTTGTTTTAGACAGGAACAATTCTGAGTCAAAAGTTTTTACTGTGTGATGGCAACCCCATCCCCCCACTTGATGCCCTGTCTTTCTACTCTAAATGTTCCCTTTCCCCATTTTTGGGCATTTTATCTAAAGTCCCTCCCTTTGAGTATTGAGTATCTCTCAATTTTCCAGGTCTCTGGTACTTTCTAATTGATCATTTTTACAGAGAAATATCTTCAGTTTTCTTTAGGTAGGTTATGATTCCAACATTAAATTCTGATTTGTTTCTATTAACAATTCTATTTAACATTTTTTACAAATCATAAGTGATAATTAAACAAAAAGTATGACTCATTTTTATAACCTATAGGATAGAAAGAAGTGTTAACTTTATGTTTCAGATTCATATTAAATATAATCCACAGGATTCTTCCTGTACAAGTGGCATTTCTCAGTCTCCATGATACTTTCCAAATTTAAATAATAGCTGCTTGGGAAGATAAGTATTTTTACATATAATTAAAATATGAAAATAAATTTTGGAGTCTATGCATTGCATAAGATTTTACTGTGTTAGTTGCAAAAGCTTTTCAAAAATTGTGTCACCTGGACTATTGCTGATGACAAGATGTGCTTGCAGACAGGAGCAGAGTTTGGCTGTCCTGTTAGAGGTGCTGCAGATACAGCCAAACACTGGACTGATCCCGGGGACCCCATTGAAAGGTAGAAGTTCGGGGAAGGGCTGAAGGAGCTGAAGGGGATTACAGTTGCATAGGAATAACAACAGTATGAACTAACCAGACCACTCAGAACTCCCAGGGACTAAACCACCAATCAAAGAATACATGAGTGAGTCCATGGCCGTAGCTACATATGTAGCAGAGGACTGTCTTTTCTGGCATCACTGGGAATGAAGGTGATTGGTCCTGTGTAGGCTTGTTGCTTACACAGTGTGGGTTGGTGTGGGAACACGCTTTTAGAGGCAAAGGGGTGGGGGAAGAGGTGGGGGGGGACATTGAGGAAGGTAGACCAGGAATGGAGAAAACATTTAAAATGTAAACAAATAAAATGGTTAATATTTTTTTTTAAATTGTGTCACCTGGATTAGGATTAGAAGTGTAGATTAATTTTCATTTTTCACAGAATGTATATGGAATATGTATGATGAACAAGAGCCCTGTTGCCAAGTCTCACAGGATATATCTACAAATTGCCCCCACACTTAAGGCTCAAGGAACATTGAAGAAGAGGGGAGCAGGAAGATTGTGAGAGCCAGAAGATCTTGGCGTTTGCTCTCAGATTGTGTCTTCTATAAATGTCAGAATCTATACCGATAAAGTCTCATCAACACGCCTATCTAACAATGATGTGAACAAAAATGACACCATTGCACATTCAAAAGCAGATGGGCAAATCCAATACGGCCTGAACCTACCCAAAGAACTACAGGCAACTAAGGAATACTGACAGTGTGAGAAATAATCTTCATTAGAAATCAGTATGTTAAATGGTTATCCAATAAAAAGTGTTCATCTAGGGACGAGAGACATGGCTCAGACATTAAGAGCACTAGCTGCTTTTAAAGAGGTTCCAGATTCAATTCCTAGCACTTACATGGCAGTTTACAGCTGTCTATAACTATTGTTCCTGGTGATACAACTCATTTATACATGAAGGCAAAATGCAATTGTTGTAGATAGTAAAAATAAATAAATTATTAAAATATGATTAACTCTGAAAATATATGAACAAAAAACATTACACAGACTAAGCAGATTGCATTTAGGAATATATATATATATGTGTGTGTGTGTGTGTGTGTGTGTGTGTGTATGCATATGCATGTGCATAATGTATCTATGCATGTAATAATAATGAATTATAAAAGAGGCCATGGAGTTAAGAGAATGGAGGAGGCAGTATATGTTACTGTTTGAAGGGAGGAAAGAGAAGGGACAATATCATTGTATTATAATCCACCCAAAATTAAGAAAACAATCACAATAGATTTCTTTCTAACTTCATTATTTTTACAAATATTAGGGTCTTAGCATCGTAATCCTTGATAAGTAGTTCAATATAAATATTTTTATTATCAATTCTCTTCAGATCAGATATCAAGAGTTAATATTGAGAACTTAACATTCTTAGGAACATAATAGTTATATCATGAATTCATTTCTATTTAAAACTGAATAATCAAAAACACCTGGGTATATTTCTCATTGTTTTATGTGATGATGGTCTAAAAGGAATTAGAAGAGACAGTTACAGGGAGCAATTTCCATCCAACTGTATGGATTTTAATGTAGAAAAATAGTACAAAGTTGATTCTTTGAGATGATGGGAGTCATGATATTACAAATAGAAATGTCCTCTTAAAACTCCAAGATTCAATTAATGTATCCTAACTATATTTAAATATAATCAGTTTCATGCTTATTATAAATTTCCTTTTGTACACTCAAATCCCACTTAATAAGCAAACTATATTGTTATGCCATTTAAAATTTGAAGTTAGATATCTACACAGTTGCATGCCATTAAATCATGCTGACATTTTTTAATATAATTTTGTGTTAATATTGAACTTCTTTTAAAAATAGTCAATGAAACTCCAATATTAATTCCAAAATAAATAACTGAGTGGAAACAAAACCAAGCGTTTTATTTCAACTATTCTTTGAGTTTCATCATAATGTAATTATATAACCAGTAATTAATCACTTCTAGCCAACAATGAGGATATTATAATTCTGTAAAATAATGCACTCTGCTAAAATGGTTGGATAATAACCAACAGAGCTTAACACAAACATTAGGATAATAGAGAAAAGACTACAAAAATAAGTTGTGTTTTCTCAAATGCTAAGACCAAGTAATTTAATATAAATATGCAAATTTGCTAATGTGATTCCTTGTATACACATTAACAAACAAAATTTACATAATGAAATTTAGTTGGATTTCTACTGGAATGATTTTCATGTTTAGATTTTTCCATTGTAGATTACTGATTATTTTATGAGGATTTTTGCCTGATAATTATATTTTTAAAGTGTCTCAGTTAATAACATATTATAGACAAAAATAAAATGAGATTGTACACAAAATTAGATGCATTATGATTAAAAAATGAATAGTATGGAATCTTACCCATAACAATAATTTATCCATTTGTCAAATTGTATATATGTGCTTCAAAATTGAAAGAAATATCTATTACATTTACATTTGCATAAATAAGGGACAAACACCAGTTATTGCCAGATGTTAGATTGACAAAGAGGAGAATAGATGATTGATAGGTAATAGATAGAAAGATAGATAAAAAGATATAGTTAGATGATAGATAGATGGATAGATAGATAGATAGACAGATAAATGATAAGTGGATAAATGATACATACAATGATGATAACTACTTTCCTCCCACACCTCTCCTATAACTCTGAGAAATCTTCCTTTAGTCTACAATTATTTCAATTAGTACTGAGTAAGCAAAATCCCAGTTTCTTTATACACTGAGTAGTATACACAATTCCCATCAAATATCAAAAAGGATATAGAAATTTTATAATTTTGTTTAGAAATCAAATTTCATGGAGTCCATGTTAAACTAAATGCAAAATATTTTTAATTCACTGACTAATTTGATGTAAGGAATTATAAATTTCAGCTTTATTTTAAATTTTAAAAAGACATATTTATCTGTTTGTTTGTGTGTGTATGTGTATGTCCATGTGTGCACTTACATTTGTGTACCACATAATGTAGTTCCTACAGGGG
This sequence comes from Apodemus sylvaticus, assembly GCF_947179515.1. Taxonomy (NCBI): domain Eukaryota; kingdom Metazoa; phylum Chordata; class Mammalia; order Rodentia; family Muridae; genus Apodemus; species Apodemus sylvaticus. The sequence continues at coordinate 104,265,474 of NC_067473.1, read as the reverse complement.
CCATAAAAGATGACACATATCTTGGGACTGCAGTAACTTGTGGTTGAGAGTCAGATGGGATTTCTGGGAACATGTACAGGAACAGCAAATGCTCTTAACTGCTGATCAGTATCTCCATGGCTAAGTGCAGGTTTTAAATGCTATCAATTTTATGTAAAGAAAGAGTGAACCTGAGGCGTTAGATATAACAAAATAGTAATAAGAGTAAATGTTAAACCCAGTGTTTCTCTGAAGATTAAAAACTATTAAATTTCAAAAAATATTTAAATAAATATATAACTGAAACTATCTAATACCTAATACCACTGTAACTTGCATCAAGAATATACATTATAAATCTAAAAATGCCAGGGTACCATACTGACATAAAGATTGAGTATTTTGGTAGACAAGGCAAGGAATCAACTCCTAAGTACACTCTAAGATCAAGAATTGACAAATGGGACCTCATAAAACTACAAAGTTTCTGTAAGGCAAAGGACACTGTCAAAAGGACAAAACGTCAACCCACAGACTGGGAAAGGATCTTCACCAACCCTAAATTCGACAGAGGGTTAATATCTAATATATACAAAGAACTCAAGAAAGTAGAACCCAGAGAACCAAATAACCCCATTAAAAAGTGGGGTACGGAGCTAAACAAAGAATTTTCACATGAAGAACTTCAGAGAGCTGAGAAACACCTTAAGAAATGTTCAACATCATTAATCATTAGGGAAATGCAAATCAAAACAACCCTGAGATGTCACCTCACACCAGTCAGAATGGCTAAGGTCAAAAACTCAGGAGACAGCAGGTGTTGGCGAGGATGTGGAGAAAGAGAAACACTCCTCTACTGCTGGTGGGATTGCAAGATGGTGCAACCATTTTGGAATTCAGTCTGGCAGTTCCTCAGAAAACTGGGCATGTCACTTCCTGAGGACCCTGTTATACCACTACTGGGCATATATCCAGAGGATTCTTCGGCATGCAATAAGGACATATGCTCCACTATGTTCATAGCAGCCCTATTTGTAGTAGCCAGAAGCTGGAAAGAACCTAGATGTCCTTCAATGGAGGAATGGATACAAAAAAATGTGGTATATTTACACAATGGAGTACTATTCAGCCATTAGAAACAATGAATTCATGAAATTCTTAAACAAATGGATGGATCTGGAGAACATCATACTAAGTGAGGTAACCCAGTCTCAAAAGATCAATCATGGTATGCACTCACTGATAAGTGGATATTAGCCTAGAAACTTTGAATACCCAGGACATAATCCACAAATTAAATGATGTCCAAAAAGAATGGAGGAGTGGCCCCTGGTTCTGGAAAGACTCAGTGCAAGAGTATAGGGGAATTCCAGAACAGGGAAGTGGGAAGGGGTAGATGGAAGAATAGGGGGACGGAAGAGGGCTTATAGGACTTGCAGGGAGTGGGGACCCAGAAAAGGGGAAATCATTTGCAATGTAAATAAAAAAATTTTTAAAAAATGACTACATGACCTACATTGAAGTTTGCTTGCAGAGAGTAATTTCTCATACTCTCTCTGAGGTTCTCTACAGAACTAATGTTCATCTTCATAAATATGAAAGTACTCATTGCTTCACAGGAAAAAATAGACAGAAAATGTATGCAATTCAAATAACATGTGACTTGATTTGTTTTTAAACACCACTTAGTACCCTACAACATTACTCATTCTTTACCTGTGGTGGCTTAAGAATGGTCTCCATAAGTTCTAAGATTTGACTTCTTAGTCAGCAGGGAGTAGCACTATTTTACATTTTAAATGTTGTCCCCTTTCCTGGTTCCCCCTCCTCTCAAAATCCCATAATCCATCTCCCCTTCCCCAATCACACCCCCCACATCCCCCTTCCCTGACTTGGTAGTCCTCTTACACTATGGCATCAAGTCTTTCTTTCTTTTTTTTTTTTTTCTCTTGAATCTTCTCTGTTTATCTTTTTTTATTGTTATTTTTTTATTCGATATAATTTATTTACATTTCAAATGATTTCCCCTTTTCTAGCCCCCCCCCACTCCCCGAAAGTCCCGTAAGCTCCCTTCTCTTCCCCTGTCCTCCCTCCCACCCCTTCCCAGTTCCCCGTTCTGGTTTTGCCAAATACTGTTTCACTGAGTCTTTCCAGAACCAGGGACCACTCCTGCTTTCTTCTTGTATCTCATTTGATGTGTGGATTATGTTTTGGGTATTCCAGCTTTCTAGGTTAATAACCACTTATTAGTGAGTGCATACCATGATTCACCTTTTGAGTCTGGGTTACCTCACTTAGTATGATGTTCTCTAGCTCCATCCATTTGCCTAAGAATTTCATGAATTCATTGTTTCTAATGGCTGAATAGTACTCCATTGTGTAGATATACCACATTTTTTGCATCCACTCTTCTGTTGAGGGATACCTGGGTTCTTTCCAGCATCTGGCAATTATAAATAGGGCTGCTATGAACATAGTAGAGCATGTATCCTTATTACATGGTGGGGAATCCTCTGGGTATATGCCCAGGAGTGGTATAGCAGGATCTTCTGGAAGTGAGGTGCCCAGTTTTCGGAGGAACCGCCAGACTGCTTTCCAGAGTGGTTGTACCAATTTGCAACCCCACCAGCAGTGGAGGAGTGTTCCTCTTTCTCCGCACCCTCTCCAACACCTGCTGTCTCCTGAATTTTTAATCTTAGCCATTCTGACTGGTGTAAGATGAAATCTTAGGGTTGTTTTGATTTGCATTTCCCTAATGACTAATGAAGTTGAGCATTTTTTAAGATGCTTCTCCGCCATCCGAAGTTCTTCAGGTGAGAATTCTTTGTTTAACTCTGTACCCCATTTTTTAATAGGGTTGTTCGGTTTTCTGGAGTCTAACTTCTTGAGTTCTTTATATATATTGGATATTAGCCCTCTATCTGATGTAGGATTGGTGAAGATCTTTTCCCAATTTGTTGGTTGCCGATCTGTCCTCTTGATGGTGTCCTTTGCCTTACAGAAACTCTGTAACCTTATGAGGTCCCATTTGTCAATTCTTGCTCTTAGAGCATACGCTATTGGTGTTCTGTTCAGAAACTTTCTCCCTGTACCGATGTCCTCAAGGGTCTTCCCCAGTTTCTTTTCTATTAGCTTCAGAGTGTCTGGCTTTATGTGGAGGTCCTTGATCCATTTGGATTTGAGCTTAGTACAAAGAGACAAGGATGGATCAATTCGCATTCTTCTGCATGCTGACCTCCAGTTGAACAAGCACCATTTGTTGAAAAGGCTATCTTTTTTCCATTGGATGTTTTCAGCCCCTTTGTCGAGGATCAAGTGGCCATAGGTGTGTGGGTTCATTTCTGGATCTTCAATCCTGTTCCATTGATCTGCCTGCCTGTCACTGTACCAATACCATGCAGTTTTTAACACTATTGTTCTGTAGTATTGCTTGAGGTCAGGGATACTGATTCCCCCAGAATTTCTTTTGTTGCTGAGAATAGTTTTAGCTATCCTGGGTATTTTGTTATTTCAAATGAATTTGATAATTGCTCTTTCTAACTCTGTGAAGAATTGAGTTGGGATTTTGATGGGTATTGCATTGAATCTGTGAATTGCTTTTGGCAAAATGGCCATTTTAACTATATTGATTCTATCGATCCATGATCATGGGATGTTTTCCGATTTCTTGAGGTCTTCTTGCATTTCCTTCTTCAGAGTCTTGAAGTTCTTGTCATACAGATCTTTCACATGTTTGGTAAGAGTCACCCCAAGATACTTTATACTGTTTGTGGCTATTGTGAAGGGGGTCATTTCCCTAATTTCTTTCTCAGCCTGCTTATCCTTTGAGTATAGGAAGGCCACTGATTTGCTTGAGTTGATTTTATAACCTGCCATTTTGCTGTTGTTTATCAGCTGTAGAAGTTCTCTAGTGGAGTTTTTGGGTCACTTAGGTAGAGTATCATGTCATCTGCAAATAATGATAGTTTGACTACTTCCTTTCCAATTTGTATCCCTTTGACCTCCTTATGTTGTAGAATTGCCCAAGCTAGTACCTCAAGTACAATATTGAAAAGATAAGGAGAAAGGGGGCAGCCCTCTCTAGTCCCTGATTTTAATGGGATTGCTTCAAGTTTCTCTCCATTTAGTTTGATGCTGGCTACCAGTTTGCTGTATATTGCTTTTACTATGTTTAGGTATGGGCCTTGAATTCCTGTTCTTTCCAAGACTTTAAGCATGAAAGGATGCTGAATTTTGTCAAATGCTTTTTCAGCATCCAATGAAATGACCATGTGGTTTTTTTCTTTGAGTTTGTTTATGTAGTGGATTGCATTGATGGATTTCCATATATTGAACCAAGCCTGCATTCCAGGGATAAAGCCTACTTGATCATGGTGGATGATCGTTTTGATGTGTTCTTGGATTCGGTTGGCAAGAATTTTATTGAGTATTTTTGCATCGATGTTCATAAGGGAAATTGGTCTGAAGTTCTCTTTCTTTGTTGGATCTTTGTTTGGTTTTGGTATCAGCGTAATTGTGGCTTCATAGAAGGAATTGGGTAGTGTTCCTTCTGTTCCTACTTTGTGGAATAGTTTGAAGAGTATTGGTGTTAAGTCTTCTTTGAACGTCTGATAGAATTCTGCACTGAAACCATCTGGTCCTGTGCTTTTTTTGGTTGGAAGACTTTCTATGACTCCTTCTATTTCTTTAGGCGTTATGGGACTGTTTAGATGATCTATTTGGTCCTGATTTAATTTTGGTATTTGGTATCTGTCAAGGAAATTGTCCATTTCCTCCAGATTCTCCAGTTGTGTTGAGTATAGGCTCTTCTAGTAGGATCTGATGATTTTTTGGATTTCCTCAGTTTCCGTTGTTATATCTCCCTTTTCATTTCTAAGAGAACTACTCCACTAGAAATGATTCTAACTATGCCTGCCATTCAGCACCTTTAGTCTTCTCTAGATATGGAATTTTAAAAAAACAATTCGTATTTAATCTTTTGAATTTTGAATATATTAATCTTATATATTTTTAGTGCATAATATTTATGGCACTCTCATTTGTGAATTATAACCCTCAAAAATATTGACTACCATTTTTTAGATAAATAGATAAAGAATAGTTTTTAAAGATATTTTTACTTTGTGTATGTAAGTACACTGTCACTGTCTTCAGACACACAAGAAGAGGGCATTGGTTCCCATTACAGATGCTTGTATGCTACCAGATGGTTGCTGAGAACTGAACTCAGAACGTCTGGAAGAGCAGTCCGTGCTCTTAACTGCTGAGCTATCTCTACAGTCTGGATACAGAATATTTTAATTTTCTCTCAACCAAATATTATATTGACAAATTTATTTATAGAAAATGGAAAATAGGGGCAAGTAAAATATAAGACAACATTTAAATTGACATCTAGAATCATAGGAAGATATTAAGTAAGAATAATGTTTTTAAAGATCCATGTGGCAGAAAAGAATCTTTTCTCATGCTTCTTTTTAAAATATATCTTTTCCCATTTGTTTAAATACCCTACTAAAATCAAGTATAGTCATTCTATGTTGACAGATAACACATAGAAGTTGTATTAGTCAGGGTTCTCTAGAACTGATAGAATAAATACACACACATATACTTACAATATATGTATAAGTGTTATATTCATATATTCCATACATGTATACATATGGAATACATGTAAATACATATATACATATGTATTTATACATATATGTACATACATATATACATATGGAATACATGAAAATACATATATACATATGTATATGGATTTTATTAGAGTAGCTTAAAGGCTTTAGTCCACTGAGTTCTACAATGGCAATTTTCTGATGGAAAGGCCAAGAGTCCAGGAGTTATTTAGTTCAAATGGCTATCTCAGCTGGTCTTCAGTACACACTAGAATTCACACTAAAACAGTAGGTTCTAATGCTAGTGTAGGAATGCTTTAACATCAAGTTGCATGACCTTGCCAGGGAGAATAAATTCAAGCAGACAAAGATTCAACCTTTATGTGTTCATCTTCCATGTCTTCTTATATTGGCTGCCACCACACATAGGACCCAGATTTACTGTGGGTTATTTTACCTCTAATGATTCAGGTCTATAGTGTGTCTTCTTACCTCAAATGATCCAATTAATGAAACATTCCCACAAATGTGTCCAGATGCTAGGATTTTACTTAATTCCAAATGTGGTCAAACTGACAACCAATATTAGCCATCATAAATATATCTCTTGTGAACTTACTCACACAATTACATCTTCTTTTGTCATGACTAATTTTTGAAACAATAACTAGGTCATAATAATATCTAACATGAAAACAATATCCTACACACATCTATAAAAATTACATATTTAAACAGACCATAATTGTGCCTAACATTTTATAATTATCCCATATATAACTGCAAATACATTATCTATCTCTATCTTATCTAATATATATATATATATATATATATATATATATATATATTGAGAGAGACAGAGACAGAGAGAGAAGAGAGAAGTTTGCTATGTTCCCAAAGGACATACTTTTAGAATCTCATAACAAATAAGATCATTGATATTATTTCAACTGATATTATATTACATAGTAAAGAAATCAATGCAAGAAACTCAGATATCTGTAGAAATATATTTCTAACTAAATAGGACAGAAATTGGTACCTAGTTTGTGGGGTATTGCTGCAACAGAATGACTATGTTGTTTTTGAGAGGATTGTTGGAAGTACTTTGGGACTTTGAGCAAGAAAAGCCATTGACAGAAGTTCAGTCAGCTGGTGTGTCAGAGCTTGGTAGATAAAACTGTGTGCTCTGCAAATGACGGATGCCTAGCTTGTAAAGTTCAACTGGGTATTTAAAGACACTCTGGAGGTCATTTGCTATATTGAACGAAGAATCTGTAGATATGGTCAACTTGGCTTGAAGAATTAGACCTGATTAACAGGAGCCAAGCATCACTGAAATGACACCTTTGCTTAGGGACAATTGATGATGGTCAACTAGAGCTGAGAAATCATCAGTGATTAGAAGAAGAACAACAACATTGTTGATGTAGACTCTTCCAGGAAGTATTTCCTCAGGCTCCCCATACAAAATCCATGTGCTAGAGGCTTAGTTTGTATCACCTGCTGGCATTTGAATATAGTCATGTGTTAGGGACTCCAATGTGGTTCTTTATTTGAATGCACTAAGTGATCATGCAGAGCAGCTGAAGCTTCGCACATGAGTTGACAGAAGAGGTCATTGGAGCTACATTCAAGCTGCATCTTCAGTAGCAGTTGCAGCCTCAGGATCAAAGAGGTAATGCAAAGAAGCTGAGGCTTGGGACCATGAAAAAAGCCAAGGTGAAACTATCATGAAAGAATAACCCACCTGTAGCAAGAAACTCCAGCGTTTGGAAAATACCAATGCCAATGGGTACCAAGGACCATTATAGCCATGGAATAGAGTAAGTTTGACCTATGAGATGAGCTGAGTATACTGTGCAAGAGCTCAACAAGATCTTGAATGAATCTTAAAAATCTGTTGCTGAGGTTTACACTGTTGGACATTGCCTTAAGTTTGATCCTATCATAATTGTGTCCTGGTGATACCCTCCTTCAATGAAAACCAAACATTTTTCTTCTCTTTCTTCTTCTTCTTCCTCTTTATTATTATTATTATTATTATTATTATTATTATTATTACAGGATTATTATATTATATACTATTATTATATTATTATAATGGGAGGTCCTAGTTGAGATACTTTGAAAATTTTGAAAGAGTCTGGGTTTTATGGAGATTATCAATACCTTAAAGAGAATTTTTGGACTTCTAAAGCTTTTAACTTTTTGAAAACTGTGGGAATTTTAAAAGTTGGAGTATGTTTGATTGGGAGGGTGATATTAATGCATGATATTGGTGAAGAACAAGAAAGGAGAGGATACGGCTTTGTCAAGTTTACAGGTCAATTTTAAAGAGGATTTTGTTTGTTTGTTTTTTGTTTTTTTCAAGACAGGGTTTCTCTGTATAGCCCTGGCTGTCCTGGAATTCACTCTGTAGACCAGGCTGGCCTCGAACTCAGAAATCTGCCTGCCTCTGCCTCCCAAAGGCTGGGATTAAAGGCGTGTGCCACCACTGCCTGGCAAACAGTATGTTTTAATTCAACTTGACAAAAGCTAGAGGAGTCTGAGAGGAAGGAATCTCAATAGAAAAAAATGCATTCTTAGTATCTGGCTGTGGACAAGACTTCAGGGCCCCCCCCCTTTTTTTTAAATTAGTGATTAATGTGGGATAGCCTAGTTCACTGGAGGTAGTACTATCTCTGGACATGTAGTCCTTTGTTCTATAAGAAAGCAGGATAGGGAAACCAGGAAGAGCATGCTAGTAAGCAGGTCTGCTCCATGGCCTCTGCATCAACCCCTGGGTTCTTGCTCTCTTTGACTTCCTATTTTGTCTTCCCTCAATGGACTGTGAGCAAGGAAATGAAGCCAAATAAATCTCTAAGCTGTTTCAGGTCATACTATTCCATCATAATCATAGGAGTTCTTAGGCAAATATTTCTTTTTGTTTTTTAAATAAATGTTCTTTCACAGCAAAGTCTAGTCTGATACATTTCTGTAATAATTTTAATGGCCAAGGATTTGTTTTGTACTTGAATTAAGGCTATGGGCACAGATTACAAAACAGTACTGTTATGTGTCCTACAAATACACTCAGGATTATTATTTCCCAAGTCTGAGGTGTTGTTTTTTTTCTGATTAACTTGGTATGAATTACCACAGAAAGATTCTTACATGTTTAGATAGTAGGTTTGATCACCTTGGGCTCTCTTTGTAAGTCCAAGAGGTTTAATATTTTGATAAAATTATTTTAAATGAAAATTTTAATCGATGTCACCATTTATTTTAAAGAATGTTTGCAACTCATTGGTGAGGTAAACATAATGAGAACTTTTTTTTGCAGCTGACATCTCTGATTTTATTCTTTATTAATAAAGTAATTAATTTATTTTTGTTTTCCATTTAACTACAACGTTTCTTACTTACTCTTACTATAGGAAAATAGCTGAGAAAATAAATTTTAAAAGGCAGGCAACTCATAATTTTTCATTGTTGTTTAGGCTTCAATCCATGGTCTGCTGTACTTATCTCTGTACTTGTATGAGCAATCCCAGCAACAATATGTGCTGGAACAAGTTGTTTATCCCCACATCAGCTAGGAATCACAAAGCGAAAGTAGAAAGGGCCAGGGTCCTAATGTCCTCCATAAAAACATCTTTGCAATAATTTAGCATTCTGCTATCTGGCACTAATTCATAAAGGATCCACCACCTCCAATTTTCCCCACAAACTGAAGAAACATTTAGTTAACATGTTGGATCCAATTATAGAAGTTATGCTTCACAAAAACAAAATTATCTCAGAAAATATCCCTTGAGTTTATTGATCAATGAGAGGCAAAAGATCTTAACATTAATAAAGTGGCCACTGAATCTTAGCAGTAGTAGCTCTGGTTCCATTTCTTCTGGAGCCACAACCAATATACACATTACCATATCCATATTAGCTTATTTTCCCTAAGCACCTTTCAAACTCTATCCAGCATCACTCTTCATATCCAGGTGTCCAGTCCAGAGTCCACTCTGGTAGTACCCTTGACATGCTATCAATGAACTTTTTACAACGAACTATTTTTAGCCTGGGTACAACAACCAATGAACCTGCTAACAATGACCTTCCCTGCCTTCAGTGCTATGAGCTATAGGCTTGAGTCAATATACCCCTGTCTATCTGCAAAATCATAGGATTCTACCATTTCCAAAATCATCTCTATTATTTCTACTCAGGTTTATATATCTCAACAATTCTGGCTTAGCACAAGAAGTGTATGATGCATACCACCTCAGGCCCTTTGGCTCATCTGACTGCATTCTCCCCAAGCAGTTTACAACCTCTAGACTCAACTTCATTCAACACACTAGATCCATAACAAACTCAAAACTAACAAAGTAGTTCCACATACCCAGATCTCATTGCAGGAATACCAACAATAAAAAAACAATAAGCAACTATTTTCTCTTCAAAACCTACTACATCTATAAAAAGTACTTGCAATTAAATTTACCTATACTAACTTTATAACACAGATGTTAAAAGAATAATAATAACCCCCTCAATGCCTATAAGGATTTTATTGAAGACAAAAATAAAAAACTGAATTAAACAAAAGAAATTGGGGGGTTAAGGAGAATTATGCCCAAGAAAACACAAACATAAGGTTGAAGGAAAGGACAATGATAATCCAACATATAAGAATAAAATTTAATTGGGAGATAGAAATACTGAATAAGGCACAGGCTTAAATGACTGTGGAACTTTTCATTGAAAAATCAAATGAATCAAGCAGCAAAAAGGATATCATGTCTCAAAGATAAAATAGATGGTCTAGCCCAAATAAAGAAGGCAGTTAACAATAAAAACAAAACCCCCAAAACCAAACAAATAAACAAACAAAGCAAAAAAACAGAAAGGAAAATACAAGAGATATAGGACACAGTGGAAAAAATAAAAAACCCAAAAAACAAAACAAAAAAAAACCAAAACAATAAACACATAATAAATAAAAATGCTTCTAATTACATGCATAAATGAGGAGGAAAGAATCCCAAGAAATGGTGTAGACAGGATCTTCAATACAATCCAGAATAAAATTTGCCTGAACTAAGGAAAAACATACCCATCCAAATATAATCTAAACAAAACATCTAATTGACAAGACCAGAAAAGAAAATTCCCATCACAGTTAAAACACTAATTATATATAACAAAGAAAATGTATTGAAAACCACAAGTCTTCCCCAGTTTCTTTTCTATTAGTTTCAGTGTGTCTGGTTTTATATGGATGCCCTTGATGCATTTGGACTTGAGCTTAAACAAGGAGATCAGAATGGATCAATTTGCATTCTTCTGCATTCTGACCTCCAGTTGAACCAGCACCATTTGTTGAAAAGGCTATCTGTTTTTTCCACTGCATGGTTGTAGATCTTTGGCAAAGATCAAGTGACCATATATATGTGGGTTCATTTCTGGGTCTTCAATTCTATTCCAATGATCTACTTGCCTGTCACTGTACCAATACCATGCAGTTTTTAACACAATTGCTCTGTAGTACTGCTTGAGGTCAGAGATATTGATTTCCCCCAGAAGTTCTTTTACTGTTGAGGAAAGTTTTAGCAATCCTGGGTTTTTTGTTATTCCAGATGAATTTGAGAATTGCTCTTTCTAAGTCTATGAAGAATTGAGTTGGGATTTTGATGGGGATTGCACTAAATCTGTAGATTGCTTTTGGCAAGATGGCCATTTTTACCATATTAATCCTGCCAATCCAAGAGCATGTAAGATTTTTCCATCTTCTGAGGTCTTCTTGGATTTTTTTCTTCAAAGAGTTGAAGTTCCTGTCATACAGATCTTTCACTTGTTTGGTTAGAGTCACGCCAAAAAACTAAAAGAAAAGAAGCTGTGGCAGACCCTTGAGGACATGGGCAGAGGGGAAATTTTCCTGAGCAAAACACCAATAGCTTGTGCTCTAAGATCAAGAATGGTCAAATGGGACTTCATAAAATTACTCAGTTTCTGTAAGGCAAAGGACATTGTCACTAGGTGGTGGTGGTGCACACCTTTAATCCCAGCACTTGGGAGGCAGAGGCAGGCAGACTTTTGAGTTCGAGGCCAGCCTGGTCTACAGAGTGAATTACAGGACAGCCAGGGCTATACAGAGAAACCCTGTCTCGCAAAAAAAAAGAAAAAAGAAAAAGAGGACATTGTCAGAAGAACAAAATGGCAACAAACAAATTGGGAAAAGATCTTTACCAACCCTACATATGACATAGGGCTTATATCCAAGATATACAAATAACTCACAAAGGTAGACTCCAGAGAGCCAAATAACCCCATTAAAAATGGGGTACAGAGCTAAACAAATAATTTTCACCTGAGGATTATTGAATGGCAGAGAAGCACGTAACAAAATGCTCAACATTCTTAATCATCAGGGAAATGCAAATCAAAACAAACCTGAGATTTCACCTCACACCAGTAAGAATGGCTAAGATAAAAAACTCTGGAGAGATAACAGGTACTGGCAAAGATGTAGGAATAGAGGAACACTCTTCTACTGCTGATAGGGTTGCAAGCTGGTACAACCACTCTAGAAATCAGTCTGGATGGTCCTCAGAAAACTAGGCACGATACTACTGGAGGACCCTGCTATACCACTCCTGGGCATATATCTAGAGTATTCCCCAGCATGTAATAAGGATACATGCTCACACTATGTTCATAGCAGCCCTATTTATAATAGCCAGAAGCTGGAAAGAACCCAGATGTCCCTCAACAGAGGAATGGATACTGAAAATGTGGTATATATACACAGAGGAGTACTATTCAGCCATTAAAAACAATGCATTCATTAAATTCTTAGAAAAATGGATGGAACTGGAGAATATCATCCTAAGTGAGGTAACCCAATCACAAAAGAACACTCATGGTATGCACGCACTGAGAAGTGTATATTAGCCTAGAAGATTGGAATACCCAAGACACAATTCACTTATCAAATAAAGCCCAAGAAGAAGGAAAGAGAGGCCCCTGATCCCGAAAAGGCTCAGTACAGCAGTGTAGGGGAATACCAAGACAGGGAAGCTGGAAGGGGTGGATTGGGGAACAGGGGGAGGGAAGAGGGCTTATGGGACTTTCGGGGAGGGGTGATCCAGGAAAGGGGAAATCATTTGAAATGTAAATGGAGAATATATCAAATAAAATAAATAAATAAATAAATAAATAAATAAATAAATAAGAAAACCACAAGAAAAATTTTAGCCACATTAACAGCAAAACTCATCAGAATATCAGCTGAGTTCACGATGTAAAACTTTTAAAGCCAGAAAAAATGGTAGTAACACTTTAGAAGTCCTAAAAGAATATGAGAGTCAATCTAAATTAATATACTCAGCAAAATCATCTGCAAATATTGAAGGAGAAAGCAAAAAATTTTATGAAATAAACAGTATAAAATAATTAATATCCAAAAACTAAATGTAAGAAAAATACAATAAGCATTATTTCAGGATGAAGAGAGGACTGAGGATAACAAAGAGACTGTGGAAGAAAATATAAAGCCATAATTATTAAAACACAAATGCCACTGAAAACACAAACAACACAAGACAAAATCAACAACAAGGTAATCCCAAATAACACAAAAATTTCTATAGTAATACTAAATATCAATGACCTAAATTCTGCAATCAATATACATAGACTGACCAAATAGATCCAAGAACAAAGCCCATCTACCTGCTGACTACTATAAACACTTCTCTTAGGTTTAAACATACATGATACCATAGAGAAAAAGGATGGGCAGAAGTACCCTAGTAAAATGGGACCTAAAAGCAAATAGATGATGTGAGAGACTTCAGATTAATACTAATAAGAAGAGATAGTGATGCTTCCTTCCAGTTTACAGAAGATTTAACCAAGAAAGAACTATGCTAAACATATGTAGATCAAATTTAGAGACATGCAATTTCATAAAAATATCTACTACTGGAATTAAGGACACAGATTAACATCAATCCATTAATAGTCACTAGTTTTAGTACTCTACTTTCTCCAATGGGCAAGTTATCTTGAAAAAATAAATAGGTAGATATCTGTATTAAGTAATATCATACATATAAAGACTTAACAAATATCTACAGAGTGTGCATGCCAAAAATCTTACATTCTACTTGGCAGCACATGGAAACTTTTCTAAAATAAATCACATTCTGATACATAGTATAAGTATTTCCAAATTTTAAAATCATTCCTTGTATCTTTTATTTTTAAATTTTTAAAAATTTGTTTAATTTTAATTTTTTACTATATTCGACAGAATATATATTTTTATACCAATCATAAAAATAATGGACATGTTATTAAATGAAGATATAAATATAAAGTCTTTGTTAGTTTGTTTGTTTTGGTTTTAGTAGAGCTTAAAATCTTGGCTTGTACTGTTGTAGAAACCCAAAATAAGAAAAAATTTTTAGACATTGGAGTTCATGTAATAAGGCTGTACTTCAGGGTCCTTCACATCACCAAAGGATTTTACCTCCATAGTAGCTAAGCTAAGAGTTGATTGTTCTGCTGCTCCAAGGAATGAATTGTAGGCACGATTATTTGGATATGGATTTCCTGCTATGGTCAAAGCTATTTAACTTGAGTGATTGTCATCTTTCTCAGACCACAGGGAATAGGTTACATTCACAAAAGAAATGGTGTGTATATTAAGATGGTCTATCCTTGAAGTCTTTCATCAACTGTTTCAATGAACTATGTTCAACTTGGAGAGTGGTACAGACATTAGGTGAGGGTAAGATTCTGGTTCATTGGCTGTGATGATTTTGAAAAATCATTCATCTCAGAGAAAGAGTAACTTATAAGGTTATCTTTTTCAAAGTTGATACAATAATCATAAAAATCAAGCAAAACATTCAGACCATTATGTGGTACACAGCAAGACACTGTCACATACAAACAAGCAGAAAGTGTATATGCATTATACAATATTGGATATATCTCTCCAATTACCAGGTTAGAGAGACCACTGGGTTACAGCCAACACATTTATAATTCCTCATACTTTTAAATTTCAATTAGGATTTGTTGACAATATTAATTTCCATATTAAGAGATATTAAGGAAAAGTGATTTTTACTTCCTATAATTTCTGTTGTTAGAAGTGGAATTACTTTTGTGTGGGTTTGTTGAAAGATTGCTTTCTAGGGTGTAGTTTTCCTCATTGTATTGTGTTTTCCATCTATTATCCTGTGTAGGGCTGGATTTGAGGAAAGATATTGTGTAAACTTGGTTTTGTCATGGAATATCTTGTTTTCTCCATCTATGGTAATTGAGAGTTTTGCTGGGTGTAGCAGCCTTGACTGGCATCTGTGTTCTCTTGGGGTCTGTATGAGGTCTGTCCAGAATCTTCTAGCTTTCATAGTCTCTGGTGAGAAGTCTGGTATAATTCTGATAGGTATGCCTTTATATCTTACTTGACCTTTCCCCCTTACTGCTTTTAATATTCTTTTTTTTTTATTTTTTAGTGCATTTGATGTTTTGATTATTATGTGATGAAAAAAATTCTTTTGGTCCAGTCTATTTGGAGTTCTGTAGACTTATTTTATATTAATGGGCATCTCTTTCTTTAGGTTAGGGAAGTTTTCTTCTATAATTATGTTGAAGATATTTACTGACCCTTTAAGTTGAGAATCTTTACTCTCTGCTATACCTATTATCCTTAGGTTTGGTCTTCTCATTGTGTCCTGGATTTCCTGGATGTTTGGGTTAGGAGCTTTTTGCTTTTTGTGTTTTATTTGACTATTGTGCCAATGTTTTCTATGGTATCTTCTGTACCGGAGATTCTCTCTTCTGTCTCTTGTATTCTGTGGCTGATGCTTTCATCTATGACTCCTGAACTTTATCCTAGGATTTCTAGCTCCAGGGTTATCAAGCTTTGTGATTTCTTTATTGTTTCTAGTTCCATTTTTAGATCCTGGATGGTTTTCCTTCGCCTGTTTGATTGAGTTTTCCTGTAATTCTTTAAGGGTTTTTTGTGTTTCCTCTTTAAGGCCTTCTTGCTGTTTATTCATGTTCTCCTGTATTTCTTTAAGGGAGTTATATATGTCCTTCTTAAAATCCTCCATCATCATCAAGAGAAGTGAATTTAGATCCAATTCTTGCTTTTCCAGTGTGATGGTATAACCAGGACTTGTTATGATGGAAGAATTATGTTCTAATGATGCCAAGTGACCTTGGTTTCTGCTACTTATGTTCCTAGGCTTGCCTTCCACCATCTGGTTATCCCTAGTGCTACCTGTCCTCACTATATCTGACTGGATCCTGTCCTTCCTGTTATTCTGGTAGTGTCAGAACTCCTCAGATTCAAGCTGTCTCTGTAATCCTGTGATTCAGGGATCCTGTGATTCTGAGATGCTGGGTGTGTCCAAGCTCTTGGAAGTCAAGCTACCTCTGGGACCATGAGTTCCTAGTGTGACCAAGCTCCTGGGATCCTGGAATCCTTTGATCCTGGGCTTGTAAATATCCTAGACTGTCTGCCCCAGGCACCAGCCCAGACAGAGCGGAAGGAACTTGTGCCATTGGTCTGGCAGAGTTCCTGCTTGCCTGAGTCCTGTTGTTTCCAGTTACTCCCTATACTGGGATGGATATTATGTCTGCCTCACTTCTAATCCTATGATCCTGGGCATGTTAGAGTGCTTGGGAGTGGAGCTGCCTTTGGGTATTCTGGGACTGGCTTTGTAGTTTGCTCGCAAAGTCTGTTCAGGGCACTGGCCTAGGGAGACTGGAAGCAATTCCTTGTATCTTATCTGAACAGAATGCAGTAAAATTTAGCATTGGCAAGAAAAAAAAGAGAAAAAATAACAGGAAAAAAATACTCTAGTAAAAACGCAAACTCATGTTAATTAAATAATTGAATGAAAATGGGAACACAACACATGAAAATGTTGAGTACACATTGAAAGCAATACTGTTTGGCAAATTTATATTCTACTTGCCAACATTACATTCAGTAAGATCACAAACAAGCAGGTTAATGATGAAATTCAAAGAGCTGATCAGTAAATCTACAAGTTAGTTCTTTGAGAAGATAAATTGACAGATCCTTGGCCCAACAAACAAACAAAAAGAGAGAAGACCCAAATTAACCAAATCATAAATGAACATTAAAGCAGTACAAAATAGTCACAGAAGGCAGAGGAGAGGAGGGAGGGAACTGGGTGGGGGAAGAGATGGAGAAGAGAAATGGGAATCACAGGATAAGTTATGGGGAGAGACAGGAAAGAGAGGCTTAGAGAGACAGGGGACTGAATAGAAATCCCCAGGTGCCAGGGTGGGAGGTTGGGAAGCCCCAGACACCTGGGATAGGGGGAGGCCTCTTCTGGTTTCAGGTTCCTATTGTTACACATCTCAGCTAAGGTAACATGCATTGACTCCTGGGAGCCTCCCATGGGGAACCACCAAACCCCACTAATATTACTAGGGATATTCTGTTATGCTTGCAGTCAAGAGCCTAGCATAACTGTCCTTTCATAGGGTCAAGGCAACAGTTGACTGAAATAGATTCAGATATTCACAGCCAATATTGGACAAAGATCAGGGACTCTGTTGTGGGGAGCATTGAAGGTCCAGAAAGGTATAGTAACTGCATAGGAAGACCAAAAGTGTCAACTAGCCTGGACCCTTGACAGCTCTCAGAGGCTGAGCCACATACATAGGCTAGACTAAGATTCCTGGAACATATGAGTGCCTTGTCTGGTCTCAGTGATAGAGAGTACATATAACTGTGCAAAGACCTGATGCACCAGGGTCGGGGACACTGGGGGAACAAACCCTCTCAGAGGAGAAGGTAGGGAGGATGGGGGCAGGGACTCTGAGAGAGAGAGGATTGGAGGGGGCAGCAACATTTAGGATGTAAATAACAATATAAATAGATTATTTTTAATAAAAAAAGGGAAAAATGGAATTAAGTGATTCCTGATTCAGGTTTTGCATGTTTTAATAATTTGGGTAAAATTCTTTGAGGTAAAGATAATTAAACATCTTGTTTTAAGTTTACATTCATAGAGAAACTGCATTATATGTGATGGTTAATTATTGACTTGCCTTACTTGGGAAAGAGTTTCAGTGAGGGAATGTCTAGATTAGGTTGGCCTGTGGGCACGTCTTGGGGAGAGACTGTCCTTGTTATAATAATTGATATGAAAAAAAATCCAAAAAGTGGGAGGCACCATTCCCTACGTTTTGATTGTGGTTTATGTGAGAGTGGAAAACTGAGCTAATCAGTAGGCATGCCTGCACTTCTCTTCTCTCTGTTCTCAATTCGTACAGACAGGAACAATTATGGTTCAGAATTTTGACTGTGGGGTGGCAACTCATCCCTCCCTTGATGCCCTGCCTTTCTGCTGGAGGTGGGCTTTACAAGTTCTCTCTACCCAATATAGGGCATTTCATCTAAGGTTCCTCTCTTTGAGTCCTGAGAGTTTCTCACCTCCCAGATCTCTGGTACATTCTGGAGGGTCCCCCCAACAACCTACCTCTTGAGGTTGCCTGTTTCCATTCTTTCTGAGGTTTCATGGTCCTCGGGGATTTCAGTCCTTTCACCCCACCCAATACCACATCATGTTCCCCTCTCCATACCCCATCCCTTTTCTCTCCCAGGTCCCTCCTTCCTCCCTTATAGTTTCTTGCTTCTCCCCCGCTAGTGGGACTGAGGCACTAATATATATATATATATATATATATATATATACACAGAGAGAGAGAGAAAGGAAAAGAGAGTAAAGTGGAACATTTTAAGGATAAAAGAACTTGGCAATTAAAGGTATGAGTAAACACAGAGGGATTTCCTCTTCCTATTCCATATTCTGAGAAATGTTTGCAAACTGAATAACAACAATAAAAATCCAAGTACACTGCAATTTTAAATACACAGAGAGGGAAACTTTAATTCCAAATCCACTATAAAAATCACTGAGTACAGAAATACTAAAGGAAGTCACAGGAGAGGACCAAAATGAGAAGTCATTTAACTGAGGGCTATGCTGTGCCTTTACTCTTGAAAGAATCACTAAATCCAATTTTTAATTGCACAGTGAGAAACATGCAATGATGTAAGGAAATTCCCAAATAGGCTTGTCTGTTCCACCTAATATATTAAATTCTTGAATTGGTAATCAGACAGCTTATCAATCAACTTTATGTCCTGGTAGGTGTAGAGGACATGGCCTAGAGTGTACAGAAACTTCCAGAATGCATATGGTATAGTCCATAGTTTTACAAATGTATTCAAATATTCAAATAGCTTTCTTTGTCATGTATGGATGAATGGTTATATCATCCAGAAGAGTTTCCCAGTATTTAAGAGTTATTAACAAAAGTGGTAGAGTAAGACATTTGTGGCGAAATATAAACCAAAATCAGATGATTCAGAGGGTGGGCTTTGTATTAAATAAATGTTTAGTAATTCCATTAGGAGAAAGACGAATCTGGATTATCTAAACATAGAATATGGAAGTGTATATATATATATATATATACATATATATATGAAAATGTGTTGAGCAAATATGAAGGAACCATACAGATTGGCCAATGGATCTTTCAGTTAAAGGTTACACATGCTATCAAGAACTTATTGCTAGTTGGATACCCTCTGTGATCAGAAATCACCAGAGAAATTAACATAATGGAAATAGCAATAATGCCCTAGTTGTCAGAAACCTGTGTTCACTCTAATCATTAGTGTGATTTTTGGGAAAGTCTCAGACTCAGGTCTTTTATATCCCTGTGGTCTGGCTATATTTAAAGGAAGAAGCACAGTAGGTTATATCAGTCTGTTTAATACACTATTCACCCTGTCTATTCTGTGATCCTGGAGCTAAAGTATCATTCAGCTAGCTTATTCTCCAGGATGCGTTTGTCTTCCTAAATTGGGCATGAACTATCACCAATTACTAACTCTAAGCTAAACTATAGAATACACTATTTCTCAAGACACTATAGATCCAGGAGAAAAAGTCCCATAATTTTAGGGGCAGAAAGAATTTTGTCTCTATAAAAAGAAGCAGTGGGCTCTGTGATGGTACACACCTAGAGTCTCAGCACATGAAAGCTAATTAATCACAGTAGAAGGCTTGCACATGGTGTAAGCTAAATTCAAGGTTAGCTTGGGAAATAATTAGAAAGGTAATATGTTCAGATTCATGAAGCCACGTAGCTAAAAGCTGCTAGACAAGTTTTTTAACCCGTTATTTTATTTATTAACATTCCAAATGTTATCCGCTTTCCTGATTTGCCCTTCTCCACAAACTCTCCCCACCCCCGCTTCTATGAGAGTGTTCCTCCACCAACCTACCCATTATTACCTTACCTCCCTAGCATTCGCCAACACCTGGCACTTAGCCATCACAGTACCAAGGACCTCCTTTCCCATTGATTCCAGATAAGACCATCCTCTAATACATATGCAGCTGGAGCCATTGGTCCCTCCATGTGTACACATTGGTTGGTGGTTTAGTTCCTGGGAGCTCTGGGGTGCTGATTGGTTGATATTGTTATTCTTCCTGTGGGGTTGTAAACCCTTTCAGCTCCTCAGTCCTTCCCCTAACTCCTCCATTGGGCTCTACTTGCTCATTCAGATGGCTGACTGAGAGTATCCACATTTGTATTGGCCAGGCTCTGGCAGAGCCTCTCAGGAGACAGCTATATCAGGCTCCTGTCAGAAAGCATTTCTTGGCATCAGCAATACTGTCTTGGTTTGGTGTCTGCATATGAGATGGATCTTCATGAAGGACACTTTAAAAACATAGATATAGTTTAAAAGAAATAGATCATGATGATAAAGTAAGAGATTTTTCTGTTAAAGAACTGACACACTTTCATACTTTAGAGGAATGAAATTATCCTGAATATTTTAATAACTATGACCATATTTATCTGAAAATGTAATTTCTTAACATTTCTGCTATCATGTTATAATTAGAATAAACATAAGGTATGTACTTTTATGAGAAGGAAAATCTGTCTGCTAGTGACAAATAAAATGTGTTTTAGAATTTAAAAACAAATAATCTATTTCAGTTCTGACTTTGCCACACTCTCATTATTTGACCTCAAATAGTCAGTATAAATGTTTCGAATCTACACAATACATGATTTATGTTGAGAGGAGCTCAAAAATTACTATAAAGAGAAACACATCTCTTGTTATTTTAATCTATAGCCAGCAGTGTGTTTCACACTTATATTTAGGGCCGAGAGTAATTACATCTTATATATAATACTAACTTTGAGCCTTTGTACAATTATTTAAATTACTTTTAGAGTGAAGGACAGTGAAGACTCATAGGCAGAACTCCAGTGTCAAGAAATCTAAGTTCCTGCCAATTTTCTTCATAAATAATATGGCATGTGTACCAGTTTTTATTACAGAAATATATAAATATATCTTAACATGTAATATATAAGGGCATTTAGTTATTAATATAGGAAGTTAGAAATGGTAATATATATATATATATATATGTGTGTGTGTGTGTGTGTGTGTGTGTGTGTGTGTGTTTCTGTTTCAACTTATACTAATCTTCCTTTTTGGTGAACTCATTATGTTATAGCTATAAGTTATATTGTCTCTACTTAACCTAGCAAACATAGCTTAGTACCAAGACAGTACAGAGAGTCATTGCTGAGCCTTGAGATCATGTGGATGAGAAGGAGCTATAGCATGGGGCAGCCTGTAACAAAAGGGAGAATTGTACTACATCTCACTATTTTGAGATAAATAGTAAAAATGGAAGTTTACCTGACTTTTCAGGCAGTGATTGTCCATGTCTTTAGTCCTAGCACTAGAGAGGCAAAGGCAGATGATTTTTATGTTCCTGTGGAACTGAGAAGGCTGGGTAAGAAGAAGCAATAGTGTCTCTACATCCAATATATGACACAGGGATCCACAAGGAGGCATGACTGAAAAGTCAGGTAATTTTGGAACCACATGAATATGTACAGCAACTGTAAGAATAGACCCATGTCTTTAACTCTTACTTTGACTTAACTACACATCCTGAAAATTCTTGAGACCTCTAACATTGAACACAACACACACACACACACACACACACACACACACACTTGATACAAGTTCACAGAATCTAAAGAAAGATTCAGAGGGAGGTGGGGCAATCACAGATAATGTGAACTACAAACCTAACTCAAAGTGAATTAACAAAGCAGCAACAACAATGTGAATTTGGAGTTTCAGGCTGGAGAAATATTCTTCTCTTTGTTCTGCATATTAGAGTATCTTTACACCACATGGTGAGCCTCTATTCCATGCAAAAGGACTGTATGTGAATTAGGTCAGGAACAGCAAAATGTCCTTACTTTGAGTACTCTCAAAGCCACTTACAAAATATTTAAAATATAAAATATTTATAAGCAGTTGCTTTTGTTTGTAAGTGAATACCTAAGCCAAGCTAAAGGGTAAGCAAGCACATTATAATTATGTCGCTGGGACACAATTCCTGACAGAAACTATTTAAAGGAAGGAATCCCTAGGTTCAACGTTTCAGATTTACTCCCTCAGTTTGGCCCGAAGTATGAGAAAATCATGCCCTTAAAATTATATGGCAGAGAAGGTGGCTCACTTCATAATGGCCAAGAAGGGAATAGGAAAAAAAAGAATATAGGTAAAGAGTATGGAGTGAGGGGAGAGAGAAAAAAGGGAAAATGAGAAAGAAAAGTATAGGAGAGGGGAAATGTCAGAGACGACCTCCTAATGTCCTTCAACTGTTATTAAAAAATGATAACATTCTCATGATCAGTCCCCTCTTAATAGCCTTAGAGATCAACCCTTCAACCTGTGTGTGTAAGCACGTTGAGGGAGCACTTCATATCCAAATCATGAAAGACAATGCATACCTCATGGGGACTCCTCACTCAGCTAGATGACTCTTTCTTGTCTAACAATATCCCTTTTATCTCATATTAATTTGGAAGATGCTTTAGTAGACTTATTGATCATGCATTATGTATACAAAATGTATCATATCATAATCTATCACACCCACATTTTATGAATCAATATAAGTACATAATAAACTTTTCAAGCATAAGAATGCCTTCAAAATTAGATGCACACATATACAAGGATATCTCTGCTATCTAAACACTTGGATTCTGGTTGCATGTCTTATTTGGAGCTCAGTGAGTATCATACTTATAAAGAGAAAAGCCAAACATGAACTTCTTGTCCCTCTACTCCCTTGCTTTCCTTGAAATATCCCTTGTATCTCCCAAACTTTGAAAATACAAGAAGTAGAAATATGTGCCTCATAGTGATATCTCAAATCTATTCTAGTCTTCTTCTGTCTTTAGTTGTTAGTATAAGGATTTCAAAACGATATTGGTTGGCTAGGACATTTATATAGGCATACCAGAAATTATGTGATCAAGTTAACACCATCAGTTTTAGAAACCTGGCATATTTGTTGGTATGATTAAATTATTGTATGGATGTTGACTCAAATTCAATCAATTGTTAATTCACTGACTAACAGGAAAGTCAGTTGAGTTAGACATAAAGTTACACCAACTACCCTCACTGGTCATTATAAATGAATTAAATTTATATTTAAAACACTTATAAGGGGAGGAGTCTGTGAAAAATATCAAAATCCTAGAAATGGTTTATAAGGACATTGTTCATCTTTTCTCATTCAAATAATAGCATGAAATTCAATTACAATTGCATGGTAAATGTGCTGAAAATCTGTATAAATGCCTATAGAGTAGATGGATTCTAACAAAACTTATGAAAAAATTTTATAACATCATACTCATTGAAGAAGCTTATGGAAAGCTTAACCTATTTTGGAAGATAATGAATAATAATTTTCCCCTCTTCTTTCTGTCCAAAATTATTTTGACTGTGGTATAGATAGAGTCCATTATACCCACAGTGCATGAAACTTCTTGTTCTGAAGACGCTATTGTAATATAGTCAAATTCTTTACCATAAATAGTCAAATGTAAAGAAATAAAATCTTAGAGTAAGACTTAAATAAAATTCATATAGTTGGAACCAAGAATATTGTTACAGGAATAGATTTAAATTTTGTTAAATTGAATCTCTATGCTTTTATGCAATCAATTAAATTGCTCTAAACATTTGAGTACTTCACAGGACTTTTATTTTTGGATAGAGCTGACAGTGTAGAAAAGATGGGCCAAACATAGGAAGACTCGTTAAAATGTCAATTTAGACCGCTGCTCATGTAATCTGAGATAATGTAATTAAAAATCCATGTATTCACACCTCTGAACAAAGGATATACTCCCTGTTCATTTTATTTTAATGTATTTCTGCTTCGTGGAAGCCTAAAGTGAAATACAACAGCACCTTGGAAATGACTAAGGAAACTAGATTACATGACTCTTAATTAATTTATATATTTAGATGATTTTTCTCATAAACAAGTAGGCAATTAAAGTCCTTGAGTAATGTGCACAGAAAATACGTGGTTGAACCATTCATTGTACATTGGCTAAATCTTAAATGATCAATAGAATTCCCAATTGATATATTCCCAGATGAAGATTTGTAAGTTAAAAGCATAAGTTGCACTGGAAGAATCAGTTATTCTGCTTAGCATTTTAAATATTAATAAAGTTTCCTGTTCCCTTGGCTCTTTCCATCATTCTACTATAGTAATATTTTTTATATATAAGTCCTGTCTCGATGCTTAATGTTCCCGTATGAATGACACCCACACAGCCTTTGTCTTTTAATATGCCTTAAACACAAAAGAGCTGGGCTGCTTCTTAACTTCCACGTGGTTAATCCACCGGCCATCGATAATCCAGAGTTATTATTTACTAAAATCTATATTCTACCTTCGCTGCCCTAGACACCGAGGACTGCCTAACTTGGCTCTGCCTCCCTTTCCTCCAGTCTTCTCAGTCCTGGCATCTCTCCTCTCTCCCTTGCCCCAGGCATGGCAGCTCTCCTTCTCCCTCCTTTCTCTCCATCCCAAACCCAGGAATCCTAAAAGCCCTGCCTCTGTCTGCCCTGCTCAGCCTTTCTCTGCTGCTTCTTTATTTACCAAATAGAACCAACCGGGGTCAGGGTCCCTCATCCCTCAGTGTCTTCTGGGCAGACACTGTGTAAGCAGTTTTGGTGTCCAAAAGTAACATTATAATACAAGCAGCATTAGACCAAACCCACTTCTTTGTACCTCCTCATCCAGTATGTTCCCTAAACATTAAGTGCAGGAATTATATAATAGATGTATGAGTTAGAGCTGGTAATCTCCACAATCATGTGTTTTGGGCTGTATCTTAATATGATTTGGCTTTCTCTAATGCTTTCTTATGTTGCAAAGAGAAGTTTATTTGATGAAATCAAATTGTAGAAATAACAGAGAAGATTCATTTATGATACCTCAATAATATGACTACCCAATAAATGACCTGAGGACTTGAAACACCAATAGTCATGCTAAAGAGGAAGACAGAAATATCATAGGGCACTTAAGGAAATATGAGATTTGGAGAAATATTTCTCCTTAGGAATGAGACTTCCTAACTGGTTATTCAATAAGAAGTGCTCAGCCTTGAAATTATATGCTTCCGAGTAACACTGTGAAGCTAATATTAAGATATTGATATATTGAAACATATAACATATGTAATAAGCATATATGTGATAAAGAAGCATGGTTAAGCAGAAAAAGAGATGAGAAAGATGAAGGGGGTGGGGAGGAATAAAAAATATATTTTAGTTTTTTAAAAAATAATGCAAAATGTATCACATGAGTATATGTGAGACAAAATGCTTAGCACTGAATTCTTACTACAGGTGTACTTAGAGTCTATATAAGAACATGACTAACATAAGACAATCATGTATTAAGATCCCTAATACCAAAGCCCTATACAACACTATATATACATGTTATTTGAGCATTGAAATTTTGGATTCATTTTAATTTGTGGCTGGAGAAAATTTATATCAACCATTATATCATTTATTAATTTTTATCTGTAATTTTGTAATTTAACTTATAATATAATTATATACAATACAATATAAATATATTGCAAATCCACAAACATATAAGAGCAGAATAAGGCAATAGTAGTGTTAAAATATAATTTTCATATGTAAAAGTAATTTATGAAGTTATATATGATACATTAAAGCAGAAATATTTGTACCCTTAAGCATCTGACTCAAAAGGTCAGAAGCAAAGGAAGTAATAATCATCCAACAAGGACCATGGACTAGCTCTACAGGACAGGGTACCAGTGAGTGAGTCTGGTACTTAGAGCTCTGAGAAAGATGATTGTATATCTAGGTATGAAACAGTGATCCTAACAGGTGCTTAATGTCAGAAATACAGGAAAATTCTGAGCTCATAAAGTGGTAATGAAGTATACCCTTCAAGAAGATATAAAACCTTCTATCACATTATAGAAACCTCATTAAAGAAACTGTTCTTATTATTCACATACGCGAATAAGTGGACACACCCCACAAAAATAAAAATGGGTGTGATACTATCTGAGGACCCTGCTATACTACTCCTGGGCATATACCCAGAGGATTCCCCAGCATGTAATAAGGACACATACTCCACTATGTTCATAGTATCCCTATTTATAATAACCAGAAGCTGGAAAGAGCCCAGATGTCCCTCAATGGAGGAATGGAGGAATACCACAGAAAATGTGGTATATTTTCACAAACAATGAATTCATGAAATTCTTAGGCAAGTGAGTGGAACTGGAGAATGTCATTCTAAGTGAGGTGACCCAATCACAAAAGAACACACATGTCATGCACTCACTGAGAAGTGGATATTAGCTTAGAATCTTGGAATACCCAAGATACAGTTCACATATCAAATGATGCCCATGAAGAAGGAAGGAGAGGGCCCTGGTCCTGGAAAGCCTCAGTGCAGCAGTGTAGGGGATTGCCAGGACAGGGAAGTGGGAAGGGGTTGATTGGGGAACAAGGGGACAGAAGAAGGCTTATAGGAATTTCAGGGAGGGGGATCCAGGAAAGGGGAAATCATTTGAAATGTAAATAAAAATATGTTGAATTAAAAAAAAAGAAAAACAAGAAAAGAAAAATATGCTGTGAATGTCATATGGCAAGAAAAAGTGTCTAGCTTTGGAATAAACAGAAAGCATTAAACGTTATTTATGTTAAGTTACCCCATACATATCTGCATTGGAATAAACATAATATTATGTTTGTTATTGTATGATGTAATTCCTAATAAAAAGGATCAACTTTGGGCTGTGTGGAATTTAAACTGTGCTATCTTACAGAACAGAAAATAAAGAGTAAATTCATAGTAAATGCGGTACAAATGTTTATGCTCTGCTGTAAAAATAAAGAACTCACTAACTTAGAAGGAAGTTCAAAGACATTATTCGGATGTTTAAAGTGACAAGCCACTGTTGATAGAAAACTAGTACAGAAACTTCCAAGACAAAGAGTCACCATAGGAAAGGGACATCAAGGAGGACAAAGCTTGTACACAATGGAGACATGAAGGCTGAAAATGTTGTTTTCATTACAAGCCCTCCAGCCATATTCCATGTTTTAAACTCACCCTGTGAGCTGGATAGATGGCTCAAAAGAAAGCCCTTGCTGTTCGTGCAACAACAGAGACAACTGCTCTCTGTTATCAGAATCCCAGCCATCTGTAACTATAATTTCTCTTTTGGTCTCCCCAGTCACCATGTATGCATCCATTTGCACACAAAATAAAAGTAAGCGTCTGTGTCTAAAAGCGCAGTGTATCTGTTCTTAAACAATTCATATACACAGCCTAACACTTATCTAAACATCTGCACATTATATCATATACTAGATATTTGACAGATGAAAAAATCAAAGACAAAATTGATCTCTTACATGACATAAAGTTTATATAATTTTTTCTCTTATATTGGTACCACTTCAACATGATCTTGTATTTCAGAGTGATATGAATAAGCCTATTAGCAAATTCCTATTAATGTGTGGTAATAGCCACCGTTATTATTGTATTGACTGAATAACTGTATTTATTTTTTTCACACCATTACCTTCTATTTTTCTTTTACTTTTACTTGTATAGTTGTTTAGGATTGCATGGTAATGCACATGCATGTGATCACACACATGTGTGTATGCACTTGTGTGCAATATATTTTCAGACATCAAAGGAAGGAAAACAACCACTGGTTTCTTAGATTATCATTTTCTACACCTTTAAGGTGGCATCTCTCACTAGCTCTGTATCTAGTCTGATAGACCTCAAGCCTCTTCAATCGCCCTTGCTTCTGCCTCATTTACAACCATCCTCCAGCTTTGCCTGTGGATGCCAGGCTCTCAACCTAGCAAGACCACTGAGCAAACTCCTTAGTTCTCTTACTGTCTGTGTTACAGCTTAAAGGGACATGTCTGTTCCTATGACAGTTATGTGAAGTGTGGAAAGAGACAGGGGAGCATTGACTGTTTTGTTTTGTTTTTTTTTTTTCTGTCTGTCTATGGGACTGAGGGGAAAATGCTCTTTCATGGACCAGAATGAAATTAATTCAGCATCTACAGTTCAGAAACCATTACATTAAATAAACAAATGTGTTTCCAGTCAGAGAGAGTCAATATTTAATTAATTTTCAGAAAGCAAAACTGGCATTGGTCAAATATCCTTCTCTATGACCAATGAAACATCTGAATGCAATTGTGACCTTCCTAAAGTTACATTTACATGGGTAATTGTATTTGCAATGAGATTTTTTATATTGTTATCTTGTTTTACTAGTTTGTTATTGCATTTTACAAGATGTTTTTGGAAAATATTCTCCCACATCTAACATTAGTCGATTAAAGGAAAAAAAGAAAGAGAACATTATATTTCCAAATGGAAATGAATTTAAAGACATCAGAAGTATATATTCAGTCTTTTTTTTTCATTTTAAACATAATGAAACTTTGGTGCTGTATGAATATAAAAATACATGTTTTGCCATTACCTTATTTATGTATTCACTTTACATCCAGATCACCCCCTCTCCAATCTCCCCTCTCAGTCCTATGTTCCCAAACCCCTTCTCCCAGTCTCCCTTTCTTTTATCCTCAGAAAAGGGGATCTCTACTACCTCTGGGTACCAATCTGACCTGGCACATGAAGTCACATTAGGGTTACCCTTTCCCACTGAGAGAAAAGGAATCTAAAGGCAGGCTACAGAGCGCACAGTCAGAGACAGTTTCTGCTCCAATTGTTGCAGGACCCACATGAAGACTTAGCTTTGTATCTCCTATTTATGTGTAAGGGACCTAGTTTCACTTCACTCATGCTTTTGTGGTTGATGGTTCAGTTTCTGTTGGTCCCCATGAACCTAGGTTAGTTGGCTCTGTCTGTCTTCTTGAGGTGTCTTTGATCCCTCTTGCTCCCTCAATCATTACTTACCCTGACTCTACCTCAAGATGCCTGAAGCTCTGCTAATGTTTAGCTGTGGGTCTCTGCATCTATTTCCACCAGCTGCTAGATGAAGCCTCTCAAAGGACAGTTACGCTGGGCTCCTGTCTCCATGCATAGCAGACTATCTTTGTTTTGTTTTGTTTTGTTTTTGATGTCACTGCTTTCCTTTAAATATTTTTTATTGAATATATTCTTCATTTACATTTCAAATGCTAAAACCTTTCTCAGTTTCCCCTCTCCCCAAAACCCCAACCCGTCCTCCCATTCCCTGCCTCCAATTTATGTCCCTCCACCCTACCCACTCCCACCTCAGCCCCCTCGATTTCCATTTGTTGGGTTTTCTATTGAGCCTTCACTGGACCAAGGACCTCTCTTCCCACTGATGCCCAACAAGGCATTCCTCTGCCACATTTTTCGCTGGAACCATGGGTACCCCTTGGTTGATAGCTTAGTCCCTGGGAGCCCTGGGGCATCTGGGTGGCTGACATCTTTGTTCTTCCATGGGACTGTAAACCCCTTCAGCTCCTCCTGTCCACCCTCCAACTCCTCCATTGGGAACCCCAGGCTCAGTGCAATGGTTGGCTGCTAACATCTGACTCTGTGTATGTACGTCTATGGCAGGGCCCCTCTGGAGACAACCATAACAGGCTCCTTTCAATATGCAGTTCTTGTGGCCACAATAATGTCAGAATTTGGTGACTGTTTATAGGATGAATCCCCAGGTATGGCAGTCTCTGGGTGGCCTTTCCTTCAGTCTCTGCCCCATACTTTGTCTCCATAATTGCTCTTGTGAGTATTTTGCTCCCTTTCTCAGAGGAATCAAAGCACCCCCACTTCAGTCTTCCTTGTTCTTGAGCTTCCTTTGGTCTGTGAATTGTAACTTGTTTATTTGGAACTTTTTTGCTACCATCCACTAATCAGTGAGTTCATACCATGTGTGTTCTTTTGTGATTGGGTTACCTCACTAAGGATGACACTTGCTAGTTCAATCGGGTTGCCAAAGAATTTCATAAATTGGTTGTTTTTAATAGGTGAATAGTACTCCATTGTGTGTATATACCACAATTTCTGTATGCATTCGTCTGTTGAAGGACATCTGGGGTACACAGCTAAACAGGGAATTCTCAGCTGAGGAAATTTGAATGGCCCCGAAGCACCTGAAGAAATGTTCAGCATCCTTAGTTATCAGAGAAATGCAAATCAGAACAACCCTGAGATTCTTCCTCACACAAGTCAGAATGGCTAAGTTAAAAAACTCAGGGAACATCAGATGCCGGCGAGGATGTGGAGAAAAAGAAATACTTCTCCATTGCTGGTGGGATTGCAAGCTGGTAAAATGACTCTGAAAATCAGTTTGGCAGTTCCTCAGAAACTTAAACATAGTACTACCTGAGGACCCAGCTATACCACTCCTGGGCATATACCCAGAAGATGCTCCAACATGTAATAAGAACACATGCTCCACTATGTTCATAGCTGCCTTATTTATAACAGTCAGGAACTGGAATGTTGCTTTTGAGCTTGGTGATGATTCTGTCAGCAAAGACCTTTTCTTTCTTTTTTATTTCCATTTTTACACTCCAGGTTTTATTTCCCTTCCTGTCCACCCTCCAACTGTTCCACATCCCATACCTCTTCCCCACGCCCTGTCTCCATGAGTATGTCCACACTCCCCACCCTACATCCCACCTGACCTTTAAATTCTCTGGGGCCTCTAGTCTCTTAATGGCAGTCCTCTGTTCTATATGTGTTGGGAGCCTCATAGCAGCTGGTACATGTTGCCTGTGTGGTGGTCCAGTTTCTGAGAGATCTCGAGGGTCCAGATTAATTGAGATGGCTCAAAGGTTATGACCACCAACTGCTCTTATAGAAGTTCTGAGTTCAATTTCCGGCAACCACATGGTGGCTCACAACCAACATTAATGGGATCTGATGCCCTCTTCTGGTATGTTTGAAAACCAGCAAATTATCATTAAATAGTGTCAGGGACTCATTCCCATGGGTTAGGTCTCAATTTAGGACAGTCATTGGTTAGCTGTTCTCTCAGTCTCTGCTCCATCTTTATCTCTGCACATCTTGTAGTCAGGGCAATTTGGGATCAAATTTTAATGGGTGGAATAGTGTCTCCCTTCCTTTACTGGAAGTCCTACCTGCATCCAGGAGGTATCCACTTCAGTTTCAGTGTTCCCTAATACTAGATGTCTCAGCTAAGGTCTACCCCATATGTTTCCAGGAGTCTCCCCTGTCTGAGTTTTCTAGTTTGTTCCAATGTTTCCTCTTTAGATTGATTTCTCTCCTCCCTTGCATCCCTCTCACCTCCACCCCTGCTTCCCCCCTACTAATTCTCACCCCTATATCCCTCCTCATATCCTCTGCCACCCAGTTCCTTCTCTTCATCAGCTCCCTTTGTCCATTTCATTTTCTTTCTGAGTGAGATTTAACAACCTCCCTTGCAAAATCCTTGATTTTTATTAGCCTCGTTATGTATCCTGTGTTTTATGACGAATATTAACTTATAAGTGGGTTCATACCATGCATGTCCTTTTATGTCTGGCATGCCTCATTCAAAATGATATTGTCTAATTCCACCCATTGTCTGATAATTTCATGAAATCCTTGTTTTTAATAGATGAATAGTATTCTATTGTATAAACGTAACACCTTTTATCCAAATTTCAGTTAAGGAAACATCTGGATTTCCAATTTCTGGGTATTACAAATAAGTTCCTATGAATATAGTTGAGCAAGTATCCTTGTGGTATGTTGGAGCATCTTCTGGGTGTATGACCAAAATAACCAGGTCTTGAGATAGAACTATTCCTAAGTTTTTGAGAATTGCCAGATTGATTTCCAAAGTAGTGGCACAGGTTTCCACTCTGACCAGCAATAGAGGAGTGTTCCTCTTGCTCCACTACCTCAGAAAGATGTGCTGTCACTTGAGATTTCGATATTTCTCATTCTTAAGGGTATAAAACAAAATCTCACAGATAGTTTGATTTACATTTTCCTGGTGACCAAGTGTTTCTCAGCCATTAGAGATTTCTCCACTGATAATTCTCTGTTTAGCTCTGCACCCCAATTGTTAATTGGGACATTTAGTTGCCAGTGTTTACTTTCTTAAATTTCTTTATATATATTGAATATCTGTCAGATAAATGGCTGCCAATTTGTCCTATAGAGAGTGTTCCTTGTCTTACAGAAACTATTACGAGGTCCCATTTATTAATTGATGATCTTAGTGCCAAAGCTGTTATGGTATTTTATTCAGGAAGTTGTTTCTTGTCCCTATGAGTTCAAGGCATTCTCTTGTATTAGAATGTATCTTCTATTTAGTGTATCTGGTTTTATGTTGATCTTTCTGATCCACTTGGACTTGAATTTTGTACAAACTGAAGATAACTGATCTATTAGCATTCTTCTATATACAGATATCCAGTTAGACCAGGACTATTTTTCCCATTTTCTCATTTTTTTTTTTTTTACTTTTTTGTCTAAAACCACATGTCCTCAGAGGTGTGTGTGTGTGTGTGTGTGTGTGTGTGTGCACGCACACACACACACACACATTTATTTTATGGTCTTCAATTTGATTCAAAATACCATCTTGTGTCTTTTTATGTCAATATCGTGAAGGTTTTATTACTATTGCTCTATAATGCACCTTGAAATCAGAGATGGTGATTCCTCCAGAAGTTCGTTTATAGTACAGGATTGATTTTGTTATCCTGAGTTTTTAGCTTCTATTTAAAGCTGAAAATTGCTCCTTCAAGATCTATCAAGAATTGTGTTAGTATTTTGATTCGAAAATGTATTGAATCTGTAGATTGATTTTGGTAAGATAGATATTTTGACTATGTTAATCCCTCCAGTATGTGAACATGGGAAATCTATCCATTTTCTGATATTTTCTTTCTTTGTTCTTTCAGAGAATTGAAGTTCTTGTCATACAGGTCTTTCACTTTTTTAGAGTTACACCAATATATTTTATATTTGTGGCTATTGTAAACAGTGTTGTTTTCCTTATTTCTTTCTCAACCTTCACATAAATGATACAATATAATTTTTACAAAAGAGGGCCTTGGGTGTTTCTAAGTTAATTTTGTATCCAGCCACTTCCCTGAAGCTGTAGGTGTTCTCTTGTAAAATTTTTTGGGTCACATATATATGCTGTCATATCATCTGTTAGTAGAAATTCTTTGACTTCTTCCTTTCCAGTTTGTATCTCCCTCGATCTCCTTTAGTTTTCGTATTGCCCTATCTATAACTTCAGCTACTATATTTAGTATATATGGAAAGAATGAATAGGCTTGCATTGTCCCTAATTTAGTGGAATTGCTTTAATTCTCTCTCAATTTAATCTGACATTTGCTATTGTCTTGCTCTATATTGCCCTTATTGTTTTATTTATGTGCCTTGTATCCCTGATCTCTCAATACTTATATGAATGGGTGTTGGATTTTGTGAAAGGCTTTTTCAACATCTATTGATATGATAATCTCATTGTATTTTTTCAGTTTGTATAGAAAGTGTATTGCATTGATGGATTTTAATATACTGTACTGTCCCTTCTTCCCTGGGGTAAAGAATTCTTGATAATGATGAATGATGTTTTTGATGTGTTCTTGGAATCTGCTTGTCCGTATTTTATTGAGTATTTTACAACAATCTTCACAAGAGAAATTGGTCTGAAATTATCTTATTTGTTGAGCCTTTGGGTGGTTTAGTTATTAAGGTAATTGTGGCCTCTTAGAATGAGTTTGGCAATATTACTCCTGTTCTATTTTGTTGAATAGTTTGAGGAGTATTCGTATTAGCTCCTCTCTGAAAGTCTCATAGAATTTTGCACAAAAATCATCTGACATTGCGCTTTTATTGGTTGGGAGACTTTAAATGACTTTTTCTTTTACTTTAGAAATTATAGAACTATTTAAATTGGTTTTCTGATTCTGACATAACTTTGGTCAGTGGAAGCTATCATGAAAATTTTCTCTTTCATTTACACCTTCCAATTTTACAGAGTACAGACTTTTGAAATATGACATAATGATTTATTGGATTTCCTCTATGTCCTTTGATATGTCTCCCTTTTCATTTTTGATTTTGTTAATTGAATACTCTTCTGCATTTTAGTTAGTTTGACTGTGAGTTTATCTTCTTGATGTTCTCACAGAAGTATGTCTTGGTTTCATTGATTCTTTGATTGTTCCTTTTGTTTCTTTTTAATTGACTTCAGGGATGTGTTTCATTGTATCCTAATGTTTAGTCCTAGTGGTTATGTTTGCTGCTTTGTGTTCTAGAGCATTTAGGTGTACTTTTAAATTGTGAATATGAAATCCCTCCAATTTCTATATGAAAGCACTTAGTGCTATGAACTTTCCTAAGCACTGCTTTTGTTGTGTTCCATAGGTTTGAGTATATTGTGCCTTCATTTTCATTAAATTCTAGAAAGTCTTTGAACTTTATTTGCTTCTTTCTTCCTTTCTTTTTTTCTTTTTTCCCTTTTTAAAGTATTATCCTTGAACCAATGATCATTGATTAAAGACTTCAGTTTCTATGAGTTTGTAAGCTCTATGGACATAGTAGACTACTCTAGCTAATCGGATTTAGAATAGCATATTGATGAGTTTCTAAGGATTGAGGATTTTACTAAATTTGGCAGGACATTTTTATTAAATAACATAATGTTCCAGTCATGTGCACATCTATTTTTCTTCTACAGATCAAGATTACATTAATCAAAAAATGTTATGTACATGCAAATCTATCATAATCTTCCACATATGTTTAAATAATCTAACTAGGTAATTTTAGTTGTTCTCAGGACCCAGACACTGAAGCTGATTATCTATGAATCCCACTGGATCCTCATTGTGTACCATAGTACAGTGGTGACCCATATATAACGGGTTGCATCCACTGCCATCTGGCAGTTTGCAAAGCTTGACCACAAATGAGTGCAGTGAGCATTCTCATAGCTTCATGAGGTCACAGACATCAATTCATATTATAGCTTGTCAGCATTAGTAGAAATTTAGCCATAGGGAAAAAGATTTTTTTAAAAAAAATTAAACTACTAACACTTCAACTTTTCCAGCTCAATTCTAAAGTTTAATTTCTCACTAGGAATCAACATAAAAAAGTTGCCAGGATATAGCAAATGTTTGAGGATGTAGAGAAACAAAAAAAAATGAGACCATGGGAGGGAGAGTGACTTCAGAAAGGTCACACTGCTAATTGGCAGATGTAACATTTAGAGTTTGTTTTGGATCAGTAAGTTTCTTCTTGGAAAAAAATGAATTTTAACAAAAGTAAGGAGAGTAACCTAAAATGATAGAGATTTCTCCAACTGGGAACATCTTTAGAAAGCAGAGTTGGAGAGACCTTGAGAAAATACTGAGAATTGCCTTAAGTTGTTCTTTATAAGGAATCTTTAGGCCATCAATGATGCAGGAGGGCACTGTGTTTTATTAGTGTTTTTGTAACAGATTAACTTTGAGTATCAGTTCAGCCTCTTATTACTGTAAAGCACACTGATAAGGTCATATAATACTTATATAACTCAGTATTTCAATAAACATTAAACAACATATAAAAAAGGTAATCTAAATGATTACAGTGGAGTTAAAATGTTATATTGTTTAATGAGATAACAATCATTATAAAACCATAATATCTACCACTGCTATATGCTAATTTACATGTGGTATTACTTGTGTGAACAGATCTTGAATAGACTAACAATACCACCTGTGTGGTATTGCTGATATGAGCAAGCCAAACAGAAAGCCAGCTAATTATACCTGTGTGTAATGTAGCTGATATAAGGAACGTTACCATAAAACCAAGTTACTATACTGGTATAAGGTGGTGTGGAATGGGCAAACTTATAAGAAAACTATGTAAAATTTGACATAAACAATTGCAAGGCATGCGTAGTACCTCATTAAAACATCAAATCTCAATCTAACTGGCATATGTGCTTATGGAAAATTATTTTAATCATTTTGTTACAGTATACATCAACTCATGAAAAAAAGTTTGTTGGTTTGTGGCATCTTTTTGTTGTATATAATGCTGACACTGCTTCATAAATAAGTTATAGAGCTATGTAATCTAGGTTTGTGGAAATACATTCTCTGATGCCCTGTGATATTCACACAATGAAGCAATTGTGCAATAGAATAATTTTTTACAATGCATCCATCATTAGGCAACACATCACCCTTTTTAACCTCTGTGCCTAACATACTTCATTTGAAAATGCAGAAAATTAGCTGAGTGTGGTGCGTACACTTTAGTTCCATCATTGAGGAGGCAGAGGCAGGAAGAACCCTGTGAGTTCCAGACTAGCCTGGTCTACATGGCAAGCCTTAGGACAATCATGGATATATAAAGACACTCTATGTCAACCATACAATACAATATAAAAAGGAAAGGTAGACAATTTATAGAGGATCCTGTGAATCACTGGATAGATAAAGCATGTTAGACAGAGAGGTTTATATTCCCACCACTCAATTGTGGCAATGGCTTTTACATTTCAACATTCTCCTTTTATGATTAAGAATTAATGAGGTAAGCCCAATAATGACCTCAGGGATCATGATTTGACCTGCATATTTAGGGTTCAGACTGTGTGGAAGGAGCCACAAATAAAGAACATAGTCTTCTCTCTCTCTCTCTCTCTCTCTCTCTCTGTCTCTCTCTCTATCAAACAGTATCATTGTTGTCTGCAGATTCCATACGACTGTAGAAAAGAGAAATTTTTTAAACATTTTTTAAGATTGAATTCTGATATTTATTAATATTACCTGTTGATAAATATAATTAACTATAGTATATAACATAAAACATAATTAGCACGTTATATAGTATATAATTCTTTTTTTCCTATATTCTTTGTGTACATTCCAAATGATTTTCCATTTCCAGGTTCCTCCTCCACATAAGTCCCATAAGCCCTCTTCACTCCAGCCCTTCTCCAATCAACCCCCACCTACTTCTCTGCCTTGGTACTCCTCTACAATGATGCATCAAGCTTTTCCTGGACCTGGGTCCTCTCCTTCCTTCTTATTGGGAATGATTTGATATGTGAATTGTGTCTTGGGTATTCAGAGCTTCTGGGCTAATATCCACTTATCAGTGACTGCATTACTTGTGTATTTTTTGTGATTAGGTTACCTCACTTAGGGTAATATTTTCCAGATCCAGCCATTTGCCAAAGAACTTCATGAATTCATTGTTTTTAATTGCTGAATAGTATTCCATTGTGTAAATATATGACATTTTCTGTATCCATTCTTCCACTGAGGGACATCTGGGAACATTCCAGCTTCTGACTATTATAAATAAGGCTGCTTTGAACATAGTGGAGCATGTGTCCTTATTGCATGCCAGGGAATCCTCTGGGTATATGCCCAGGAGTGATATAGCAGGATCCTCCAAAAATGTCATGCCAAGTTTTCTGAGGAACTGCCAGAGTGATTTCCAGAGTGATGGTACCAACTTGCATTCCAACCAGCAGTGGAGGAGTGTTCCCCTTTTTCCACATCCTCACCAACACCTGCTGTCTCCTGAATTTATTATCTTAGCCATTC
The DNA here is from genome assembly GCF_947179515.1 of Apodemus sylvaticus. NCBI lineage: Eukaryota > Metazoa > Chordata > Mammalia > Rodentia > Muridae > Apodemus > Apodemus sylvaticus. The sequence continues at coordinate 104,227,806 of NC_067473.1, read as the reverse complement.
TGACAGGTGTGAGGTGGAATCTCAGGGTTGTTTTGATTTGCAACCTAATGACTAATGATGCTGAACATTTGTTAAGGTGCTTCTCAGACATTTAAAGTTCTTCAGGTAAAAATTCTTTATTTAGCTCTGTACCCCATTTTTTAATAGAGTTATCTGACTCCCAGTGTCTAACTTCTTGAGTTCTTTGTATATATTGTATATAAGCCTTCTATTGGATGTAGGGTTGGTGAATATCTTTTCTCAATTTGTTGGTTGCCATTTTGTTCAAGTGACAGTGTCCTTTGCCATACAAAAACTTTGTAATTTTATGAGGTCCCATTTGTCAATTCTTGATCTTAGAGCATAAGCTATTGGTGTTCTGTTCAGGAACTTTTCCCCTATGTCCATGTCCTCAAGGATCTTCCCCAGTTTCTTTTCTATTAGTTTCAGTGTGTCTGGTTTTGTGTGTAAGTCCTTGACCCACTTGGACTTGAGCTTATTACAAGGAGATAAGAATGGATCAATTCGCATTCTTCTGCATGCTGACTTCCAGTTGAGCCAGCACCATTTGTTGAAAAGGCTATCTTTTTTCCACTGTCATCAAAAGAGACATGGAAGGTCACTTCTTGCTGGTCAAAGGAAAAATCCAACAAGAACTCTCAATCCTGAACATCTATGCCCCAAATACAAGGGCACCCTTATTCATAAAAGAAATTTTACTAAAGCTAAAAGCAGACATTGCACCTAACACAATAATTGTGGGTGACTTCAACACTCCACTCTCACCAATGTACTGATCAGGAAAACAAACTAAACAGGGAGACAGTGAAACTAATTGGAGCTTTGGACCAATTGGAGTTAACAGTTATATATAGAACTTTTCACCCCAAAACAAAAGAATATACGTTTTTCTCAGGTACCTTCTCCAAAATAGACCATATAGTTGGTCACAAGACAGACCTCAACAAATATAAGAATATAGAAATAATTCCATGCCTCCTATCAGATCACTATGGAGTAAAAGTGGTCTTTAATAACAAGAAAAGCAACAGAAAGCCCACATATACATGGAAACTGAACAATACTCTACTCAATGATACCTTGGTCAAGAAAGAAATAAGGAAAGAAATCAAAGATTTCTTGGCATTTAATGAAAATGAAGGCACAACATACACAAATCTATGGGACACAATGAAAGCAGTGCTAAGAGGAAAACTCATAGCTTTGAGTGCCTCCAAAAAGAACAAAAAGAAGCTAATTCATCCAGGAGGAGAAGAAGACAGGAAATCATCAAACTCAGGGCTGAAATCAATCAAGTAGAAACCAAAAGAACCATACAAAGAATCAGCCAAACCAAAAGCTGGTTCTTTGAAAAAATCAACAAGATAGATAAACCCTTAGCAAGACTAACCAAAGGGCAGAGATAAAGTATCCAAATTAACAAAATTAGAAATGAAAATGGAGATATTACAACAGAAACCGAGGAAATTCAAAAAATCATCAGATCCTACTCCAAAAACCTGTACTCAACACAACTGGAGAATCTGGAGGAAATGGACAATTTCTTAGACAGATACCAATTAACAAAATTAAACCAGGATCAAATAGATCATCTAAACAGACCCATAACCCCTAAAGAAATAGAAGGGGTCATAGATAGGCTTCCAACCAAAAAAAGCACAGGACCAGATGGTTTCAGTGCAGAATTCTATCAGACCTTCAAAGAAGACTTAAAACCAATACTCTTCAAACTTTTCCACCAAATAGAAACAGAAGGAACACTACCCAACTCCTTCTTCGAAGCCACTATTACCCTGATACCAAAACCACACAAAGATCCAACTAAGAAAGAGAATTTCAGGCCAATTTCCCTTATGAATATCGATGCAAAAATACTAAATAAAATCCTTGCCCACCGAATCCAAGAACACATAAAAACAATCATCCACCATGATCAAGTAGGCTTCATCCCAGGAATGCAGGGATGGTTCAATATAAGGAAATCCATAAATGCTATCCAGTACATAAAAAACTCAAAGAAAAAAAACCTCATGATCATTTCATTAGATGCTGAAAAGGCATTTGACAAAATTCAGCATTCTTTCATGCTAAAAGTCTTAGAAAGGACAGGAATTCAAGGCCCATATCTAAACATAGTAAAAGCAATATACAGCAACCCGGTAGCCAACATCAAACTAAATGGAGAGAAACTTGAAGCAATCCCACTAAAATCAGGGACTAGACAAAGCTGCCCCCTCTCTTCATATCTTTTCAATATAGTTCTTATAGTCCTAGCTAGAGCAATTAGACAACATAAGGAGGTCAAAGGGATACAAATTGGAAAGGAAGAAGTCAAACTATCACTATTTGCAAATGATATGATAGATTACTTAGTGACCCTAAAAACTCTACTAGAGAACTCCTACAGCTGATAAACAATTTCAGCAAAGTGGCTGACTACAAAATCAATGCAAGCAAATCAGTAGCTTTTATATATTCAAAGGATAAGCAGACTGAGAAAGAAATTAGGGAAATGACTCCCTTCACAATAGCTACAAATAGCATAAAGTATCTTGGGGTGACTCTAACCAAACAAGTGAAAGACCTATATGAGAAGAACTTCAGATCTCTGAAGAAGGAAATCGAAGAAGATCTCAGAAAATGGAAAAATCTTCCATGTTCGTGGATTGGCAGGATTAATATAGTTAAAATGGCCATCTTGCCAAAGGCAATCTACAGATTCAATGCTATCCCCATAAAAATCCCAACCCAGTTCTTCATTGAGCTAAAAAGAACAATGCTCAAATTCATCTGGAATAACAAAAAACCCAGGATAGCTAAAACTATTCTCAACAGTAAAACAACTTCAGGGGGATTCAGTATCCCAGACTTTAAACTTTACTACAGAGCAATAGTGATAAAAACTGCATGGTATTGGTACAATGTCAGGCAAGCGGATCAATGGAATAGGATTGAAGACCTAGAAATGAACCCACACACCTATGGTCACTTGATCTTCGACAAAAGGGCTGAAAGCATCCAGTGGAAAAAAGATAGTCTTTTCAACAAATGGTGCTGGTTCAATTGGAGGTCAGCATGCAGAAGAATGCGAATCGATCCATTCTTATCTCCTTGTACTAAGCTCAACTCCAAATGGATCATGGACCTCCACATAAAACCTGACACACTGAAATTAATAGAAAAGAAACTGGGGAAGACCCTTGAGGACATGGGCACAGGGGAAAAGTTCCTGAATAGAACACCAATAGCTTATGCTCTAAGATCAAGAATTGACAAATGGGACCTCATAAAACTACAAAGTTTCAGTAAGGCCAAGGACGCTGTCAAAAGGACAAAATGTCAACCAACAGATTGCGAAAGGATCTTCAACAACCCTAAATCCGACAGAGGGCTGATATCTAATATATACAAAGAACTCAAGAAGGTAGAGCCCAGAGAACCAAATAACCCCATTAAAAATTGGGGTATGGAGCTAAACAAAGAATTCTCACATGAAGAACTTTGGAGAGCTGAGAAACACCTTAAGAAATGTTCAACATCATTAATCATTAGGGAAATGCAAATTAAAACAACCCTGAGATTTCACCTCAAACCAGTCAGAATGGCTAAGGTCAAAAACACAGGAGACAGCAGGTGTTGGAGAGCATGTGGAGAAAGAGGAACACTCCTCCACTGCTGGTGGGATTGCAAGATGGTGCAACCACTTTGGAAATCAGTCTGGCGGTTCCTCAGAAAACTGGGCATGATACTGTCTGAGGATCTGATTATACCACTCTTGGGCATATATCTAGATGATTCTTCAGAATGCAATAAGGACACATGCTCCATTCTGTTCATAGCAGCCCTATTTGTTGTAGCCAGAAGCTGGAAAGATCCCAGGTGTCCTTCAACGGAGGAATGGATACAAAAAATATGGTATATTTACACAATGGAGTACTATTCAGCCATTAGAAACAATGAATTCATGAAATTCTTAGACAAATGGATGGAGCTGGAGAACATCATACTAATTGAGGTAACAGAGTCTCAAAAGATCAATCATGGTATGCACTCACTGATAAGTGGATATTAGCCTAAAAACTTTGAATACCCAAGACATAATCCACATATTAAATGATGTCCAAAAAGAATGGAGGAGTGGCCCCTGGTTCTGGAAAGACTCAGTGCAAGAGTATTGGGGAATTCCATAACAGGGAAGCGGGAAGGTGTAGATGGAGGAACAGGTGGAGGGAAGAGGGTTTATGGGACTTTCGGAGAGTGGGGACCCAGAAAAGTGGAAATCATTTGAAATGTAAATTAAAAATATATCAATAAAAATATATATGAACAACAACAACAAAAAAGTGTACTTTTGCCTAGTCTATTGGTTGTATTCTTCTCTGTGCCATGTCTGGGACCATAGTAGGTCCCGAGCCCAGGCTCATTTTTGGCCCAGGGTGATCAGCTCCAAAGATTAGCTCTGGTAGCCGCCTCTAGCCTCTAGCTTGATGAATTAACTAACTGGCTCCAGCTTTTTTGCCAGCCTTGTAAATAAACCAGTGGTTAGCCCTTAAGCCCAGCCTGAATGAACTAACTAACTCATTCCTCCGAGTGTCTCTCTGAGTAAAAAGGTATGTACTATCTCTCTCTGCCTCTCTCTCTAGACTAAACTGATTCTTCTTGAGTATTAAGTATAAACTGTACTCTGAATCACACCTGGATAAGCTAAGAAGGTTTGTTTTTCTCAAGAACTCCCTAGGAGGGACCTGTAACACAAAAATGCCAGTTCCTCATAAATTTCCCTTGCTATTCAGGTAGGCCTGAGATAGCCTGTCTGCAAGCAAAATCAAGAGTTATAGGCAGAACTGGATTAACTTGTGGGGGAAGGTAGTAGCTATGGGACTAGGTATCAACTCAAATGTAAGTTCTCTCTACCTTGCCCAATATCCATCAGTATTGAGAAGTTCTTTAGATGTAAATCTCCTTAGTCTGGCCTATTGTTTGGAATCCACCTGCCCTGAAATGCAGAGACTAGAAAACCAAAAAAAGAATTTGTGATTAGAATTTCTAGAATTTTTTTTACCATAATAACATAAATGGTTGGAGCAAAGCAAAGTAGAATATTTTGGCTACAAGATGAATACTTATATAACTGTATTTGCTTGGTTAAACCATGTCCCAGCTATAAAGAAATAGGAGAGTTTAGGAAATTGCCAAGTGAGATTTTTAGCTTCTAAATATACAGAGAGGTCTGTTATTCCGAGGAGACATTTTTTTCTTCACCTCTGTCTGTAAAATATCATGTTTACAGACTTCACTGGGCCACCACGGCAGATGAGAATTCTACTAGGGCTGTGATGGTACTAGAATGCAGACTGAGAATGATTATACTATATACATTGCTCTTGTTCAAATGGCTATGTTGTAGAAACCTTTGTGAATTCCTGGAATTATAGAAAGTAGGAAACTATTACTTTTCTAGATATATTGCAAAGTATAAAGATAAAGAGTTTAGAAACAATATCCAATAATATAATAATAATCTCTTAATGGGTTGCTTACTTGAATGAATTTGAATTTGAATCAAAGGTTAATAATATATCCCTCTAACAAGCAAAATACCTGTGATGTTATTTGATATGTTGGCGTGTCATTGGTATGAGCATATATCAATTCCAAAGCCATCATTTGGAGGTATTCTTTTCTTAGAAGTTCCATCCTTAAGGGGTCTAAATCAGCTGGCATTTCTGTATACCTCTTCATTCACAGGTGGACATGCAATATTCTAACCTTTCTGAAAACATCAGAAAGAAGCATTGATTAAAGGTTTGACCAGGAAGGAGTGATGCGTTCATACACATACCTAAAGGATGAATAATTTATTTTCATTTTTTATTTATTCTTCTCCTATGTCTCTACCACAGTTTCTCTTACCTCCACTATTCCAATCCCTCACTCTTCACCTTCCTTTTTCCCCAGATACATTTCTTCTTTCTTTCCCTCTGAAAAAAGCAGGTTATACAAGATATATCAGCCAAACAGAACCAAGAACATGCATGAGTTCTAAAAGAAAACTTGATTTCAAGAAGTAAAAACATTGAGCTTCTTTGTTGCTTCATGTGTTTAGAAAGCAAGGGAAACTCTCTAGGGTTGTACACCTATCCTTCCTGTGCCTCCTTCCCTTAGGAGCTCATCAAAACTCCTTGAGTGAAATCACATTCTCCTCTGCACAACAGGTTAGGATTGACAAGTTCATTGAGAAGGGCTTTTAGCAAGATATAGTGTAAACTGTGACAGTGAAGGGAACAGTGGATAAAAACATACACCCTCAACCAATGACCCCAGGGCTTGAATGGCTGCAGTTGAGATATTCCCTTGTTTTATAAGTTTGCCTGTTTTTTTTTTTCATCTTCATTACAAAACCTATTGTCTGACACACATCTATAACATCCCTCGTAACTTTTATTCTTAACCTGTTTCGTTCAAATCATAAAAGCAAGAACATGTTTCTAAGGGGTCAATTTCAGACTCTACTAAATGGACTATTAAGTTGTATTCATCTCCTGTTGCCCCAAATTTTATTCTATCAGAAAATGGCTGGAAATGTACTATTTAGTAAGTGGATGTTAACAAAAAACAAAATAAACAAACAAAAAAACCTGCCAAATACCCAAGATACAGCCCACAGAACTCAAAAAGATCAACAACGTGTAGTGCCAAAGTGAGGATGCCTCAGTCCTACTTGGGAGGGAGAAGAAAGCAAACACAAGAGGGTAGAGGAGGGACCTGGAAAAGGGGATTGGGGGCAGGACAGAAGGGGAACATGATTAGATATTGGGTAGAGAAAAGTACTAAAATCACTGAGGGCCAGAAGAAAGAATGGAAACATGCAACCTCAGGAGGTAGGAGGTTGGGGGGGGGGCTCTAGAACATACCAGAGACATGAGAGGTGAAAGACTCTCATGAATCAAAGAGGGGGATCTTAGATAAAATGCCCTCCATTGGTGAGAGGGAACTTGTAGAGCCTACCTCTAGCAAAAAGACAGGGCATCAAGTAAGGGATGTGGTTGCCATGCCACAGTCAAAATTCTGACCCATAATTGTTCCTGTTTGAAAGAACTGCAGGGATGGAAATGGAGAAGAGCCTGAGGAAAAGAAGGTCCAGTGACATGCCCAATGTGGGATCCAGCTCAAGGAGAGACCTCAAGACCTGACACTATTACTTTGTGAGGCAATGGAGGTCTCACAAAAAGGGACCTATTATGATTGTCCTCCGAAAGATCCAACAAGCAGCTGAAAGAGTCAAATACAGGTATTTGCACTCAGCCAATGGGCAGAAGCTGCTGACCCCTGTGATTGCATTAGGGGAAAGCTGGAAGAAGCTGAGGAGGAAGGTGACTAATTTAAGGCAACAGAAACCAAGTGAGCAGCCTCAGTCCTCCTGCTGTTGAAGGCAAGCTAAACACAACCCTGATAGTCATTTGTTTTAATAATAAAGTAATTCATTTCTTTTTGACTACAAATTCAACACTGCTACCACATAATGCATATTTGAATATTCTGAATTTTATAGGTGGATGGTCTTAGTTGTCAACTCAACTGGGATAATACATGTCTAGTGTGTGTGAAAAGTCCTTGGGTGTTTGTTTGTAGCAGCATTTCTGCAGATCAGTAGCAGGTGGAACAGTAACATAAGGGAAGGAAATGACCCACCCCCAATTTATGTAGGCTGGATAACAAGATCCAAGGTCAAACTCACTTTATTTTCTCCAAATAGATGGTATATGTCTATTCATCGATGCTACAATCCTCACTGGCATCAGATTTGAGATTATTCTGTCTTTCAATGGTATTTAACATCAGTGGTTATCCAGAACATTCCAGGCTTATTTACATTGAATTCAGTTCCTGAATTTCCTAGATAGGACATTGTCCAGGTTCATGATTGTCTAGTGTTGGATTACTTAGAGCAAGTAGAGTCCAATCTAATTTTATAATAATTATGCAAATATTTTCTTGGTCTTATTCCTCTAGGAAACCCAGGCTAATAAAATCTGAGAAATTTTAGGCATATTTATGAAATAGAAAAAAAAGTAAACGAAAATTTAAAGATGTATTTAGATTAGATGTTACCAAACAGAAATGAATAAGTAAAGTATGTTCCAATGTTTCACATTGTTAGCAAATTATCTGTTAATTTCAATTCTATGTTTAGTTAAATGAGAGACAGTGAATTAAATTGCCTAGAACACACACACACACAAACACACACATATATGCACACAAACACAGAAACACATGCAAACACACACATAAACATACACACAAAACAAACAAAATAAAACAAAACAATAACTGAGTATTTTTCTAAGAAAAGGAGAAAGCTGTGACAGCGCCCTTCAAAATGAACAAAGCAATCTCCAGTAAATGACTTGGAAGAGTTACACAATCAGAATTTGAATAAGAAAATAATGAATGGGGCATTGAAGGGAACAGACTTCACAAGTGCTCTCACCTTGCCCCAGAGGAAGAGTCTGTCCACAGCAGTGCATTAAAACTTAACAGAACAGAACACCAATAGCTTATTCTCTAAGATCAAGAATTGAAAAATGAAACCTCATAAAATTACTAAGTTTCTGTAAGGCAAAGGACATTGTCAAAAGGACAAAACGACAACTAACAAATTGGGAAAAGATTTTTACCAACCCTACATCTGACAGAGGGCTTATATCCAAGATATACAAAGAACTCAAGAAGGTAGACTCCAGAGAGTCAAATAAACCCATTAAAAATGGGGTACAGAGCTAAACAAATAATTTTCATCTGAGGAATATGGCTGAGAAGCACCTAAAAAATGTTCAACATCCTTAGTCATCAGGGAAATGAAACACTGAGGTATCACCTCACACTAGTCAAAATGGCTAAGATCAAAAACTTGGAGAAAACAGATGCTGGCAAGGATGTGGAGAAAGAGGAACACTCTTCCACTGCTTGTGGGGTTACAAGCTGGTACAACCACTCTGGAAATCAGTTTGGCGGGTCCTCAGAAAACTGGGCATGATACTTTCAGAGGACCCCACTATACCATTCCTGGGCATATACCCAGAGGATGCTCCACTATGTTCATAGCAGTCCTATTTATAATAGACAGAAACTGGAAAGAACCCAGATGTCTCTCAGTGGAGGAATGGATACAGAAAATGTCGTATAGATACACAATTCAGCCATTAAAAACAATGAATTCATGAAATTCATAGGCAAATGGATGGATCTGGAGACTATCATCCTAAGTGAGGTAACCCAGTCACAAAAGAACACTCATGCTATGCACTCACTGATATTATTTCTTGGATATTAGCCTAGAAGCTTGGAATACCGAAGACACAATTCATATATAAAATGATGCCCAAGAAGAAGGAAGGAGTGACCCCTGTTCCTGGAAAGGCTCAGTACAGCAGCATAGAAGAATACCAGGACAGGGAAGTGGGAAGAGGTGGATTGGGGAATAGGAGATGGGAAGAGGGCTTATGGAACTTTTGGGGAGAGGGGATCCAGGAAAGGGGAAATCATTTGAAATGTAAATAAATAATATATTGAATAAAAAAATAAAATAAAATGACAAAAATGACAAAAAGGTAAAATACTTGACTTCAGGGCCACATAAAAGTAGCAATAATAATAATAATAATAATAACAACTACAAATAATAATGTGAGTGTCTTAAGTCTTTACATAGATATATAACTGATTTAAACTCCAGTCAAAGATATAATGCCTGCTGCATGGTGTACTGGCTAGTTTTATGTCATCTTGACCTAAACTAGTGTTATCTGAGAGGAAGGAGCCTCAGTTGAGAAAATGCCTCCAAATGATCAGACTATAAACAAGCTGTTGGCATTTTCTTAATTACTTACTGTTGTGGAATGATCCCTGCGGTAGTCATGAACACCTTAGCTGGTAGTCCTGGGTTCTGTAAGAAGCAGGCTGAGCAAGCCATGTGAAGCAAGTCAGCAAGTCGCACTTCTCCATGGCGAGTGCAGCAGCTCCTGCCTCCAGGCCCTTGCAGTGCTTGAGTTTCAGTTAGGACTTCCTTTGAAGATTAACTGTGATGGGAAGGCATAACCTGAATAAACCCTTCCCTTCTCCCCAAATTGTTTTGGTTATGATGATTCATCATAGCAATTGTATCTCTGACACAATTCATAGCATAGGAATTAATAAGTGCAGATCAAGTACAAAAATGTTAAAAATTATAACTCACCTGTGAAAGGATTGTTGAAAGAAAAAAAAGTAAGCCTGTTATAATTCATCAAAATTAGTAGTCTTAACTATGTGAGAAATACAAGGCTAGAAGGGGTATGTGGTTATACTAATATAGTGAGTGGTGTGTGTATATGTGTAGTGTGTGTGTATATGTGTGTGTGTGTGTGTGTGTGCAAAACATAAAAAAGGAAAAGAGGATCAGACAGACAGACAGACAGACACACACACAAATGATTGACAACTAGGTATAGTGGTGGACAGACAGATGAATATATTTCACAGGATAGATAACATGAGGGCTTAGTATAGGCTGTATAAAAGACTATTTTTAAATAACAGGTCTTGTTTTAAATATAATCTTGATAGAAACAGGAAGTAAAGTAATTTGCTTTTAGAACTTTTAGGTTCAGATTGTGAATTTCTGGAATAGGGACTTAGAGAGAGTCATGGGCTCTTGCTCAGGATGCAATATATTGTCAAAGAAAAGAAGAATAAACAGAAATAAAGGCACAGGGTAAAAATGTTTGTTTTGGAGAATGGCTACTTCTCCATGTATAAGCAGCTTCCATCTCTAATGTATAGGCCACAGAAAGCTCCTTGTGGATTCGAAACCCAGTGAGTTTATTCGCCCTTTTTGTCTTTCATTGAACAAACACATAAAATATAATCCCAAACAATTTGGAAAGTTGCTCATCCATCTCTCTGAAAAGCTCTGCGAATGGTGTTTGGGAGCTAGAAAGACAAGAACTCAGCCTGGAAAAAATGACTTGTAGTGGTGAATATGATGCAAGAGTGACAACAGTCACCAAGAAAGGTTTAGAAAAGGCAACATAGCAGAAAAAGAGCAGGTCGTCCACAATACAGTGACCACAGTTAGTGAAGATATTTTAGAATAAAACAATAAAATTAAATCAGGCATGTATCTATAATAATTTTCCTTAATGTAGATGTGAATTCTGTAACTAGGTTGTTTCTGGTTTTGAAAGAAGTGTTTTCCTGGTTATATTATCTTCAAAGTTAACTAGAGATCATGAAAGGGGATCTCATAAATTTCAGATAATGGGAGGGCAAAGGTGTGGTCCCACCTGATGTACACTACAGTCCTGAAGTTTATTCCCCAAACAAAACAAAAACAATCCAACCAACAAACTAAGCACTTTATGGATGAATCTGCTATATCTTTTTACTGTGCTGTGAATATATAGGTTTTGTTTGTTTGTTTGCTTGCTTGCTTGCTTGCTTGTTTGTTTTCTGAAAAAAAAAATCACCAAACCTGAAGAGTTACAGCAGATTTCAAAGCATGGGAGCTTTACATGAATGTGTTTATGTTTTATGGAAAATAATTTTCCTCCTGGCAAATATGTTATGTCAGTAGAATTAGAATCAATCTCCATTTGAAGCTATTTCTGCCCTCCAGTTAGTATTTCCAAGTTACATTTTACTTCCTTTGAGAAATAAATATATTGAGAACATGCCCAGATGTCTTTTTAATATTAAAGACCTAGATATATCAAGCTCTAATTCACTAATCAATTTTAGTCAACTCAGGGATACTTTCTGAGCATCTATTCTCACTAACCTACTAAATTTGTGTTTGTCAGACTTGACACTTTAGGAACAATTGTTCTAATTTCCTAGGAGGGTTAACAAACCTATTGATCATCAACTCATTTCGAGCTATATACATTTGTATATATTCCATATACAGAAAAGGGTGTCTTCCTGAGTTCACATCCTAAGCAACAGAGTTTGGTTATTGCCTTGAACCTATATGGGCATTTCCTCAGTGTATTTATTCTTGTATTTATTTCACATAAATTTATTTAGTATTTATTTTTGCTTTTAAGATATTTGTGTAATTTAGTAGAAAGTATACATGGAAAAAGGGATAAGTACATTTTTTATTATTGCAATTGTTTTGCTACTTAAAATATTTATAATTTGATGGGATAAACTATTATTTCTATAAAAGCAGACAAACTGTTGTGTTGATGTTTAGTATTAATTATTCACTTGACATATTCTAGAACCAACCACAAAGAGAAGATAGTAAGCACACCTGTGAGGGATGACTAGATTTGTTTGTGTTTCTGAGATGTTATGACAGATGGACTTGAACAAGCAGATTATTAGTTCAAAAAACACTGTCTTAAATAAGATTGAGTAAGACTTTGATGATCCCTTGAGTGGGGTTTCTGAACTATTAAAAAAATTGAGAAAAGGATATGACCACTAACATTCCTCTCCATCTATTTCCTGACTGTGGAGATATAGTAAGTAACTCTTGACTTCTGGATTTCCCCACCATAATGAACTATACCTTGGTCTATGGGACAAAACTAACTCTTTTCCACTTATTTTGTTTTTTCAGAATGTTATAGCAACAGAAAACTAAGACCATAGCTGTCTTCTAATGAACACAACAGCATCCAAAAAGGTGAAAAGAAATACAATTTTATGGATACTATTCAGTATGTGATAGCACTTTCCAATCATAAAATGTTTTCATAATAAATTCTATGGTCTAAGAATGTAGTCAAATGAATAAAAATAAAAGAAACAATAAACAAACAAATATTTATTAAACAGTCATGTCTAGTGACTAAAAACCTGGAGAGAGGGTATCAAGTTCAAAGACTTATTAAATCAGACAAGTAAAAAGGGATCCTGACAAAAAGATAGTTAAGAATTGATATGATACATCATGTTGCCTCAAGAGATAATTTAAATGAAATGTGCCCCATAAGCTTATATATTTAAAATTTGGTCCTTAGTTGGAGGAACTATTTGGAAAACATTAGATGTGACCTTGTTGGAGAAGGTGTGTCACTGAGGTTTGATTTAGAGATTTAAAAACAAACAAACATACATACAAAACAACAACAACAACAACAACAACAACAAAACGCTGACTATCCCCAGTCAGGGGATATCTTTCTGCTTTATAATTGTGGATGACATGTTAGCTTTCAGCGCCTGTTCCACAGCCATACCCACTGCTGGCTGCCATGCTCCTGCCTTGATGGGTGTGGATTCACTCCTTGAAATTTGTGAGAACCCTTCTGTGCATGCTGCCTCCTTGCAGCCGGCCTCCGGAAGGGTTATTACAAATTTCAAAGAGTGAATCCACACCCATCAAGGTAGGAGGAGCATGTCTGGTGTGATTGTAAGATGGTACAACCACAATGGAAATCAGTCTGGGGGTTCCTCAGAAAACTGGACATGACAATTCCAGAGGATCCTGCTACACTTCTCCTGGGCATATACCCAGAGGATTCCCCAGCATGCAATAAGGACACATGCTCCACTATGTTCATAGCAGCCTTATTTATAATAGCCAGAATCTGGAAAGAACCCAGAGGTCCCTCAGTGGAGGAATGGATACAGAAAATGTGGTATATTTACATAATGGAATACTAGTCAGCAATTAAAAACAATGAATTCATGAATGTTTTAGGCAAATGGTTGGAACTGGAAAATATCATCCTAAGCCAGGTAACCCAATCACAAAAGAATGCACATGGAATGTAATCGTTGATAAGTGAATATTAATTAGCCCAGAAGCTCTGAATACTGAAGACACAATTAGCATATCAAATGATTCCCATGAAGAAGGAAGATGAGGGTCCTCATCCTTGAAAAGCTTGATCCAGCATTGTAGGGGAGTACCAGGACAGAGAAAAGGGAGGGGGAATGATTGGAGAATGGATGGAGAGAAGAGGATTTATGGGACATATGGGGAGGGGGGAACTGGGAAAGGGGAAAGCATTTTAAATGTAAACAAAGAATATGGAAAATAAAAAAATATATGTACAAAAAAAGAAATTTGTAAGAACCCAAATAAACTCTTTCTCCTCTAAGTTACTTTGCACATAGTATCCTTTCACAACAATAGAAAAGTAAATTAGACACTTTTAATTGTCTGTATCTGTATGATCAACTTGAGTTTCTGTGAATGTGCCTAGACATCATGACATTTTGTTGCCTGTTACTCTGGGCTGTAGGACACTTTTTGTGTTGCAGTGTTTTCTTTAGGAATGCCTTACAAGTTCTTTGAAGACTGTTATTCTCATAAGTTTTAAAATATTATAATAAGTTATAAGCAAAAAAATTTGCCTTCAACAAATTTAAGTCCCAAAACTTTCCTCATCTTACAAATCTCTGCAGTCCTGACACAATAAATCTCAGAAGAATGACCTTCGACCCTACTTGAGAAATCTACATATTCTTTTCATTATAATTTAGTTGCACCCACATTGGGGTTTTCTGTATCTCCATGCTGGTTCTAACATGTCCATTCCTTCTTTCATTTAAACTTTGTAAGTGTATAAATGTAAGGCATTTTATATCAGCCTCCTACATAAATCATGAAGGAAGAAACAAATAAAAATACCTCCTGGGAATTTCACTTTGCTTGGGATAAGATGTGATTTCACATTCATGCCTTCATTTCTATTCTTCTAATTCCATATTGCTACATATCAATTCCACATTATATTGGGAAAAATCAGAGACCAATTTAGCTCCGTGGCTGCAGCTGCAGCAGCATATTCTCTAAATGTCACGCTTTACCCCTCACGTGTAATGATTCAGGGACTGAATATTTTGTTAGCACATGTAATTAGAAAGAGCTCAAGGATCACAGTTGAATAATAATTGTGTTCATGTCACATTATATTTATGCAAATATTTATTTGTGAACTTATGTGTTCAAAGATACCATGTCTTCTTCCAACCCTCTACTCTTTCATGTTTCTTGCCTATAAAAAAGCTGATCATACAAATATTGTTTAATAAGTAATAAACAGAATTAAATAAATAACCACTCTGTCATCAAAATAGATTGTTTCAAATCACAGGAACATTGCTATAAATTGTATACATGGTAGTAAAATAGCTACGTGGAGAGATTATATATGCTACTAAAATAGCTCAGTAGAGAGACTGGTTTTGTCTCATTGGGATTTGATCAGAGAAGGACTACTCTAAGAAATAATGTAAAAATGTAAGACCCAAACTGAGCCTTATTAACTTTAGTGAAGCCTGTCAGACAGGACATTCCAAGGACAAACTATAGGCAATTCCTATCTATTTCATTAATATACATATTAATAAATTGTATGAGTTACTAATAAAATGAAAATATAGATATAGGCTTACTGGGATAACATAGCTGATGGTTTTTTATTTGTTTTTATTTTATCCATTTTAATTAAATAATACATTATTTTTAGCAAGAAAATGGAAGAACAGGTTGAATTCTTTGTTTGGTTGTTTGCTTTTGTTTTTTTGAGAAGGGTATCTCTGTGTAGCCCTGGATGTCCTGAAACTCACTCTGAAGACCAGGCTGGCCTCCAACTCAGAAATTCACCTGCCTCTGCCTCCCAAGTGCTGGGATTAAAGGTTTGCACCACCACTGCCTGGTTATCCCATCATCTGAGAAGACTATTGGCGATCCATTGAAGTCAGCTCAGGTTAAAGAACCACAATGGGGAAGTCTATCCATCACCTAATAAATTTCTATCATTCCAATATGAAACTCTTTGCTTTCTTTTTTCATTTGTAATGCTAGAATTAAGCATTTATATCTCCTTTGCCAAGTCTATGAAGTTTTAAAATCATTAATGAGGTAAATATTGTAATCCTATAAGATAATATGTAAGTATATGCCTTAAGATAATAATAGTAAGATACATGGCTTATTAAGGGAGTCAAAAATGGTGACAAGTTATAATTGAATTTTAAGCTTCTGGGTTATTACCCACCAACAGTACTATGATATGGTCACTTGGAATAACCTAATTGTCCACACAAAACTTTGTTACCTAAAATTTGAAAATGGAGAGCTTTTACACTTACAGTTCTTTTTTCTCCTTTTAAAGGACAAATATGTTTGGGAGAGAAAAGATAATTCATACTACAAAAGTTATTCACATCTCAGGTAATATGTTGAAAGATTTGCATGTACAGCAATATGTTCAAGATACTGGATATAATAAGATTAAATATTTTAAAAAAGAAAGAAAAATGGAGAAGAAAACACTAAGATGCATTAAACTCCTGCGTGACACATCAACATTTCTCCTCCTTGAAAGCCCTGAAAGGTTTGTTTCCCTGGAAAATGATGACAGATAGGCTTTCTGATTTTATCCTGACACCTGCTCATTCTGCTCACCACACTGCTTAATCATGTGTTCCAGCCAAAGGAATGGCAGGCCATATTTCTTAATATGCTTTAATAGTAAAAATTACAAAACAGTAGCTGTGATTTATTTGATATAACAACTGCTATTTGGGACTTTTCCAACCTTCCACATGAGTTATTTCAGGTCATCCTCTGAAAATGGGAAATTTTTTGTATGAATGCAACCAAAGGTTTTTGGGGACATATTAAATCCCCTTGGAATTTTCAGTAGATAATTAAATAACAATTTTACTATAAGCATATGTAAGGGTTCTTTTCTCTTAAGGTCAACGAACACATTTCTCTTTTTGTTTCTGCTCTGTTTTAGTTTTGGCCTAATATCTTTGTAAGCTGGGTTATAATTCATGGGTAAATTCATGCTGAACTAAGTCACCCTGTATTTCTAATAAATTATCACTCTGCCCACAGGTTAATATATCTCCTTACCCTCATCAGAGAAATTTCCATCCACATTAGATGATAATTAAGACAGAGGTCCACAAGTGGCCAAGGTACAGAGAATAAGTGACTGCAATATGTTCAGATCTTGAAGGAATGTATACATCACATCCTCGTCGTCAGAATGCTTAGAAACCATTCCTAAAGGTGTCACAATAATACGATAAGAGCCATCACTGGTCTTCTGGGTATAGTATGGCAGTTGTACATGAACTCACAGCAGTTATGGTAGCATACCCAAGACATGTGCAAGTTCATGCCAGTCCAAATCCCAGCATGGTGAGGGGAGTTGGTCACAGAATCCTACTCATAGCCAAGGGGCAGTTGCTATCTGCTGGGACAGAAAGAAATGGTTTTCAATAAAAATAAGGCCCTTTCTAACTCAACCAGGCTACAGTGGTAGACCATGGATTCAAAATTAAATAGGCAGAAAAATTAAACCGAATGGGTATAATATAAAAGCAAAACAAAATTAACAAACAAAATATGAAAACCAAAAAGACATGAGATTTGGTAGGGAAATAAGTTGTGTAGATCTGTGAAAATATGAGTAAATGTGATCAAAACTCAACTATGGGAAATTCTAAGCCAACTAATAAATATTTTAAAATTATTGAAATATTTAACTAATTTTAACAATAATAAAAATCTTAGTGACTATTTAAGTTCTGTCAGCAGATGGTAGAGCTTATGCCAGATATTTAGTTGCCCAGAAAGGACAAGTAAAGCCTGTCTAAGTACTTGAATACTTCTCAGAAAGAAGTCCAAACGTCACAGATAGGGTTACTCTAAAGACAAACAAATATTTTCTCTCTTTGTAGTAGCATTATTGCACTATTTAAGGAATGAGAGACAACCTAAGCAAACAGTCAACTAGGCATCCTAATGGACCAGATGAATAAAATTATACTGCAATGTTTATGACAAAGTTGAAACAAGACTTTATCTAAAAACTAATAACCCCCTCCCCGCCTTTACAGATTACTGCTCATCAATTCAGAGAACTCAGAGCCTCAGCATGTAAAAAATAAAATAAAACAATGGAAACAACCTAATTTGTTCTAGTTATCCTCCTGGCTATTGTTCACTGCACCCTGTTAATGACCTTCTTATACATTTATCATTGTTTGTCTAACTAATTGACCTCATTAAAATCATATTCTAGTGGTCTATAAAACTGTTCATAATGTCACACAGAGTGAAGGAGACTGTTTGGAGCAATTTTGAGTGTTCTCTTAAGAGAGACAGTTAAGAATAAATGTCATGCAAAACTCTGACTTACACAATCATTTCAAAAATACTTTCAAGCCTCATGTTTATGGAAACACAAGCATAGACATACAGACAGAATTATTTTTTAAAAGATGATAATAACTGACAAACTTTCATCTAATCTCCAACTCTACTATACAAATAGATCAGGTTTAAAATAATATCTGCCCGATAAGATCTCAGAGCTGGCTATATTGTAATGAGTTGAGATTCCCAGGAGAATGAGATTTTCATCTCAAATTTCTAAGGATGAAGGTGATAGATAATTATTCCCAGATTTTCATTTCAGTTGATGAAAGAGTATTTGCCATTTAACTTATTTCTCTCCCAGGTATGTAATCTGTCCTGCTATACATATTTAAGGCTGTCAGCTGAATAAAATTGGTTTTACTGCATGACTGAAAAGCATTGGTTTATCTGTACAACCTCTATAACACAGGGTTAAAGATTTTCTTCTGGATTTTGTCCAACTCTCTGCCAATGTAAGATAACTATTGTCTCAATTATAATTCTGCATTTCAAATTATTTGCTATATTCAGCATGGTCTTCACGCAGGTTCCCCAGCAAATGGAGTGAAGGCTGTCTAGTTGCTTGCTTATGGATGCCTTTCCCCATAATGGGGACGCTTTATCTAGCCTCAGTTGAAGGGGAGGTGCCTAGTCCTGCAGAGACTTGATGTTTGAAGTGCAGTAAGTTGGGGAGTGGATACACAAAGGGGGGCTCCCCCTTCTCAGAGAAAAAGTAAAGGGGAAATGAATGTAATATCTATATAAGGGGACTAGGATACAAGGGGAGGCTGATACTGGTATCTAAAATGAATAAATAATTTTTTAAAATTCTCAATGCAAAAATAATAATAAAATAAAATATTAAAGAGATTAGTAGATTACTTAGGAAATCATAGAATGACATTTTAAAATTCTAGTCATTTAAACATTATTTTTTCTTTTTTCATATATTATGTTCAACCCCAGTCATATTTTTAATTTTGTACAGAGGAGTGCGGTGTAATTGTGTGATGCAAATGTATGATATCTGTACTTGTGTTTGCATATAGAGGACTGAGGTATAAGATGTATATAGTTTATTGGGTGTTCTGTAGCTTCAGGTTTTGGGACAAAGTCTCTCATTAAATGTGACACTAATGGCTTTCGGGAGAGAGTTGCCAGCAAATTAACCTCTGGGTACTACCTATCTCTGCCCTTGCTGTCTCTGAACCTACAACACTGGGATTAGTGGCAGTTCCTGCCACATGTCTGGCTTTTTCTTGGTTCTGATTATCCAAATGTTGTTCCTGGTGATTGTGTGGTACACACTTTACCAGTTGAGCCTTGACCCAGCCTTCATTTGTGATTTTGGTCTCATGTACAAATGCCATGCATATAAAAGAGAGTTTGGAGGAATGTGTTGACAGTGCATGCTAGATCTAGCAAGATATATTGTAATTCATACTTCAAAACTGGACAATATTAAACCTAGCCTATAGTAGGTGGTAAATGTCAAATTCAAAGTCACCTTTCATAAACAGAATTTGTACAAAGCCTTTTCAGGAACTGACTGGTGCTGGAAAGAAACTGGATAGATCTATAAAGGTTTAGTGGTATGACATAGATACAAACTTTATTTTCTCTGGACTCATTTACTTCATCAATACAATTCCTATACTGCCCTGGCTTACATCTATCTTCAATTGACAATATTTATAAAACTGTAAAGCAAGAGTTTTGATTGACTTAAGAGCTTTAAAGTATTTCCTAATTGTTATAAATATGTCTTGATGTGTTAATCATTAATAAAACAAAACTGGAGATCTTGCTTACTCAAGAATGTTTATACTCCCCTTTGCTATGACAGACATGAGAAATAACTTACAGCAGACAAAAAAAACTGTTTGTGTTCATAGTTTCAGAGAGGTCAATCTATGATCACTCAGTTACATTAATTTCACCCTTCTGGTGAAAATGCATAAACAGCATAGAGTTATTTCAAAACAAGTAAAAGGTTTTCATCTCCTGGCAGCCAAGAAAAAGAGGGGCTGGACAAAGAGAGAGATGGAAAGAGGGAGGGAAGAAAGGAGGGAGAGAGAAATAAAAACATAGACAGAGAGACAGAAACAAATACAGAGAGATGGGGAAAAATAAAAACAGAGACAGACAGACAGAAAAAAGAAGATACAAGAGGTTTGGCAATGTCATAAAATATATTTCTTAAAGCAAATATTTTGTGACTTATTACCTTGTGGGAAAGCTCTGCTAATTAAGGCTGAAGTCCACCATTGACCAGAGAGCCTTCTGATGCTGCCTTTATTGACCTTGTGTGGGGAATTCAAACCCTGCCCCCACATTCCTCTACTTGAGGAATGTCACTTAGCCTCAGTTAGATTACAGGATCCTCTTCTTTTCTCCTGAGAAGACCCTATTCAGTTCAACTGTCACCTGAGATTCCTAAAATGTTTCCCCATGCTAATGAGGCATTTCAATACCCTAAACCTTCAACCAATGACCTTTGCCCATCCTGGATGTTCCTATTCCAGACTCCCAAATTATATAAGCCTTGAATCACCCCGAATAAAGTTGATCTGCCCCCTCCCTGTGGTTGTTACAGAGTGATTATTCACTGTATTTACTTACAAGGCTCCAGAAGGTCCCTGCTTGAAGTCTCTGCTCCTTTGCTTTCATGAATCCTATAGACCAAGAATCAGTGTGGAGTATCACACTCCTTCTAATGGCACCTTGTCTCTTATCTTTTCAAGTACCTCCTAAAACAACCAATTCCTTTCAATGCATGAGATGGGGCAGGTATTATGTATTTGAAAACTAGGCATGGGAATGTACAAATACTAATTCAAGTTCCTATAAATGTGGGCAGAAAGATCTTTCTTCTGGCAAGATATGAATTGCACAGCATTTTGGATAGGTTTCAGGGACAGGCTACTGTAGCAAAGCACAGCACAGTCACTCCTGTCCTAGAAAATGCATGTGATGAAAACAAGAAGGGACAAGCCTTTACCAGGGAAAGCCATTAGAATATTTATGTTGTTGTTATATTACAGAGCTAATACAAATCTGCTAATCTGTAGCTGCCCGCAGCCACATGTAAACCGGGTTACCTGTTGAGAGAATTTTGGGGTCATAGGGAAGAGAAGCGAAAAGAACGTGCGGCCAAGTCAATGTTCACTGATCAAAGCCGTAAACTTTAATGGCGCCGGACCTTTTAACAGTTTGGGCAAACCCTCCCCCCAGACTCCAGGCTGAGTTCCGGTGGAAGTTGTCTAGCTTCTCTTGGAGGTCTTCGTCTTGACTGCTCCGGCAGCTGGGTGGGTCATCTGTTTAATTCAGGAATCCCTATACCTGGAGGAACAATGAACTTAACCTTTACTACGTGCGCTCCACCCTAGGTGGAGCAGGATCCTGGCTAACTGGGAGAAGTTAACCTTGACCAAAGTCAAACTCTGACCAAGTGCAAGACTGCCCCAATATGGCTCTGTACACTAATCTATTGGTAATTTGCTCAGCCTTATTCTGTGACATCCAGATAGTCCCTTGACAGTTCATGGCTTGATTTACAATTTACAATTTTATGGTATACAAAAAATGATATATATCTAGCAAATAGTGTGTTGGAATTTAAGTTTCGGAGTTTTCCTTGTTTGGTGATTTTATTTATTTATTTATTTATTTATTTATTTATTTATTTATTTTTATTTACATTGCAAATGATTTCCCCTTTTCTGGGTGGTAATTTTTTAATATACTATTTCATCATTGTGTTGAGCAGTGTCAGGGAAATCTGTCATATGATGTACTGAGAATATTAAATAGAGGCTTTAATTATTATATATTTAAGTTACCACCAGTTTATTGGGTCATAAACCCATGTAAGTCAAGAAATTTCTATGTTCTTCACACCATATATGCCAGTTTATTTTTCTCTTTGTTGTGAAGCTGAGGGAGAAAGAAGATGTGGCTTTGTTTTGTTTTGTTTTGTTTTGTTTTGTTTTGTTTTGTTTTGTTTTCTTGGTTTCTAGTTTTAAGGAACAGAACCCATCATGGTGGAAAAGCACAGAAGCAGAAGGACAAGGCAGTTTGTCATACCA
This sequence comes from Apodemus sylvaticus, assembly GCF_947179515.1. Taxonomy (NCBI): domain Eukaryota; kingdom Metazoa; phylum Chordata; class Mammalia; order Rodentia; family Muridae; genus Apodemus; species Apodemus sylvaticus. The sequence continues at coordinate 104,205,552 of NC_067473.1, read as the reverse complement.
AATTTGTAGAGAGGAAGAAAACAAAGATGAATGCTGACAATTACCTTACATACTGCTTTCATTCAGTTCAGTGCCCCAGCCCATGATATGGTACCTTCCACATTTAGGGCTCCCTCTTTTTCCATTAGAGATCTTATAAAACACAGTTATGGACACACCAAGAGGTCTGTTTTATGGTAATTATAAATCCAGTCAAGATTATATTGAACAGTAACCACAATATACAGGCATGTCATAACAATATATGTATTACCCACATGTCAAAGTTCAACATTTATTTATACTTTCAAAATATCTAAATAACTAATACCTATCATAGACTTAAGAAAAATTTCTATTCATTCTTGTCATAATCTGGTTATGCTACTATAACTAAGTACTGAAGTTTGAGTAAAACATATATATGTATTTTTCTCACTATTCTGGTGTTTGGAAAGTCCAATAATAAGGCACTGGCATGCTTGGCTTCTGTGAAAGCAACTTTGTCTGAAGGTGAGGAAACCTGCATTATCACATGATGGACGGCAGATAGGAAACTTAACATTGCTTGGAGCTTTTAGGTTTTTGTTGTTGTTGGAGCCCAGTTCCTGCTTATAAAGGGGTAATTTATATGGATTAAGTGTCCTTTAAAAGTTTCTCCAATTATATAATCACATTAGAATACTTATGTTTTAAAAGAGGTATAGTCAATGTAAAGCATTTCCAACTCAGACTGTCTGCATGATCAGCTGAACTTTTCCTCAAGGTACCTAGATATAACTAACAGAGGGAAGCATAAGATGTCAGAGGTACAGGAGAAGCAGAAAGTCTGTACCTTACCCTGGACAACCTTCCTATCATCATGATGGATGCTGTCTTCCATCGCCAGTGTCCTCAGATAGTGCTCATTCTACAGGGAATGCTCACTTTATGCTCCATTAATCCAGTTCTATCTCCAATCATTTTGGGCATTATATTGGATCTCTGCTGTCTCCAACTACAGTGTTGACCATAGACTCCACCCATGAATCTGTTCTGTTGTGTTTAGTATTCTACTTAGTTTGACATTAAAATCATCTGTTTCCTGTGGAATATCTAGAATAATAACCTGCATGCCCACTGATGATAATTGTTATAGGTGAAGCATCTAGGATCCTATTTTTTTTATCTAAAATGAATTTTGTTTTATATCAACATATAATATAAGAATATATATGAATTAAATATAATAAATGAACACATTTAAAGAACTTAAACTTATACTGTTTGATATTGAAGTCTGAGTCACTATAGCAAGTGTCTGAGTTGATTTGCTCATGAGGAAAGCTTTGCTGTGTCTCATTGCTTCAAAAACTTCCCTCCATGATTGATTTTACCTCATTGTTTGAAGCTTGTAATAAGGTAGCAGTTCAGGGCAGAATTCTGTGATAGGAAAAAAAGTAGTTCAACTAGTGAGCTGGAAGTGAAGGAGCAACTTCAGAAACTGCAAACCCTCTATTTCACTTGAGGGAAAATGCCAAATAAACTCTTACCAGGTCCGTTTAGGATATACCATCCATTCAAGGTCCCAACAACTCTGGCAACACTGTTAATACATACACCTTTTAGCAGCACTTACAAAAACCACAGTTCATAGTAATAAAAACAATTATTATATCTCTAATTTATTAAATGCTTAGCACAGAGCATCTTCTAAGAAAAGTTATGTATGGGTTGTCATATGTATGTACTCAGGTTTGTAATAAAACTTCTTATCAACTGTCCTCAAAATTAAAATGTAAACTTATAACAATAAATAAAATTACAATATTTTTCCTTTCTGTCTTAGGTGCATCCTGAATTCCAGACCACGGAGAACAACCCCTAACTGAATACAAGCCTAGCACATATAACATTAAGGTTGACGCTTTCATTCATGGTTAGTCCATAATGAAATTTACTTGTTTTAGATCCAAGAACAATGACAGTAGGGCAATTTTTCATCACCTTCAATAAAATTCTAAAGGAACTAAGGCCTTATAAACTCGATTCTCTCAATTCTAGTATGCCCACTTCCTCTCACTATGGTACATTTATTTTTTACTTAAAGTTTATACTTATATTTCCCATTCCACATTTACATTTTATTAACAGCAGGATACTCTTCTGTCTCTAATTCATATTTATTACCCTGAATTTCTATTCTGTACCTATTATTAAATCACTTGAATAATTAAAGCATTTTTTTTAAAATTGGAGGATTGTTTTTATAAAGTAGACATGTGTTTAATTTTTAGGGAGACCAACAAATTATTTTGCAGAGGAGCTGGATAAATTATTGTTCACACCAACAATTTATGGTTGATACAGTTTCTTGTTTTTCCATATATACCATATACTTTATTTTAAGCAAATATGCAGAGGAAAGTGTGTAGGGCCAGGCATCATGACAGGCAAAGCATGATATACAGTGTGTGGTTAGCACCCACCCCACACAGATAAAAGAGAAATGCAAGCATGCTCTCTCTCTCTCTCTTTTTTTTAATTCAATGTATTCTTTATTTACATTTCAAATGATTTCCCATTTTCTGGGTCCCCACTCCCCACAAGTCCCATAAGCCATCTTCCCTCCCCCTGTTCCTCCATAAACTCCTTCCCACTTCCCTGTTCTGGTATTCCCCTATAATCTTGCATTGAGTCTTTCCAAAACCAGGGGCCACTCCTCTGTTCTTTTTGGACATCATTTAATATGTGGATTATTTCTTGGGTATTCCAAGTTTCTAGGTTATTATCCACTTATCAGTGAGTGCATACCATGACTGATCTTTTGAGACTGGGTTACATCACTTAGTATGATGTTCTCCAGCTCCATCCATTTGTCTACAAATTTCATGAATTCATTGTTTCTAATGGCTGAATAGTACTCCATTGTGTAAATATACCACATTTTTTGTATCCATTTCTCTGTTAAGGGACACCTGGGTTGTTTCCAGCTTCTGGCTACTACAAATAGGGCTGCTATGAACATAGTGGAGCATGTGTCCTTATTACATGCTGGGGAATCCTCTGGGTATATGCCCAGGAGTGGTATAGCAGGGTCCTCCGGAAGTGCCATGCCCAGTTTTCTGAGGAGCTGTAAGAGGAGCACCATCTTACAATCCCACCAGCAGTGGAGGACTGTTCCTCTTTCTCCACATCCTAGCCAGAACCTGCTGTCTCCTGAGTTTTTGACCTTAGCCATTCTGACATGTGTGAGGTGGAATCTCATGGTTGTTTTGATTTGCAACCTAATGACTAATAATGCTGAACATTTCTTAAGGTGCTTCTCAGACATTCAAAGTTCTTCAGGTGAAAATTCTTTGTTTAGCTCTGTACCCCGTTTTTTAATAGAGTTATCTGGCTCTCTGTGTCTAACTTCTTGAGTTCTTTGTATATAGTGGATATAAGCCTTCTATTAGATGTAGGGTTGGTGAAGATCTTTTCCCAATTTGTTGGTTGCCATTTTGTCCAAGTGACAGTGTCCTTTGCCATACAGAAACTTTGTAATTTTATGAGGTCCCATTTGTCAATTCTTGATCTTAGAGCATAAGCTATTGGTCTTCTATTCAGGAACTTTTCCCCTGTGCCCATGTCCTCAAGGGTCTTCCCCAGTTTCTTTTCTATAAGTTTCAGTGTATCAGGTTTTTTTTCTCTTTCCATCTTTTAATATTTTCTGAGAATTTCATACATGTATACAGCATGGAACAACCCCAACTCCTCATTCCCTCCTCTCTAACTCCTCCCACAATCTAACCGCCATTCTTCCCTATGGAATTTTTAAGAAACAAACCAACCAAAAAACACTAAGACCACTTAGTGTTGTTACTATGTATATGGACATAGGCCTCTCCATTGAGGCATTAGTAACTAACCAGGTGCTACATCCCTGAAGAAATCTGACTCTTCTTCCCTCACCAAGAGTTAATTTCTAAAAGCTCTTGGGCTAGAGGTAGGACTTTGTGTGGCCCTCTCCAGTCCATGCTGGATATTTGGCTGGTTTGATCTTTTTTTTTCTTTTACCTTTTTTTTTATTCGATATATTTTTTTATTTACATGTCAAATGATTTCCCCTTTTCTAGCCCCCCACTCCCCGTGTGTCAGGTTTTATGTGGAGGTCCTTGATCCATTTGGAGTTGAGCTTAGTACAAGGAGATAAGAATGGATCAATTCGCATTCTTCTGCATGCTGACCTCCAATTGAACCAGCACCATTTGTTGAAAAGACTATCTTTTTTCCACTGGATGCTTTCAGCTCCTTTGTCGAAGATCAAGTGACCATGGGTGTGTGGGTTCATTTCTGGGTCTTCAATCCTATTCCACTGATCGACTTGCCTGAAATTGTACCAATACCATGCAGTTTTTATCACTATTGCTCTGTAGTAAAGTTTGAGGTCTGGGATACTGAATCCCCCTGAAGTTCTTTTACTGTTGAGAATAGTTTTAGCTATCCTTGGTTTTTTGTTATTCCAGATGAATTTGAGCATTGCTCTTTCTAGCTCTATGAAGAACTGGGTTGGGATTTTGATGGGGATTTCATTGAATCTGTAGAGTGCCTTTGGCAATATGGCCATTTTAACTATATTAATCCTGCCAATCCATGAGCGGGGAACATTTTTCCATTTTCTGAGATCTTCTTCGATTTCCTTCTTCAGACACCTGAAGTTCTTGTCATACAGGTCTTTCAATTGTTTTGTTAGAGTCACCCCAAGATACTTTATGCTGTTTGTGGCTATTGTGAAGAGTGTCATTTCCCTAATTTCTTTCTCAGTCTGCTTATCCTTTGAGTATATAAAGGCTACTGATTTGCTTTAGTTGATTTTGTAGCCAGTCACTTTGCTAAAGTTGTTTATCAGCTGTAGGAGTTCTTTAGTAGAGTTTTTAGGGTCACTTAATTATACTATCATATCATCTGTAAATAGTGATAGTTTGACTTCTTCCTTTCCAATTTGAATCACTTTGACCTCCTGATGTTGTCTAATTGCTCCAGCTAGGATGTCAAGAACTATATTAAAAAGATATGTAGAGAGGGGGCAGCCTTGTCTTGTCCCTGATTTTAGTGAGATTGCTTCAGGTTTCTCTCCATTTAGTTTGATGTTGGCTACCGGTTTGCTCTATATTGTTTTTACTATGTTTAAATATGGGCCTTGAATTCCTATCCTTTCCAAGACTTTTAGCATGAAAGGATGCTGAATTTTGTCAAATGACTTTTCAGCATCTAATGAAATGATCATGCGATTTTTTTCTTTGAGTTTGTTTATGTAGTGGATTACATTGATAGATTTCCCTATATTGAACCATCCCTGCATCCCTGGAATAAAGCCTACTTTATCATGGTGGATGATCGTTTTTATGTGTTCTTGGATTCGGTGGGCAAGAATTTTATTGAGTAATTTTGCATCGATAATCATAAGGGAAATTGGCCTGAAATTCTCTTTCTTAGTTGGATCTTTGTGTGGTTTTGGTATCAGCGTAATTGTTGTTTCGTAGAAGGAGTTGGGTAGTGTCCCTTCTGTTTCTATTTGGTGGAATAGTTTGAAGAGTGTTGGTGTTAAGTCTTCTTTGAAGGTCTGATAGAATTCTGCACTGAAACCATCTGGTCCTGTGCTTTTTTTGGTTGGAAGGCTATCTATGACCCTGTTTAGGCGTTATGGGTCTGTTTAGATGGTCTATTTGATCCTGGTTTAATTTTGGTATTTGGTATATGTCTAAGAAATTGTCCATTTCCTCCAGATTCTCCAGTTGTGTTGAGTTCAGGCTTTTGTAGTAAGATCTGATGATTTTTTTTAATTTCCTCAGTTTCTGTTGTAATATCTCCCTTTTCATTTCTAATTTTGTTAATTTGGATACTTTCTCTGTGCCCTTTGATTAGTCTGGCTAAGGGTTTATCTATCTTGTTGATTTTTTCAAAGAACCAGCTCCTGGTTTTGTTGATTCTTTGTATGGTTCTCTTGGTTTCTACTTGATTGATTTCAGCTCTGAGTTGGATGATTTCCTGTCTTCTCCTCCTGGGTGAATTAGTTTCGTTTTGTTCCAGGACTTTCAGTTGTTCCATTAATCTTCTAGTGTATGCTCTCTCGAATTTCTTTTTGGAGGCACTCAAAGCTATGAATTTTCCTCTTAGCACTGCTTTCATTGTGTCCCATAGATTTGTGTATGTTGTGCCTTAAATTTCGTTAAATTCTAAAAAATCTTTGAATTCTTTCTTTATTTCTTCCTTTACCAAGGTATCATTGAGTAGAGTATTGTTCAGTTTCCATGTATATGTGGGATTTCTGTTGTTTTTATTGTTATTAAATACAACTTTTACTCCATAGTGATCTGATAGGAGGCATGGGATTATTTCAGTCTTCTTATATTTGTTGAGGTCTGTCTTGTGACCAACTATATGATCTGTTTTGGAGAAGGTACCATGAGGTGCTGAGAAAAAGGTATAATCTTTTGCTTTGGGATGAAAAGTTCTATATATATATCTGTTAATTCCAATTGGTCCAAAGCTTCAATTAGGTTCACTGTCTCCCTGTTTACTTTCTGTTTTTCTGATCAATCCATTGATGAGAGTGGAGTTTTGAAGTCACCCACAATTATTGTGTTAGGTGCAATGTGTGCTTTGAGTTTTAATAAAGTTTCTTTTATGAATGAGGGCACCCTTGTATTTGGAGCATAGATGTTTAGGATTGAAAGTTCTTCTTGTTGGATTTTTCCTTTGACCAGCAAGAAGTGACCTTCCATGTCTCTTTTGATGACATTAGGTTGAAAGTCAATTTTATCTAATATTAAAATGGCCACTCCGGCTTGTTTCCTGAGACCATTTGCTTGCAGAATTGTCTTCCAGCCTTTTACTCTGAAGTAGTTTTTGTCTTTGACACTGAGGTGTGTTTCCTGTATGCAGCAAAATATAGGGCTCTGTTTACGTAACCAGTCTGTTAGTCTATGTCTTTTTATTGGGGAATTGAGTCCACTGATGTTAAGAGATATTAAGGAGTAGTGATTATTGCTTCCTGTCATTTTTGAAGTTAATTTTATACTAGTGTGTTTATCTTCTTTTGGGTTTGATGAAAGAAGCTAAATATCCTGCTTTTTCCAGGGTATAGTTTCCCTCATTGTAATGGTGTTTTCCCCCTATTATCCTTTGTAGGGCTGGGTTTGTGGAAAGATATTGTGTAAATTTGGTTTTGTCATGGAATATCTTGGTTTCTCCATCGATAGTGATTGAGAGTTTAGCTGGGTATAGTAGTCTCAGCTGGCATTTGTGTTCCCTTAGAGTTTGCATGAGATCTGCCCAGGATCTTCTAGCTTTCATGGTCTCTGTGAGAAATCTGGTGTAATTCTGATAGGTCTTCCTTTATATGTTACTTGTCCTTTTTCTCTTACTGCCCTAAGTATTCTTTCTTTGTTTAGTACATTTGGGGTTTTGATTATTATGTGACAGGAGGTATTTCTGTTCTGGTGCAGTCTGTTTGGAGTTCTGTAGGCTTCTTGTACATTCATGGGCATCTCTCTCTTTAGGTTAGGGAAGTTTTCTTCCATAATTTTGTTGAAGATATTTGCTGGCCCTTTAAGTTGTAAATCTTCACTCTCATCAATGCCTATAATCCTGAGGTTTGGCTTTCTCATTGTGTCCTGGATTTCCTGGATGTTTTGCATTACAAGCTTTTTGCATTTTGCATTTTCTTTGACTGTTGAGTCCTTGGTTTCTATGGTATCCTTGGCATCTGAGATTCTTTCATCTATCTCTTGTATTCTGTTGTTGATATTTGCATCTATGGTCCCTGATTTCTTCCTAAGGTTTTCTATCTCCAAAGATGTCTCCCTTTGTGCTTTCCTAGTTGTTTCTACTTGTTTTCAGATCCTGGAAGTTTTTGCTCAGTTCAGTCATTTGCTTGTTTGTGTTTTCCTCTAATACTTTGAGAGATTTTCGTGTTTCCTCTTTCATGACTTCTGCCTGTTGATCAAACTCCTGTATTTTTTAAGTGAATTTTGCATTTCCTCCTTATTGGCTACAAACTTCTGACCCATATTGTCCTCAATTTTTTTAAGTGATTTTTGTGTTTCCCTTGTAAGGGCTTCTAGCTTTTGATCATTTTTCTCCTGAATTTCTTTAAGAGATTTATTTATGTGCTTCATGTGTTCCTCTAACTGCATCCTTACCAGTGCTTTTAAATCTAACTCTTGTTTTTCTGGTGTGTTGGGGTATCCAGGACTTGCTATTGTTGGAGAATTGGGTTCAGATGCTGCCATAACGTCTTGGTTTCTGTTAGCAATGTTCCTATGCTTGACTTTAGCCATCTAGTTCTCACTGGTGTTAGATGGTCTTATTGTCACTGGCTGGTGCCACAACCTATTGTGGACCTTTAGGGCTATTTCTGAGACACTGGATGACTGGGTTTCCTCTGGCACAGATTACTGATATGGTGCCTTCCTCTTTTGTGCCTTTGGAGCCCTGCTCAGTCTTGCCTTAGGAAATGTTATACTTGGTTTATCAAGGTGAACCAGGTGTTCTCAGACTGCTCTGTTATGGAGAAAAGATGGTGTGTGGGGGGGGGGTCACACCCTCTGTTGATTCTCACATAGGATACAGGCCCCACGACCGACCAGCTTGCAGATAAACCGCCTATGTTCTCAGGTCCTGACCTCAGGCAGACCCCTGGAGATTTGCACCCCCAGAGATCTTAAGCTCAGGATAATACAGTACCTAGTGTTGTTTTTCTGCCCTGGCAGGCCACAAAGATGGCCATGGGAGTAGCTCCCTCTGCTGTTCTCTGCAAAGGATACAGGCCCCATGACCTACCATCTGGGAGATGAACCACCTGTGTGCTCAGGTCCTGGGAGCAGGCAGACCTCTGGCTGCTTGCACCCCCAGAGATTTAAAGCTCGGGGTGATACAGTTCCTAGTGACTCTCTTCTGCTCCAGCAGGCAGAGAATATGGCCGCAGGGATTCTCTCCCTCTGCTGGTCTCCAGGCAGGACACAGGCCCCATGCCCGGCGGACTGGCAGATGAACCACCTATGTGCTCAGTTCCTGAGTCCAGGCAGACCCCTGGTGGCTTGCACCCCCAGAGATCTAAAGCTTAGGGTGATACAGTACCTAATGAAGCTCTTCTGCTCTGGCCGACAGCGAATATGGCAGCGGGAATTCTCTCCCTGTGCTGGTCACCAGGCAGAACACAGACCCCACGCCCGGAGGTCTGGAAGATGAACCTCCTATGAGCTCAGTTCCTGAGCACAGGCAGACCCCTGGCAGGTTGTACCTTCAGAGATCTAAATCTCGGGGTGATACAGTACCTAGTGAAGCTCTTCTGCCCCAGCCAGCAGAGAATATGGCAGCAGGGATTCTCTCCCTGTGCTGGTCTCCAGGCAGTACACAGGCCCCATGCCAGGAGGTCTGGCAGACGAACTGCCTATGATACAGTTTCTTTAAATCCACCACTTAGTGTTTTTTTCCTACATTATCCTAACCATTCTGACAAAACATGTATTGATCTATGACTATAGATTTAATTTGTGTTTCCCTAATTGCTTGTAAAAATATGAGTCTAGGACTACTAATATTACTTTTTTTCTTTTTTATTTCTTATTAGTTATTTTATTTATTTACATTTCAAGTGTTGTTACGGTTTCCCAGTTTCCCCTTTCCAAGCTCCCTTGCCTCTATGGGGTTGTTCCCCCACCTGCCCACACTCTTGCCTCAGAGGCCTATCATTCCCCTATCCTAGGTCATCAAGCCTCCACAGGACCAAGGAGAAACCCTCTCAGTAATGCCAGGTAAGGTAGTCTTCTGCAACATATCCAGCTGGAGCCACGGGTCCCTCCATGTGTACTCTTTGGTTGGCGGTTTAGTCCCTGACAGCTCTGAGGGCTCTGGATGGTTGATAGTATTGCTCTTCCTATAGGGTTGCAAGACCCTTCAGCTCCTTTAGTCCTTTTTCTAACTCCTCCATTGGGCCCTTTGCTCAGTCCAATGTTTGGCTGTATATCCACATCTGTATTGGTCTGGCTCTGGCAGAGCCTCTCAGGGGACAGGTATCCTGGGCTCCTGTCAGTAAGCACTTCTTGCATCTGCCTTACCCTCCATAATCTATCTCTGTGTCCCTCTTGAACCATTGCCATAGACCGTTGATATACCTGACTTGAAAGCATGGATTTCTTTTCATTTTTCTTCCTCAGGCAGCTACTGAGATTTTTTAGACTTCCTGTCCTATTACTTTTCATTCAATGGTCCCTGAGTTTTCCTTAAGTCCATTTCTAAATTCTTTCATTATTGAGACTCAGAACCCAAAATTGGTATTGAGTTGTTTCCCTGGTAACATAATTATGACCTAGGCAGTAATATTAGTAATTAAGAATGGAATAAAAGGTCCTCTGTTTTCCAACAGCCAGCTATCAAGGGATATTAGAACTACTTAGGAAATTGCAGATAACAAAGTCAATATAGCTTTTGAACTTATTGGTATTCAATAGATTATAGCATTGTAGACACAAATCTGTCCCACTGTGATTATAACATACTGGACCACAGTAGCAATAAAATATAGCTTTTGTTGGTTTAAATTCTTGTTTATTTTTCTACTTTGTAAAAAGTATCAGAAAAGTCGGTAGAATGAACCTACTGCACATCACTGCAGGGAAGAAATTGGACGGAAGGCACTCTGACTGTGTTTCCAGTGACTAAGTAGACAAACTTGCCTAGACGTAGAGCAGAAAAATTATTTTAAGGAAAGGCAAGTAATCACCTGAAAGCTAACAAAACTAATGAATTCAATGTTGATGTGGGCAGTGACTTGAACTCATAACCCTGTGCTTTAGTAATCCTATATTCCAAAAGAAAGTACGAATCAGAGGGAGATAAAAGTTGTGAGACAGAGAGTCTAACACTATTTTCTTCAATGTACACATAGTAGTCTTACAAGTTTTGCAAACTGAGAGACAAATACTAGAAGATGCAATGAGAAGCAAATAGTGACAGAACAGTTCCACCTGTCCTTTCTGAGAAGGCAGACCTATGGTTTGCAGGCTCCCTCCACCATGTCTATTCTCAGCACCATTTTTCTTTTTCACATGGGGTCTCAATTTCCAATTGAAGACAGATTCTTTGTCCTGAAATACTACAGCTCTCTCAGCATAAGATCAGCTTTCCCCATGGTGAGTTTTCTTATGGAATTCTCTAGATAGGAGATCTTATTTTGGCATGATGCTTCAGTCCTTAGAAGGGGGAACAAAATACTCACAGGAGGTAGAGGGTGAGAAGGACTTGGGAGAAAGAGAAGATGGGAAGGAGTAAAAAAGGAGGCAGTATCAGGTATGAGAGGAGATAGGGATGATATACAGAGGTCAGGAATTTGAAAAGAGGTATATAGCAATGGGGCATGGGGAACTGGAGGTAGCTACCAGAAAGTCCCAGATGCCAGGAAAGCAAGAGCTTCCCTGAATCCAGTGGGGATGAGATTAGCTGAAATGCCCAACAAAGTGGGGGAGAACCTGTAGAGAACATATCCTGAGGCTAGGTAAGGCCCCCAGTTGAGGGTTGGGGCTACCCACTTATCTCCAAATTTTTAACCCAGAATTGCTTCTGTCTAAAGGAAATATGGGGACAAAGTATGGAGCAGAGAGGGAAGGAAAGGCTATCCAGAGACTGACATATCTGGGGCTCCATCCTATATAGAGACACCAACCCCAGACATTATTGCTGATCCCAAGAAGTACTTGCTCACAGGAGCCTGATATAGTTGTCTCCTGAGAGGCCCTACCAGAGTCTGACAGAGGTGGAGTCTTACAGTCAACCACTGTACTGAGCACAGGGACCCTAATGGAGAAGTCAGAGAAAGGACTTAAGGAGCTGAAGGGGTTTGAAAACCCCATAGGAAAAACAAAAATATCAACCAAACAGAACTCCCAGAGCTCTCAGGGACTAAACCACCAACCAAAGACTACACATGGGGACCCATGGCTCCAACTGCATATGTAGCACAGGATGGCCTTATCTGGGATGAATGGGAGGAGAGGCCCTTGGTCCTGTGAATGCTTGATGCTCCAGTGTAGGGGAATGTCAGGGCAGTGAGGTGGGAGTGGATGGGTAGGTAGGGGAGCACCCACATAGAAACAGGGCAAGAGGGAATGGGATGTAAGGTTGCAGAGAGTAAATCAGGAAAGGGGATAACATTAAAAATGTAAAGAAATAAAATATCAAATAATAATAATACAAAAAAGATTTCAGGAGTATAGACCTCTAGCTACCTTTTTCTGTGTTCTCAAAATATGGTCAAGCTCTCCTGGTTTACTTTTGAAAACAAAACTGTTTATAGGCTCTGCCTGAGACTGAGGAACAATATTCAGGTTTCAAGCAGAAGAAAACTAACTCAAGCCTCTCCCACTTATAACCCAACATAATTTTATAGCCCCATGTAGGGTCTGCCGATGTGGCATATGTTATAGTCAAAGATAAACCATGCTTTGTGAAATATCTGCCATGCCCTCCCTCTCATAAAAGCTCAGAGGGAGCTTATTAGAGGGTTCTAAAGACTCCACCCTTTTGGTTCACCATCATACAGTATCTGATGTGTATCTATCCTAAGGTAGGTCTTCATCAGCTTTTGAAATGTAGGCTACATCTGTAACTTCTAGGTCTCATCATTCTGTCCAAACGATGCTGCTGCATATCCCTAATTCTCTCCTCTTTCATGGTTCCTGTGTTCTTGAGTCTTTCCTTTCCCCCTTCCTCTCCATCTCTGCCTTCTTTTCCTCCTCCCTCTCTCTCTAATAAAGCTCATTGTAAATATCATATCCACTCCTCTCCACAGCCTGCATTTATGTTATCATAATAATCCTTTTGTCTTTTGCAAACACAGTTATAGGTGGATCAGCACTATGTACATAACGAATTTTGGTATAATCCTGTATGCTCGGTCTTTGAAAAGCTTGTTGGACAAGGCCCTGAATTGTCAGCAATATGGGATCATTTCTATTACTTAGCAACTATCACTGAAATAACATTACTGAAACAATAGATTACAAGCTGAATGAAAGGTGGTTTATCAAAGTGATGCCTTTGTTGAAGGAAATATTAAAAAAGGAACCAAACTGTCAGGTGATCTCAATTTTGCCATCTCTCTGTGCCAGAGCTCCTGAGTCCTTTGGTGGATAGCCACTAGCAGGCCCATGTGATGACTGTCCAGCCCATAGTCAGCCACCACAACACCCATTTATGTGGTAGAATCAAAACTCTGAAAGCTTATAATTAACCAAACAGATTTATGTATCAGTAAATTTTCAATTTACAAGATGACAATATAAAAATTTCAGAACAAATTGATAATGATAAAAGCTTTATCCCAATTATTCTAACCTTATGATATTATAACTCCCTGTGGCTGATAAAGCCATGCTGGTTCATGTCCTCCTCCATCTTGCCTCCCTTTTCCCCCTGAGTCACTCCCTGTCTCTGCAACTCTTAGCTCCGCCTTCCTTCCCCTATCCAATCACAGGCATCCTGTTGCCCCAAAGCAATTGGACAGGAGAAATTCTGCAATTTTATCTCATTTTCTTCTTATTAACATGGAAATCAAATATATTTTTAAAATCTGTCTTAATGGCAGAATATTGTAAATCTCATAAAGATGAGTTCACTTGCTTAAATGCTTTATAGAAATTGGAAAAAATAAATTTTCAGAAAAACAGTAAGTTCTCTCCTGACATTGATAACTGGTAAGTGGGGTTCAAGTTGTTAGAGGCAGCCTCATATTTTAATGCAGTTTATAACTGGCCTTGAAGAAGAGAAAATATTCTAAAGAGATAATTGACCTGGTCCTATTGGCAATCAGACTGTTGAAATAATGAATTTGAAGAATTAGAACTTCTTTAGGAGTCATACACAACAAGAAGAGAGAGTCTGAGGACCTTGTGCCAGACTGAGAAGCGTGCTTCCTGGAGAGAGCCTTCACAATGCAGACAACTTCAAGGCAGTCGGCAGATGAATCAAAAATGGGCCTGAGGTGAGCAGGGCCACAATTTGATGAGGAATGCCTAGTTGTGCATACTTCCTGCCTTCTGTTTAAACATAAAGTTCATGTCAGTACCATAGTACTGAACTTTTCAACTGTGGCATTGAAGATAGGTAGAAGTGCCTAGAGTATAAGGGTTGCTAGTGCCAAGATTTTGATACTAAGATTCTATTAATACCTTCAAAATGACATTTAAATATCATCTGTTCATGTAGCTTGAAGTGATGACTGCTGCCCTAACTGCATGATTTCCATCTGTGTGATGGTGACTAAGATGCTCATCATCCCCATGATATACTTGGTCGAGCTTTTCACCTTCTGGAATACACTTTTGTTAAGTGTCTTCTTGAAAGCATTTGGTAATTACCACTACTTTCTCTGCTCCATATGTTAATGTTCTTACAAAACATCTTGCTAGCTTTGAGACAAAAGGCAGTCTATCTTAGGGACCTGAAAGTTATCTTTTGAAGAGTAATCATTAAGGAAGACAGATAGAGCCCCTACATTTCAGGTTCAGTGGAAGATTGAAGCATATGATCTAACTTGAATATGCACGAAATGACAATAACATTTGGCTCAATCTCTGGGACCACCGTGACCCTTACTTCCACAAATGATTTTTTTTCATCAACTTAAATTGTCAGGATAAAAATTTTCTATGGACATACTTTGCTGGGAAGGTTAAAGGGGAAAAACATAGTCCACTGTAGACTAAGGGTCTAAATCTCTGATTACAGTCATTACCATCCATCAAGCCAAGACATTAATGTAGCAGAGGAAGCCTGTGTTTATTTTCCATATACTCACAGAAAAAAAAATCTCTGTACAAGTAACTATTGTAGCTAAATCTTGATTATTCTATTGTTCTTACTGGCTTCAAAGTTTAAATAGAAAAGTAAATGCTATTAATTCTGTGATAGTTTAGGAGCATATCACTCAGACGCCAATTTAACAGTTCCTCTGTTAGAATAATAGAGAGAGAGAAAAAAGTATACTTGTTAAAGAAAGGTACCCAGAAGGTACTCAGAAGCAGACCCTTCAGATAAGAGCTTTCCTCAGTTATTAATGCTGCAGAGAGAGTAGCTACTGAAAACATTATAGAAAATTCAATTCTACTAAACAAAGGTAGCTCCTGTGGGAGAAAAGAACCTATATCTTGAGGCAGAAATCTTGGTCAGTACTGGTGAATATGTGATTTATTCTGCATGCCTTTTGTCAAGTTGCATCACAGCTAGGATGGGAGTATTAAGAGTAATACTCGCAAATAGCACAGCTCATCCTTTGATAGGAGGGATACTGCAGAAAGCATGGCTAAACCCGTGTGGCCACAGGTAACAGTTGGATTCCAACAACCTCCTCCCTTTTATGGCATAAATCACTATTTGACAGTCCAAAGAGGACATGTATGTGTACAACTTATTTTAAAACCAACTTTAATAAATGTATTCAAATGATTTTACCTCCCTTCTTGTACACTACCCATCAGAGGTAGTGGAGAGGAAAGGTTAATAAATTAAAAGAGGATGTGGGCCTGTTTAGAAATAGCTCTTTGGGTTCACAGTTTCAATTTGAATTGTCAGGATATCAGCAGTTCAGGTCACATGAATCAGCAGTGATAGCTGGATCCACTTACAAATACCATTCATTAATCAGCAACTGTAGGTTGATTCATAATTAACCATGAGGCTCTGCCAATCATCCTGAATCAACAGAAGTGACAAGAAGCCACCCGGAACAGCACCAGAAATTCTTCCATATATATATATATATATATATATATATATATATATATATATATATATATATACATAATCTTTCCAAAACATCGCATGATCTCTTAAGCATCCACTCGAGGAAAACATCCTATCACATGCCCTTTTTCCAGGAAGCTTCCAGAAAAACGCCATGTATCTATTTTCAGCCAAACATCTTCCTACCTGTTTTGCTCCAGCAAAAACCTCCTCTCATAAGACAGTTCACATAAAAAAAATCACACGACTCAACTGAGTCTCCAAAGAAACCATAAATTTCTCATTTCTAACAGTGTTTAAAAATCTGTAATGTTTAAATATTAAGTTCAGAGAGGATTCATGATCTGTACAAAAAAAAAATCTGGCCTAAGCTAATGTTTATTAATCAAATAGTCATGAAAATAAATCATTTTTAGGTTTTTTGCAATACCATTTTCTCTTTGTTTTACACACAAACAAACTAAATATGCACTTGCTACCATATTTTGGGTCAAATTATTTATCCTAAGCATAGTTCAGTCACCTATCTTCAATAAATCAATTAGAGGTACCAAATTAATAGTGAAAAATTGGAAAAAAGATTCTTCCAATGTGAACATGTGAAAAAGAGTGACAAATAGACAATGCGATCTCCTGTAGTCTCTCTTTTTTAAGTCCTCATCAAAGAATAAACTTTAAACAAGAGGCCAAGAGCATGAACATCTAAGCCTTTCAGGTCAATGTGTGGGCCTCCCTACCACTAACTCATCGGTTTCTGGGCTTCAGTCTTAGCCAGTCTGTAACGTGGTAAGTCAAGTTGTTAAAACCATATAACAACTATTTCTGTGAAGCAAGTTCATTCTAATTGTCTTTTTATTTTTCTCCTATCCTGATACTCTTGAAGAAATTCCAATTTCTTTGGTACTCATTGTTTCAATGGTCTCAAAATCAGACTGATAGTATTAATATTTCTTCCCAGCTAGGTAGATGGTGATTTCAATTTGGATTTTGTATTGTTTATTACTTAATGTTGGGAGTTACAGGAATAAGCAACGCATATATTATATAGCAATTTCCTGGGAGTTGCAATATTCATCCTGGATAAAGGCTCCTTAAGACTCAAGATATAAACAACTCTGAAGTTTGGATAATGCAGTTTTTATGAAATGGTTGTTTAGGTTCTTCAAAATCTATGACATCACTAGCCCCAGGTATTTGGAAATGTTGCTATAATGTTACTCTACATTCACCATTCCATTTTCCGAACTGCTTTTGTAGAAAATAACAAAGCTTCAGTTCTTTCAGCTAAAGATTACACTGATTTGCAGGGATAAATATGTTCTAAATGGTAAGAAAGATTGCGAAAAATATGCAACTATATAACATGATCATGGATATGACCTTATTGCAAATAAAGATCCGTAATAACAAAACATTTAAAAACTTCTGTTCAATTAGAAGTTTCCTTGAGGAGGAGTGAGAACTACTTACCTGAAATGGTTGTTGTAGGTTTTCCTCCGAAGTCCATGACATCACTAGCTCCTGGTATTTGGCTAGATTTCCAGCATGAAGCATGGTTCCCATTTGGTTGAGCTGATCTAAAGGCCAATTAGAGAGGTGTTTGTTCCTGCCAATTCATGCATGATACTACTACACCTGTCTAGTTATTATGCTATGTTGGTTATTGCTGTGGCTTTATTATAAGCATTATAACTGGGTGGGAATAAAGCAGTCCTTAGTTTGAAAGACAACATGGTGAGGGATGATTGGGAAAGGTTGGAAGGAGGAAAGGGAAGTAAGAAATGATGTAATTGTATTTTAATTTCAAAAAGTTAACAATATTATTTAAAATTCAAATTCAATAATTTGACATACAAATGGCTAAAAATTCCTCTTTGACAAATTCATTGATTTGCATTTGTTTGAAAAAGATAATGTATTGTTCAATTGAGTCACAAAAATATTTAAACTGTATTTTCTTGAAACATCTTCTATATCTTCTTGTCACTGTTATTGATATATAGTTTTACTTCTGTTTGGAACCTGTGATGCTATATTACTCAGCACCACATTGACTTCTTGAGTTATTGTAGCAGAATTGTAACAGCACTCTTGAACTGAAATATGCCTTTGTTGAAAATAATTCTTGCTGCAAATAAGGATTGACAAGAAAATAAGAAGAAACTTTTTAACCTATATATGCTCATTAACACATATATGATATTAATGTAGTAATATATTTACAAATATTATTAGCACACATGTGTGTTTATATACAATATATCAACATATATTAACATATATAATATATTGATGTATATTGATACATATGCTAATACTGTATATTAACTTATAGATGTGTGCTATAATATAAATGGAAGCTACTTTAAGAAAGAGCTTTCCTTAAAGATCAACCTAAAGTTTTAGTTTATATTGTATCTGGAACAAAAAATCATCTTTATATCTTTATAAAGCTGATGAGCTTTGAATACAAAACATCCCAAGTTGTTTACATACTAAATCCTTAGCTAGTGATACTACTTGAGAAAACTATAACATTTTATTTATTCGATATAATTTATTTACATTTCAAATGATTTCCCCTTTTCTAGCCCCCGACTCCCCGAAAGTCCCGTAAGTCCCCTTCTCTTCCCCTGTCCTCCCACCCACCCCTTCCCACTTCCCTGTTCTGGTTTTGCCAAATACTGTTTCACTGAGTCTTTCCAGAACCAGGGACCACTCCTCCTTTCTTCTTGTACCTCATTTGATGTGTGGATTATGTTTTGGGTATTCCAGTTTTCTAGGTTAATAACCACTTATTAGTGAGTGCATACCATGATTCACCTTTTGAGTCTGGGTTACCTCACTTAGTATGATGTTCTCTAGCTCCATCCATTTGCCTAAGAATTTCATGAATTCATTGTTTCTAATGGCTGAATAGTACTCCATTGTGTAGATATACCACATTTTTTGCATCCACTCTTCTGTGGAGGGATACCTGGGTTCTTTCCAGCATCTGGCAATTATAAATAGGGCTGCTATGAACATAGTAGAGCATGTATCCATATTACATGGTGGAGAATCATCTGGGTATATGCCCAGGAGTGGTATAGCAGGATCTTCTGGAAGTGAGGTGCCCAGTTTTCGGAGGAACCGCCAGACTGATTTCCAGAGTGGTTGTACCAATTTGCAACCCCAACAGCAGTGGAGGAGTGTTCCTCTTTCTCCACACCCTCTCCAACACCTGCTGTCTCCTGAATTTTTTAATCTTAGCCATTCTGACTGGTGTAAGATGAAATCTTAGGGTTGTTTTGATTTGCATTTCCCTAATGATTAATGAAGGTGAGCATATTTTAAGATGCTTCTCTGCCATCCGAATTTCTTCAGGTGAGAATTCCTTGTTTAACTCTGTACCCCATTTTTTAATAGGGTTGTTCGGTTTTCTGGAGTCTAACTTTTTGAGTTGTTTATATATATTGGATATTAGCCCTCTATCTGATGTAGGATTTGTGAAGATCTTTTCCCAATTTGTTGGTTGCCGATTTGTCCTCTTGATGGTGTCCTTTGCCTTACAGAAACTTTGTAATTTTATGAGGTCCCATTTGTCAATTCTTGCTCTTAGAGCATACACTATTGGTGTTCTGTTCAGAAACTTTCTCCCTGTACCGATGTCCTCAAGGGTCTTCCCCAGTTTCTTTTCTATTAACTTCAGAGTGTCTGGCTTTATGTGGAGGTCCTTGATCCATTTGGATTTGAGCTTAGTACAAGGAGACAAGAATGGATCAATTCGCATTCTTCTGCATGCTGCCCTCCAATTGAACCAGCACCATTTGTTGAAAAGGCTATCTTTTTTCCATTGGATGTTTTCAGCCTCTTTGTCGAGGATCAAGTGGCCATAGGTGTGTGGGTTCATTTCTGGATCTTCAATCCTGTTCCATTGATCCTCCTGCCTGTCACTGTACCAATACCATGCAGTTTTTAACACTATTGCTCTGTAGTATTGCTTGAGGTCAGGGATACTGATTCCCCCAGATTTTCTTTTGTTGCTGAGAATAGTTTAAGCTATCCTGAGTTTTTTGTTGTTCCAGATGAATTTGATAATTGCTCTTTCTAACTCTGTGAAGAATTGAGTTGGGATTTTGATGGGTATTGCATTGAATCTGTATATTGCTTTTGGCAAAATGGCCATTTTAACTATATTGATTCTACCAATCCATGAGCATGGGAGGTTTTCCCATTTTTTGAGGTCTTCTTCCATTTCCTTCTTCAGAGTCTTGAAGTTCTTGTCATAAAGATCTTTCAGTCAGAGTCTTGTCATAAAGATTCTCCAGTTGTGTTGAGTACAGTCTCTGGTAGTAGGATCTGATGATTTTTTGGATTTCCTCAGTTTCCGTTGTTAACATTTTTAGAAACTGGACTCTAACTGGAGGGAGTGGGTCACTGAAAGTGGGCTTTAAGATTGTATAGTTCATCTCCAGTTCATATGTGCATTCTGTTTCCTGAGTGTGGATATAATGTGACCAGCTAGCCTCTTGTTCCTGCCACTATGTTTTCACTCTCGTTGTAGAATAGATCTCTTGGATGTTTAATTTCTGGAAAGACTCAGTGTAGCAGTATATGGCAAAACCAGAACAGGGAAGTGGGAAGGGTTGGGTGGGAAAACAGGGGGAGAGATGGGGGCTGATGGGACTTTCGGGGAGTGGGGGTCCAGAAAAGGGGAAATCATTTGAAATGTAAATAAAAAATATATCAAAAAAATACTCTTTTTTTCCTTAAATTCCTTTTTTTAAATGAATTTCCTAACAGGAAAGAAAACAGACACAGAAGAGCTATTACAAGATGAAAGAAATGACAAGAGATTCTATCTGAACAACTATTTGGACTGAGACACACAAATAACTGAGGAGTTAGCTGGCGAGGATTGTTCATATGAATTCTCCTGGTATCTTGCCTATACTGATGGGAACTTGTAGCTGCCGTCCTTAATTGTCAGCTTCCTTTCCTTCCCAAAAGAGAATATACCACATTAAGGTAGCTTTACTTTTTATATTTTTATTGTCTTTTTTTTCAGTTTTAGGTTTATTTATTACACGCACTTATTGCTGTACTGATGTGTACAACTTTCAGCCCCTATGTGCTGATTGTGCATGGGAAAATTTTAACAGAATACATTCTGAGGGGAAAGATAAACACTATCCGTCTTTTTTCTCTATATTCTTTGTTTACATTCCAAATGATTTCCCCTTTCCCAGTTCCCTTGCCCCATAAGTCCCATAAGGCATCTTCCCTCTGCTCATTCCCCAATCACCACCCTCCCATCTCTCTGTCCTGATAATCCCCTACAATGCTGCATCAAGCATTTCCAGGACCAGGGTCCTCTCCTTCCTTCTTCTTGGGAATCTTTTGATATGTTAGTTGTGTCTTGAGTATTCAGAGCTTCTGGGCTAACATCCACTTATCAGTGACTGCATTCTATGTGTATTTTTTGTCATTGGTTACTTCACATAGGATATTTTCCAGTTACAAACATTTGCCTAAAAATTTCATGAATTCATTGTTTTAATTGCTGAAAAGTATTGCATTGTGTAAATATACCACATTTTCTGTATTCATTTCTCCAGTGATGGACATCTGGGTTCTTTCCAGCTTATGACTATTATAAATAAGGATACTATGAACATAGTAGAGCATGTGTCCTTACTGCATGCCAGGAAATTCTCTGGGTATATGCCCAGAGGTGGTAAAACAGGGTCCTCCAAAAGTGTCATGCTCAGTTTTCTGAGGAACTCCACCATATTGGTTTCCAGAGTGGTTGCACCAGCTTGCAATTCCACCAGCAGTGGAGGAATATTCGTCTTTCTCCACATCTTTGAAAACACCTGCTGTCTCTTGGGTGTTTAAAGCCATTCTGAATGGTGTGAGGTAAAATGTTTTGATTTGCATTTCCCTAACAATTAATGATTTTGAACATTTCTTAACGTGCTTCTCAGCCATTCGAAATTCTTCAGGGGAGGATTTTTTGTTTAGTTCTGTTCCCCATTTTTAAT
The DNA here is from genome assembly GCF_947179515.1 of Apodemus sylvaticus. Classification (NCBI taxonomy): domain Eukaryota; kingdom Metazoa; phylum Chordata; class Mammalia; order Rodentia; family Muridae; genus Apodemus; species Apodemus sylvaticus. The sequence goes on along the minus strand of NC_067473.1, from coordinate 104,183,785 downwards.
AGGTTTATTTGGCTCTCTGGAATCTAACTTCTTGATTTCTTTGTATATATTAGATATAAGCCCTCTGTTGGGTGTAGGGTTGGTGAAGATCTTTTCCCAATTTGTTGGTTGCCTTTAGACCTTGTGACAGTGTCCTTTTTTTTTATTCGATATAATTTTTTATTTACATTTCAAATGATTTCCCCTTTTCTAGCCCCCCACTCCTCGAAAGTCCCGTAAGCCTTTCCGTTATAGAAAATTTGTAATTTTATGAGGTCCCATTGGTCAATTCTTGATCTTAGAGCATAAACTATTGGTGTTCTGTTCAGGAACTTTTCCCTTGTGCCCATGTCCTCATGGGTCTTCCCCAGTTTCTTTTCTATTAGTTTCAGTGTGTCTGGTTTTATGTGGAGGTCCTTGATTGACTTTGAGTTGAGCATAGTACAAGGAGATAAGAATGGATCAATTCACATTCTTCTGCATGATGACCTCCAGTTGAACCAGCACAATTTGTTGAAAAGGCTATCTTTTTTCCACTGTAGGGTTTTAGCTCCATTGTCAAAGATCAGGTGACCATAGGTGTGTGGGTTCATTTCTGGGACTTCATTTCTATTTAATTGATTTACCTGCCTGTCACTGTACCAATACCATGCAGTTTTTAACAATATTACTATGTAGTACCACTTGAGGTCTGGGATACTGATTCCCACAGAAGTTATGTTACTGTTGAGAATAATTTTAGCTATCCTGGGTTTTTTGTTATTCCAGATGAATTTGAGAATTGCTCTTTCTAACTCTATAAAGAACTGAGTTGGGATTTTGATCAAGATTGCATTGGATCTATGTATTGCTTTTGGCAAGATGGCCATTTTACTACATTAATCCTACCAATCCATGAACATGGAAGATTTTTTTCCATTTTCTGAAGTCTTCAATTTCCTTCTTCAGAGCCCTGAACTTCTTGTCATACAGATCTTTCACTTGTTTGGTTAGAGTCATATCAATATACTTTATATTGTTTGTGGCTATTGTGAAGGCTGTAATTTTCCTAATTTTTTTCTCAGCCTGCTTATCCTTTGAGTGTAGGAAGGCTAGTGATTTGCTTGAGTTGATTTTATAACCAGGCAAATCCCTGCAATTGGAGGCCAAAAGATGATATTGGATGTCCTGGAGGTAGAATTACAGGCATTTGTGAGCCAGCCACTGTGGTTCTGGGGGCTAAAAGTGAATCCTCTGCAAAAGCACCAAGTGTTCTTAGTCATCGCGTTAGCTCCCAGGTCCCAAATTCTGTGCCTTTACAACTTGTGTATATTTAGGGAACAGGGTGCTCTTATAGATGTGTTTTTTCATTGAATTTAGCTTATGAATTCACATTTTGAAGATGTACATAATGATATTCCACAGCATACAAGTTAATATAAATGAGTTAATGGTTAGATAAAGGGAAATATGTAGACAATCCCTATAGTTTCAGTCATTTAAGGAAACGAGAATCCCAAAATCCAAATAATTTCATTTATTTCTGTTTCTTTTATTTATGTGTTTTTATACCTGACAAATTTAATAGGTATTAGTTTTACAGTACAACAATGTTTTGGCACTATGCATAAGGAAGAGACACTGAATATTTATTAAAGGATTATTGATCTCAGATTCTGGGAGAAATAGTGGACATATTTTAAGGGATCCACTTAGGACAAGCATAAGAACAAGAGCTTCTGCATTGGCAGTGATTGTAGAGAGTTGAACCTTGCTGAGAATCAATAAACGTGGTAAAAAAAAAAAAACATAAAATAGATGAAGTAGGTGACACAAAGTTGCTCAGTGTCTGGAAGGAAATGAGAGCCAGAGTTTCTGCTTAGATTTTTTTAACTTAGATTTTTTAGATAATCGTAAAATAAAAAATAGAGAGAACAGGGGCTTTATTTTGCCTTGTCATTTCAAAGATTGAGTTTGAAGGACATAATAAGTGGGGACAGGCTGAATCTTTAAGGACCACTGGCTTATTTCTCCCAAACACCATCAACATGATGAATACATAGGAGGCATTTTACAATCAAATCACATCATATCTATATACATGTAATAATTATTTCTCTTATCCTGAGCCATCTCTTATCCTGAAGAGATGTCAAACATTGAGGGACTATATTAAAAGAAGTACAAATCATCCAGTGTTCATAAAATCTATTTATTTTAGGAATACGTGTAGCTGCTTGCAACTTCCATTGTTAAGTGTGCCTTTTTATACATGTGGAGGGACCTATGGCTCCAGCTACATATGTAGCAGAGGATGGTTTTTCAGACATCAATGAGAGGAAAGGCCATGGGTCCTGTGAAGGCTCGATGCCCCAGTATAGGGGCATGCCAGATCAGGAAAGTGTATATGTGGAGGGGGGTTGGTAATCAGGGAAGGGGGGATGTAATAGGTTTTTGGTTTTTGGAGGGGTAAGGAGGAAAGGAGATAACATTTGAAATGTAAATAAAGCAAATATCTTATAAAAAAGAAAAGACAAATAAAACAAAACAAAACAAAACAAAATAAAACAAAGGAAAAAAGGTTTTAGGACCTAGACGGTGAACTTAAAGGGTGCAAAGTCACTTTCTAAAGAAATGTATAACCATGAAGAACTGTTATTCCTAACCTTGGCCAGAGAAGCTCTCTTTCTGGGGAATAGCAGTGAATGTAGTGATCAAGGCAATGACAGTTTAAGTGCTCAACCCTACACTGGGCATTCCTCCCTTCCACTGGAAGGCTCATAAACATTGCAAAAAATGTGGTGGGAAGAATGTAAAAGTGAAAAGAAAGAAAGAAATGTTGTTAAATGCTGTCTTCTGGGTGTGACACACCCAGTACAATTAAAACCACACAGGAATTGAGGCTCTCTTCAGTGGACAGATACGGAACTGGGCCTAACTACAAATATCTTTGGACTAAACTATTGCATACTTCCTGAGTCAGAAGGATGAGTAGTCATTATTTTCAGCTGTGTACCAGAAGGATGAGTAGCTGTTATTTTCAGCTAAGGATTTAACTGGGCTCCAGTCTTAGTTAAACATAGTGGGTATCTTAGGCATAACAATAAAACCTGATTAATGAAACAAGATAAGTTTTAGGGGGAAGGGATAGACAACAGAGATAAGAGAAAAATTTGAGAGAGGGGAAATTTATATTAATCAGATTACATGTCATGCATATATGAAACTATTAAAGAACAAACTGAATAAAAGTGAAAAATTGTGCCTCTTTTTTTTTCATTTTTTTCTGGGATGTTTTATTTATTTACACTGCAAATGTTATTGCCTTTCCCAGTCTCCCATCTGGAAACCCCCTATCCCATCCTCCCTCCCCCTGCTTCTATGCCAGTTATCAACCACTTGTACACCCACTCCTGGCTCCCTTCCCTGGCATTCCCTTTCACTGGGTCATGGAACCAAGAGTCTATCCTCTCATTTATGTCCAACAATGTCATTCTCTGCTACATACGCAATTGGAGCTATGGAACCCTCCTTGTGAACTCTTTGGTTGGTGGTTTAGTTCCTGAGAGCACTAGGGGTTTTGGTTGGTTGATATTGTTGTTCTTCCTATGGGATGCAAACCCCTTCAGCTCCTCCAGTCCTTTCTCTAACTCCTCCATTAGGGTCCTGTGCTCAGTCCAATGGTTGGCTATGAGTATCCACCTCTGTATTTGCCAGGCTCTGGAACGTCTCTCAGGAGACAGCTATATCAGGCTCCTGTCAGCATGCACCTCTTGGCATCCGCAATAGTGTCTGGGTTTGGTGTCTAATATGAAGTGAATCTCCAGGTGGGGCATACTCTGAATGGACTTCCTTTCAGCCTCTGTTACACACTTTGTCTCCATATTTCCTCCCTTGAGTATTTTGTTCCTTCTTCTAAAAAGGACTGAAGTGTCCACACTTTGGACTTCCCATGGTCTGTGAATTGTATCTTGGGTATTCTGAGCTTCTGGGCTAAAATCCACTTCTCAGTGAGTGCATACCATGTGTGTTCTTTTGTGACTGGGTTACCTCACTCAGGATGATATTTTCTAGTTCCATCCATTTACTCGAGAATTTTGTGAGTTCATTGATTTTAATAACTGTGTAGTATTCCATTGTATAAATGCACCACATTTTCTGTATCTGTTCCTCTGTGGAAGGTCATCTGGGTTCTTTCCAGCTTCTGGCTATTATAAATAAGGTTGCTATGAACATAGTGGAGCATGTGTCCTAATTATATGTTGGAGCATCTTTTGGTTATATGTCCAGGAGTGAGATAGTTGGATCCTCAGGTAGTGCTATGTACAATTTTCTAAGGAATCACCAGACTGATTTCCAGAATTGTTGTACCAGCTTGCAATTCTACCAACAATGGAGGAGTTTTGCTTTCTCCACCTCCTTGCCAACATCTGGGACACTTGATTTTTGATCTTAGCCATTCTAATTGGTGTGAGGCAGAATTTCAGGGTTGTTTTGATTTGCATTTCCCCATATTTTCTTAAACTTTGTATCAAAAGCATGAGTTTCACTCTTCCTATTATTTTACCTCCTTCCTCCTAGCACCTGCTGAGATTTACAGCTTGCCTGCACTGTTGCTTCTCTCACATACTATGATAACTGCTCCTTTATTTGCCTGCTGAAAAAACAAACAAAATAAAAAAACAAAACTGCAACTTTGTGGGTTTTCGAAGAGATGGGATAAATGCTTGGTAGTATAGAATCGATTCTCATGTGTGTTGTCAGGAAACACACAGCATAAACTCAGAGCCCTTCCAAGTAAATATTCAGAGCAAGATCTTTTTCTTTTTCCCAAATGGCCTCAATGGAAGAAAATGAGCCCAGATATCTTTATGATATCACATTTCTGGTATTATAACTAAAGGTCAGTTGTCAAATTTGCTATCATCTCTGATTTTTCAAGGGTTTATAGCATATCAAATTACATCTGGCAGAAAATTGCTGTGATATTTTTCAGCTTGGTATTCACATGCCTGTAGAATCTGCATTGTACTAAGCTATACAGAGAGTAATTTAAGTAGAAATGTGAAGGAAGTTTGCAGATAACTTTTATTTTAGAACAGAAACCTATAGTAGTTTTGCACAAAGTCTTAATGATTTTGAGCATTTGGTATTGCTAAGTTAGACTTGTATATGCATCACTAATTCCCAGGAGCTCTTCTGCTAATGAAATTACTGTGCAATGAAAGGAGAACTTGAATATTTTCATTTCTAATAATTAAAAGAAGTAATGAGTTAAGAAAATAAAGGTGGTCATTAGAATGATACTAACATGGACTCTTGGAACAATTTTTCAAAGTAAAATCTCTTGTTGATACAAAGAAGGAATTAACCAATAAAGCAAGCTCCAACATCCAAGATAAAGAGTAATATGTGTCATGCAACAGTTATTAATAAATAAATCACGTATAACATTCCCTAGTTGCTAAGACCTGCTTAGATTTGCATTTGTCCTCACTGGGACAAGGAGGTAATGACAAAAGGACAGATACACACACAAACACACATGATGAAAAGCTAAGATCTGGATCTGGGGGACTGGGCTCTTAGATGGGTATGTTGGATGGAGATTACTAGCATCCAAAAGGCTCAGTGTACTTATTATATAATGCTGAGTGACAAACTAGATTCGTTGTATACAAGAATGAAGAGGTGAACTAATTTATTATGTAGATTTGGAGGCGGCAGTGGTGCATTAGTTGATTTTAGTAAGAGACTTCTGTTGGGGAATATTTTCTGATTGCAATCATCCACGGAGAGAAAGTTGGGGTTGATAGTTTCTAATAACGCTGCTTCTAGTTAATTGTCTATGATCCATTAGCATCATACTTGGAACAGGATAAAGCTTTTACATTTCAATGGGTCTGAGGCATTGGTGTCCTTGATGCCTCTCTCACTCTTGTTGATAACACGCATCCACTCAGGATTACATCCATACCCCATACCTAAGGAATAGGTATGTGTATGAATGGTTAGGTACTGAAAACTGATATATTTTGCTTGAAAGTAAAAGAACATGCATGCTGAATAATGGCTGGCAGTGTAACAGCACAGGTTTGCATAAGACAGAATTTCAGAGACACTTAGAACCAAAGAAGAACATGAAATTACATGAACAGTGTAATTTAAACTCAGTTTCCCTAATAGTTGTATCTTATACAATTATAATACATTATAATGAACAAGAATTTGATGTGGTTCCAGCGGATATTTAAATAAGCTTACAGTCCCACAAATAGATTTGTGTTTTCAGCAGTACCTTCACTGCATACAATTATTTTATGAATATCAGCCTAAACAGGAATAAGAAGGAGTAAAGTCCTTATGTGCTCCCTTGATTCCCTATGGTAAGGAACAGAGGGAAGCCATCATCCCAACCAAGAGAGAACACTAAGATCTCCACAGACTCTGAAAGGTGACCCCTTCTAGGATTCTGATGACTAAAACTCTGAGGTTTAGGCACTAAATGTTATCAAATGAGAGTACATGAAAATTTCAAAAACTAATAAAAATACTACTTTTAAAAAGTTCTGTTAGCCCCATAGGATTTTTGCAATTGGTCTGGAAGACAATCTGACATGTGAGCAGTCTTGTGGTTTACTGCTAAGCCACTGAAGTTTAATGTCCAGGAAGAAGGATGTCATAGGGAGAAGAAGAAAGAATTCTGGATGTGTGTGTGTTTGTGTGTGTGTTATACCATAGAAAAAGTTTTTGTTGATGACTAATGACTTTGTCTATTTTTGTTTCCTCTGTAGACTTAGTCACCAGTACATTTCTGCTCACAAAAAACTATAGGCTCTGTAAACAGTTATTAAATGTTACTGCTTAGAAGAGTGAAGTTGAACAATTTATTCAACATCTATGGTCCTCAACATAGTAATATAAGTGATTATTATAAATTTAAGTTAACCCATGTTTTTGTCAATGCCTTAAGCAAAACTCTTGGTTAGTGTAAAACAAACAAACAAAAAAATCACCACCACAACCACCACCAAAAATCAAGTCAGTATATAAACATTATATACAGTATTCTCATTGGGATATTGGGTTTCTTTGAGAGAAACCTACTTACCTCATTCAAAAATATGCTGATAGAGGTTATCATAAAAGAATGAATGTTCTTGTCTGGGCAGTGGTGGCACATGCCTTTAACCCAGCACTTGATAGGTAGAGACAGGCAGATTTCTGAGTTTGAGGCCAACCTGGTCTACAGAATGAGTTCCAGGACAACCAGGACTGTGCAGAGAAACCCTGTGTCAAAACAACAACAACAACAACAACAACAACAACAACAAAAGAATGAATGTTCTGTGGTGCTAGGTGTAAATTAATTTTTAAATAAATGTGATTGGTCTTTCAAGGATACCCTGTAGCTGTGTATTTTGTTGAATGTTCATTTTCAGTTTTACTTGAGCAGAAAATTTATCCAAAGTTCATTCTTAAAGCATCATTTTCTAGAGATAACTTACTCATAAATAACATTTCCAATTTTATGTGTTCTGTTATGCTTCATTATTTGAATATCTTAATTTCTTATTTAAATAATAAGTACTTATCTCAAGCAGAATGGTATTTTCTTGTAATCATTTCAAATTTCTTACAAATTTTTTTTTCTTACAAAGAAAAACCTTTTATTGAGGCTGGTTCAGAGGTTTACTCTGTCTGTCTACTTTCATCGACCTATGAAGGGCTGTCTTCGGGACCTGGGATTTGAAGACCTTAAGGAGTGGTACTGACTACAGTCTAATGTTGTAGTCAACTACACTTTAATTTCAGTGTATATGTAGATGTAACAAAGAAAGCAATGATCCAAAGAAGGTTGTCTGAGTTCAGCAAAACATCAGAAAAACATGTAAATAAATACCAGAAAGCACATACTAAATAATAACAGGGCAGCCCTTTACCAGAACTTTCTCAGGACAGACCAATTTAAACATAATTCCTGGTATATACTATAGATTATATCTGAGAAGGCATGAATGCAACGCAGGAGGCCCTTTTTAGATTTAGGTCACACTGAGAACAGCACCCAGCATAGCCTTTGACCTGATTGGGTTCTGTAGCTGTGTTCCAGCATTCAACAGAGATACGCATGTCTTATAAATTTCAAATTTCTTATAAATTTTTAATATTTTTTAAATATTTATGCTAGATATCTTAACACTATTTTGATAAAATTACTCTTATTCTATTCCTGGGCTCAATTTTCATCTTTGAAAGTATCAGTGACTATGAGCATTCACATCTGTATTTGTCAGGATTTGGCAAAGCCTCTCAGCAGGCTCCTGTCAGCAAGTACTTTTTGACATCTGCAATAATGTCTGATTTTGGTGGCTGAATACGGGATGGAGTTCGAGGTGGGGCAATTTCTGAATGGCCTTTCCTTTAGTTTCTGCTCCACCCTTTGTCCCTTTATTTCCTTTAGACCAGAGCAATTCTAGGCAAAATTCTGAGAAGGGTGGGTGACCCCATCTCTCAACCTGGGGCTGTGCCTAACCTCCAGATATGGTCTCTACAGGTTCTTCCTCCCTTTTATTAAGCTATTGTTTCTGTGAATGTTCAATGTCCCAGTGTAGGGAAATGCTAGGATCATGAGACAGGAGTGGGTTCAGTGGTTGGCGGAACACCCTCATAGAAGCACAGTGAGGTGATTGGGATAGGGAGTTTGTATGTGTGTGTGGGAACATGGAAAGGGGATAACATTTGAAATGTAAATAAATAAAATACCCAATTAAAAAAAGAAATTATCAAGGAAGAGGAAACATATTTATAAAGGGAACTGTTATGAAAATACCTTATATCCAAGCAAATTGGTATATTTAACTGAAATCTGAACAAAACTGTGGTAAATAGAAGAGTTTTTAAGAAGGGTGATACTTTGACATTCACTCTTCTCCAATATTATCAAAACATTTGGTATAATGGGAAAGTGTCCCTATTGTATTTCTGCTTGTCTTTCTTAAGCATCCCTAACTACATTGAAATTATGAACAAATTACCACTTATTTAAAGCTATTTTCTGACAAGTGTGATAACTTCCATTTTCTTCTCAATAAGCATATTTATATAAATTGATTCCCATGAGTGAAATTAATTTAATTATACAAAAAGGAAAGAAGTATGAAGAGGAAGAAACACACTTCTTTTTCTGCCTATACATAGTGTTATAATTTTAACTAACTAATCATATTTTGCTGGAGCTTTGTGCTCATAGGTACATTGAGCATATACAATAATGGGTACATTTTGAGGCACCAGGAGAGAATAGCTGGAAAGAACATTATAAACTTATATAGAGAACCAAGACTCTATCTCAGAAAGACAATTATTCTACTTAAGCTGCATTTTGTACATTTTACAATGGAAACAGAATTTCCACTGAAAACAAGATATAGACTAGTATTTTTAAAATTTTTCTTAGTTAGCAATCTATTATTTTGTTTAATAAGTTATGTCCCATCTTATATTTGTATTTATAGGAATGAGGCTTCTTCAATTTAAATTGTGGCTATATTATTTTACAACAATGTAATATATTTGACAACATTAGAATGTAGGTTTGCATGAAAATATATTTCCATCAGCATTTTATAAATTTACATGTATATAATCCATATAGATTGCATTCAATTCATTAAAGGTTATCATTTTATAATCATGGAACTCACCTTTACAAATCACAAAATGAGAAATTGACTATGTATACCATTGTTTCTAATTGAGAAACAATCTCTTTATTCTCACTTAAAACTGAATTTTAGGCAATCCTGGATCTGCACTCTAATTTTTGGGCCACGGCTCAGCCTGCCTCCCTTGAGGACTGTTGGCACCATGTACAACCAGGTGAGGTACACCCAACTAATTCCTGACTTGCTGGACCCTGGAAACCCAAGAAACACACATTCCATTCCATTCCAGCTTCAACTGTGATCCATATTGTGGGACACACAACTCCCTGCAATCACAGGTCTTCACTCAACTTCAAGAGACATAGCTCAGCCTGTCTCCCTGGAGACCTGCTGACACCTAAGACAACCAAGGCAACTATCTCTGCAGGCTTGACAGGAGCCCTACTCCCACCCAAGACAGAGGATTGCTGTCCTTAGGGATGACCAGGTCAACCAGCAGTCCCAGAGATCTTTTTCCACTAGGAACTAGCAGGCCAGCCAACAGCAGAGACAAACAGATAACTAAAAGCTAGCACAAGAACACAATAAAAAAAAAACAAGACAATATGGCATGATTAAAAAATAGCTCTTCTACTACAGAAAGCCCTGGATATCCTTACATACTTGAACAGAAAGACCTTAAATTTCATCTTTTGAAGATAATAGAGGATTTTATAAAGGAAATGCATAAACCCTTTAAATAAATAAGAGAAAATACAATCAAACAGGAAAAGAGGCTTAAAGAGGAAAACAAATAAAAATAAAGAAATACAGGAAAGTAGAAACAGTAAAGGAAATGAATTAAAGTGTTCACAGCCTGAAAATGGAAATAGAAGCAACAAAGGAAAAACTCATTCTGTGAGGCCTCGATCATCCTGATACCTAGACAACAAATGCTCAACAAAGAAACAGAATTTCAGGCTACTGTCTTTTATGAACATTGATGTAAAAATATTCAATAAAATATTTACAAATAGAATCCAAGAACCCATAAAAACCATCATTCCTGATAATCAAATAGGATACATTCCAGGGATAAAGGGGTGGTCCAGTATACAAAAATTCATCAATATAATCTACAATATAAACAAACTGAAACAACAACAACCCCCCCCACAAGATCTTCTCAATAGACACTGGATAAGCCTTTAACAAAACTTAACACCCTTTTATGCTAAAAGTCTTGGACAGGTCAGGGACATACAACAAACAAAATGGAGGCAATATACAGCAAGCCAGTAGCCAACATCAATTTAAATGAAGAGAAACAAAAAGCCATTCCATTAAAATTAGAAAAGTCAAGACTGCCCACTCTCTCCCCACCTATTCCAATAGTAATTAAATTTCTAGGTAGAGCAATAAAACAACTAAAGGAGGTGGAAGGGATATAAACTAGAAAGAAAGAAGTCAAAGCATTGCTTTGCATGGATGGAAAGATAGTATAGGTAAGTTATTCCCAAAACTGCACCAAAGAAACCCTATAGCTGATGAACATCTTTAACAAAGTTGCTATGTATAGAATTAACTAATAGAAATCAATAGCCTTCCTTTATACAAATGATAAGTGGTGAGAGAATGAAATCAGGAGAATACCACCCAACACAATAGCCACAAATAATATTAATTATCTTGGTGTAACACTAACCAAGCAAGCAAAAGACCTGTGTGGCAAGAAATTCCAAGCCTCTGAAGAAAGATATTGAAGAAGATATCAAAAGATTGAAATAATTCCCTTGCACATGGATTGGTATGTGTAACATAGTAAAAAATGGCCATCTTATCAAAAGTAATCTATAGATTTAATTACAGAACTTGAAAGAAAATTTTCAATTTTATATGGAAAAGCAAAAACCCAGGATAGCTGAGGAAAAAATACCCTGAATTCAGAACAAAACAAAACAAAACAAATATTGTCTGGAGGAGTCAGCAATTTTCAAGTTATATTACAGAGAAATGGTAATAAAAACTTCATGGTATTAGTATAGAAACAGACAAGTTAATCAGTGGAACTGAACTGAAGAACTACAAATAAACACTTGATTCTTTTTTGAAAAAGAAGCTAAAACCATACAATGCAAAAAAAAAAGGTGCTGATCTAACTGGATGTCTGCATGTAGAAGAATGCATATAGATCCATAATTATGTTTCAGAATTCTTAAGTACGAGTTGATGACAGATCTCAACGTAGAACCAGGTACACTTAATTTCATAGAAGAAAATGTAGGGAATATTATTGAATGCATTGATACAGAAGACAATTTCCTGTTCCATCAATAGCCCAAAACAGAAGCCTACAGATTGGGAAAAGCTCTTCACTAATATTGCGTCAGACAGAGGGCTACTATCCAAAATATATAAACACAAGAAGTTAGAAATCAACAAACCAAATAACCCAATTTAAAATTATGGGGTACAGAGCTAATTAGATTTCTCAACAGAAACATCTCCAATGGTCAAAAATCACTTAAAGAAATGGTGAAAATCTTTAGCTATGAGGTAAATGCAAATCAAAATGGCTCTGAGATGCCCACTTACACCCATCAACAAAACTAAGTTCAAAAACTCAAGTGCTCAGAATACCCAAGATACAATTCACAGACCACATGAAGCACAAGAAAAAGGAAGACGAAAGTGTGGATACTTTGATCCTTCTTAGAAGGGTGCTCAAATTTCCCATGGCTCACTGCCAACCAATAGACTGAACATAGGTTCCCCAATGGACAACCTAGATAAAGGACCCAAGGAACTGAAGAGGTTTGCAGCCCCATAGAAGGAACAATAATATGTACCAACCAGTAAGCCCAGAGCTCCCAGGGACTAAACCACCAACCAAAGAGTACAGAAGGAGAGATTCATAGCTCTAGCTACATGTGTAGCAGAGCATGACCTTTTCAGACATCAATGAGAGGAGAGGTCATTGGTCCTGTGAAGGCTCGATGCCCCAGTGTATAGGAATGCCAGGTCAGAAAAGTGGGCGGAGGATTTGGTTAGCACAGGGAGGAGGAATGGGATAGGAGGTTTGGAGAGGTAACAAGGAAAGGTATACCATTTGAAATGTAAATAAAGCAAATATCTAATAAAACAGAAACAGAATAGAAAAAAAAAAAACATCAAGTGACAGTACATTCTGCCAAGAATAGGGAAAACTCCAGTGCTAGAGGATGTGCAAACTAGTACAAGCACTCTGAAAATCAATCTGGTGGATTCTCAGAGAACTGGAAATAACTCTACCTGAAGACCCATATATACCATTCCTGGGAATATATTCCAAAGATTCTTCACCATATCAGAAGGACACATGCTCCATTATATTCATAGCAACTTTATTCCTTTTTGAATTTTTTTAAATAATCATTCCATTTGTTTACATCTCAATTACCATCCCCCTTCCTGGTTACCTCTCCATAACCCCCATATTCCATCTGCCCTCTCCCCCTCCCCTTTGTCTCTATGAGAGTGCTCCCGCTCACCTACTGATTCCTGCCCACCACTCTAGTATCTCCCTACACAGGGGCATCCTATCTGCAGCTTTATTCTTTTTTTTAATATTTTTATTTTCTATATTCTTTGTTTACATTCCAAATGATTTCCCCTTTCCCGGATCCCCCCTCCCCATATGTCCCATAAACCTTCTTCTCTCCATCCCTTCTCCAATCACCTCCCTCCTTTTTCTCTGTCCTTATATCCCCTTCCCATGCTAGATCAATCCTTTCCAGGATCAGGATCCTCTCCATACTTCTACGTGGGAGTCATTTGTTATGCAATTTGTGCCTTGGGTATTCAGGGCTTCTGGGCTAATTAATATCCACTTATCAGAGATTGCATTCCATGTGTATTCTTTTGTGATTGGGTTACCTCACTTAGGATGATATTTTCCAGATCAAACCATTTGCCTAAAAATTTTGTGAATTCATTGTTTCTAATTGCTGAGTAGTATTACATTGTGTAAATATACCACATTTTCTGTATCCATTCCTCCTTTGAGGGGCATCTGGGTTCTTTCCAGCTTCTGGCTATTATAAATAAGGCTGCTATGAATATAATGGAGCATGTGTCTTTATTGCATGCTGGGGAATCCTTTGGGTATATGCCCAGGAGAGGTATAGCAGGGTCCTCTGGAAGTCTCATGTCCAGTTTTCTGAGGAACCTCCAGACTGATTTCCACAGCGGTTGTACCATCTTACAGCCCCACCAGCAGTGGAGGAGTGTTCCTCTTTCTCCACATCCTCACCAACACCTGCTGTCTCCTGAGTTTTTTACCTTAGCCATTCTGACTGGTGTAAGGTGAAATCTCAGGGTTGTTTTGATCTGCATTTCCCTAATGACTAATGATGTTGAACACTTCTTAAGGTGCCTCTCGGCCATCCGAATTTCTTCAGGTGAAAATTCTTTGTTAAGATCTGTACCCCATTTTTAATAGGGTTATTTGGTTCCCTGGGGTCTAACTTCTTGAGTTCTTTGTATATATTGGATATTAGCCCTCTATCAGATGCAGGATTGGTGAATATCCTTTCCCAATTTGATGGTTGCCGTTTTGTCCTTTTAACAGTATCCTTTGCCTTACAGAAAATTCTGGAGGAATCAGTATCCCTGACTTCAAGCAATACTACAGAGCAATAGTGTTAAAAACTGTGTGGTATTGGCACAGTGACAGACAAGTGGACCAATGGAATAGAATTGAAGATCCAGAAATGAATCCACACACCTATGGTCACTTGATCTTCGACAAAGGTCAGCATGCAGAAGAATTCGAATTGATCCATTCTTATCTCCATGTACTAAACTTCACTCCAAGTGGATCAAGGACCTCCATGTAAAACCAGACACACTGAAACTAATAGAAAAGAAACTGGGGAAGACCCTTGAGGACATGGGCACAGGAGAAAAGTTCCTGAACAGATCACCAATAGCTTATGCTTTAAGATCAAGAATTGACAAATAGGACCTCATAAAATTACAAAGTTTCTGCAGCTTTATTCTTAATAGCCAGAAACTGGAAATAACCCAGCTGTCCCTCAACAAAAGAATATATACAGAAAATATGGTTCATTTACACAATGGAATGCTACTTAGCTAGTAAAAACAAGAATATCTTGAATTTTGCAGACAAATGGATACAACTAGAAAATGTTACCCTAACAGTGTAACCCAGACCCAAAAGACATCCATGAATTCACTTAGAAGTAGATATTAGACATGAAGAATGACATACTCATGCTACACTCCAGAGACCCAAAGAAAGTAAACAAGAAGGGCCAAAGTGAGGATGCTTGAATCTCATTTAGAAGGGGAAATAAAATATTCATAGGAGACAGATGAAGGGAAGGTACTGCCTGAGAGAGGGAATGGAGAGGGTAATGGGAAGGATGAGGATCAGGTCTGGGGAGAGACAGGAAAGAGGGCCAAAGGACCTGGAGAATTAAGCTTCTGGCAAGGGTGGGAGGCATCTCTAGAATGTGGTAGAACCCTAAGATAGGAGAGGCTCACAGGAATCTATGAGTAGCTTTAGCTGAGACCTTAAGATATGGAAACTAAAGCAAGATAGGACTACACTTTCTATAGCCATGTAGGACCTCAGCAGAGGACAAGGACACCAACCTACTCACAAGAAATGCAGGAACAAAAATAGAAAAGAAACTGGGGGAATGGCCAACTGATTACTGCTCAACTTGAAACCAATCCCAATGGCAAGAACCAATCCCTGATACTATTAACAGTTCTCCGCTATGCTTGCAAACAGGAGCCTAACATAAGTGTCCTCTGAGAGGCTCCAAGCAGAAGCAAGCCAAGCAAATGCAGAAACCCACAACCAAAAGTTTGTCACCAAAACTAGGGAAGTCTGGAAGAGTTGATGAAAAAGTTGAGAATCCTGGAGGTAAAAGATCTTCAACAAGAAGACAAACTAGCCTTGACCCTTGAGAGTTCTCAGTGCCTGAATCACCAACTAAAGAGCACAAATGTGCTGGACTTTGACCTTACACCCACATATGTAGCAGATGGGTAGCATGGTCTTCATGTGTGTTCCTCCAACAACTGGAGTGCGAACAGTCCCTAGATTTGTTGCCTGCCTGCTCTCCTGTGCCCCTACCTGAGCTGCCATGTCTGACCTCAGTGAGAGAGGATTTGCCTAGCCCTACATACACATGAAATACCAGGGTCAGGTGATACGGGGTATGTGTGGGGGGCTCACTCTCTCAGAGGAGAAGAGGACACGATGAGAGAGTAGGGACTGTGTGAAGAGGAAGAACCAGAAGAAGGGGTGCAGTGGTCAGTATGTAATGAAAGGAGGTACAAGAAGAATGGAGGAGTGGCCCCTTATTCTGGAAAGGACTCAGTGTAGCAGTGTAGGGCAAAACCAGAACAGGGAAGTGGGAAGTGGTGGGTGGGAGAAGAGGGGGAGGGAAGGGGTTTATGTGACTTTTGGGGAGTGGGGGGCCAGAAAAGGGGAAATCATTTGAAATGTAAATAAAAATATATTGAATAAAAAAACAAAAACATATATATATAAAACAACTGCAAAGGAAAAAAATGTTCAACATCCTTAGTCATTAGGGAAATGTAAATCAGAACAATCCTGAGATTTCACCTCACACTGGTCAGAATGGCTAAGATTGAAAACTCAGGAGAAAGCAGGTGTTGGTGAGGATGGGGAGAAAGAGGAACACCCCTCAACTGCTGGTAGGAATGCAAGTTGGTACAACCACTCTGGAAATCAGTCTGGCTGTTCCTCAGAAAATTGGACATAACACTTCTGGAGGACCCTGCAATACCACTTCTGGGTATATACTCAGAGGATTCCCCAGCATGCAATAAGGACACATACTTCACTATGTTCTTTGCAGCCCTATTTATAATAGCCAGAAGCTGGAAAGAACCCAGATGTCGCTCGATGGAGGAATTAATACAGAAAATGTCGTATATTTACACAGTGGAATACTACTCAGCCATTAAAAACAATGAATTCATGAAATTCTTAGGCAAATGGTTAGAACTGGAAAATATCATCCTAAGTGAGGTTACCCAATCACAAAAGAACACACATGGAATACAGTCACTGATAAGTGGATGTTAGCTCAGAAACTCTGAATACCCAAGACAGAATTCACATATTAAATGACTCCCAAGAAGTAGGAAAGAGAGGTCCCTGGTCCTGAAAATGCTTGTTCTAGCACTGTAGAGAAATACCAGGACAGAGAAGTAGGAGGGGATTGATAGGAGAATGGGTGGAGGGAAAAGGGGTGAGGGAACTTATGCGGAGAAGGGAACCAGGAAAGGGAAAATCATTTTGAATGTAAACAAAGAATATTGAAAATAAAAAATTATTTTTAAAAAAAGAAAATTGGTGTTCTCATCCTGTGTCTTGTTTAAGTACCCATATTGTTAAAATTTCACAAGTGCAGGTCCTTTTCTTAGGTAGAAGACAATGTCTCAAAGCAGATGTTCTGGTACTCTGAATGTTATATTTTTTCTCATCCCTCTTCTATTATATCCCCTCAGCCTTATGGATTGGGCAACCCACAGACAGTTGTTCTCTATATATTAAGTAGTTGTGAATGTCTATGATGTTTCCTTTCACTGCAAAAAAGAAGCATCTTTGGAAATAAATAAGAACAACACTCACCTGTGTTTATCACAGTGGGTGTATGTATGTGGTACAAAGTTGGGAATTACACAGCTTTAGGAAATGTGTTCATTGAAATCCTTGTTATGATGCTATAATAAACATAAGTTCTCATATTTGGGTGGAGTGTGTGTGTGTGTGTGTGTGTGTGTGTGTGTGTGTTGAAAGAAAGAATTTGACAGTAACACAAAGTTATTTCAGATAGAACTTCCGTTCTAGGAAATTGCCCTAATTTGTCTTCCTCCCCAGATCTCCTAACTTCTTCATCTTTCTCTTTCTGCAGTGTGATACTAGCGTAGGTCAGAGTTCCACAGTGGGAAGAAATGTACTGCACATTACAAGTTCCACAAACTAAAATGGAGTCAAAGTACTCTGGTAGGTTAAGTTCCTTCAGAAAAAAAAATGAGTTTATTATAAGAAGGACAGGGAATATTTCGGAGAAGAAAAGTTCAACCTTGGAAGTAATTGCATTTATTTCTCTTTATAGATAAACCAGGAAAAAAAGTTTCCTTAGAACAATGATTAACTTAAATCTTTTTCACATACTTTTCTATGGCCATACTAAAATTAAAATATACCAGTAACCTTACAGGGAAGGTAAAATGTCATGCTAAGCTAAAGAAGGATGTAGATGACCAGGGTATTTAAATCACATGCCCGATATTATGTTCGTCTTATTTATAAGTTGCTGTATTTCATTTTTATGCACTTTCAATATGCAGTAGGAAATTAATTTTAAAATAGTTTTCTGCCTGTTACCACTAAATTAACCTGATAAAACTTTAACATAAGACAAAGTGGGATTTATTATCTCATGGAAAGTCTATCCTTGTGCTTGCTAAGTCCTCTCAACATGTGTATGTGCCTATATGTGAAGTATGAACAAGTATGATGTTTGGTATAACAGACATTTTAAGATGTCAGTTGAAAGGCTCAGATAGTAACCTAAAACTATATTGAAAATAAAATCTTTATCCCAAATTATAATCCAGAGAGAGAGAGAGAGAGAGAGAGAGAAAGAATTTTGAATATGTAAGATTAATAAATTGATCATTGTGAACATTGTACTGTACATCTGTGAACTTTATATTATAATATAATGTACTGACAATTAGTCACATGATTTTGTGTTAGAAAGGGTAAAAGAATTAATTTAACAAAAATCTTCAGTGTTGTCCATATAGGTATAATTTATTACATATATATAATATATAAAAATATATACCTTTACATATATTATGTCTATATACATATTGATTATATATAATATGGATTTATATGTTTGTACATATGTATACTATATTGTACAGTGTATACTTTATTATATATTATATGTATATGCATACTAACAAACTAGGGGATGGAAACATGGCTTAGTGTTTAAGAGAAATTGCTGCTCCCCTAGAGGACCTGAGTTTGAAGTCACACATGTCTGCATGTAATTTTAGCTCTTAGGAATCTGATATTCTTTTCTTCTCTCCTTTGTCTCTTGTCTCATACATATTGCATTCTCTTTCTCTTTCTCTCTCTCTCTCTCTCTCTCTCTCTCTCATACACACACACACACAAATAAAATAAAATTTTATATCATATTTTATAGTCACATAAAATTACATTATATGAATGTAATTTATATAAAAGTTATAATAACATTTGGATTGATAATTTTCTCGATAAGAGCCAAGGGTGATCTAACAAAGACTCTAATACTAGGCATGAGAAATGTCCTTTTAAGTTGTTGGTATGGTATGAACATAGTGGGACATGTATCCTTATTATATGCTAGGGAATCCTCTGGGTATGTGACCAGGAGTGGTATAGTGGGGTCCTCTGGAAGTATCTTTCCCAGTTTACTGAGGAACTGCCAGACTGACTTACAGTGTAGTAGTACCAGCTTGCAACCCCACCAGCAGTGGAGGAGTGTTGCTCTTTCTCCACATCCACACTAGCAACTGTTTTCTCCTGATTTTTTTTTATCTTAGCCATTCTGACTGGTGTGAGGTGAAATCTCACGGTTGTTTTGATTTGCATTTCCATGATGACTAAGGATGTTGACCATTTCTTTTTTTTCTTTTTTTTTATTCGATATATTTTTAATTTACATTTCAAATGATTTCCACTTTTCTAGACCCCGACTTCCTGAAAGTCCCATCAGCCCCTTTCCCTCCCCCTATTTTCCCACCCAACCCTTCCCACTTCCCTGTTCTGGTTTTGCCCTATACTGCTTCACTGAGTCTTTCCAGAACAAGGGGCCACTCCTCCATTCTTCTTGTACCTCATTTGATGTGTGGATTATGTTTTGGGTATTCCAGTTTTCTAGGTTAACACCCACTTATTAGTGAGTGCATACCATGATTCATCTTTTGAGTCTGGGTTACCTCACTTAGTATGATGTTCTCTAGCTCCATTCATTTGCCTAAGAATTTCATGAATTCATTGTCTCTAATGGCTGAATACTACTCCATTGTGTATATATATCACATTTTTTGCATCCACTCTTTTGTTGAGGGATATCTGGGTTCTTTCCAGCTTCTGGCAATTATAAATAGGGCTGCTATGAACATAGTGGAACATGTATCCTTATTATATGCTGGGGAATCCTCTGGGTATATGCCCAGGAGTGGTATAGCAGGATCTTCTGGGAGTGAGGTGCCCAGTTTTCGGAGGAACTGCCAGACTGATTTCCAGAGTGGTTGTACCAATTTGCAACCCCACCAGCAGTAGAGGAGTGTTCCTCTTTCTCCACATCCTCACCAACACCTGCTGTCTCCTGAATTTTTAATCTTAGCCATTCTGACTGGTGTAAGGTGAAATCTCAGGGTTGTTTTGATTTGCATTTCCTAATGACTAATGAACTTGAACATTTTTTAAGATTCTTCTCCACCATCCGAAGTTCTACAGGTGAAAATTCTTTGTTTAATTCTGTACTCCATTTTTAATAGGGTTATTTGGTTTTCTGGAGTCTAACTTCTTGAGTTCTTTATATATATTGGATATTAGACCTCTATCTGATGTAGGGTTGGTGAAGATCTTTTCCCAATTTGTTGGTTGCCGATTTGCCCTTTTGATGGTGTCCTTTGCCTTACAGAAACTTTGTAATTTTATGAGGTCCCATTTGTCAATTCTTGATCTTAGAACATAAGCTATTGGTGTTCTGTTCAGGAACGTTCCCCCTGTACCGATGTCCTCAAGGGTCTTCCCCAGTTTCTTTTCTGTTAGCTTCAGAGTATCTGGCTTTATGTGGAGGTCCTTGATCCATTTGGAGTTGAGCTTAGTACAAGGAGACAAGGATGGATCAATTCGCATTCTTCTGCATGCTGACCTCCAGTTGAACCAGCACCATTTGTTGAAAAGGCTATCTTTTTTCCATTGGATGTTTTCAGCCCCTTTGTCGAGGATCAAGTGGCCATAGGTGTATGGATTCATTTTTGGATCTTCAATCCTGTTCCATTGATCTGCCTGCCTGTCATTGTACCAATACCATGCATTTTTTAACACTATTGCTCTGTAGTATTGCTTGAGGTCAGGGATACTGATAACCCCAGAATTTCTTTTATTGTTGAGAATAGTTTTAGCTATCCTGGGTTTTTTATTATTCCAGATGAATTTGAGGATTGCTCTTTCTAACTCTGTGAAGAATTGAATTGGGATTTTGATGGGTATTGCCTTGAATCTGTATATTGCTTTTGGCAAAATGACTATTTTAACTATATTAATCCTGTCGATCCATGAGCATGGGAGGTTTTTCCATTTTTTGAGGTCTTCTTCCATTTCCTTCTTCAGAGTCTTGAAGTTCTTGTCGTAAAGATCTTTCACATGTTTGGTAAGAGTCACCCCAAGGTATTTTATACTGTTTGTGGCTATTGTGAAGGGGGTCATTTCCCTAATTTCTTTCACAGCTTGTTTATCCTTTGAGTATAGGAAGGCCACTGATTTGCTTGAGTTGATTTTATAACCTGCCACTTTGCTGAAGTTGTTTATCAGCTGTAGGAGTTCTCTAGTGGAGTTTTTTGGGTCACTTAGGTAGACTATCATGTCATCTGCAAATAATGAAAGTTTGACTTCTTCCTTTCCAATTTGTATCTTTTTGACCTCCTTATGTTGTCTAATTGCCTGAGATAGTACATCAAGTACAATATTGAAAAGATAAGGAGAAAGTGGGCAGCCATGTCTAGTCCCTGATTTTAGTGTGATTGCTTCAAGTTTCTCTCCATTTAGTTTGATGCTGGCTACCGGTTTGCTGTATATTGCTTTTACTATGTTTAGGTATGGACCTTGAATTCCTGTTCTTTCCAAGACTTTAAGCATGAAAGGATGCTGAATTTTGTCAAATGCTTTTTCAACATCCAGGTTTTTTTTCTTTGAGTTTGTTTATGTAGTGGATTGCATTGATGGATGTCCGTACTTTGAACCAACCCTGCATCCCTGGGATAAAGCCTACTTGATCATGGTGGATGATCGTTTTGATGTGTTCTTGGATTCGATTGGCAAGAATTTTATTGAGTATTTTTGCATCTGTCTTGTGACCAATTATATGGTCGATTTTGGAGAAGGTACCATGAGGTGCTGAGAAAATGGTATATTCTTTTGCTTTAGGGTGAAATGTTCTATAAATATCAGTCAAATCCAATTGGTCCAAAGTTTCAATTAGTTTTATTGTGTCCCTGTTTAGTTTCTGTCTTACTGATTGGTCCATTGAGGAGAGTGGAGTGTTGAAGTCCCCCACAATTATTATGTTAGGTGAAATGTGTGTTTTGAGCTTTAGTAAAGTTTCTTTTACAAAAGAGGATGCCCTTGCATTTGGCGCATAGATGTTCAGAATTGAAAGTTCTTCTTGGTGGATTTTTCCTTTGACCAGCAAGAAGTGTCCCTCAGTGTCTCTTTTGATGACTTTAGGTTGAAAGTCAATTTTATCTGATGTCAATTTTATCAATTTTATCAACTTTAGGTTGAAAGTCAATTTTATCTGAATGGCTACTCTGGCTCATTTCCCGAGACCATTGGCTTGTAAAATTGTCTTCTAGCCTTTTACTCTAAGGTAGTTTTTGTCTTTGACATTTAGGTGTGTTTCCTGTATGCAGCAAAATATAGGGTCCTGTTTCCTTATCCAGTCTGTTAGTCTATGTCTTTTTATTGGGGAATTGAGTCCATTGATCTTAAGAGATATTAAGGAATAGTGATTATTACTTCCTGTCATTTTTGATGTTATTTTTATATTTGAGTGATTATCTTCTTTTGGGTTTGATGAAAGAAGGTTACTATCTTACTTTTTCCAGGTTGTAGTTTCCCTGCTTGTATTGGAGTTTTCCTCCTATTATTCTTTGCAGAGATGGGTTTGTGGAAAGATATTGTGTAAATTTGGTTTTTTCATGGAATGTCTTGGTTTCTCCATCTATTGTGATTAAGAGTTTTGCTGGGTATAGTAGTCTTGGCTGACATTTGTGTTCTCTTAGAGTCTGCATGAGATCTGCCCAGGATCTTCTAGCTTTCATGGTCTCTGGTGAGAAGTCTGGTGTGATTCTGATAGGTTTTCCTTTATATGTTACTTGCCCTTTTTCTCTTATTGCCTTTAATATTCTTTCTTTGTTTAGTGCATTTGGGGTTTTAATCATTATGTGGCGAGAGGTATTTCTGCTCAGATCCAGTCTGTTTGGAGTTCTGTAGGCTTCTTGTATATTCATAGGCATCTCTCTCTTTAAGTTGGGAAAGTTTTCTTCCATAATTTTGTTCAAGATATTTGCTGGCCCTTTCAGTTGTAAATCTTCACTCTCATCTATACCTATAATCCTTAGGTTTGGTCTTCTCATTGTATCCTGGATTCCCTGGATGTTCTGGGATACAAGCTTTTTGCATTTTGCATTTTCCTTGACTGTTGAGTCAATGGTTTCTATGGTATCTTTGGCATCTGAGATTCTTTCTTCCATCTCTTGTATTCTGTTGTTTATATTTACATCTATGGCCCCTGATTTCTTCTCAAGGTTTTCTATCTCCAAAGTTGTCTCCATTTGTGATTTCTTAGTTGTTTCTACTTCTGTTTTTAGATACAGGATGGCTTTCCTCAGTTCCATCATTTGTTTGTTTGTGTTTTCCTGTAATTGTTTAAGAGATGTTTGTGTTTCCTCTTTCATGACTTCTGCCTCTTGATTCAAGTTCTCCTGCATTTCTTTAAGTTTTGTGTGTGTGTGTGTGTGTTTCTTCTTTATTGGCTTCTATCTCTTGAGCCTTATTCTTCTGCATTTCTTTAAGTGATTTTTAAGTTTCCATTATACAGGTTTCTAGCTTATTCATGTTCCCCTCTATTTCTTTAAGAGATTCATTCATGTCCTTTTTGTGTTCTTCTAGCAGCATCATAACCAGTGATTTTAAATCCAAATCTTGTTTCTCTGGTGTGTTGGCATAACCAGGACTTGCTGATGTTGGAGAGTTTGGTTCAGATGCTGCCATATTGCCTAGATTTCTGTTAGTAGTGTTCCTGCGTTTGCCCTTTGCCATCTTGTTCTCTGGATTTAGTTGGTCTTGTCTCTGGCTGGTGTTTGGGCCTCCTGAGGGGCTCTGGGGCTATTTCTGCAACACTATATGGCTGTGTTTCCCCTGTAGCAGATTGCTGATGTGCTGTCCTCCTCTTGAGTGCCCTTGCAGCTCTAGTGTGCTTTGCCTCAGATTGTGTCTGTGAACCAGATGGTACCCGTTTGCACCTTCAGGGAGTGCTGAAGGGTGTATGCTGCCGGGACCTTTTCCATGTGCTGATCACTCTGCTGGGAAGCAGATCTCCCATCCGGGTTGGTGCACACAAGGCTAGCCTAGCTGCTCAGGTCCTGAGTCTAAGCGAAAGCCTGGGAGGCCAAGGTCCAAGCAAAGTTCCCCTTGGGGTATGACTGTTAATTGGTTCTGTCAGGTGGCCAGGATGGCATGAGTGCATGAGCGCTCCCTGAAAGTACTGGGAGTGTCTGCTGGGCTAACAACCTCCTGGCCAGGTTGACACACAGATGGCCCACTGAGCAGCCCAGTTCTTGTGGTCAATCCAGGGCCTGTTGGGGCCTAGAACCCCCCCCCATGTTAGCCTCGGGCTATGTCTGTTAGCTGGCTTTGCCTGCTAGAACTCTCTGCTGTCCTGTAGGCAAAATGGTGGCGCACTCCAGGCCAGGCAAAAAACCTCCTGGCTGGGTTGGCACCCTGATGGCCTCCCCACCCCCGAACAGCCCAGAGCCTGGGTGCAGGCCAATGCCTTTTGGGCTTAGACCCCCGCTATATTGGCCTCGGGTTATGTTTGCTACCTCAGTCTGTCTGATCTCTCTGAAGTCTGAGAACCAAGATGGAGGCGAGTGTCTAGTGACTGGCAGGAGGCAGAGTTCTGAAGTGGCTTCTGTGTGGTGAAAGGCACTGTAAATCCAATCTGCTGCTGCTTGCAGCCTGGCTGTCCAGTGATGGTCTGTTGTCGTGGGCGCAAGGCCTAACTGGACCCTGTCACCTTGGTTCCATTGCTGATGGCCCTTCAGCTGGACCAGCCACTACTGCGCTGCCACTGCTGCGCTGCCCCTGCCGCTGCTGCCACTGCCGCTGCCGCCCTTTTCTGTTGACCATTTCTTTAGGTGCTTCTCAGCCATTCGATATTCCTCAGGTGAAAATTCTTTATTTAGCTCTGTACTCCATTTTGTAAGGGGGATATTTGGCTCTCTGGAGTCTACTTTCTTGATTTCTTTGTATACTAGGACAGGGAAGTCGGAAGGGGTGAATTGGGGAACAGGGGGAGGGAAAAGGGCTTATGGGACTTTTGAGGAGGAGGGATCCAGGAAAGGGAAAATCACTTGAAATGTAAATAAAAAATTTATCGAATTAGAAAAAAGATGTTGGTCTGTGTAATCCAAAACTAACATAAGCTATAACTGATGCCTTTTGTTACCTCTGATAGGTTCAAGGTAAGTTCTTATTACAAAGGTATTGCTCACTTTTGCATAGGACAGGAAAACTTGAATTGGATGTGCCCTGAAAACTCCTTACTGAGTTCTAGTTTTTGTAATACAGGAAGGCTCTATACAAAGTTCCAATAGAGAGAAGCAATAAATATTCATGCACAGCTGAGATGCCTATGGACCATAACAATGACCAGCATGGCAAGATATTGCTAAGATGAAACAATAGGATTCATATCTTCAAGTAATCAATAGCTCTCTGATTGAACATAAAGTGTATTTAAATGGAGGAGAATATGCCTCATACTAGACACCTAGGCAACAACATGGTCTTGAAGTAGAAGAGAACAAAAGCCTATTACCTCTACATTACTAGATCAGCAAAATCCCTAACTGTATTCTAATCTTATGTTTGTATACAAAGTTATGAATAGCTTTCACTTCTTACCAAAGAATCTTCTCTTTATAGCAGACAGAGAAAATTGTAGAAGACTATACCTGATGAAAATGCAGAAGTCAACTGATTGTGGAGTCTCCAGCTACACAGGATACATCTATAATACAAGTCTTGTACCTAAGGCTCAGGAGTTGAATGGAGAAGAGGGGAAGAAAGATAGTTAAAGCAACAAAGTTGAGAATAAGTTGTTGGTGTAATGGGAAGGGATGAAGGGAGAGGACATGAGGTATTAGAGGGATGGAAAAGGGGAGTAAACAAATAAATATGTTTTTGAAATAATTAAAGCTTACAAATCATCTTTTGTTATGCACTACCATTGACACAGAAGCCAATCTGACAGTTCTGAATGACCCTAGAGTCTTGGAGTTACTTAAATATAGAGGAAATTAAAAAGACTGAAGGCCATCCAAAAAATGTACTGCTAATAAACAGGTGAAAGACTGTTAAAACAGCCTTGCCTGAGACAAATAAAAGATGGTAGGTTATATTCTGTCCTCAACATAATCGGAATACTTAATGGCTGGCAATGTACATTTTTTTTATACTTAACACTATTAGTAACATTTTATGATCAGTAACCATAAGGTACACATAGGCTATGTATTCTCATGTGCATCACCAGAGTACAAGTTTTAATGAAGTGCCAAAAAAATAAGCAAGATCAGTGGCAACCTATCATAGTACTACAAAATAAAAATTAATTCAAAGTCTCACGATGGACAAAATATCGTGATTTAGTTATCACAATATAGTATCATATAATATATATGTATTCTAAAATGTCACATCTATCTAGTAAATTAGTCTACAGACCAAGGGCCAAGATCTTTTTCTAGCTTCACAACAAACCAGCAGCATGTTGGAATTGCCTGAGCAGTTGTTCTTTCTGAAAATATTATACAAAAATATCTCCTATGTCACAGAATTTTTTGATCAATGGCTTCAATTATAAGATACTTTCATCATTAAACCAACACCTGAGCTTTTTCCCTTTACACTTCATTTTAAATAGAGTGGAATGCAAGGTACTTATTTCTGATAGTATTAATATATTTCTCTTACAAAAGCAATGAGATAAAGAACACCCATTCTTCTATGAATTGAACATATGTATATGTGTGTGTGTTTGTATGTGTGCGTGCATGCATGTGTGTACACGTGCATATATGGCAGTTTTTCCTGCATATTTTTAAGCATACAAGGGTAACTTTGATATGCTTGTAAGAAAACATGTTAATAATGAGAAAAAATGCTTACTTTGGATAGACCACATGAGAGATGGTCAAAAGGTATATTTTAGTATAGAAATAAAGATATTGAAGTAAAGAGCATAGACTATGTAAAAAGAAATTTCTTGCTGATATTAAAATATTAGACAGCCAATGGTATATAGTGTTGGAATGAGTATGAATTTGGTCTCTATCACAGTACAAATTATGCTGACTGGTATAGTTGGTTAATATTATCAATCACAGAAATCTAGGGGACAGTTAGGATATATTTTGAAAACTTATGCACTACTAAACAGTAAAACATAAAAACACTAGTGTAAAGTTTCATTATTGAACCATTAACAAAAATTAATCTAAGAGAGCTTGCAAAATGAAAAAGAGCTTGTTAAATAAATGATGACCCAAGTTAAACCCCCAGAAACCTTGTAGAAAGTGATATATGTGATGTATCTGTAATACCAGAACTCTCATCTGGAGGTGGTGGAGAGAAAGAAGACTCATCCAGAATCTTACACGCCAGTTCAACAAGGAGAGGAGAGAGAACAGACAGCTGAAAGCTGTTCTCTGACACCAGATGTGCACCAGCAGACATACTTCCCTCCGCACACATCATACCACACCCGCATTCACAATACACAAATATACTTCTAATTCTTCTAAGAAAAATAAATCAATGACCAGATAATTCTAATAATGATTGTTTCTAATATTAAACATTTTCAACCAATTCCAAAAGAACAAGAATGAAGACTTTTTTGGGGTATCCAGATGCCAGGACCAGAAATGAACAAAACAATAAAATATATGTCAATATATTAGATGAGGATAAATTTTAACATTTCAATGAAGTGTTAGCAATTAAATCCATTCACACATTCTAAATTCACACAGGGTCAGGAAAAGGCACCTATCCTGAATCCCTGAGTTTAATCTCAGAAACCAACATGGTAGAAAGAGAAAAATCCACTCTTAAAAGGTATCTTCTGATCTCCACAGATATGTTGTGGCACATGAACACCCCCTAAAACACATCTTCCCTGAAAAAGAAATAAAAAATAAACAATAACTGGAGAGATGGCTTAGTGGTTAAAGCACTGGCTATTCTTCCAAAGGTCATGAGTTCAATTCCCAGCAACCACATGGTAGATAACAGACATCTGTAATAGGACCTGATGCTCTATACTGGCACTCAGGCGTACATGTAGATAAAGCACTCAAATTCATAAAATAAATTAAATTGAAACAATTTTATAAAATATCAGTATATTACATCTTTCTATAAGTGAAAAATAAGTTCAGAAGCTAAAATATAGATATCATCATATCCTTAAAATGAAATCCCCAAATATGTGATTGTTGTAAGATAAGTTGTAGAAAATATTTTCAGTATAATTTTACATGCCCTCATGATAAAACCTCTTGGAAGAATATACCTGAACCAAGGAGAGATATAGTAAAAGTTCATAACCCACAGTATCCTAAATAAATATAAATGAAAAGTGTTTTCCCTTCTAATTCTATTAGACTAAAATTGGAGTTCTTGTTCAGAAACTATGTAGGTCTTGTTCATGCATTATAGACACTGAGTTCACATATCTGAGAGTCCTGTTGTATCTGGATGATACAATTTACTTGTTTACAACTACCATCTCTGGTTCACAAGATTTTTCACTTTTTGTTTTCTCATAGATTCCTGAGTCAGGAGGAGCTTGATGAAGACATCTTACTTAAGACCCAGTGTTTTAAAAATCTCCTCTCCTCACTACAGTTTAATGCAGACCCCATGTCCAGGCATAGCTGGCCAACATAAAACGAATTCCATGTTTGTGAAATGGGTGGGGCAGTGATTTTGCCTTTTCATTTTTTTTTTGTTTATTTTCATTTATTGTTTTGTTCTCTATTTTTTAGCCAGGGTAAGGGCAAGTGAGGACAATAATATAAAGCTGGCTAGTCTTGGAAGTGAGGAAGATCTGAGAAAGTTTGTGGATCTGTTAAGCATATGATTGAAAAATGTTTTATGAAAAAAGTTATGGTTAATTCTTAGAAAGTTGTAGAGGAATTTTAACCCAGCAACATTGCTACTGTTCCAAGAGGTCACATACAAAGACCATCTAGTTCTGTGTGGTCCTGTGAGAATGACACACGTTTAATCCCTCTGGCTGTAATACACATCCTTAATCCCTCTAAATAACATATAGACTCATCATTAGTGCACAACTTTAATCCCAAAACAAGGCAGCTAGCTGAGGTTCAGAGAAAGATTTTACAGAATGAGTTCAAGACAAGAAAGATATGCCCACCCCACAGGAGAACAGTGAGGAAGAGGAGCTACATAAGAGTAATATAAAATCATGGTATGATATGTTATGTTAGGTGTTATGTATATATGACACTTTTATGGAGCCAGTGTTAGAGAGACAGGTTACAGAGAGAACAAGCTAGACACAGATGAAGACAGAATGAGCTAGAGAATGAGAAGTGACCAGATGATTGCAACATATTGCCAAAGGTAATATGAATCCAGACACCATATTCAGTCAAAAGCCAGGAGGAGCCAGACGGAATCAGTCACCATGGAAGATAAGACTGTATAGAGGCAAAAAGCTTCTAGACATAGGCATAGGGATAGTTAGAACAGAAAAGCTAATGCTCTAAGCTCAGGCCAAGCCATGTGTTCATAAAGCTTGGGTACTACTCTTTTCTCATCACTTCATAGGAGGAAATAAAAATGACATTTACAAGAAGTTAATTGTTGCATGTCTATATTGATCAACCCGAGTCAAGTCTGTTAAATTACAATTAAATAAATGACATTTGTCCCTTGACTTTAAATATAAATATATAATTTTTATTTTATATAATAAATGTATGAAAATGTTCAGGTGTATGTAAAATATTAAGGCATGGGTAACTGTTATCTGGCTAGCCTGCTATTACAAGGAAACTTTCTCAGATGTTTCTTCCTTTACTAGGAAACTTTCTAATGCCAGATTGATCATATATTATGCTATGTTCTGTACTCTTGAAAATCAATTTCTATAAAAGTCAATAGAAATAATTTGTATAGTTACACAATAAACTTAGACCTGAACCAATAGTTCAGCAGCAATTACTATGCCTATGTATAAACTTTTATATTAGCTGCCCCTGTGTTGGACCCTAACATAAGAGAGACACCTGTGTCAATATAAGAAACTACTTGGAATAAGACTTTCATTTTGAGAAGTGATCAACTAAAGTTTAAGTTGTCAAGACCTCCCCAGGAGCTGACATCCTACTTGGCAGAAAGATACATATACCTGGATAACTGACATCCTAGTTAGCAAGTTAAGACACAAATGTTAGATAAGTCCCATCTGTACAGACAACATAAGATGTGAATATTAGACAAGGTAAGTGCCCTACCATACATAGATGAACATCCCAAACAATAGGAGCAGGATATGTGTTCTACAAAGAAATGTTCTTAAGGAAATCCCCTTATCCCTAAATCTTTATAATTTTTTATTTTCTGTATTCTGTGTTTACATTCTAAATGATTTTCCCTTTCCCGGTTCCCCCCTCCCCATAACTTCCCTAAGCCCTCTTCCTTCCACCCATTCTCCTATCAACCCCCTCCTACTTCTCTGTCTTGGTACTCCCCTACAATGCTGTAACAAGCCTTTTCAGGATTCCAGACCTCTCCTTCCTTCTTCTTGGGAGTCATTTGATATGCAAATTGTGTCTTGAGATCTTGATGGAATTACTTGATATTCTTTGTCTACAAACGTAGATGTTTGCAGATCTCAGGCTTGAAAAAACTTATAAGACCTTAATTCAGTCTCTGTTCAGTTCTAGAACCAGGACCGTGGCCATAGTCTATCAGTCCCGGGACATGAGCTCAATAACCTACCCCTGTTATGAAATTGGTTTTTGTGTGGTTTGTGAGGCATTTTTGGAACCTCAACAATAATAATTTTCTATATTTTTCATTCTACATAGATTGCATGCTTAATTACATACTAAGATTCTTTGTATTTTCCTTGGTGTGTGACTATTATTTCCTTGCAGCTCTTCAAATCATGCGTTATGTGACTGAATACCTCTAAGTATTATGCTTTTATGAAACCACAAACCCTGCTTTTCTAATCACTTACAGTTTTGGTATTGAGATATTTTATCTATTTTGTTTCCCTACCTCCATCTTTTCCTCTGTAAGAAAGAATTGATAATGACACAACCATCTTATAAGGCAGTCATATGGTAAATGAAGAAATGAATGTAAATAGTCCTAGATGAATAATAAAGTTCATATAAATAATTTTTCTATTATTTATATTATTATCACAGACAACATTGGTGTACATATTGATAGAATCAACTAAATATATATTGTCTGTCTTTTAGCTTTGAAGCTTTCTATTTTCACTATTCATTGTTTTTTAACTGTCCTTAGATGAGGCCTCTTATTCTCCTATTTTCGCCTTTTATTTTAACTTTCAAATCATCTTTTTAAATGACTTTCCAGAAATTAGTTTCAAAAGTGATATAAGTGGGAGTATGCACTGTGTATGTGTTTGCAATCTTTTTCATTATGTCTCATAAATATAATTTGTAAAACAATTCCCTTCTTTTGTAACTCATCTGGAGCTTTAAGAATATGAGGAAGCTAGATCCCATCTAGTGCAACTAGAAGACAAGGATGGTTAGGAAAGCCAAGGTGACATTGGAATAAAAGGGCTTAAGCACTTAACAATCTGTAATATTCTGAAGTTAACTTCAGTAACAACAGGAAACACATTATGTCAGAAAGTAGTCAAGATATCAATCCAATGATATATAAGACATTATATAGTGACCACAGTTTGGTAGTGTCATGGGTTTGTAAGGGAGTTTGAGTCAATGAAAAGAGCAAATTATTTCAGTATGCCATATGGAATTTGGATTTCACTATTAGCTAATATAGAACATGGTTATGAAACAAAATAAAATGAATCAGAATAAGATAGATGGAATGAAGAAAAACTAAATATGAATTGTAGCTTTTTTTGTCTGTCATAATTAAATTACTGAAAGAAAGGGAATTTGTGTCAACCTGGTGAATAAAGAGGAGGTACTGGGGAAATGATCATGAGTCTGGAAGCATCCATAGAATGTGATCTTCCTCAAATCAGAGGTGATAAAAACTGATTCCAAGACACAGAACTGACCTAGTTTCACAGGCAAGGCACAGCACTGAAGTTGAAATGCAAGTAGAAATCTTAGCAGAGAGGATGGACAGAGTTTAAGTTTTAAGAATGTGACTTAAGGTATTTCATTCAAATTTTTAAGGAAGCTACTTTTCAGAGAAAAGACTGCACTAGCCATAAATACGTCACTCACAAAACTGTAATAGAATACTATAAATAACAGAACAGAATAAAAACTGTAAAAGTATGTTATGGACATGATGCATTCTGATGGCCAATGACAAAATAATTTCCTAAGAACTGCACTGCCTCATTGGCAGTAACAGTATTTACAAAGCTATAAAGTCACAGAGACTAAGACTCAAGAGCGAGTCTTGAGTAGCAACAAATTTTGCTCTTTATAGATTCAATAATTTAAAGCTATGCCACAATTACAATTATTTGCTAGGTTATTAGATAATTATTCACACACATGGTTTCTGACTTTGTACAGGAATTATTAAACTTAATAAAATATAGTGAAACTCTCAGGAAATCTTATATAATATATACCAGAAGGCTACATGAAATGTTTTTTAAATGATACTTTTAGTTTTGATAGTTTTCGAGATGTATTTAATGAATGTTTTTGGTATGCTATTTCATTCTCATCTATCTTCTTTCCTCTCACTTGCTTGGGCCTTATTTTTCAGGAATTCACTCTGAATCAAGAAATGCTCTAAAAAAAAAAAAAGAAAGAAAAGAAATGCTCTTCATTCATAATGGTGGGAATAAAGGATATAATTTAAAACTTTGAAAAATGCTGAAAGACTTGTAAAATTTAGAATAAAATAAATTAGAAATGTGTTTGTCTTAAATTATATGCAGATCTCTTTGCTGAAAATTAAAATATAGAAGGACAAAGAAAGACTAGTTCATTTACAACTATGTATCACTTTTAAGTGGTGAAATTAAAATGAAACATACTGTCTAGTCCCAACTATGACAAATATTAACAATGTTGTTGTCTTGGATGATACCACAGTGAACAATTCAGACTAGAATGCCTTGCAGCTCTGGAAATCCGCTGTATACCTGAGCAGAGGAAGAAATATCTGACAGAGTATTTCCTATTCCATTCTTAATGAGAATCCACAATAAATCAACTTTGAAATTTATAATCAGTTTTTGTTAGCTTGATTTGTTGTGTTTTGATTGTGCAAAAGCAATGTGTTCCATTAAGAGAATGAGTCTTCTAATTGTCCTGATTTTCTACTTTAAAATTTTTGATAAGCTAAACTCTAAATCTTTATTTAGTGCTTGTTCTTATGTAAATAGACATCAAATTTGGTGAAGTTCAATCTTTCCAATATTTACATTGATTTCTAGTTGATAGCCTCAAGTAAATCCATATGGAAGTCATAGCTCATGGAAACCTGTGCCTTTTAGATTCCCAAAGGGAAAACACCTCCGTGAAGAAAAAGTACGCAAAGACGAAAAACTTGCATTTTCTCAGCTGGAATCAGATGGTTTTCTCTACAATACATCTGCTGATTCCTTTTCTTATATTTTGGGACGGATATTCTTATCATTTGTATACATCCTTTCTTCAAAGTATGTTGTTCTTGCTCATTTTAATTCATTTTTCTATATCCTATGCTATTTCAGTCTGTTTATATAACCACATCCTAGATTTTTTGTTTAGTCCTTTGTAAAATTTTTATCTATATTTTTCCACATCTGGCATTTCCTGAGCACCAAATCCAGAATCACATGGATGCAAGGAAAGGCCTCTCTAAGTTAAATACCCAACCTCAACCTAAGGGGTTTATCATTTCTATGTTCAGAAAAAAATTGCTTCCAGTAAATGTTTGATTTTATTGTTTTAAATGCTAAGTCGTTACTACTTAGCATTCTTTGATTTTTCACATTGCTCCCAAAGCTACAGAAAGATTTCTTTTATTCTGGGAGAAAAGCATTGAAGCACGTATGAAGATGGGATATCAGATCTTATTACACAATCAAGGAAGCCTCAACAAACATCTTGCATACTTCAGCACTGTGCCACTCTATGCAGAAAATTACTGAACAACAAAATTTGCAATGTGTTTGAAACCATTAAACAAGTTGCAAAAATAAATTTCTGTGACTGAAGTCTGCTATCAAGAGGGGGAAAACTTGAAGAACTGCTTCCCGAAAGAGCTTTGAATTTATTTTTAGAAATGCGTATAAAAATGATCATTTCCTTAGTCTCCTGTATAGTGTCAAATTAAAAATTATGTCTATTTGTTAGATGACAGTTTGATTGACAAATATATTATATCTTCTTCCAATCAAACCTGAAGAACAGTGGAAATACTGGATCTACTACAATATATAATTTCTTAGAAAAATGCTCAGAAAATAATCTTTCATTTATGTTTCTGTGTCTTTTTAACTTATTTTTCATTGAAAATATTTTTATACAATACATTCCAATCACAGTTTCTCCACATTCATTTCCTCACATACACTCCTATCTCATCCATACAACTCCAAACCTTCTCTCCCTACTTTGAAAACAAACAGGCCAGTAGTAAAACAAAACAAATAAGAGAGAACAGACAAAGAAAATACTTCAAAGACAAGCACAAGAAACACAGACACTCAATAAAACCAAAAAAGTAAAGCTTAAAAAAAGTTTTAAAAGTTTAAGAAAACCAATATGAAACAAAACAGTTCCCAAAATACTAATATGTTCATTTGCTGTTGCTCATATACAGCTAGTCATGAGACCTCCCTAAGTGTGATTTGTATATCCAGTGAGACACCACTGAAGAGAACCAATTATCCTTTTATTCTTCAATTGACAATAGCTTCTTGGTTAAGAGGTTGGGGTTATATACAGTTCCCTTCTTGGAGCTATGACACTGAAAATATCTGTTTTTGATGTGTTCATTGCAATGTTTTATAGAGTAGATAACATGATGAACTAAATACTTTATGGTGTTATAATACTTCATTCTCTGCCATTCCCAGTGAATGGGATGAGATCATTAACAAAATAGCAGCTGTATTATCTCAAATGAAAATCCCTTTCATGGGATTTAATTAATTAGAACTGGTTATACTTGGTTAAACACAAACACATGAATGTTGACAAAATATATAAAAGGAATCAAGCGTTAGAATAGTTACTACTTAGTAAATACACGTAATGGGATTTTTAAATTATGAGAATGTACATTGATATGGTACAGTTCTTAGTGCCCAATATCAAAAGGATATATATCAAGTGGCATTATTTTTTCAAACTGCTAAGCTTTTTATTGGAAAGAGCAAATTTTATACTGATAAATTAGCATTTGTATGAAGATTCTTTTTCAGATAAATTTCAGGAGAAACAGCTTAATGATTTGGAAAACAGTTCATGTTTGGATCATCAGTATAATTTTAAGACCAAGATTAAGATGCAACTGTATGCCAGTCCATCTCAAGGCATATGCCAGGGGCTTCTTTTATTCCTTTATTGCTTAGAAACTACAGCATATAACCCTGAGTCCTACCTGATGATGTCATAAATTTTCATTTTGATCCCTCACAATTACAACTACATTTGATGTCTCTGCTGCTTATCAGTTTTTGTCCACTATATAAAAATTAGAATTATAGAGGAAAAGGAAGCTTAGTTGAGAAAATCCTTCCATCAAACTGTCCTATAGACAAGTCTACAGCTTTGTTTTTGTTTTTTTGTTTTTTTTTTTTTTTAGTGGTTGATATAGGAAGACACAGCTCATTGGGAGCAGTACCACCCCAGTGTATATGGTCTTAGGTTGTCCCATAAGTTAGGTTAAGTAATCCCCAAGTGACAAGCCCATAAGCAGCATTATTCTGTGATACCTGCTTTAGTTTTCACTTCCAGGTTCCTACCTTGATTTCCTTTCATAATACACTGTAAGCTGTATCCATTCATCCTTTGAGGAACATCTGGGTTCTTTCCAGCTTCTGGCTATTATAAATAAGGCTGCTATGAACATAATGGAGCATGTGTCTTTATTGCATACCAGGGAATTCTTTGGGTATATGCCCAGGAGAGGTATAGCAGGATCCTCTGAAGTGTTATGTCCAGTTTTCTGAGGAACCACCAGACTGATTTCCAAAGTGGGTGTACCATCTTACAGCCCCACTAGCAGTGGAGGAGTGTTCCTCTTTCTCCACATCCTTGCCAACACTTGCTGTCTCCTGAGTTTTTAACCTTAGCCATTCTAACTGATGTAAGGTGAAATCTCAGGGTTGTTTTGATTTGTATTTCCCTAATGACTAATGATGTTGAGCACTTCTTAAGGTGCCTCTTGGCCATCCGAAATTCTTCAGGTGAAAATTCTTTGTTTAGATCTGTACCCCATTTTTAATAAGGGTTATTTCGCTCCCTGGGGTCTAACTTCTTGAGTTCTTTGTATATATTGGAAATTAGCCCTCTTTCAGATGTAGGATTGGTGAATATCCCTTCCCAATTTGTTGGTTGCCGTTTTGTCCTTTTAACAGTGTCCTTTGCTTTACAGAAACTTTGTAATTTTATGAGGTCCCATTTGTCAATTCTTGATCTTATAGCATAAGCTATTGGTGTTCTGTTCAGAAACTTTTCCCCTGTGCCCATGTCCTCAAGTGTTTCCCTCAGTTTCTTTTCTATTAGTTTCAGTGTGTCCAATTAGAAACAATGAATTCACAAAATTTTTAGGCAAATGATTTGATCTGGAAAATATCATCCTAAGTGAGGTAGCCCAATCACAAAAAAATACACATGGAATGCAATCTCTGATAAGTGAATATTAATTAGCCCAGAGCTCTGAATACCCAAGGCACAAATCGCATAACAAATGTCTCCCATGAAGAAGTATGGAGAGGGTCCTGATCCTGGAAAGGATTGATCTAGCATTGGAGGGGAGTATCAGGACATAGAAAAGGGAGAGAGGTGATTGGAGAATGAGTAGAGAGAAGAAGGTTTATGGGACATATGGTTACAGGGAATCTGGGAAAGGGGAAATCATTTGGAATGTCAACAAAGAATATAGAAAATAAAAATATAAAAAAATACACTGTAAGCTGGAAGGTGAGATAATCCTTTCTTCTCCAGATTGTTTTTAGTTATGGCATTTTATCACAGTAACAAAAGGTAAGCAAAAGCACTATCATATGGTGTGGTTCCCTATGACTTGAATGAATTATCATGTCCATTTATTAGTGTATTATACTAGGGAGGTTGGTAGAATGCTGAAAGTTCAGCTATACCAGCTACCTGATCTTGAAACAACTGATAAAGCTGCCAACCTCTGTTTATACATACACATAGACACACACACACACACACACACACACACACACACACACCAAAACACAAAACACTATCTTATATTTGTGGTTTGGGTCTGCAGTTTTAGCTCTATGTCAAAAGAAAAATTATAAGCTGGAGCCTGGGGGGAAATGTTTGCCATATAAGAATAAAAAGCTGAGTTTAGATATCTAGATCCCATGTAAATGCATATGCAGTAACACATATCTGTAATGCCAGGATTTCATATGGAAAGCAGAGACAGAAGAATCCCCGCAATTCATGGACCCAGCAACCTTGTACGGGCAGTAATGAGCAACAAGATAATCTGTTTCAAACAAGATAGAAGTTATGAACTAACACTTGAAGTGGATTTACATGTATGCTGTGGTATCTCTTTAGGACTCACACACATGAACACACATATACATAAAATGCACAAACATACATGCAAGTTACATTCTAACATTGTCACAATATAGTTGTCATTTTTAGAATATTAGTTCTTTTGTATATTCATTTTTCATTGTATTTGATAAAACTTCATTATAATATTTTTAAATAATTTCATCATAACATTATTCATACATATTCTACTTGTAATAGGTATTACACAGTTTAACATCGGATGGATGTTAACAAATTAAAACCCGACCAAGGAGCTAAAGCTGCAGTGTCTAAAGAACAACTTGTTCTATTGTTCAAAGGACGATTAATTTTTATCAAAGCTGGGTCATAATCCCCATGTAAAATATGCACAATGATAGAATTTTCATTTATTTAGTTGATTAATTCTGACATGATGATATTTTGTGTGATTAACCTGTTACACCCTAGGTTTGTTAGCAAGGTAAACACGGTCCACCCACCTCACCTCTATTTCTTTATTATCCTCATAGCAAACACTCACAAAGCTCATAATTTATTTGTTGTTTTGTACTATTAATTTATTTAATTACTTTATCTAAATTCCTGTTTATTTGTTTGTATGTTTTATTAATTTACTTAAATACTTTTCATCCAGATCATAGACTCCCAATACTTCTCTCCAGCAAGACTATTTCACTTTTCTCTCCTCTCCTTAGTCTCTCTCTCTCTCTTTTTTTTTTGTTCTCAGAGAAGGAGAGCACTCCCAAGGACATCAGCCTACCTTGACATATCAATTTGCTATAGAATGTGGTGAATCTTCTTACTGAGCCTAGACAAGGCAACTCAGGGAAAAGTGATGTAGAGGCACCCAACAGAGTCAGAGGCATCCCTGGCTCTTGATAGGCTCTCCACAAACAAGAATCCCTCCTTTGTAACTGCCTGCTGCCCTCACTAACTACCTCATGTAAACATTTGGCAAAGAATAACATTGGTGTGTTACATAGATAGTTGGCACTTACATGTAAGTCTGGTAAGATTGGCACTCATGCTATCCAATCTTTTTTATTGTTTTTTATTTATATTCCTGATTCCTCCTCCCAGAAACCCCCTATCCATTCCCCCCTCATCCTGCTTCTATTAGAGTGTACCCCCACCCACCTACCCACACCTGCCTTCCTGCCCTCACATTCCCCTACACTGGGGAATTGAGCCTTCACAGGATCAAGGGCCTCTTCTCCCATTGATGCTCAACAAGGCAATCTGCTACATATACAGTTAGAGCCATGGATCCCTCCATGTCTATTACTTGTTTGGTGTTTGAGACCCTGGGAGCTCTGGTTGGTTGATATTGTTGTTCTTCCTATGGACTGCAAACCCCTTCAGCTCCTTAAGTCCTCTCCAAAAGTCCTTCACTGGGGACCACATGATTAGTTCACTGATTGGCTCTAAGCATCTGGCTTTGTATATGTCAGGCTCTGGCAGAGTCTCTCAGGAGACAACTATATCTGAAAACTGTCAGCTTACACCTCTTGGAATGAACAATTTTTGTCAGTGTTTGAAGACTATATATGGCATGGATCCCAAGGTGGGGCAGTGTGCAGATGGCCTTCCCTTCAGGCTCTGCTCCACAATTTGTCTCCATATTTGCCCCTGTGATAATTGTGTTACCCCTTCTAAGAAGGACCAAAGCACCCACACTTTGGTCTTCCTTCTTCTTCAGATTCATGTGGTCTATGAAGTGTATCTTGGGTATTCTGAGCTTTTGGGCTAATATCCACTTATAAGTGAGTGCATATCATGATTGTTCTTTTGTGACTGGGTTACCTCACTCGAGATGATATTTTCTAGTTCCATCCATTTGCCTAAGAATTTCATGAATTCATTGTTTCTAATATTTGAGTAGTACTCCATTGTGTAAATGTACCACAATTTTCATATCCATTCCTCTGTAAAAAGACATCTGGGTTCTTTCCAGCTACTGGCTATTATAAATAAGGCTGCTATGAACATAGCAGAGCATGTATTCTTGTTATATGTTGGAGCATCTTTTGGATATATGCCCAAGAGTGGTATAGCTGTGTCCTCGGGTAATATTATGTCCAATGGTCTGAGGAATTGACCCAACAATAATGGAGGAGAGTCCTCTTTATCCACATCCTCACCAGCATCACCTAGTGAAAGATCTGTATGACAGGAACTTCAAGCCTCTGAAGAAAGAAATCAAAGATCTCAGACAATGGAAAGATCTCCCATGCTCAAGGGATTAATATAGTAAAAACAGACATCTTGTTGAAGGCTTTCTACAGATCCAATGAAATCCCCACCAAAAAGAGTTTGAAAGAGCAATTTGTAAATTCATTTGCAATAACAACAACAACAACAACAAAACAGAATAGTGAAAACTACTCTCAACAATAAAAGAACTTCTAGGTAATCACCATCCTTGATATCAAGCTGTTCTATAGAACAATAGTGATTAAAAAACTGCATGGTATTGTTACAGAGACAGGCAGGAAGATCAACAGAATATAATTGAAGACACAGAAATGATCCCACACACCTATGATCACTTCATGTTTGAATGAGAAACTAAAACCAATCAGTGGTTAAAAAATTAAAAAGACAGCATTTTTAATAAATAGTGCTAGTTCAACTGGAAGACAGCATGTAGAAAAAAGCAAATAGATCCATTCTTTTTTTTTATTTGAATATATTCTTCATTTACATTTCAATTGTCCCAGTTTCCCCTCCCCCCAGAAAACCCCCAAACCCATTCTCCCTCTGCCTGCCTCCATGAGGATGCCCCTCCAACTAACCAACTCCCACCTACCCCTCTCCCCCCAACACACCCCCGATTTTCCCACACTGGGGCATCTATCCAGCCTTCACAGGATCAAGGACCTCTCTTCCTACAGATGTCCAACAAGTCATTCCTCCACCACAAATGGGGCTGGAACCATGTGTACCCCTTAGTTGATGGCTTATTCAATCTAGGGTTCTGATAGGCCAACATCATCATTCTTCCCTTGAGGCTGCACACTCCTTCAGCTCCTCCAGTTGTTCCTCCAATTCCTCCATTGGAGACCCAGTGTTCAGTTCAGTGGTTGGCTGTTAGAATCTGCCACTGTCTCTGTAAGGCAGGGCCCCTCAGGAGATTAGCCACATAAGGCTCCATTTGGCAATCACTTCTTGGCATCCACAATGGTGTCAGACTTTGGTGACTGTTTATAGGATGAATCTCCAGGTAGGAGAGTCTCTAGATGGACTTTTCTTCATTCTCTACTCATACCTGTGAGTATTTTGTTCCCTTTCTCAGAAAAACTGAACCACCTACACTATGGTCTTCCTTATTCTTGAGCTCCATGTGGTCTGCGAATTTTATTTTCTTTATTCTTAGCTTTTGAGCTAATAGGCACTTATCAGCGAGTGCATACCATGTGTGTTGCCTTGTGATTGAGTTACTGCACTCAGGATGACACTTTCTAGTTCTATCCATTTGCCTAAGAATTTCATGAATTCATTGTTTTTAATAGCTGAGTAGTGCTCCCTTGTGTAAATACACCACATTTTCTGTATCCATTCCTCTGTTGAAGGACATCTGGGTTCTTTCCAACTTCTGGCTTTTATAAATAAAGCTGCTGTGAACATAGTGAAGTATGTGTCCTTATTACCTGTTGGAGCACCTTATGAGTATATGCCCAGGTGTGGTATAGTTGGGTTCCCAGGTAGCACTATGTCTAATTTTCTGAAGAATTGCCAAAATGATTTCCAGAGTGGTTATACCAGCTTGCAATCCCACCACCAATGGAGGAGAGTTCCTCTTTTTCCACATCCTTGCCAGCATCTGCTGTCCACTGAGTTTTTCATCTTAGCCATTCTGATTCCTCTGAGGTGGAATCTCAGGGTTGTTTTGATTTGCATTTCTCTGATAGTAAGGATGTTTAACATTTCTTTAGGTGCTTCACAGTCATTCGAGTCTCCTTAGTTGAAAATTCTCTGAGTTCCCATTTGTCATTTGTGATCTTAGAGCACAAGAGATTGATGTTCTGTTCAGGAAATTTTCCCCTATGCCCATGTGGACAAAACTCTTCCCACTTTCTGCTCTAAACTTCAGTGTATCTGATTTTATGTGGAAGTACTTGATCCACTTGTATTTGAGCTTTGTATAAGTAGACAAGAATAGAACAATTTGCATTTTTCTGCATGTTGACCTCCAGTTGATCCAGCACCACTTATTAAAAATGCTGTCTTTTTTCCACTGGAAGTTTTTAGCTCTTTTGTCAAATATCAAGTGACCATAGGTGTGTGGGTTCATTTATGGGTCCATTTCATTTGATGTTGGCTATTGGTTTTTTGTATATTGCTTTTAATATGTTTAGGTATGGGCCAAGAATTCTTGATCTTTCCAAGACTTTTAATATGAAGGGATGCTAAATTTTGTCAAATGCTTCCTAAGGGAAAATGGTCTGAAGTTCTCTTTCCTTGTTTGGTTTAGGTATCAGCATAATTATGGCTTCGTAGAACGAGTTGGGTAGTGTTCCTTGTGTTTCTATTTTATGGAATAGTTTGAAGAATATTGGTATTAGGTCTTCTTTGAAGACCTGATAGAATTCTCCACTAAACCCATCTCGTCCTGGGACTTTTTTGAATCCTTCTATTTGCTGAGAAGTTACTGGACTATTTATATGGTTTATCTGATCCTGTTTTAACATTGACATCTGATATATGTCTAGAAAATTGTCAATTTTATCCAGATTTTCCAGTTTTGTTGATAAGCCTTTGTAGTAGGATCTGATGATTTTTTTGAATTTCCAAAGTTTCTGTTGTTATCTCTCCCTTTTCATTTCCAACTTTATTAATTTGGGTACTGCCACTGTACCCTCTGCTTAATCTGGCTAAGCGTTTATCTATCTTGTTGATTTTCTCAAAGAACCAGCTCTGGTTTTATTGATTCTTTGTATAGTTCCCTTTGTTTCCATTTGGTTTATTTCAGCCCTGAGTTTGATTACTTCGTACTCTCTATTCCTCTTGGGTGTTGTCTTAGTCAGTGTTCCTATTCCTGCACAAATATCATGACCAAGAAGCAAGTTGGGAGGAAATGGTTTATTCTGCATACACTTCCACACAGCTGTTCTTCACCAAAGGATGTTAAGACTAGAACTCAAGCAGGTCAGGAAGCAGGAGCTGATGCAGAGGCCATGGAGAGATGTTACTTACTGGCTTGATACCTCTGGCTGGCTGAGCCTGCTCTTTCATAGAACCCAAGACTACCAGCCCAGGGATGGTAACACCAACAAGAGGCCCTCCCCACTTGATCACTAATTGAGAAAATGCCCCATAGTTGGATCTCATGGAGACACTTTCCTCCCCAACTGAAGCTCCTTTCTCTGAAACTCAAGTTGACACACAAAACCAGCCAGTACAGGTGTATTTGTTTGTTTTTGTTCCAGAGCTTTCAGGTATGCTGTCAGGCTGCTAGTGTAAGCTCTCTGCATTTTCTTTTTGGAGACACTTAGAGCTATGAGTGCCTCTTAGCACCACTTTCATTGTGTCCCATAAGTTTTGGTATGCTGTGTCTTCATTTTCATCAAATTCTAAAGTCTTTAATTTCTTTTTTTATTTCTTCCTTGACCAAGTTATTGTGTAGAACATTGTTCAGCTTCCATATGTATGTGTGTTTTCCATTGTGTGTTTTTTTTTGAGGGGGGGGGGAACTTAAGACCAGCCTTAGTCTGTGGTGATCTGATAGGTTTCATGGAATTATTTCAATATTCCTGTATCTGTTGAGGCCTGTTTTGTGACCATTTATATGGTTAATTTTAGAGAAGGTACCATGAAGCGCTGAAAAGAAGGTATATTCTTTTGCTTTAGGATAAAATGTTCTATAAATATCTATTAGGTCCTTTTGGTTCATAATTTCTGTTAGTTTCACTGTGTCTCTGTTTAGTTTCTGTTTCCATGATTTGTCCATTGCTGAAAGTGGAGTATTGAAATCTCCCACTATTATTGTGTGGGGTGCAATGTGTGCTTTGAGCTTTAGTAAGGTTTCTTTTATGAATGTGGATACCCTTGCATTTGGAGCATAGATGTTCAGAATTGAGAGTTCATCTTGGTAGATTTTCCCTTTGACCATTATGAAGAGTCTTTCCTTATCGTTTTTTGACAATTTTTGGTTGAAAGTAGATTTTGTCCAATATAAGAATGGCCACTCCATCTTGGGACCATATGCTTGAAAATTTGTTTTCCAACCTTCGATTCTGAGGAAGTGACTGTCTTTGTCACTGAGGTGGGTTTCTGTATGCAGCAAAATGTTGGGTCCTGTTTACATATCCAGTCTGTTAGTCTATGTCTTTTTATTGGTGAATTGAATTCATTGATGTTAAGAGATATTAAGGAAAATTGATTGTTACTTCCTGTTATTTTTGTTGTTAAAGGTGAAATTTTTTGTTTGGCTAT
This sequence comes from Apodemus sylvaticus, assembly GCF_947179515.1. NCBI lineage: Eukaryota > Metazoa > Chordata > Mammalia > Rodentia > Muridae > Apodemus > Apodemus sylvaticus. Next base: position 104,139,620 of record NC_067473.1, on the reverse strand, counting down.
CTTCTTTTGGGTTTGTTGAAACATTGCTGTCCTGCCTTTTCTAGGGTGTAGTTTTCCTCCTTGTGTTGGTATTTTCCACCCATTATCCTTTATAGAGCTAGATTTGTGGAAAGCTACTGTGTAAATTTGGTTTTGTCATGGAACATCTTGTTTTCTCCACCTGTGGTAATTGAAAATTGCTGTGTATAATAACTTGGGCTGGCATTTATGTTCTCTTAAGGTCTGTATGACATCTGCCTAGGATCTTCTAGCTTTCATAGTTTCTGGTGAGAAGTCTGGTGTAATTCTGATAGGTCTGCCTTTATATGTAACTTGACCTTTTTCCCTTACAGCCTTTGATATGCTTTCCTTGTTTAGTGCTTTTGGTGCTTTGATTATTATGGGACCGGAGGAGTTTTTGTTCTGGTCCAGGCTATTTAGAATTCTGTAGGCTTATTTTATGTTCATGGGTATCTCTTTCTTTAGGTTAGGGAAATTTTCTTCTACAAGTTTTTTGAAGATATTTACTTGCCCTTTAAGTTGGGAATCCTCTCACTCTTCTATACATATAACCCTCTTCTATACATATAACTCTCTTCTATACATATACATATACATGTACATATATACATATACATATATATTACACATACACACACACACATATATGTATATATATATGTTTGTTCTTCTGTGTCCTGGATTTCCTGAATGTTTTGTATCAGAAGCTTTTTGCATTTTGCATTTTCTTTGATTGTTTTGTCTATCTATTCCACGGTATCTTCTACACCTGAGATTCTTTCTTCTATCTCTGTATTCTATTGGAGATACTTATATCTGTAATTTCTGACCTCGTTCCTAGATTTTCCATTTCCAGGTTTGCCTCCATTTGTGTTTTCCTTATTGTTTCTCCTTCTACTTTTAGGTATTAAATCACATTATTCAATCCCTTCAACTATTTACCTCTGTTTTCCTATATTTCTTTTAGTGAGTTACTGATATCCTCCTTAAAGGATTCTATTATCTTCATGAGATAGGATTTTAGGTCAGCTTCCTGATTTTCAGGTTTTCTGTATTCAGGGCTTGCTGTGGTGTGAGAACTGGGTTCTGATGATGCCCACGTATATTGGCTTCTGTTGCTTATGGCCTTGTGCTAGCCTTTCACCATCACGATATCCCTGGTGTTTGTTGGTCTGGGTGATTGTCTGGAGTCTGCCTCTTTTGACCCTGGGTTGCTTCAGGTCTCCTGGTAGGCCTGCAGTCCTGGCTGTAGCAGATCACCTGAGGGTCCTTCTGACAGGGACCTCTTCACAGGGGCAGAGAGGGTTCTGATCTGTTGACCTGGCTGCAGTAGATCTCCTAGGAGGCCTTCAAACTGTTTGGCCAACTGCTCTGAGTGCAGTGGGTTCTTAAAGATAGATCTGGATATAATGTCTTCATTGGAGCAGATCAGCCAAGATTCTGCCCCAGTAGAAAGGACCAGGCAGCAGAAGGGACAAAAGGAGAGTGGTATTTGGGAAGGCGGGTGTTTTGTTAGTTGATGGTCCTGAGTCTGCCAGGCCCCCAGCAGCATCTCTGGGACTCTGTAGGTGGGAGGGGGTTCTTACCAACTGTTCTGAGTACAGTCAGCAGGTTCTCTAGGATGGATCAGCAGATGCTGTCTTCACTGGAGCAGTGCAACCAAGAATTAAAATAGATCCATTCTTATCTCCTTGTACAAAGCTCAAGTCCAAGTGGATCAAGGACCTCTATATAAAACCAAATACACTAAAACTAATAGAAGAAAAAGTTGGGAAGAGCATTGAATACATGGGCACAGAGGAAATTTTCCTGAAAAGAACACCAATGGCTTATACTCTAAGAATTGACAAATGGGAATTCATAAAATTGCAAAGCTTCTGTAAGGCAAAGAACACTGTCAATAGGACAAAATGGCAACCAAGAGATTGGGGAAAGTCCTTTTCCAATCCTTCACACAATAGAGGACTAGTATCTAATATATACAAAGAACTCAAGAAAAAAGACTCCATTAAAAATGGGTGCATATAATTCTCAACTGAGGAATATCAAATGGCTGAGAAGCAGCTAAAGAAATTTTCAAATCCATAGTCATCAGGGAAATGCAAATCAAAACAACCCTGAGATTCCACCTCACACCAGTCAGAATACCTATGATCAAAAACTCAGGTGACAGCAATGCTATGATATCTTGAGAAAAGTCTTGAGATGTACACAGTTAATCATAGTTCTTGAGACAGTATTTAAAAGAGACATAAAATTTACTACACATCGGTAAGCTTTAGTGATAATTAGCTTTTTTGTGAAATTGGTTTTTTTCCCTGACAAATCTTTAATATAATACATTTTAGAAAATAGGAAGGTTTATTTTCTGTTTATTTTGTGAATTTATCTCCCCAATACATTTCAGAAGCAAAACAGCTTCCATACACAAACTGGAATTAAATTACAGTTTAATAATTACACAGTTGTTTGTTACAGTCAGCAAAAATATTTGGTTTCTGGTCTTTTTGTTTTTTAACTTTTATAACAAGGTCTTTCCCTGTAGCACAGGCTAGGCTGGGACTCATTATTAGTGTTTTCTTCAATTAAAATGTACACACACACACACACACACACACACACACACAAATGAATACTGCCTTAATAAACTAATAATGTGTACAAGATAGGTCCAGTTCTTACTCCCAGCCCTTTGTTGCTAGAAATACGACTGAGACTCAAAATATATTCACAAATACCTTGATCATATTGCTAGGTTTTTCTCTTACTATACAATAACTTAAATTATCCCATTTATTTTTATCTACATTTTGCCATGCTGCTGATTACCTCTGCTCAGGTATCTGTGTGGAATATGCCCATCTCCTCACATCTTCCTGGGCCAGTATCCTAACCTGGCTCTTTACCAAAATTCTTTTCTCCTCCCAGATGTCCCCCCTAATATTCGACCCATTCCATGGGCATTAGGTTTTTTGTTTTGTTTTGTTTGTTTGTTTACTATTATTTTTTGTTTTTACGGTCCAGCCTTTGCCCAACTTCCATCTCCCCCCAAGAGTTCCTCAACCCATTCTTACTTCCTTCTGTCTCCAAGAGGATGCCCCCCCCCCCAACCAGGCCTCTTCATTCCCTGTGGTTTCAAGTCTCTCAAGGGTTGGGCCCATCTTTTCCCACTGAAGCAAGACCCAGCAGACCTCTGCTATATATGTGTTGGGGGACCTTGAACAAGTGTTCTGCCTTGTTGGTGACTCTGTATCTGAGAGATCTGAGTAGTCCACCTTAGTTGGGACTGCTGGTCTTTCCATGGGATTGTCCTCCTTCTCAACTTCTACCATCCTTTACCTAATTCAACCACACGGGTCCCCAACTTCAGTCCAGTGGTTGGCTATAAGTATCTGGATCTGTCTCAGTCAGCAGGCAATATTTTTATAATGGCAGGTGATGCATCCATAAAATACATAAGATACTCTCTAAAATATTCTCTTTTTAGTCCAATACAAAACTTATTCTTCAAAATGTTAACTGAATACAATTATAACATTATGATTCTATAAGTTATTATGTAAAGTAACAATGTTCAGTCTACAGTATTTGGCAAATAAGGTAAATTTTCTTCTATCTATTATATCTTGGATTATCAACCTAAACATATTCTTAGACATACAACATTATCTTACATCCTAAACAATATAACCTTTAGTAAACCTATGACTATCCAGTCTTCAATGCCATTAGGGACCTAAAAATGTACAAATGTTACTGGAGTAAGTAGGAGGTGCAAGGAGTAGCTTCTAAGACTAAGAATTAACAGAGACAGCTGACTGCCTGGAAAGTCCCCAATATTCTCTGAAATATTGGAGCATCATTTTCAGACTTCTGGCCTAGACTATCTGACAGATCTTGGGAAACAGAATTATGAACGATTTGCTTACAGTGTTGTAGCAAAGTCCAGCACTCAACTTCTCTGTGACTAATTGTCCTTTCTGAATAGATTTGTCTGTAACTGAAGGATGGCCTTTTTTCCTTCCCCCGATGGCTAGCTTGCCACAATTGAGCAACTCCATATTGAGCTTATTGATGCTCATCATCTTCTTTGAAGTGGAAATGGGGTATTGTCAGGAGCAGACATGTCTCATAGTTAAAGGATCTTTTAATGATGAAACAATTTAAATGGAATATTCTGTGGATCTCTAAGGCTTTTAACAGTCAATTAGCTAATTATAGGATATTTGAATTGTCAAACATTGTTAATTTTTAGCCATTTACTATCTAAATAACCTTAAAAACATTTTATTGTAAATAAATAAACTAGTATCTAATATGACCATGAGCTTAACTATTTGGCTTGTATTTCTTAATCATACCAACTAGTTCAATAGCAACTTTAAAAAAGACTTGAACTTTATATTGTATCTTTAAAAATTATATGGGCCTAATTCCTCACATAAAGTTGAATATATATATATATATATATATATATATATATATATATATATATATATATATATATATATATAAACTTAAAATAGTATCAATATGCAATAACCCATACCAACGTATCAAAACTGACATTATTTTTATCAATATACAAGAACATATACCAATATAACAACATGTAACCTCAATTATAAATCAAAATACAAAGATCTCCATGAATGTAAGATTGGCTATATTTTTTTTAGTTAAAGTGTAAATTCAATAATCTAAACCATACTTGTTGAATTTCCTATAATATTTCTATATCCACCATTTTTCTTTACACCCCTTTTCCCTTAGCCAAAAAGAAAGAAAGGAAGATAGGCATACAGGAAGAAAGGAAGGAAGGAAGGAAGGAAGGAAGGAAGGAAGGAAGGAAGGAAGGAAGGAAGGAAGGGAAGGGAAGGGAAGGGAAGGGAAGGGAAGGGAAGGGAAGGGAAGGGAAGGGAAGGAAAGGAAAGGAAAGGAAAGGAAAAGGAAAAGGAAAAGGAAAAGGAAAAGGAAAAGGAAAAGGAAAAGGAAAAGGAAAAGGAAAGGAAGGGATGGGAAGGGAAGGGAAGGGAAGGGAAGGGAAGGGAAGGGAAGGGAAGGGAAGGGAAGGGAAGGGAAAGAAATCCCTGAATCTAACTTCCTTATTTTGTCTCCTCCCTGACCAAGACAATAACTATTTGTACCCATGTCTTTGTAAAGACAGCAAACACTAGCATCTATGAACGACCAAAATTCCTTTTCCCCAACTTTTGAGAATGGGGTGAAGTTCTCTTATAATTGTGGGTATATACTAGCAATTCAATTTAAATATTCATTTTCATCAAAGAAAAAGAAGCAATAAAAGTGTCCTTTATCAAATGACCCGACAGTTATCAAAAGAGATAAATTATCTTGTACAACAAAACAACTTATGTTAAAATTTATGGCCTGTTTTACATGCACTATAGTTTCCATAAAACCCAGTGAGCTGGATATCATTTTTTATCACAGCTATTGTTTCTCAAATTAGCTTAAATGATGAAAGAATATTGCTTTATATACACATAAAATATAATTTATTTCTAAGTAATTTCATTTGTTGGTATGATACATCTCTTTTCATCATTGCCTGTCAAATCCATATAAAAATTTTGTAATCTAGATTGGACTCAAATTTACATTATAAAAATACAATGATCTATGGCTACCAGCCCTTGTATCTAATTTTGCTGCAATCTATATATTGAATTGTTGGGAGAAGTCGTACGTAGGCTATACCTATCTTCAACCAGGACAACTGAAAACCAGTTTCTGTATTTCCAGGATTTTGCACAATCACCTTAATTATAAATATTACAGTTATAGTCAGTGAGACAGACTATTAGTAGGTAAAGTTGTCTTTAATCAAGCCTGACAATATGAATTTAATCCTAAAACTCACATAGAGAATAGAGAACTGACTCCCATGAGCTGCATGCACACACACAAACACACAAACACACACACACACACACACAGAGACAGAGAGAGAGAGAGAGAGAGAGAGAGAGAGAGAAAGAGACAGAGAATGAGAGACAGAGAATGAGAGACAGAGAATGAGAGACAGAGACACAGACACAGAGACACAGAGGCATGTACATACACAAACACCGACACAGACACACACAGACATACACAGATATACACACATGCAAATGCACACACACACAAACACACACAAAAATGTAATGCTCAACAAAGTACAGATTTCCAACTGGTATTTTGTTGGTGCTTTGGCTCAACTGGGTTCCTCACTGTGCCTGATAATATACTCTGTACCATAAGTTTAAGTGTGGGATCAAGGTGTCAGATATTTCATGTTGGAGTTTGCTACTTTGTATTTGATAGATATCAAATTTCTTTTATTTTCTATTTACTTTTTATTTTATTTTCTATATTCTTTGTTTATGTTCCAAATGATTTTTTCCTTTCCCGGTTCCCCCCTCCCCATAAGTCCCATAAGCCCTCTTCCCTCTGCCCATTCTCCAATCAACCCCCTCTTACTTTTCTTTCTTGATAATCCCCTACAATGCTGCATCAAGCCTTTCCAGGACCAGGGCCCTCTCCTTCCTTCTTGGGAATGATTTGATATGTGAATTGTGTCTTGGGCATTCAGAGCTTCTGGGCTAATATCCACTTATCAGTAACTGCTTTCCATGTGTGTTCTTTTGTGATTTGGTTACCTCAGTTAGGATGATATTTTCCAGTTCCAACCATTTGCCTAAGAATTTCATGAATTCATTGTTCTTAATTGCTGAATAGAATTCCATTGTGTAAATATACCACTTTTTTTTTATCCATTCCTCCATTGAGGCACATCTGGGTTCTTTCCAGCTTCTGGCTATTATAAGTAAGGCTGCTATGAGCATAGTGGAGCACGCATCCTTATTACATGCTGGGGAATCCTCTGGATATATGCCCAGGAGTGGTATAGCAGGGTTCTCCGGTAGTGTCATGTCCAGTTTTCTGAGGAACTGCCAGAATGATTTCCAGAGTGGTTGTACCAACTTGCAATTCCACCAGCAGGGGAGGAGTGTTCGTCTTTCTCCACATCCTCACCAACACCTCATATCCATTCTTCCTGCCTTCCAGCTATGTCATGCCAAAGTTTGAAAGTTAACAATATGTCATGTTCCATTTGTACTATGAATTTCCTCTGGGTATTAATTTACATCAAAACTAGACCCCTCATGATGGGTCTTCCCATTTCTCTTGTTCTCTTGGTGTTTCAGCACTTTTTTTCTGCTTACTTTATGTAACTTGTTTAACTCTACTAAAAGTTTTTAAGGTTGTTTACATGTAATCTCAGTGGATTGTCTCTCAACAATCAAGTAATGCAGTTTATATGAAAATGCTTAGTAAAGTACCAAAGTAAACCTTTAATAAATAATTAAAGGCCCCTATAATGGGAGTTATAATAGTAGTATTAGTAACAATAGTAACTGTGATCATTATCATTAACATTATTGTTGCTTTATTAAAAGCATTACTCTAATGCATTATATTATTTAGTGTTAGTATTGGTTGGTTGCATTTTTTGCTGAAAATAAACTCATGGCTTAACTTGTTTTATGATTAGCCTGTTATTCAAAATTATATATATATATAATGTACCATTTTCTATTATCTAAATGTCCTGAGAAAATTGCATATAGTAGTAGAATCAAAGATGTTGCTTTACAAGGATGTTGTCTTCATACCATAATGTTTGCTCTCTGCCTACCTCTAATTTCACAGTGTGTTCACAATATATTCCTAACTATTTCTGTGTGTCTACAATGCAATATTATCAATCCAGAACTTTATAACAGAAGGTCAGAGCTTTCATCATTGGCTAGTTCCAAGGTTAACTTTTAACTCTGTCAAAGCTAAGAACTGGGTGAGCTTATAGTAACAAATCTTTGCAACCCACATTTTAACAATGTTATGGTCCTTAATATGTCTAGAAGTGCTTAGGGAAATCTATAGCAATATATAAGTGTTGGTGTTTATTGCTGTTCCTTTACTTTGGTATAGCTGTTATTTTCACTATATGGAAATGGAATTTTCCATAAATTACTTTAGAATCTTGAGGAAGCTATAACAGAAAAAAAATAGATTACAGAATACTTCTCAGAAATTTAACAGTTTGCCAGGTGTATGTGAGTCTCTTAACTACACTGTATATTCAAGTCTTCCTGTGTAAAAGCAACGTAACAATCTCATCTTCCTTAAATCAGAGGATTGTGGGATTTGAAAATATGGAAACAAACAAATAATTATTTTAGAATCCTGTCTGTCATAAATATATATACAGCTAAAGCTTCTTTATTAATTCAAAAGAAAAAGTGAAGCCAAACAACTTATAAGTCTATACTTGCTATTATATTTGTTATGTAAATAGTCAAAAGGACAACCTTCACTATATACCACATATTAAGCAAATGTTTAACTGAAAATGTGAGATAACAGTCTCCCTGTCTTACAGTTAATCCTACCATGGAAGTGTCAACAAAAAAAAAATCTGAAAGTGTCTAGAACAGACTGCTTACCCTCCAGGCAGTGGTGGTGCACACCTTTAATCCCAGCACTTGAGAGGCAGAGGCAGGCGGATTTCTGATTTCGAGGCCTGCCTGGTCTACAGAGTGAGTTCCAAGACAGCTAGGGCTACACAGAGAAACCCTGCCTTGAAAAACAACAACAGCAACAACAACAACATAAACCAAGAAACAAACTGGTTACCCACTGCTACTTTTAAAGTTCTCTTTCATACCATGGATAAGTACCAGGATAACCATGAACTGGTATAATTCATTGTATGTTTAACTTTAAGATTTCTGAGATATGTGGCCTCAAAGCATGTGTCTTGATGTTTCCCTTAGTTTACATCCACTCTCTGTTTAAGCCAAATTAGTAAACTCCTTATCATCAGCATACAAATCTTTATGATATTTCTTACCATTATTGTGCATAAGTCCATGCACATGCTTATGAAAAAGTATATGAGGAAATAATCTTTATAAAACTATTTGTATTTGTGACAAATGGAGGATAGATGCATAATAACATTTACACATACACACACACACACACACACACACATTGTTTGGGGACTATGTGTAGTATTCAAGCACTTCAATTACTATACATAATTTTAATTTTCCAAACAGTATCAGGGATAAGATACCATTTTCTTGTATATGAAAATTAAAATTTTTTGGAATGGTGCATTCTAAAACCTTTCCATATGTTCCCCTATAATCTCTAACATAGACTCTATGTAAGCCAAATTAGTGTATAGGTTTCCTTAGGCTATGCATTATAATTTTCTTTAATTATCATTATATATATATATATATATATATATATATATATATATATATAGTGTATGTGTACCTGTGGGTACTTTTATATTCCTGTGTGTTCTATAGACCATCTTTATGTAGAATATGGAGTCCTTAAGATGCTATCATATCCTATAGTACTGGAGTCACAGGTGTTGTGAACCAAACATATTGATGATGGGACACAAATGCAGGTCCCCTACAGAGGCAGCAATTGCTTCTAACCACTGAACTATGTTCCCATTATTAACTATGTTTCTTTTATTCTGTGGTTTAAAATATTCTTTGATTAACATTTATACAGTTGATGGTTTCTTTATCAGAACTTTCTTCTCTGGAATTAAATAAATATAAATCATTGTTTAGTTGTCTTTTTCTGGTTTTCAAAATACATGTACAAATAGAAACAATAACCTGGTTTCAATTATTTGCTTTTGTCATTTAAATTCTGTAGTTTCATCATCAATGGAGTTTATTTTCATTTCAAAATTGCCTACCATTTATTCCCATTGAAGATTTGAGATAATAACATAATAAAGAAATTTAATAGAACTCTCAAAGTAAATAGAATATCAAAAACTAAAAAAAATTATATGTCACCCATTGATTCAGACTATTTTAAATTCTTAATATGTGATAAACAATTTTTTCTTTCTAGGCACTAACAGAATAGAGATCCTCTAACCTAAAAACATCCTACGTGACTACTAGGTGAAATTAACAGGGGCAATGTATTCCTTCTCCTCCAAGTGGAATTGGTCAAATCCCAAATCTAGGAAGTTGAAATTGCATTTTTTTTCCTGTGTTGATTTTTGTAGTTGTAAGAGAAAGTTTCATTAAACCAAAATGTTTTCACTCTGAAGAGATACATTAATATTTAGGATCATGTTGTGTTTACAAAAGATTGAGGTTTGTGTCCCACCACCCACAGAGTGGCTTAAAACTGCCTGTCACTCCAGGTCCAGGGGCTCCACACTCTACTCTGCCTCGCTTGGGCACCAAGCATATTCATGGTCCATATATACATATCTAGCAAAACCCTTCACACACATAAAATAAAATATGTATATTTTTATAAAAATTTAAAACAAAAGTATTTTAATTAAAAATGAGTAAGTATAATTAACAATAATAAGTTGTATGTACTGTCTAAGTCAAACTCAAAACTTTCTAATTAAGCCTAAGATATTAAATATGGAAATACTGTAATGCCAAGATAGAATGTAGAAAAGTAGCTATACAAGTCTTCTATACAAATTTGCAGTTTCAAAAGCATATTCTGTGAAAAAAAGATCTTTTTATAGCATCAGAAACCATTATTTGTACAACTGACTCTACTGTCTGAGTTCAATAATAGTTAGAACAAATTCTGTAGGTGTGAGAATTTGTACTTAAATCTGAAAAAAACAACTGTCACAAACGTAATCTCACATTATATAAATAATTTGAAATACAGATGTGTGAATGTAAACCCTGAATATATATTTTCAGATTACGATGCCACCAATAAGAGATGTATAATATTATATATTAGGTAATAGTGTTTCAGTGAAATATAGGATCAGTTTCACAATTTCAAAAATAAAATATTGCCAATACTTAGTGTGCAGATGAAAATCAGATTGTCTCCTCTCATCAGCCCGGGACCTTCTCTAAAATCAACCATATAACTGGTCACAAGACAGAACTCAATAAATATAAGAAGATCGAACTAATCCCATGCCTACTATCAGATCACTATGGAGTAAGAGTGGTCTTCAATAGCAACAAAAACAACAGAAAGCTCACATACACGTGGAGGCTGAACAATACTCTACTCAATGACAACTTTGCCAAAGAAGAAATAAAGAAAGAAATTAGAGACTTTTTAGAATTTAATGAAAATGAAGGCACAACATACCCAAATCTTTGGGATACAATGAAAGCAGTGCTAAGAGGAAAACTCATTGCCCTGAGTGCCTCCAAAAAGAAATAGGAGAGAGCATACACTAGCAGCTTAATGGCACATGTGAAAGCTCTGGAACAAAAAGAAGCTATTTCACCCAGGAGGAGAAGAAGACAGGAAATTATCAAACTCAGGGCTGAAATCAATCAAGTGGAAACAAGAGAACCATACAAAGAATCAACAAATCTAGGAGTTGGTTCTTTGAGAAAATCAACAAGATAGATAAACCCTTAGCCAGACTGACCAAAGGGCACAGAGAAAGTATCCAAATTATCCAATATATATAAAGAACTCAAGAAGTTAGACTCCAGAAAACCAAACAACCCTATTAAAAAATGGGGTACAGAGTTAAAGAATTCTCACCTGAAGAACTTCGGATGGCAGAGAAACATCTTAAAAAATGCTCCATAATGCCTTGGTTTCTGCTAGTAACATTCCTACGTTTGCCTTTAGCCATCTGGTTCTCCCAGGAGTTAGATGGTCTTATTGTCACTGGCTGGAGCTTCAACCTACTGTGGATCTTTAAGGTTATTTCTGCAACACTGGATGACTGGGTTTCTTCTGGCACAGATTACTGATATACTGGCTTCCTCTTTTGTGCCTTTGGAGCCCTTCTCAATCTTGCCTCAAGCAATGCTATACTTAGGTTGTCAAGGTCAACCAGGTGTTCTCTGTCTTCTCTATTATGGAGGGAAGAAGTTGTGGTGGGGGTCACTCCCTCTGTTGATTCTCACATAGGACGCAGGTCCTACGATGGACTGGCTTGCAGATGAACCGCCTATGTGCTCAGTTCCTGAGTGCAGGCAGACCCCTGGTGGTTTGCACCACCAGAAATCTGAGGCTCAGGGTGTTACAGTACCTAGAGATCCTTTTGTGTCCCTGCAGACAGCGAGTTTGGCTGCGGGGCTTCTCTCCTTCTATGGCTTCCTGGGCAGGACACAGGCCCCAAGCCCGGCGGGCTGGCAGACAAAAGCCGCCTAGGTGCTCAGTTCCTGAGTGCAGGCAGAACCCTGGCGGTTTGCACCACCAGAAATCTAAGGCTCAGGGTGTTACAGTACTTAGTGATCCTTTTGTGTCCCTGCAGACAGCAAATATGGCTGCGGGGCTTCTCTCCTTCCACAGCTTCAACTCCAAATGGATCAAGGACCTCCACATAAAACCTGACACACTGAAACTAATTGAAAAAAAAAAAAAACTGGGGAAGACCCTGGAGGACATGGGCACAGGGGAAAAGTTCTTGAATAGAACACCAATAGCTTATGCTCTAAGATCAAGAATTGACAAATGGGACCTCATAAAACTACAAAGTTTCTGTAAGGCTAAGGACACCATCAAAAGGACAAAACGTCAACCAACAGACTGGGAAAGAATCTTCACCAACCCTAAATCCAACAGAGGGCTAATATCTAATATATACAAAGAACTCAAGAAAGTAGAACACAGAGATCCAAATAACCCCATTAAAAAGTGGGGTACAGAGCTAAACAAAGAATTTTCACATGAAGAACTCCGGAGAGCTGAGAAACACCTTAAGAAATGTTCAGCATCATTAATCATTAGGGAAATGCAAATCAAAACAACCCTGAGATTTCACCTCACACCAATCAGAATGACTAAGATCAAAAACTCAGGAGACAGCAGGTGTTGGCGAGGATGTGGAGAAAGAGGAACACTCCTCCACTGCTGGTGGGATTGCAAGATGGTGCAACCACTTTGGAAATCAGTCTGGCAGTTCCTCAGAAAACTGGGCATGTCACTTCCTGAGGACCCTGTTATACCACTACTGGGCATATATCCAGAGGATTCTTCAGCATGCAATAAGGACACATGCTCCACTATGTTCATAGCAGCCCTATTTGTAGTAGCCAGAAGCTGGAAAGAACCTAGATGTCCTTCAATGGAGGAATGGATACAAAAAATGTGGTATATTTACACAATGGAGTACTATTCAGCCATTAGAAACAATGAATTCATGAAATTCTTAGACAAATGGATGGAGCTGGAGAACATCATACTAAGTGAGGTAACCCAGTCTCAAAAGATCAATCATGGTATGCACTCACTGATAAGTGGATATTAGCCTAGAAACTTTGAATACCCAGGACATAATCCACAAATTAAATGATGTCCAAAAAGAATGGAGGAGTGGGCCCTGGTTCTGGAAAGACTCAGTGCAAGAGTATAGGGGAATTCCAGAACAGGGAAGTGGGAAGGGGTAGATGGAAGAATAGGGGGACAGAAGAGGGCTTATGGGACTTGTGGGGAGTGGGGACCCAGAAAAGGGGAAATCATTTGCAAGGGGAAATCATTTGCAAGATAAATAAAAAAAATAAATAAAAATAAAAATGAAAAAAATAGAAGAAAGAAAAATAAGTTATATTTCTAATTAGCTTAAAAAAAATGCTCAACTTCATTAGTCATTAGGGAAATGCAAATCAAAACAACCCTGAGATTTCACCTTACACCAGTCAGAATGGCTAAGATTAAAAATTCAGGAGACAGCAGGTGTTGGCAAGGATGTGGAGAAAGAGGAACACTCCTCCACTGCTGGTGGGGTTGCAAATTGGTACAACCACTCTGGAAATCAGTTTGGCGGTTCCTCAGGAAACTGGGCACCTCACTTCCAGAAGATCCTGCTATACCACTCCTGGGCATATACCCAAAAGATTCCCCAGCATGTAATAAGGATACATGTTCCACTATGTTCATAGCAGCCCTATTTATAATTGCCAGAAGTTGGAAAGAACCTAGGTATCCCTCAACAGAAGAGTGGATGCAAAAAAGGTGGTATATCTACACAATGGAGTACTATTCAGCCTTTAGAAACAATGAATTCATGAAATTCTTAGGCAAATGGATGGAGCTGGAGAACATCATACTAAGTGAGGTAACCCAGACTCAAAAGATGAATCATGGTATACACTCACTAATAAGTGGATATTAACATAGAAAACTGGAATAACCAAAACATAATCCACACATCAATGAGGTACAAGAAGAACGGAGGAGTGGCTCATTGTTCTAAAAAGACTCAGTGAAGCAGTATAGAACAAAATCAGAACAGACAAGTGGGAAGGGTTGGGTGGGAAAACAGGGGGAGGGAAGGGGACTGATGGTACTTTCAGGGAGTGGGGGGTCCAGAAAAGGGGAAATCATTTGAAATTTAAATAAATATATCAATAAATTAAAAAAAAGAAAAAAAAGAAAAAAGAAGAAATGAAAAGTGAGATATAACAACAGAAACTGAGGAAATTCAAAAAATCATCAGATGCTACTCCAAGAGCCTATATTCAACACAACTGTAGAATCTGGAGGAAATGGACAATTTCGTAGACAGATACTAAACACCAAAATTAAATCAGGATCAAATAGATCATCTAAACAGTCCCATAACCCCTAAAGAAATAAAAGGGGTCATAGAAAGTCTCCCAACCAAAAAAAGCACGAGACCAGATGGTTTCAGTGTAGAATTCTATCAGACCTTCAAAGAAGACCTAACAACAATACTATTCAAACTATTCCACGAAATGAAAATGGAAGGAATACTACCCAACTCCTTCTACGAAACCACAATTACGCTGATACCAAAACCACACAAAGATCCAACAAAGAAAGAAAACTTCAGACCAATTTCCTTTATGAACATCTTGCTTTCTTTATAAAGCACCTGTAAAACACTAGATGTTGACAAGGTCCCTCATGATCAAACAATTTTGAACAGCTGAGACATGATTGTACTCTACATTTCAATTTAATATCAAATGTTGCCTTTGTTTTTGTATATTTTGGACATCTTGATTCTAAGTTCTTATAACACCACTTGAGTTAGCATCCTTTTGGAAGGATGTCTGTAATAATGTTACCACCTTTTCTGAGTTAAGCCTTTGAATATCTTTAGTGTCTATGACTTGACTCATCACCTCTTGCTATCCAGAGATTCTGAGATGTCTGTTCAAAGTGGATCATGAGGGTGGATTCTTTTGTCCTTTCCTCAGGTGTCATATTCTATATGCACTGCACGCACCTACTCTCATCTCAATTCATCCCTTTCTGTGTATCCTTCACGTCTTTCCCTTCTGTTCCACAATTTCTTCATTTTCCTTTTACATCATCATGAAGATCCGTATTTCATAATATACTTGACAAACAAGTTAATCATTTACTTACATGTTGCTTTGTAACAGGTAAGTATATTGAAAAAAATGGACACTCATGGAAACTTACTTTGGTGGTCAACAAAACAAAATAAAATAAAATAAAATAATTTAAGCATAAAATTCACTGAAATTAATGACTATTAATAGAATGTGCTAAGAATGAGAAGAAAATATAATACATCAAATTTCTGATGTAGTTAACTAAAAGAATGATCCTCCATAAAAAGAAAGAGAATAAAGATTTGGTTTCAAGGTAATGTCTTCAGATTTGTTCATCTTGTGAGAGGTACTGCCAACTGAAATTTTATTTACTTTTTCTCCTCCTCCTCTTCCTCTTCCTCCTATTCTTCCATATTCTCTTTTACCTCCTCATCTTTTTATACTTTTTTCAAGACAGGATTTCTCTTTTTAACAACCCTGGTCTGTCTTGGACTCAAACTCACAGAGATTCATATGTCTCTGCCTCACACATGTTGGGATTAAAGGCACCACAGTTGCCTCAAGCTTTTTTTTTTCTTATATACTTTTGTTTTATTTCTTGATATACACATGTTTCTATATTTATTCAAGTATCACACAGTGACCTGTAAATGATGGCAGATATTATGAGAAGCAGACTATCTGAATTCCAACCCTCATTCAAATCTTAGAGTCTGTAGGAATATGGGCAATCAGTCATGTTCTCTCTCACTTCAATGACTTGACTACAATATGACCTAAAAATAAAGCTTCTTCTGTGAAGAAGAATGACCAACATTGTGCTGGAAGATGACTTGGAGGCTAAGAGCTCTGGCTGTTATTCTAGTGGACTTGAATTTGATTCCTAGTACCTACATGGCAGCCCACAACTGATAATACCTCCAGTCCCATGGTCAAATATCCGATACTCACTTCTGCCATTTGATGGCACTACACACAGAAGTGTACAGACATTTAGGCAAAAGATCCATGTACATAACATTTTAGATTTCTTAATGAGAACCAGTACAATGCACATTCTGTTAACTAAATTCTAATGTTTTTTAGCACTAAAATATTAGAGACCGAGACTACAATGGAAATTGAGATCAGTGATTCAAGTATGTGGTAAAATTAGAAATGCATACATAGTCAATACAAAACATGTAGTATATGGGTGAGGAAATCTCAATGGACAGAAAGCAGAAGACTCTATTCTGGGGTATTATATTCCTGCTAAGAAATACGAAGAAGTACTAGATTATATACTGAAAGGCAAGCTGTATAAGTATCTAAGCACATAGAAAATAGGATAATGTTGTGAGGTGTCCACCAGAAAAGACTACTCAGATACAGCTTTAAATAAATATAGATTTTTTTTGGATATTTTCTTCATTTACATTTCAAATGTTATCCCCTTTCCCAGTTTCTCCCTGGAAACCCCCTTCCTCATTCTCCCTTCCTTTGATTCTATGAAGATGTTCCCCAACTCACCCACCTACTCCAGCCTCCTGTCCTCAAATTAACCTACACTGAGGCATGGAACTCGAACAGGGCCTCTTCTCCCAACAAAGCCATTCTCTGCTACATATGCAGCTAGAGCCATGGGTTCCTTATTGTCTACTCCTTTAGCCCCTGGGAGCTCTGGTTGGTTGATATTGTTGTTCTTCCTATGGGGTTGCAAACCCATTCAATTCCTTTTTTCCTTTCTTTAACTCTACCACTGGGGACACCATGATCAGTTTAATGGTTGGCTGCAAGTATCTTCTTCTGTATTTGTCAGGCTCTGGAAGAGCCTCTCAGGAGACAGCTATAACAGGTTCCTGTCAGCATGCACTTCTCAGCATTCACAATAGTGTCTGTATTTGGTGACAGTATATGGGATGGATATCCAGGTGGGGCAGTCTCTGGATGGCCTTTATTTCAGTCTCTGTTCCATACTTTGTCTCTGTATTTCCTCCCATGAGTATTTTGCTCCCCTTTCTAAAAAGGACTGAAGTATCCACACTTTGGTCTTCCTTCTTGAGCTTCATGTGGTCTGTGAATTATATCTTGGGCATGCGGAACTTCTGGAATAATATTCACTTGTCAGTGAGTACATACCATGAATGTTCTTTTGTGACTGGGTTACCTCACTCAGGATGATATTTTCTAGTTCAATCCATTTGCCTACGAATTTCACAAATTCATCGTTTTTAATAGCTGAGTAGTACTCCATTGTGTAAATGTACCATATTTTCTGTATCCTTTCCTCTGTTGAAGGACATCTGTGTTCTTTAGAGCTTCTGACTATTATATATAAGGCTGCTATGAATATAGTAGAGTCTTTGTCCTTGTTATATGTTGGCGAATCTTTTGTGTATATGCCCAAGAGTAGTATGACTGGGTCCTCAGATAATACTATGTCCAATTTGAGCCTCAAACACACAGACACAGGGGAAAAACTCCTGAACAGAACACCAATGACTTATATTCTAAGATCAATTTACAAATGGGACCTCATAAAATTGCAAAGCTTCTGTAAGGGAAAGGACACTGTCAATAGGACAAAATGGCAACCAACTGAATAGGAAAAGATCTTTACCAATCCTACAGCCAATAGAGGGCTAATATCCAACAAATGCAAGCAAATCAAGAAGTTAGACTCCAGAAAATCAAATAACACTATTAAAAATGGGGTACAGAGATAAAAAATGAATTTTCAACTGAGGAATATCAAATGGGCGAGAAGCACCTAAAGAAATGTACAACATCCTTTGTCATAGGGAAATGCAAATCAAAACAACCCTGAGATTCTACCTCACAGTAGTCAGAATGGCTACGATGAAAAATTCTGGTGACAGCAGATGCTGGTGAGGATGTGGAGAAAGATCAATACTCCTCCATTGCTGGTGGGATTGCAGCTGGTGCAACCACTCTGGAAATCAGACTGGCAGCTGTGGACCCAACAAATACGGTTTTTATTAGCTGGCTGGTGTTCTGAACCCCAGTTCAGTCCCTGAGCATTTCTCAGGGTGAATTTTCAAACACAAAACTCAAAATCTGGCTTAACACTCCTACATCCATTAGCAAGAAGAGATAACAGAAACAGAACTACAGAAGACAAACATCAGGGTTAGTGCATGGAGCAGGTTTCTGTTCTCATCTGACAGGTGTTGCTAAGTACTTCAATCATGATATCAGTTGGGCTAAGGCCTGAGTGTCCTTTACAATAGTACTGGTGCATGCTGGGAGGATTACAAAGAAGATGAAAAAGAAACCCAAGGAATACCCTGAAATAATATCTGTGGACTTTAAAAATACGATTTCCTTTGTGACTGAGTCACCTCACTCAGCATGATATTCCAAATTCTATCCATTTACCTTTGAATTTCATAAATTCCTTGGTTTTAATAGCTGAGTAGTGTTCCATTGTGGAAATGTACCATTTCTGTATCTATTCCTCTGTTGAGGGACACCTGGGTTGTTTTCAGTTTTTGGCTATTATAAATATTATAAATATGAACATAGTGGAGCATGTGTCATTATTACATGTTGGAACATCTGCTTTTTATGTGCCTAGGAGTTTTTCATCTTAACTATTCTGACTGGTATGAGGTTGAATCTCAAGGTCGTATTGATTCTCATTTCATGGATGATTAAGGATGTTGAACATTTTTTTTAATTAGATACATTTTTTATTTACATTTCAAATGATTTTCCCTTTCCTGGTCCCTCCTCCCATAAGGCACCTCCCCTCCCCCTGTTCGCCAATCAACCCCTTTCTGCTTGCTTCCCTCTCCTTGTATTCCCCTACACTGCTGCATCAAGCCTTTCCAGGACCAGGGGCCTCTCCTCCCTTTTATGTCCAAGAAGGCCATCCTCTGCTACCTATGAGTCTGGAGCCATGGGTAAATCCATATGTACTATCTGGTTGATGTTTTTGTCCCTGAGAACTCTGGGAGTACTGAGTGGCTCATATCATTGTTCCTTCTATGGCACTGAAAACCCCTTCAGCTCCTTGGGCCCTTTCTCTAGCTCCCCCATTGGACACGCTCAGTTCAATGGCTGACTGAGAGTGTCCCGCTCTGTATTTGTCATGCACAAGCAAAGCCTCCAAGGTGACAGCTATATCCAGCTCAGGTCAGCAAGTACTTGTGGGCATCGACAAGTGCCTGGGTTTTGTAACTGTATATGGGATGGATCACTAGGTAAGGTAGTCTCTGGATGGTCTTTCCCTCAGACTCTGCTCCACACTTTGTCTCTGTATCTCTTTCGGTGGGTATTTTGTTCCTGCTTTCTGGAAGGACCAGAGTATCCATACTTTGTTCTTCCTTCTTGCATCATTTGATATGTGAATTATGTCTTGGCTATTCCAAACTTCTGGGCTAATATCCACTTATCAATGAGTGCATAACATGTGTGTTCTTTTGTGATTGGGTTATGTCACATAAAATGATATTTTCCAGTTCCACCATTTGCCTAGGAATTTCATGAATTCATTGTTTTATTAGCTGAGTAGTATTCCATTGTGTAAATATACCACATTTTCTGTATCCATTCCTCCATTGAGGCACATCTGGGTTCTTTCGAGCTTCTGGCTATTATAAATAAGGCTTCTATGAACATAGTGGAGCATGTGTCCTTATTAGATGATGGGGAATCCTCTGAGCATATGCCCAGGAGTGGTATAACAGGGTTCTCCAGTAGTATCATGCCCAGTTTTCTGAGGAACTGCCAAACTGATTTCCAGAGTGGTTGTACCAGCTTGCAATCCCACCAGCAGTGAACATTCCTGTAGGTGCTTCTCGGACCTTTGAGTTTCCTCTGTTGAGAATTCTCTTTAGCTCTGTTCCCCATTTTTAATAGAGTTATTTGGTTCTCTGGAGTCTTAACTTCTTGAGTTATTTGTACATATTGGATATTAGCCCTCAATCAGATGGATTTTTAAAGATCTTTTACCAATCTGGTGGTTGCCATTTTGTCCCATTGACAGTGTCCTTTGCCTTACAGAGTTTTGCAATTTCACGAGGCTTTATTTGTCAATTCTTGATCTTAGAGTATAAGCCATTGGTGTTCTGTTCAGGAACTTTTCTCCTGTGCCCATATGTTTGAGACTTTTTACCACATTCTCTTTGATGAGATCTAGTATATCTGGTTTTATGTAGAGGTCCTTGATCCACTTGGACTTACTCTTTGTGATAATGGATCGATCAATTTTGCCCTTTTATGGAGTGTCTGAAGACAGCTATAGTGTGCATATATATAATAAATAAATAAATTTTTAAAAAAAAGAATGGATCAATTTGCATTCTTCTACCTGTTGACCACCAGTTGAACCAGCACCATTTACTGAAAATGCTGTGCTTTTCCCACTGAATAGTTTTAGTTTCTTTCTCAAAGATCAAGTGACCATAGGTGTGAGAGTTCATTTATGGTTTTTCAGTTATATTCAGTTGATCTACCTGCCTGTCACTGTACCAATAGTTGTTATTACTAATACTCTGCAGTACAGCTTGAGGTCAGGGATGCTGATTCCCCCAGAAATTATTTTATTCTTAAGAATAGTTTTTGCTATCCTAGGGTTTTTGTTATTCCAAATGAATTTGATAATTGTTCTTTCTAACTCTATGAAGAATTGAGCTGTAATTTTGATGGAGATTGCATTGAATCTGTAGATTGCTTTGGGCAAGATGGCCATTTTTACTATATTAATTCTGCCAATCCATGAACATGAGGGCTCTTCCCATCTTCTTTTTTGATTTTTTTTTATTTTTTTCTTCAGAGACTTGAAGTTCTTATACAGATGTTTCACTTGTTTGCTTAGAGAAACACCAAGATATTTTATATTGTTTGCAAAAATTGTGAAGGGTGTAGTTTCACTAATTTCTTTCTCAGCCTGTTTATCCTTTGAGGAGAGGAAAGCTACTGATTTGTTTGAGTTAATTTTACATCCAGCCACTTGTTTATCAAGTTTAGGAGTTCTCTGGTGGAATTTTTGGGGTCACTTAACTATTGTAATATCTGCAAATAGTGATATTTTGACTTCTTCCTTTCCAATTTCTAGCCCTTTGACCTTTTGTTGTTTAATTGCTCTATTTGCATGCAAATGCATAGAACTTGAGAATATCATCCTCGGTGAGTTGACCCAGTCACAAAAGAACAAACACAATATATACTCACTGATAAGTGGATATTAGCCCAAAAGTTTGCAATACCCAAGATTCAATTCAAAGGCCAAATGAAGCCTTAGTAAAAAGAAGACCAAAGTGTGGATACTTCACTGCTTTTTAGAAGGGTCAACAAAATATTCACAAGAGGAAATATGGAGACCAAGTGTGGAGCAGTGACTGAAGGAAAGGCCATGGAGAGACTGCCCCACCTGTGGATCTATTCCATATACAGCCACCAAACTGGGAAGTTATTGTGTATGCCAGGAAGTGCTTGATGATGGAAGCCTGATATGACTGTCTCCTGAGAAGCTCTACTAGAGCCTGACAAAAACAGAGGCTGAAGCACAGCCAATTATTGGACTGACCTCATGGGTCTTTGATGGAAGAGTTGGAGAAGGGACTGAAGGAGATAAGCATGGAGGAAGCAGCAGTGTCAACAGGTCAGATACCCTGGAGCTTCCAGGGACTGGACCACCAACCAAAGAACACACATAGAGTGACCCATGGTGCTGGCCACATATGTGGAAGAGGATGGCCTTGTTGGTCATCAATGGGAGGAGTGGCCTTTGGGCCTGAGGATGTTTGATGCCCCAGTGTAGGGGAATGGCAAGGTTGGAGGATGGGAGTAGGTGGGTGGAGGAGCACCCTCATAGAGGCAGGGGTGGGGGATGGGTAGACATGGAAAAGAGAAGACATTTGAAATTTAAATAAAGAAAATATCCAATTCAAAAGGAAACAAAAGTAGGAATTCAGAACTAAAAAAGTACACCTGAACCCAAATTCCAAAGTGTCCCTTATATAGTAGTTATTTTGATAGGGAAGGAAATCTTATAAAGTAAAGAAAATCAAATGTTTTTTTTGCTTAACCAGTTTTTCAAGTGGAAAACAAACTACGGGAAACATGGAAAACCATCTCCTGAAATTAATGAAATGGCTCTACAGACATTCTTATTCCACATCTGATGGTTTAATTTATGAAATTCACACTTAAGCAAACTTAGAAGTTCATTTTTAGAATTAATGTGTCCAGGGCAGGGGGGTGATATGCCGTTCCTCATGTGTACAAGAGAAAGAACAAACCTGTGAAATAAGTTTTCTTTCCCCAGCTTTACATGGCAATGGTACTCAGGGAACCAGGATGGGGGCAAGTGCTTTCCTGCAAAATCATCTCCCAGGACCCTGAGTCCATTTATTAATTTAAAACATAGTAAACTCAGCAGATAAGCCTTCAAAGAGAAGATAAAAATCTTTAAGATTTTTACTGGTGAATTTCATTTCAATGCAAGTTAAGGAAACTTTGTGTATATGTACATTTGTATATATGTTTGGATACACACATATATGTATATATACAAGGGTATAATATGAACATAAGTGAGACTTAAGAAAATAAGTTATCTTTAGAGATAACTACTCATATTATATTTATAGCTATTGAAATAGAAATAAATTATGTTTAATATAATTTCAGGACATTATTGAATATGCTTTTAAAATATGAAACCATAAAATAGCTAAGTATACTTTAAAAAAGAAATTCAAAATAGATTACTTTTTTTTCTTTTTTTTTATTCGATATAATTTATTTACATTTCAAATGATTTCCCTTTTCTAGCCCCCCCACTCCCCGAAAGTCCTGTAAGCCCCCTTCTCTTCCCCTGTCCTCCCACCCACCCCTTCCCACTTCCCCGTTCTGGTTTTGCCGAATACTGTTTCACTGAGTCTTTCCAGAACCAGGGGCCACTCCTCCTTTCTTCTTGTACCTCATTTGATGTGTGGATTATGTTTTGGGTATTCCAGTTTTCTAGGTTAATATCCACTTATTAGTGAGTGCATACCATGATTCACCTTTTGAGTCTGGGTTACCTCACTTAGTATGATATTCTCTAGCTCCATCCATTTGCCTAGGAATTTCATGAATTCATTGTTTCTAATGGCTGAATAGTACTCCATTGTGTAGATATACCACATTTTTTGCATCCACTCTTCTGTTGAGGGATACCTGGGTTCTTTCCAGCATCTGGCAATTATAAATAGGGCTGCTATGAACATAGTAGAATATGTATCCTTATTACATGGTGGGGAGTCTTCTGGGTATATGCCCAGGAGTGGTATAGCAGGATCTTCTGGAAGTGAGGTGCCCAGTTTTCGGAGGAACTGCCAGACTGCTTTCCAGAGTGGTTGTACCAATTTGCAACCCCACCAGCAGTGGAGGAGTGTTCCTCTTTCTCCCGGTCGGGGGGCGGAGGGAAGAGCGGATGGGCGGGAGACGCCGGCGCCAGACGCGGAGGAAAGGAGCTGCTACTAGCCGCCCAGAGGCCGCAGAGCCAGTGACGCCTGAGCTAGTCGAGCCGCCATCGCCGCGCCCCCATGGCGGCCGCCAAGGACAGTCACGAGGACCATGATACTTCCACAGAGAACGCAGATGAGTCCAACCATGACCCCCAGTTCGAACCAATAGTTTCTCTTCCTGAGCAAGAAATTAAAACGCTGGAGGAAGATGAAGAGGAACTTTTTAAAATGCGTGCAAAGCTGTTCAGGTTCGCTTCAGAGAACGACCTCCCAGAGTGGAAGGAGCGAGGCACCAGAGATGTGAAGCTGCTGAAGCATAAGGAGAAAGGGACCATCAAAATAGATTTCTAAGTGAGAAAATTTGAAATAAGTTAATTAGAGGAATATTAATAAATATATTCAAATCAATATCAAATGGTAAAAAGATTAAAAGTAGAAAACATAAGATAAATGTACACAAAAGTGAAGTACTTAGCACATATAAAAATGGAATTGGCCAGTATGTTGTAAAGTAATTGACATTATGCCATAATTTAGCCTATTAATTTGCATGCTAATCTGAAAATGAATATAAAATCTAAATACATAAAATTGATATTCAAATAAACATGAAGGACTATAGAACTTTGATAAAATAATTTGCAAGGGTATACTACAAGTAACTGAGGAGACTGTTTATAAAACTGAAATGAATCACAGCAGAGAGAAAGGAATAGAAACCCTTATACAAACCTAGGGCATAGAAAACAGACCAAGAAGAATAGAAATTTGCCATGAAGATTTTGATATTCATAATCAATTATGTAAGGCCTGAGAATTTACTGCTAACATTTTTAATAGAGACAAATGCCTACAGGTTTTATTCCATTTGGGTTGCCAAATCCAGACATGATATGAGGAGTTATGCCCAGTCTTATGATATTTTGTTAGACCGTATTCATTTGATATCCATGGAATACCATCTTTCCTCCTCCATCTCCTGCTCCTCCTCCTCCTTCTCTTTTATTTTTTCCTCTTTGAATTCACTTTATGTCTGGATCCCTGTCCCCCTTCCTTGTCTTCTCTTCCTACAGTCCCTCCTTCCCCACTCCCCTTTTTCTCTGAAACTGTGGAGTGACCCCTTGCTATCACCCACCCTGGCCTATCAAGTCTAGGTGAGGGCAGACAAGGCAGCTCAGCCAGAAAAACACATCTCACTTACAGGCAATTAGCTTATGGGACAGCCCCTGCTCCAATTGTTCCGGACCCACACAAAGACCAAGCTGCACATCTGCTGCATATGTGTGGGTACCCAGGTCCAGCCCATGTATGTTTTTTGGTTGGTGGTTCAGTTTCTGAGAGCCCCCAAACCTCCAGGCTAGTTGACTCTGTTGGTATTCTTGTAGAGCTCCTAAACTGCTCAGGGTACTCAATGCTTCTGTCAACTTAAAGAGTCCCCATATCCATCTAATATTTGACTGTGAGTCTCTGCATCTGTCTGAGTAAGGGATTAGTTCTTGTTCACTGGATAGGTCTCTAGTTAGGACAGCTACATTTAGGCCATCCTCCAAACCTTTGCTCTCTCCTGACAATGCATTTCTTGTAGGCAGGATGAATTTTGAGTCAAAAAATTTGTAGGATGATGTCCTCATCATTCCACTGGGGTTCCTGCCTGGAGGAAGGTAACCTTTTCAAGTTTCATATCCCCACTGCTGTGAGTCTTGCTAAGGTCATACCATTGATTCTTGGGAGCCTCCTCTATTCCTGGTCTCTTAAATGTTCCCAACTTTTCCCCATAATCCCTTCCAGCTGCAGATTTCCATTAATTCTTAAGGTCATTTGACCATCTCCCCTGTGTCTTTCCATACCTGATCCTGACCCCCATTTCTCTCCTGATCTCACCTCCCACCCAGTTCCTTCCCTCCATCTGCCTCTTATAACTATTTTATCTCTACTTCTAATTGAGAATCAAGCATCCTTGCCTGGATCTTCCTTCTTGTTTATCATCTTTGGATCTGTGCAGTACATCTTGTGTGTCCTGCATTTTATGGCCAACATCCACTCACAAGTGAGTATATACCATGCATGTCCTGCTGGGTTCGGGTTACCTCACACAGGATGATATTATTGAGTTCCATCCATTTTCTTCCAAAATTATGATTTTAGAGAATATAGAAAGAGTTCATCTAGGGGTGGTGGAGAAGACTGAGTGGTCTGAGAGAAAACTCGTCAGGATGTAGTGTATGAGAGAATGAGAGACGATTAAAAGTTAAGGAAAATAGTAGCCTACCCTAACGCTTTGTGGATTTGGGGCAGGAGTTTATTTCTTGATTTTCCAATCTCAGCACAGAGCTTAGCTCTACTTGAACTTGTACAAGCATTATGTGTGCTGCCACAGTCTCTGTGAGTTTATTTGTGTGTCATTCCTGGTATAGAGAAAAAGTATTCCAAGCAATGTATAAAAAAATAAACAGAAGAAGATTCACGTGGAAAACTATAAATGTAGATGAGGTGTGCTAAAGCACATCTGAAATCTCAACAATTATCAGTGAGATTTCAAACTCAAGAGTAAGTAAACCACTGCAATCCTCTAATATAAAGTAAAACAAAATAAAAACCAAAAAAGCATCATCAAAATGAAAAATATATCAAGTCCAGAGCAATGATGGCTCCTCAGATAAAATCATTTGTGCAAGCCTGGCTGTCTGTATCAGATCAACATGAAACCATGTATAAAACCTGGAAACACTACTGAGTATCAATAATCTCTATGGAAAGGTAAGAAGTTGAGAAAGGAGAGTTAATCTTAAACAAGAAATCTAGGTAGCCTGAAATTCATATCACAGCATATGTAAGGGAGACCCTCAATTTAAGTGATGGGAGAATGACTCCCCAAAGTTTGTTCTCATCTTCACACAGGTACTGTGGCATGCCACAGTACAGGCACATATCATACATGCCCAGCATGCATATGCATGCATGCATACACCATTTACACACATATAAATAAAATTTATATATGGGTAAACCCATTGGGCAAATCTTAAAGTAGCATCCTAGTATTTACAGAAATATATTTCAATAATAATCAGTAACTGTAGAGAATAAATGAAAAATTTGCAACATTAATAAAGAAAATGAACAAAATCACAGAAGGAAACTGGGGCAACTGTCTTTTGTATGGCAAATGTAAATTAGGGGAATTGTTAACACCACAAAGAGTTAACATCATTGAGGGCTCTCTGAGGAAAGTTCTGGCTCACATGATAGTGACTAGGATATTTCAGAGACAGAAAGGAGGTATCCTGCCATGTGGTTCATAAATTAACCCACAGTGTGTGCCACCAGTCAGGCTGTCCCTGAATCCCAGCTAGCTCGGAAAAAAGAAAAGATTTGGACAATTTCTAATGGTTGTCTTTCATACACGATGTCCTATGTCTAACACCTAGTAGCTTACGGTCTAGTACTCTAGCTGATGAATTTCTGTTGGATAATGACAGGATCACAGGCAGCCTCTCAGTAACATACTTCCCAGTGGGGAAATTATAGTGAGCAATGAATGAGAGAAAGAACCTGCAGGCGAGGCTGGCCTGAGTGGCCCCCTAGTGAAAGCTAACAGTTCACCCATTAACCCAAGAAGCACATGACCTGGCATATGGTACAATGTCAGATGTCCATAAAGGTGTCTTTAATGTGATAACATGTATTCCTAATGAAAATAAAAGACCTAAAATACATACCAATCAGAAAAGTAAGATAGTAAAAATAGTTTCCGCGAAATAATATAGAATTCAGTGTGGCTGCTATCTTTGATTCTGGTTTATTGTGTTGGCAACCATAGTAGTAGCAGAAAGAAACATCTTTTATTTAATTATTGTTATCTGGTTAAAATGTCTTTCAATCAAAAATTAAAGTAATCTAAAATAGATGATTGAAAGTAACAAGAAATCAATAAAGCCACTTCTACATATATGATCAATTATAAACATCTCACAAAATTTCATTCTTTCGTCTCTGTACCTAAAATTAGAAAACAGCAGGTTTATTTGAATGATACGATAAAATAATCAGAAATAAAAATATATTAAGGAATAAAAATAATGAAGAATATTTATGCCTCTTAAGAAATATATGTCATCCCTCAAATTTAGATATAATTTAAATATGAAGAATTTTATTTATACATGAAACATAGGTGTGGTAATTTTGTAAGTTTTCTAGTTTGAAGCATAATTTGAAATACTCATTGAAATGCTGTTGTTGGTGTTCAATGACCCAGTGCCCCAGTTTTTGTGGAGAAGTGGCTGAAACATGAGCCCATTGGTAAACATGACTTAGAGAAACATGCAGACACCCAGGAGGGTCCCATAGAGATAGAGCACTGGTATGAGATGGTCCGCAGGTGTTACAGTCTCAAGACAAGAACTATCTGAAGCTCATCCAGGAGCAGTTATTTCTCAATTGAAAACACTGAGAAAATCAATTAATTTGGATTATACCCCGAAATGAAAATGCTAGTTACTGTAAGAATAATCAAGTAATGTGGGTATGTGTGATATGACAGAAAAAAGAGATAAAATGTTGTAATACAAGCAAATATGGTCAAATGGAAGGTAAATACATATAAGTCTGCTTGGCACACGGTTTATGAGTAAAGATGAAAAGAGATAATTAAGTAGTCTCAAGTATGTAGCACATGTTTATGATACATGTAACAGGTGAAAGGTTATAACCACCAGGATTACACACATTTCTTTTCTTTATCTTTCTTTTCTATTGTTGTTGATTATTTAAAAATCAGTTCTTCTTTGATGATACTTCGCAACCACAGTTTCCCCTCCTTCCACTTCTCCCAGCTCCCTGCTCTACCTCTGGTTCTGGGAAGAAATGAGCAGGCTTCCATTAGACAAAAGAAAACGAGATACTATAAGACAAGGCCATGGCCCTCATATGTCACTGCATAAGGCAAAGGCATTCATATGTCATTGGACAAGGCAACCCAGTAGGAGGAAAACAGTCCCAAGTGCAGTCAAAAGAGTCAAAGACACTGTTTTCAACTAAACTATTTAAAAAAGATGAAATTCTGACGTTAACAAAAGTGGTAACTGAAGATAATCCCACTAGTCAATGATTATTTTCCTTATTTGGTATATTTGAAAGAAATGCATCAAAAATTAAAGGAATGAATTCAGAGAGACATGAAGCTGGATATACAGAAAAGTTGGGAAACTGTCCTTCTTTTCTAAGACACATAGTGTTAGGGATATAAAAGGATTACAAGTACATAGCCACACAGATATGCCTTTTATATTCCTTATATTTACATGAATATGATTGAATATAAATCTCTTTTCTGAGAGTAGTTTGACATAAAGCATTTAGGAGTATCTTCATTACTTGTCTGCTCTTCTGTCTCTCCTTCTTTCTCTCTCTTGGGATCATTTACACACAATGGCATTCTTTGTAATCCCACAGACCTACTGATTTTGGTGATCCTAGCTGTTTGTATCCAATACCCTCATTGGAACTATTTAAACTGATTCTGGAGACAAATGAACATGAACAGAGGCAGAGCACAGTCATTCTGCACAAGCTTTTATTATCAAGTGCAGAAATGTCCCCCTTTTTGCTGTCCTTGCTGATTAATTTCACCATGAACTCATCTCCAAGGCTATTATATTATAATTCTATGTATTATATGAACAAAGAAAATTGACATCATAGAAACTCCTGCATGTTTTTATTCTGGTTTAAATATGAAACTAACACATAGCTTTGCTGATAGCATGGGAAGTGTTTCAAAGAATTATGCAGTGTTAGAGACTTCTCATTCATTCCAAACACACTAATCTAATTTTAACGATTAAGAAGAACCTCTGTTATAAGAATAAAAAATAAATGGCTGGAGCAATAACTCAGCAACAAAGAATAGTTAGTGTGGCATCATGAGGTTCAAAGGAGGACCCTAACTCAAAGGTGATTAAGGAGGTTATTCAACCACAATTCTTTTCTCCTTGTGTATGCAAAGTTAGGCCCCACACACACTTGCACAGTCACACACAAACAAACAAATTTAAGTTTAAAAATTAGAAATTTAAGATTATGAGTACCACAGAAAGAAAGATGTAGCATGCCATTCTGATTGGCAGTGCTTAATGTGAAATCTCACCATAGACTCAGTCATTTTTGAAAACTTAACAATGAAAGAGTGTAAAATACTTTAATAATTGCTAAATAAAATTAGTGCATTCAAGTCTGGTCAAGGCTTCTTAATGCTGATGGAATACACATGTGGCAGGTACAGGTATAGAGAGTCATTGCCTAGAATACATACCTTGTTGTTTTCGTGGATTTTGATAATGCCCATGGCTGTAAAAATTACAGCTTCCTCTGGAAGATGAGTGCCCATCCATACCATAAGCAGTGACCAGTATAGTAAAAATTTGATTTCTCCAAGACCTCTATTTTGAGTTGTGCTATCATCTTCTCAGAAATAATCTATGTGTCTCAAAAGTCTTCAGGTCACCCTGTGGCAAGGAAGTGGAAGGTGGATTTCTTTGTTAGGACACAGATGTTTCTCAAGCAGTGGGCGTGCTACCATGTTAGATGTCAGCACAGTGATGGAATTTCAGCTGAGGTGGAATTTCAATAAAATAAACATTTAATAACTGTGTCTGAGATAAGAAATAACAACTGAGAGTGGGACAGCAATGTAGAGATTTTACATCCCCCAAATATCACAATCTACAGTATGTCAATGCGATTAAAAAGTCCTGTCCATTTAGCCAGATTGCAGATTTGTTCTTTAAATCAAACATGTCTTAGCACTTATTTGTTGTCTTGATCAAAAAAGACAACCTATAAAGCAAAAAGGAATAAACAGAGATTAGAGTTAAGTGGAAAAATAAAGGTAAACTAGGTAGATTCATGGTGTGTGTGTGTGTGTGTGTGTGTGTGTGTGTGTGTGTGTGTGTGTAATAATACAGCTCTATGTAGCTAGACTGTCCTGGAATCACAGAACTTTCTCTGGAAACAAGGCTGGCCTCAAACTCAGACATGTCCCTGACTCTGCCTGTTAAGTGTTTGAATTAAGGATATATACCACCATGCATGGCCCTTTAAGGATTTAACAATAATAAGATCTAGCATGTTGTAGTAATATAAATATGCAATCCCTATACTTGAGTAGTAGAAGCAGGGGAATTACCACAAGTTCAGTGCCAGCATGGGCTACATAGTGAAATCCTGTCTCTAAAAACAAAGACAAAGAGAAATACAGAAACACACCAGGTACCTTTAAAAAAAAAAAAAAAAAACTCTCTGCAGAGCAATCATGATGGAGCCAATCCAAGCACGGGGTATGGTTGACTAGAACAGTAGTGGTTCTGGGAGAAAGTAAAACAAACATAAACCTCATGCAGACTGGAGCTGAAGGCAGTACTGTTCTCCCACTGTTCAAGTTGAAAAGTAATTCTTTTTCTCCTCTAAATAAGAGCAGTGAAGTTCAGAAATCCACATGTCTGCAGAGACAGCTTCTAGGAAAGAGACAAGTGTAGGTTGAAAGTCAAAGTATCCCCTGACCCACTTATCCCCTTGAGAAATAAAGCTGTGTAAATTTAGTCTTCTGTGAAACAGAGTACTATTTACCTAAACTTGATGGGGTAGATAACCTGTATGCTGAACTCTGGTGGTGATTTGTTACACTGGTGGACAGGTAGTTACCAACATGTTTTGAGAATTGAACATTGTAAATGTGACTTAGCATGCCCCACAGTGATGCCTCAATGTGGGGGCTAGAAAAGGGGAAATCATTTGAAATGTAAATAAAAAATATATCAAATAAAAAAAAGACAATAGAAATCCTAAAAATATATAAAAGAAATCTTTCAATTTGAATAATATTTAAGTAAAGGTATTCATCAAAATAGAACAACTAATGAGTAATTCTTAAGGAAAAGTGGTATTCTCCTTTTCAATCAAATGGGCTTCAAGTTATATTTCATATTAAATATTTGGTATATTCATCAGAATAAAACTATTATACATGCTTTCTGTCAGCTATTTCTGAATAAAGAAAGCTTAAAGAATGCTAGGGGCAAATAGTTTAAAGAACTTAAAATACAAAGTGTCAGAAAGGAGTGACAGAATCTAGCTCTGCTTAACTGCAGTATCTATTCACCCTTCCCAAGGCTTGTGTAATATCATAAGAAAGCCAGAGGATGGAGAGAGAAGCAACAAAGGGGGCATTTAGCCATATTATGTCAATTGCACACAAGAACTCAATTCACTAACATATTCCTGCGTAAGATCTACTCAAAAATAGGCTATCAACTGTCTTACATTAGTAGAGGAGCAATTCTTAAATCCTTCCCTGAAGAACTATCAGCAGTTACCATCACTACTTTTTACTTTCTTCAGTAGTACACGCATTAAGCAACCAGCATTGCTCATGTACACAATGTAATTTAATTCAGTGGGTTACATGGGGAGTGAAGATAGAACAGTGGAAAGGGGACTAGTTGGGAGGACTGGCCTTGGTCAGGGTGAATGGGACTTTCCATCCACTCCCTGACCCCCACCCAGTCACATTCCTTCCCTCATACGCCTCACCATCTCCTCTGATCAGGTGAGGGTCCCCTGGGCATCATGTCACTCTGGAAAGTCAAGTCTCTGAGGGACTGGGAATGTCCTCTCCTAATGAGACCAGACAAGGCAATCCAACTAGAAAAACATATCCCACAGACAGGCAACAGCTTTTGGGATAGCCCCTACTCCAGTTGTTCAGGACCCACATGAAGAGCAAGCTGCACATCTGTTACACATGGGCCAAGAGGTATAGGTCCAGCCCAGGTATAGTCTTTGGTTGGTGGTTCAGTATCTGAGACCCCCAAAGGTCCAGTTTAGTTGACACTGTTGCTTTTCCTGTGGAGGTCCTATCACCTTTGGGGCCCACAATCCTTCTACCTGTTCTTTCAGAAGAGTCCCCAAGCTCCATCAGCTTTTCAGTTATAAGTGTCTGCATCTGTCTGGGTCAGTTGCTGGATGGAGCCTCTCAGAGGAGAACCATTCTAGATCCTTGTCTGCAAACATAACAGAGTATACTTAATAGGGTCATGAACTGGTGCTTGTCCATGGAACTCTTCTCAAGTTGGACTGATTATTGGTTGGCCATTTCTCAAAGCTCTGCTGGACACCGCCTCCATCCCTGACTTTTTGTAGACAAGATAAATTTGGGGTTGAAAGTTTTGTAAGAGGGTTGTTGTCTCTATTGCTTCACTGGGGTTCCTACCTGGCTATGGGTAAAGGCATCTTCAGGTTCCATATCCCCAATGCTGTGGGTCACAGCCAAGGTCAACCCCTAATAAACTCATGTTTATTAACCACAATAAGTTTCCTTTTTATAATCTAAGATTATTTTTATATGACACTGCATTGTCTTAAACTTTTAGTATTTTTGGGTGTGATTCACAATATTTCTTCAAGCTTATGATTTTTTTGTTTGGAATGAGTGGATTTATTATATACTTATATTACCATAAAACATGTGTATGTATGTATGTATGTATATATATATCCAAGAATAAATAATAAATAACAAAGAATAGAGAGATAGATTAATCTATAGATAGGTAGATTGATGGATGATAGATAGGAAGATAGACAGACAGATATATGATAGATGATAGAGAGATAGAGATAGATAGAGAGATGATAGATAGATTGAGATAGAGAGATAGAGAGATGATAGATAGATAGATATATAGATAGATAGATAGATGATAGATAGATAGATAGATAGATAGATAGATAGATAGATAGATAGATAGATAGATAGATGATAGCAAAATATCACCCAACTGAGTGTTCAATAAGTCTAGCAGAAATCCGTTAGGAGAGCCCCATTGAGACAGTCAGTCAGAGTTCCCAGCAGAGAGATAGTTTTGGGCAAACAATGCTGCCTAGGGTGCAGCCTAAAAGTAGAACAAATAGCAGCAGAAAAAGATAATATTATCAAATTGGGAACTTACAACAAGTGGTGGCAACCAACTGGGGAAGTTGAGCCAGTCAGCGGGAGTTCCTGATTGATGCTCCAGGGATGAGCATCCCAAAGCTGAACTTCTGCTGCTCTGTGTCTCTTTGCCACTGTTGGTTGTCTTATATCATGGGACAAACAGCAGTCACATTTTTCTAGAAATGGTTTGCCTTCTTGTTGTTTTTAAAGGACAAGATATTCTTTTTCTGGAGTTCTTTTTGTTGTTTTTTCTTTTCTTTTTTCCTTTCTTTTCCTTTCCTTTCCTTTCCTTTCCTTTCTTTTCTTTTCTTTACTTTTCTTTACTTTTTGGGTTTTGGTTGTCCATCATCTTGCCATAGAATTAATGAGCCAAGCAAACTTGTACCTAAAACGGGAGGAACACAAGTCTTATCCTAGAGCAAGTTTCCCAGTGAGCTATATGACAATTTAGTAGTGCAATCTACATTGCAATCATGAGAGAACATTCTTAAATAAAACTGACTTTCCCACTTACAAAAGCCACCAATTGTCAATGATGTCTTACTTATAAATAAGGGTGTGTTCCTGAGAGTCTCTTCTCTTCACATTATAATATTAGCTGACTTGGCCTTACACAATCAACTACAGTTACTCTGGTTTGATGAGTATATTAGTTTTGATTATAAACAAGGGCAAAAATTAGCCCATTATTTATATATTAAGAAAATACACATATTTTATATTGTGATCCTTTTAAATCAGTCTATAATACCTTTTCTTATGGAATCTTTAGCTCTGATTTTAGGCCCAATAGAAGTTTAAAACGGATGTATATAGAAGAGATTTCACAGTGTATTTTTTTATTTAAATGTTTCATAAAATTTATAATGTAATTGTAACTGGGACTTGTGATTTTGAGGGGGAAAAAGTAACTAAGCATTATTTAAATTTCTTTAACAGACATAGGCTTACTCAAGTGATTTGTTTCTCGTTGTCTGACTGAGTATTTTTAAGCTTTCAAGTTCCATTTCATCTATAATCAAGTTTGTTGTGAAGACTATTTTATTTTATTTTCTGTGGTTTTATTTAAAGTTTAACTTGTTATTTCTCTAAGTCCTAAGGTGGAAATTTAGACTTTGGATAGACTGAGGAGAATATTTAAGAATTTTCTATTTGCATCATATGGCCCACACAAAATGACTTAAATCTTAGTTAATGTTCATATTGTTATGATATGCAAGTTTTTATTAATTCTGTTTCATGCATTCCTCTCTTGGTATGGGGTTACTTATTATAGGAAGATCTTCAGTCATAATTTCTTTTTCTGTACAATGATGAAATCACTATAGGTAGCTTTCCTGTGTCAAGTGCCACAATCAAGGTATTCCCTCAAAGTATGACCATAGTCCCTGCTAAAAAAGTCATTCTGGGCTCTATCAAACTGACAGTTAACACTAACTATTTCATCAACATATGTCAAAATCCACAGAGGCTTTATGTTGTCATTTGAAAATTAGTATATGTGCAACTATATTATGCCCTTTCCCCATTTTATTCAAACCATTATATGTATTTTAAAATACTTATAATATGCACTGCAAAACTATATGCAAATATTTGTATGCATCATTATTTAGGGAATACCAAAAACACAAATCCATATATGGTGACTGGAGATATATTTTTTAGATTCATTAATCACTTTTTGTTTGTGGGATGGGAACAGAAAAAAATTGACCAGTTTTCCTGTTGTATCAAAAACAGCTTCTGTCAAGATTTGCTATATAAATCTTTATTTATGTGCTTTGCATACATAAAATTTTGTACAATCTTCATCGTTAAAATTTTTATCACAATATTTAATGACAATCATTAATTGTTGGAAAGTTATTAGATGCTGTTCTCAAAAGTGATTCTCCATTTTTCTGCTTTGTTACATTGTATTTATATACACAAACACACACTTGTTCTCTCACATATAGTTACAATTTCTTAAGCTCTCATATTATGTGTTATTTTCTTCATTGTCATTTCATTTGGAGACATTTTATTAATTTACCAACTAAAGTCTACTGATGAAGTCTTCACCTGGATCCTATCTACTGCTAAATTTTTTAAAGATAATCCTTATTTCTCTTGCCAATCCTTGATTTATGTTATTACATTTTGATTCTTTCAAGCTTTGAGGTCTCTATTAAGTGTTGATTCAGTTTCTTTGACACATCAGACTTTTTGTTCTTGCCCTCCGCATGCCTCCTAGGTTTTTATT
This sequence comes from Apodemus sylvaticus, assembly GCF_947179515.1. Classification (NCBI taxonomy): domain Eukaryota; kingdom Metazoa; phylum Chordata; class Mammalia; order Rodentia; family Muridae; genus Apodemus; species Apodemus sylvaticus. Next base: position 104,103,572 of record NC_067473.1, on the reverse strand, counting down.
TAAAAAAATGTGTAGCATGTGTAAAGTGTAAAATGTGTAGCATGTATCAAGAACTGAAGTAGATTTCAGGAGTTGGCTGTATAATAGATCTCAATGTTGTAACTTCTACTATTTCATATTTCTCTCATCAGTGTCTGGGTGCTTCGTAACGTGAGTGAGTCTATGAAGTGTAAATTTTTCATAGTGTAGCTGGGGATACTACCCAAAAATATTATATACAATAAATGGAAGATGTAGGAAGGATTTTCTATATTCATGTGTTTTGTACAGTTACCAGTGACCTGGTGTTACTGAAATATCACATTCAAAAGAAAATATATAATATTTTCCTTACTTATTTCTCGCCATCTTCAATGAAAGTGTTGTATTCCAAATTAATTTCCCTAAAATTGACTACTTTTTAGGGATGGATCTTTTTACCTATTTCTGCAGTACAGAACTCTGGCAGTGGGTGGAGAAGCAACATTCTTTCTTTAGCTCACACAATGCTCTCAAGGTATTTTTTTGCAGGTACATTTGTGATATGGACAAAGTTTGGGGTGTCTATCTTCCTTGCTTGCTAGAATTATAAGTACTTTCTTTGAAGATTTTCACTGCACGAAGGTAATATGTTTGCTGAAGGGAAAGTTTTCTGGAATGTTTTAATGTCTGCCTTGTCCAGTACTTACCATTAGCCTTTTATCCTTTTGCTCAGTCATATGTAGCTTCCAGAAATTCATCAAAATTAAACTCTGTGTCCCTGGTACTTCTGTCTGAACACTGAATGCTTCAGGTAGCTACACCTTACCTTTGATTCTCCTGGCATCTGCATTTCTCCAGAGTCATGGCATAGGAAGTTTTAAAATCTTACTTCCCTTGTCTCTTGAGAAACTCTAGGAAACACAGTAATCTCAAATTAATTTCTGAGGTCTCTATAGTTTAGAACTCAAAACTTTTTATCGTCTGGTAATATTCTGCCCTTTCCTCTTATACTCTCATTCAGTTATGTCTCCATCACCTCCTTGCCTATGAAGGCCTAAGGCCACAGATACCCTGTAATTGGAGTTACAGGTGACACTAAACTCCATACCATATACTGGAAAGCAAACTTGGCTCTTCTGCAAGAACAGTAGATGATTTTAACAACTGGGCCATCACTTCAGGTATCCATGCATATAGTTTCCTTTCCTTTCCTTTCCTTTCCTTTCCTTTCCTTTCCTTTCCTTTCCTTTCCTTTCCTTTCCTTTCCTTTCCTTTCCTTTCCTTTTCTTTACATTCCTTTCCTTTCCTTTCCTTTTCTGTTCTTTACTTTTTTTTCTGTGTTTGGCCAAAAATCAGAAAGCAAACAATATTTGCAAAGATTAAACATAGTGTAATACAGATCACCTTTAATGTGCCATAAGAGATGTTAACCTAATGTCAGCCTAATTATAATGATTGTAAATATAAAATTATAATAAGAACTATAAAAAGGTTATAAAGATTCAAAAGATGAGCAAAATTTAAGTATGGATAAATATAAATAAGTGTATGTTCTATAACAGTCAAAGTGATTTTGTTGTGTTTAGAAATGAATATAGCTTCTAGCCAAATAATTTTTAGTTTTTTTAAATAAATTTCTTTGAAGTTTTATTTTATATGTCTTGGTATTTTGGTTTTATTTATGTCTATGCACCTACAGAACTCATAAGAGGGTGATTCAACCCCAGAACTGAAATTAAAGACTATTGTGAACTTCCCTGAGGGTCCTGGAGCAAATGTTCTTAATTATTCAATATTTTCAGCCTCAAATACTATTTTTTTATCATCATCATCATTATATGTAACTGAATACCAGATTTTAACATTAATGTGTGAAATATGTCCATGTATACACGAACATGTTTATTAATTCTATTTAATTTTTATATATGTATGATACTTTTATATATGTATAATACACCAAAACATGGTGTGCTGCACAAAACATTTGTTATTTTTAAGATACAAGAGAAAAGAGAATGAAATTAGCCTCTAAAATAATCTCTCCCTCTTTCTGTCTGTCTCATGTGTTGTATTTAATTTTGTATTTAAAATTCAAATGAAATACAAATAAAAGTAAGTTTTAAGAGCTGTCTTCTTATTTATTAGAGCTTCAGGGCATTTAACACACTTCTCAGGGACTCATTAGTGACGCCTATGAAACAAGAGCAGTAGGAAGACTGAAGAACAGCTGTTAAAGATGCACAGGGAGAAATTAGAACAGAAATGCAGGTGAAATACAGGCACATTGAAAGTAATTGTTCTGACATCAAAGAGGTACAATTTAAACATTATTTAAAAATACTTTGTAAACGACCCTAAAACTCAGTGATCTTGAGCCAATGAGTCTCTTCAGCAGCTATTGCAAACACATGAATGAGAAAAAATACTATATAAATTATTCATTAAAGTTCTATCATGTTGATGAAGAGAAATTCACTTTTCCTTGGGAAGCCATTTAGAAGTCAGTGATTTTAAATTACTGGGGAGGAGTTCCAAGGTATGTTTTAAGTTATGTCATATGTAGTGTCTTGGGACAGAAAACACCTTTTTTATTTTGTTGGTATTTATTTTTATTTTATATGTATATGTTGCATCGGTGAGATGGCTTGGTGGTTAAAAACACTGGCTGCTCTTACAGACAGCCAGGATTTGATTCCTGGGACCACTTGCAACTCTACTCCCAGTGGATTCAGTATCTTCTTCTGGCTTTCTCTGGCACTGCACACATGCGGTACACAGATATACATCCAAGCAAAACACTTATATGTATGGCTCCCTGATTCTCTGTCTGTGTCTCATATGCATGCAGACATCTGTGGATGCTATAAGATGGTATAGGATTCTCTGTAACTGGGTTTCGGGCAGTTGTGGGCCTCCTAGGTATTATACCAGTATCCTCTGCAAGTGTAGTAAATTTTTTTCTAGCATTGAGTCTCACATTCATGATAAGACACTATCTGTTCCTCTGTTTAACTAGGCAAGAGGAAGAGGGAGAATCAAAATAGAAATGGACTATAATGGTGTTGATAGCTAGCTGTCTATGCAGTGATTGGAATATTATAATTATATTCAATTTTATGAAACACAATTTGGCAGGCTTACAGTATTTTCTCATTTTTAGCCCCCAAATTACGGTGTTTGTTATTCTGTAGTCTTCAAACTGTAAACTTATTGAATCCTTTCTATCCTGAGGACTTACTGTGACAGCTCTAATTAAATGACATGCAACTGAAAAAGGAGTCCAGTTGACATTGTTCTATGATGAATTGACAAACTGTAAAACATTGCTGTTATAACAGAAAATATGTTACATTATAGTTCAACTTTGAATGAAGCACTAAAATTTATAGCTGTTTAGACAAATCCTGTCAATCAATAAAATGTGGAAAATTATTTGGGGCTTATTCTATTTTGCAGAATTTGGTGTAAAGAGCTCTTTCTGTGAGTACTATGCAGCAATCTAAGTCTTTAGATTATTCCCATATGATGAACTCACTATAAATCTTTAGTAATCAAGTATCCAATCTGTAGGATGGAGGACAGTCTGCCTCAGAAGGAACATTAGAAACAACCCCTCTTAATATATTAATGCAGCCAGGAGTCCAGCTTAAGTTTTACAAATACAGTAAAGGCCGGGTTGCCCACTTTAATGCCAGATACTTTCTACTCAAGGATAGGAGCATTCCACAGAGTGTATATAATAGTATAGCATCTAAGTAGGAAGTGATGCCAAGGAAAGTTACTACTGAATTCTGACTTTCCAAGATTACAAGATCCAGTCCAATTTTCCTGTGTTAATTTCTTCGTAATTAAAATTGAATGACAGAGGATGAGAACTGTTCTATGTGCCTAATTATTCTCCTTGAAGCACTAAAATTATGTGTACATTTTTGCATTTCGTAACAATTTGTGAAAGATAGGTCATAAATTTGAGAGTAGGGAAGAGAAACAGGAGGATTTGAAGGGAGGAAAGGGAAGGTAGAAATATTATCATTATATTATAATCATCAAATTTAAATAAAATAAAGAGAACAATATAGAAGCTAGGAAGATGGCAAAGTGGTTAAGAGCACTGGCTGATCTTCTAGAGGACTGCAGTTTGATTTCCAGTACCCATATTGCAGCATATGACCCCCTGTAACTCCCATTAATAGGACTCGATTTCCCTGAGAAAACTAAGAAAACTGCACACATATTTTTCAAACACAACAACACAAACACATAGAATGTAAATAAATTATTAGATTTGAATTATAAAAGTTTAATTATAAAACTGTACAGACATGACCATTTAAGGATTTGGTAAAGTTTCTGGAAATACTATAATGTTTTCCTTATGAGCAAGATTTTAAGAATTTACCAGTACAAGTAATGTCATCAACCAAATTAAGTCATCTGAGACTTTTAACATTCAGTATGAGTAACTTTTAAACAATTTTTTCTCAAATCTACTAGAATCAATCACTTTATGTATCCTGGGAGTAATTAATACAAACTGTAATAGATTTTAAGTCCAAAAATGATCAATTTTGTTGATCATTAAATAACTAGAATAACTAAAAGATAAATGAAGCATAAGTAAACACTCGGATATAAAAACAGTATGCATATTATTTATGTCGATATAAAATTCACCATTTGTATATCTATCTTAGACTAGGAGCGTTATGATCCATCCCATATATAGTCACCAAACCCAGACACTATTGTGGATGTCAACAAGCTCTTGCTGACAGGAGCCTGATATAGCTGTCTCCTGAGAGGCTCTGCCAGTACTTGAAAAATACAGAGGTGGATGCTCTCAACCAGCCATTGGACTAAGCAAAAGGTCCCCACTGGAGGAACTACAGAAAGGACTCAAGGAGCTGAAGGGGTTTGCAGCCCCCTAGGAGGAGCAACAATATGAGCCAACAAGTACCCTCAGAGCTCCCTGGGATTAAACCACCAACCAAGGACTATACATGGAGGGACCCATGGCTCCAGTTGCATAGTAGTAGAGGATGGTATTGTTGGATATCAAAGGGAGGAGAGGCCCTCAGTCCTGTGAAGGTTCAATGACCCAGGGTAGGGGAATGCTTGGACAGGGAAGCAGAGCAGATGGGTTGGTGAGCAGGGGAAGGGGGATGGAATAGTGTGTTTTCAGAGGGGAAACCAGAAAAAGGGATAACACTTGAAATGTAAATAAAGAAAATAGCTAATAAAAAAAAGAATAGGGACATTATATGTTCCTTTAAAACTTCTGAAAATTAATTATAAGTAGTTCCAGGAAACTAGGCCAACATATATATTTTATAAGAAAACACATAAGTAAAAGTTAAAGGAGTAATACAAATGGTTTACTGGGAAAGGAGCTAAATAAACAAGCCAAAGATGTGCAAGGCACTTAGAGATTGCTCTACAAAGATGTGCTACAGTTTAGAAATCCCAGATGAAAACGTGATACATTGTATTCATCTATGTTTATGTAGCCAAACGGATAGACTGAGCTCCAGAGATAATATGCTGGTGATTCCTAAGTGTTAGTGACTGAACTGTGCTGTTACTATACTTAGAGGCATCAGGGATGTCTGTAGAGATATTATTGTCTTATGGGGTGTTGTGATAATTGTAGTCACTACAAAGGAACTGAAGGAACAAAGAAGGATCATTATTTTCCAGTAATGTTATTATAAAAACATTGCTGAATTAAATATCTAATAATGAAGTTGACTTCTGATTGTTTATATTTTGCTAGATAAGCAGTTAGAGATGAATTAGTATAGACATTAAATCATATCCGATTGGTTAACAGTCTTTATGTCAATTTAATTAACCTTTTAGTAGTAAAAATAAGATTATCAGTAACCAAATTACATGTCAATTTTTTATTGATTTTTAAAATAATTTCCATTAGAAAAAGGTTTTGTTCTACCAAACATGGCTGTCCTCTGAGATGTGATACCAGCAGCTGGACTGATGTCGGGGACCCCCAAAGAAGAGTTAGGGGAAGGACTGAAGTTGCTGAAGGGGATGCAACCCCATAGGAAGACCAACAGTGTCAACTAACCGGAACCCTGAGAGCTCCCAGAGACTAAGCTACGGACCAAAGATCATATAAAGGCCCATGGCCCCTGCTACATGTGTAACAAACAGCTGCCTTGTCTGGCCTCTGAGGGAAAGAATGTGTCTAATCCTGTAGAGACTTGATACCCCAGAGAAGGGGGACACCTAGGGGTGGAGTGGGTTTGCATGGGGAGGGTAGTACCCTCTCAGAGGCAAAGGGAAGGGGGAGGGGGTGAAAAACTCTGGGACTGGGACTAGGAGGGGAACAATATCTGGAATTTAAACAAATGACATAACTAATTTTAAAAAATAAATTAATAAGCTGTTGAATGTAAAAAATGAATAAATTTTTAAAAAAGTTAAATGGCTCAAATTTCATCATTTCTTATCATTTCCAATAAGAAATTATAAGCATGTTCACATATAAACACACACATATATCAGTTAGTTCATAGGTATAGTTAGCTATGTACAGAGATAATGATAGATAAATAGATAGATAGATAGATAGATAGATAGATAGATAGATAGATAGATTAGATAGATGAATAGATAGATGATAGATACATAGATATAATTAAATAGCTAGATGATAGATGGTAATATTATTTAATGAATTCATGATATAGAATATTTATATAGAATAGTCCACATACAAGTAAAAGTCAATTTATATTTGAAAGTCTGTGGGAAATACTTAACAATTTCTTCTACTTTTAATTTTAAGTTAAATTAAATTGAGCCATTAGCAAGTCCATCTGTCAGTACATTTTGTACTCAAGCATGTGTGTATGTGTGTGTGTGTGTGTGTGTGTGTGTGTGTATGCACATGTATGTGTGTGCATTATGTGTATGGGAAAATTCAGTAATATACATCAGAATTTGTAACCTCTTTTCTTTAGTCATCTCCCATACATTTTCTTTCCTGGATTTATTTTAATTCCTGAAAGTGGAATGAATAGTGACCATTGCACTGTAGGCATTATGGGAGTGAGTGTAAGTAGGAACTGTAGAGGTTTCTGAGATCTGCTATAGAGAAGACTGAGTGAATAAACCCACTTGCTGCTCCTGCAGAGGAACAGAGCTCACAATTCAGTTCCCATATCAGATGACAGGCAGCCTTTCACTCCTGCTCTTGGGTTTCTGGCCTGGTCTTCTGTCCTCTGTAGGCACCCACTTCAATGTACATAAAATCACACGCACTCATACATAAAAATAAAATGAGGGAGAAGTTTCTGTGTTGTTATGAGTGTGGAAATAGACATGAAAAAGTCTGCAGTTAAAATATTTTCTACTTTTGTTTAGTAAGGGAACTATCTTTTCTGCAAGTGAAAGTTTTCACAATGCTTGGGGATGTTCTGATGAGAGGAGAATTTGCCATAACATCTGTTCACTGAAAAGAAATGAAATCATTCTAATGATTTTATATTAGGCAATTACAGCATTTACTATATTGTAAAGGGAGAACTTTAACCAATTCAAATAATAACAAATAGAAAATAATCATTGCATTCTTTTTGTTTCCTAATTGAGCAGATATATAAGAAGAGAGAACGACATCTGAGAATAAGAGAATCAGGACACACAATTCACACACCAGGCTTCCCAGATATTGTAAAATCTTAGGAAGTTTTGTCAAAGTTATAGCCAATGTAATGTGATTGACTGATGATCGCCTGAAATGTATCTATTTCTGTGAACTAAGAGCTAAATTATATTGGTGATGAGTTTACTTGGACAGACAGCTCAGTAAATGAGGAGATTTCTAAGTCTGTTTCGGAAAGTTTGAGTATGTTGACCTCGGTTCATATCTTTGGTTTTTGACCTGAGATTAAAACAAAACCTGAATACTATCTGCGTGTGGTATTTTAGTTATATGAATCACACACTGTCTAGCTATCTAGGATTGCTATCATCATCGTCGTCGTTGTCATTGTCATTATCATCTTCAGAAGCAGCAGTATCACATCATCTTCATCATCATCATCATCATCATCATCATCATCATTACGGTCATCATCATTTACCATTTATGTTTTTCTGACCATAACACATAACAGACACAATGTATTGGAGGAAAAATATTTATCTGGGACATGATTTGGAAAGATTTCAACTGTATTGTCAGAATAGGCAAAGAGGATGTAGCAGTGACTTCTCCTTGGCAGATCAGAAACAGTAAGTGTGATAGGATCTAAGTCTCTGAGACCTCTCATGTTCTAACTATATTTTCTAAAGAAGACTGTGTCTTCTTTAGAAAGAGCATAATTACCCTAAGAATAAAGTATGTTAAAACAAAAGACACAACAACACACAATAGTATTTTTCCTTAACATATGGTAATTTTTAAAAGATTCATTTATTTATTACTAGTTATGGATATGTGCACATGTATGTGTCAGTGCCCCAGATGCCAGGCAAGTGTGTCTGAGCTCTGGAATTGGAAATACCACTTGCCCCACACTGGGACTAGAAAACAAACTTTAGACCTCTGAAAGTCTACCAAGTTCTTACAAATTGACAGGCCATATTTTAATCCCCATAATGCCAATGACCATTTTTTAAAGGTGTATATTTCTATGAACAAAGCAATAAAATGTAAAACAAAAAAAGAAAAAGAAAAAATTCTAATCATATTAATTTTGAAACCTTAACTTTCAACTTATTGAACTAAGATACTTAACAAATTCTTCTGAATTATATACACTTCATTTTTTTAAAATGTATGTGTATAGTGTGATTTTTTTTAAAGCAGGAAGGTAGAAAACTAGTTAAAGTAAATATTCTGACTTCTTTTGAAATTTATCTTATTTGGCCATATTTATTATATTAATTTTAAATTTTTTGCTTATTGTAAAAATAACACAAATAGAAGATTGAATGAAAAAGGAAAAATTTATATTTAAAAAGTCAGGAAAAAATATTTATTATATATCATTTTATAATATGATATTGGAGTGTATACTACTTAGGACACAAACAATGGTTTTACCATTTTTGTACTCTAATATTTATCTATAAACCACTCAATTAAATGTCATATTTAAAGCATAATTTGCTCTCTAATGTCACCAAATAATGAATTTCTATTTTTATACTTAGTAACCCTTCCTTATATAATGGATGCTTTTTTTTTTATTTTCTATATTCTTTGTTTACATTCCAAAAGCTTTCCCCTTTCCCAGATCCCCCCTTATGTCCCATAAGTCCTCTTCTCTCCATCCATTCTCCTATCTTTCCCCCCTCCCTTTTCTCTGTCCTGGTACTCCCCTACAATGTTGGATCAAGCCTTTCCAGGGTTAGGGCCCTCTTCTTCCTTCTTCATGGAAATCATTTGATATGCTAATTGTATCTTCAGTATTCAGAGCTTCAGGGCTAAATATCCACTTATCAATGATTGCATTCCATGTGTATTCTTTTATGATTGCATTACCTTGCTTAGGATGGTATTTTCCAGTTCCAACCATTTGCCTAAAAATTCATGAATTCATTGTTTTTAATTGCTGAATAGTACTCCATTGTGTATATATACCACATTTTCTGTATCCATTCCTCCACTGAGGGATATCTGGGTCCTTTCCAGCTTCTGGCTATTATTAAATAAAGCTGCTATGAACATAGTGGAGCATGTGTCCTTATTGCATGCTGGGGACTCCTCTGGGTATATGCCCAGGAGTGCTATAACAGGGTCCTCCAGAAGTGGCATGTCCAGTTTTCTGAGGAACCACCAGACTGATTTCCAAAGTGATTGTACCTTCTTACAATCCCACCAGCAGTGGAGGAGTGTTCCTCTTTCTCCACATCCTTGCCAACACCTGCTGTCTCCTGAGTTTTTAACCTTTGCCATTCTGACTGGTGTGAGGTGACATCTCAGGGTTGTTTTGATTTGCATTTCCCTAATGACTAATGACATTGAGCATTTCTTAAGGTGCTTCTCGGCCATCCAAATTTCTTCAGGTGTAAATTCTTTGTTTAGGTCTGTACCCCATTTTTAATAGGGTAATTTGGTTCCCTGGGGTCTAACTTCTTGAGTTCTTTCGATATTGGTCCTCTATCTGATGTAGGGTTGGTGAAGATCTTTTCCCAATTTGTTGGTTGCCATTTTATCCTTTTTACAGTGTCCTTTGCCTTACAGAAACTTTGTAATTTTATGAGATCCCATTTGTCAATTCTTGATTTTAGAGCATAAGCTATTGGTGTTCTGTTCAGGAAATTTCCCCCGTGCCCATGTCCTCAAGGGTTTTCCCCAGTTTCTTTTCTATTACTATCAGTGTGTCTGGTTTTATGTGGAGGTCCTTGATCCACTTGGAGTTGAGCTTAGTACAAGGAGATAAGAATGGATCAATTCACATTCTCCTGCATGTTGACTTCCAGTTGAACCAGCACCATTTGTTGAAAAGGCTATCTTTTTTTCCACTGGATGTTTTCAGCTCCTTTGTCGAAGATCAAGTGACAATAGGTGTGTGGATTCATTTCTGGGTCTTCAATTATATTCCATTGATCCACTTGACTTTCCTTGTGTCAATACCATGAAGTTTTTAACATTATTCCTCTGTAGTATTGCTTGAGGTCTGGGATACTAACTCCCCCAGAAGTTTCTTTTACTGTTGAGAATAGTTTTAGCTATCCTAGGTTTTTGTTATTGCAGATAAATTTGAGAATTGCTTTTTCTAAATCTGTGAAGAACTGAGTTAGGATTTAGATGGGGATTGTATTGAATCTGTATATTGCTTTTGACAAGATGATCATTTTAACTATACTAATCCTGCCAATCCAAGAGCATGGCAGATTTTACCATTTTCTGAGGTCTCCTTCAATTTCCATCTTCAGAGCCCTCAAGTTGCATTGATGGATTTCCTTATATTGATCCATCCCTGCATCCCTGGGATGAAGCCCACTTGATCATGGTGGATGATCGTTTTGATGTGTTCTTGGATTCGGTTGGCAAGAATTTTATTGAGTATTTTTGCATTGATATTGATAAGAGGGAAATTGGTCTGAAGTTCTCCTTCTTTGTTGGGTCTTTGTGTGGTTTTGGTATCAGTGTAATTGTGGCTTCGTAGAACAAGTTGGGTAGTGTTCCTTCTGTTTCTATTTTGTGGAACACTTTGAAGAGTATTGGTATTAGGACCTTCTTTGAAGGTCTGATAGAATTCTGCACTGAAGCCATCTGGTCCCATGCTTTTTTTGGTTGGAAGACTTTCTATGACCCCTTTTATTTCTTTAGGGGTTATGGGACTGTTTAGATGATCTATTTGATCCTGATTTAATTTTGGTGTTTGGTATCTGTCTAGGAAATTGTCCATTTCCTCCAGATTCTCCAGTTGTGTTGAATATAGGCTTTGGTAGTACGATCTGATGATTTTTTGAATTTCCTCAGTTTCTGTTGTTATATCTCCCTTTTCATTTCTAATTTTGTTAATCTGGATACTGTCTCAGTGCCCTTTCGTTAGACTGGCTAAGGGTTTATCTATCTTGTTGATTTTCTCAAAGAACCAGCTCCTGCTTTTGTTGATTGTTTGTATGGTTCTCTTAGTTTCTATTGATTGATTTCAGCCCTGAGTTTGATGATTCCCTGCCTTCTACTCCTCCTGGGTGAATTCGCTTCTTTTTGCTCCAGGGCTTTCAGGTGTGTCATTAAGCTGCTAGTGTATGTTCTCTACATTTTCTTTTTGGAGGCACTCAGGGCTATGAGTTTTCCTCTTAGCACTGCTTTCATTGTGTCCCACAGATTTGGGTATGTTGTGTCTTCATTTTCATTAAATTCTAAAAAGTCTTCGATTTCTTTCTGTATTTCTTCCTTGACCAAGGTATCATTGAGTATAATATTGTTCAGTTTCTATGTGTATGTGGGCTTTCTGTTGTTTTTGTTGCTATTGAAGACCACTTTTACTCCATAGTGATCTGATAGGAGGCATGGGATTATTTCAATCTTCTTATATTTGTTGAGATCTGTCTTGTGACCAATTATATTGTTGATTTTGGAGAAGGTACCATGAGGTGCTGAGAAAAAAAGTATATTATTTTGCTTTAGGGTGAAATGTTCTATATATATCTGTTAAATCTAGTTGGTCCAAAGATTCAATTAGTTTCACCGTGTCCTTCTTTAGTTTCTCTTTTCATGATCGGTCCATTGAGGAAAGTGCAGTGTTGAAGTCACCCACAATTATTGTGTTAGGTGCAATGTGTGCTTTCAGCTTTAGTAAAATGTCTTTTATGAATGAGGGTGCCTTTGCATTTGGAGCGTAATTGTTCAGGATTGAGAGTTCTTCTTGGTGTGTTTTTCATTCGACCAGCAAGAAGTGCCCCTCTTTGTCTCTTTTGATGACTTTAGGTTGAAAGTCAATTTTATCTGATATTAGAATGGCTACTCCAATTGTTTCCTGAGACCATTTGCTTGTAAAATTGTGTTCCGGCCTTTTACTCTAAGGTAGTGTTTTTCTTTGACACTAACATGTGTTTCCTGTATGCAGTAAAATGTAGGATCCTGTTTACATATCCAATTCGTTAGTCTATGTCTTCTTATTGGGGAATTGAGTACATTGATGTTAAGAGATATTAAGGATTAGTGATTATTGCTTCCTGTCATTTTTGATATTATCTTTTATATTTGATTGGTTATCTTCTTTTGGTTTGATGAAAGAAGGTTACTATCTTGCATTTTCTAGGGTGAAGTTTCCCTCCTTATATTGATGATTTCCTCATATTATCCTTTGTAGGGCTGAGCTTGTGGTAAACTTGGTTTTGTCATGGAATATCTTGGTTTCTCCATCTATGGTGATTGAGAGTTTTGCTGGGTATAGTAGTTTTGGCTGGCATTTGTGTTCTCTTAGAGTCTGTATGAGATCTGCCCAGGATCTTCTAGCTTTCATAGTCTCTGGTGAGAAGTCTGGAGTGATTCTAATAGGTCTTCCTTTATATGTTACTTGGCGTCTTTCTCTTACTGCCTTTAATATTCTTTCTTTGTTTAGTACATTTGGGGTTTTGATTATTATGTGACAGGAGATATTTCTGTTCTGGTCTAGTCTGTTTGGAGTTCTGTAGGCTTCTTGTATATTCATGTGTATCTCTCTCTTTAGATTAGGGAGGTTTTCTTCCATAATTTTATTGAAGATATTTGCTGGCCCTTTAAGTTGTAAATCTTCACTCTCATCTATGCCTATAATCCTCAGGTTTGGCCTTCTCATTGTGTCCTGGATTTCCTGGATGTTTTGGGTTACAAGCTTTTTGCATTTTGCATTTTCTTTGACCATTGAGTCTATGGTTTCTATGGTATCTTCAGCATCCGAGATTCTTTCTTCTATCTCTTGTATTCTGTTGTTGATATTTGCATCTATGGTCCCTGATTTCTTCCCAAGGTTTTCTATCTCCAAAGTTGTCTCCCTTTTTGATTTCTTAGTTGTTTCTACTTCTATTTTTAGATCCTGGATGTTTTTGCTCAGTTCCTTCACTTGCTTTTTTGTGTTTTCCTGTAATTAATTCTTTAAGAGATTTTTGTGTTTCCTCTTTCATGACTTCTGCCAATTGATCAAAGTTCTCCTGTATTTGTTTAAATTATTTTTGCATTTCCTCCTAATTGCTACTATCTTTCTACCCATACTCTCCTGAATTTCTTTAAGTGATTTTTGTGTTTCCCTTGTAAGGGCTTCTAGCTTTTGATCACTTTTCTCCTGAATTTCTTTAAGAGATTTATTTATGTTCTTCATGTATTCTTGTAACAGAATCATGACCAGTTATTTTAAATCCAAATCTTGTTTTTCTTGTGTGTTGGGGTATCCAGGACTTGCTGTTAATGGAGAATTGGGTTCAGATGCTGCCATATTGCATTGATTTCTGTTAGTAACCTTCCTATGTTCTCCTTTTGCCATCTAGATCTCACTGGTGTTAGTTGGTCTTGTTGTCAATGCAGGTCTCACCCGTGTAAGCTGCCTCCCTGTAGCTAGCCTCTGGGTACACCACTGGCCCTCTGCACTGTCTGGAGACAGGGCGCATGCTCCAGGCTGCTCCCAATCCAGAGGTGGTGACCAGAAGGCTCCTGCCAGAGGCCTCCAGACTGGATCCTCCATTCTGCTGGGACAGATGGACTCACCAGTGCAAGCTGCCTCCCTGCAGCTGGCCTCCAGGTACACCACTGGACCTCTGCACTGTCTGGAGAAGGGGCTTGTGGCCCAGGCTGCTTCCGACTCAGAGGTGGCGACCCTAATGGATGCTTTTATATCCATTTATCTTTATATAAAAAACAAATCAATTTAATAATGCTTTTCTATAGAAACATAATAACTATTGACTGTATCCAATGACATTTCCACATAAATTTAATGGCAGGTTGGACAGGAGGGAAAGAAGATAATAATGGTAGATTATTGAGAATTGATGTTTATGTCATCATTTTCATGGTATATCTCTATACATGCATATGTAATCTTTTTCTCCTTTTCTTCAGCTATTACATGTATACATCCATACAACTACATAATACAAACTGCCTACTCCATTTAATATCATTTGTATACAAACAATTTCAGGACTACCACTTTTTGTTTGTAGTGCCTGGAATAAAACTTGCCACATAGGACCCATATTTGGATGCTTGGTCTGCAGCTGATGAAGCATCTTGGGAAGTATTAGGAGGTGTACTCTTGCTGAAGGAGTGGGATTTGAGGGTATTGCTCTCTTTCTCTCCTTCATGCTTATGGGGTACATGCAAGCTCTCGGCTACTGCTCCAGTGTCTTGCCATCACTGCTCCAGTGTGCTGTGTGCTGCTGCTGTCATAATCCTTGCATGATGGTCATGGATTCTACTGAAAGAGGGGAGACCCTCACTCGAATCTCAGGATAAAGCGACACCCAAGGAATTCACAGCAGACCTTTCTTGATGCAAACACGAGGTTTATTTGGGAGAAACAAGTGCACTGAGGTTGTCTCTTAACTGCACCGTGTCAGAGTAGATTGACCCCAAGTAACTGGAGTCAGAGATATTTAAAGGAAAAAAACACAGACAAGGAGTGGGAGATAGGGGTAATGGAAAAGTATAGAACATTGTAAAGATAGTCACAAGGCAGTCATGCAGACATTCTTTTTGGTCAGCCAGTTCCTGAAACAGGGCATCTCAGGATCAGTTAAGCAAATGTTGGCTATTTCCAAGATCAGGGTGCACTTGACCTCAGGGGCCCTTTCTCAAAGTCAGGCAGCTGTTGATTGAACATGCTGAGAATTGTTTGCTAGGGGTCTAAAAACTTTCACATTTTTGAGTTGGGGGTCTCTCACTACAACCCTCAGGAACTGGTCCCCCAAAGTTAAATGCTTTCTTATATAGTTGTTTTAGTCATTATGTCTCAGTGTGATAAGACAAAAATAACTATGGTAGTATTAAATAACAAATTAGAGTGCTCATCCCTGTGGGAAACCAATCAATACCTTTCCTCTGTTAGCAAGTGTTAACTGTTTGCATGTTTTCCTGTAGGTGTGAAGTCTTGTGAGATCTTCTCCTGTCCATGATTTTATGTTAACCTGTCACCTGGAGTTGTCCTTGCTTGGGTTTGTTTAAATTACAATATTTCTGGAATGTCATGTATTCAGTTTCCCTGTCATATATTGATGACACATTCTTGGAGCAGAAATAATTGTCCATGGGCTCCAACAGTATGTAGCACACACACACACACACACACACACACACATTGCCATAATGTTATTAAATCTATAAATTAGGGTTTGTATTGTAGATTTATAAATGGGGAATGAATGCCCCATGAAAACTTTTCCTCTGTCATATTGACTGGAGAGTCTATAATGTTCTTCATTTGCTGAAAAAAACAAACAAAAAAAAAACAAAAAAAAAACTTCTTTGATAAGGGGTGAAAGATGCACTTATCTGTGGGTATAGAGATAAGTGTTGAGAATGTAGTTAATAATTATACTAATTGGTAGTAGTCAATTGTCATCTGGGTTCCCAATTCTCACCAGTGTATAAATGACTGTGGAAGCCATAAAGAATCATCAGGTCTCTTCTTTGATCTCTCTTTTCCCCAACTGAAGAGTGTCTCTCATTGAATCCAGATCTCTCTGCTTTGGAAAGTCTAGTTAGCTAGCATTTTTCAGTATCTCTCGTCTGTCTTTCTTTATTATGGAATTACATGTCGGCTACCTTGTGTGCTGAGCATTTCTTGATGACATGGTTCAAAGATGTGTGACCATGCTTACATGCCAAGTCCTTTACCCACTATGGCATTTCCCCAGTCCCTTGATTTCTGCCTTTATACTTCCATTGTAAATCAGTCATGTTGCTGTGATCATCTGTCACTCACAAACCTCAGCACATGGGATACTTAACCTAGTCATTGCCATGTGTTCTGCTCTGAGAAAGATAACTCTAGGGCATTATCTGTGTCATTAAAGTGTGATCAGGATGCATTGTTCATAATGCCATCACTCAGTCCCTTCCACATATGATAAACTGAAGAAGAGTTTAGGAATCGCTCAAATAAGCACTTCACCATTTAGAATAGATTCTTAGGTAGTGATGCCCTGAAACTTAAAACACTGAATAATTTGGCTAACTTGCATTTATACTAGCAATTTATATGGTCATTTTTCTACTAAGTAGGAATTTTCTGCAAAATATTATAAGTTAATCATTTCATTGCTCACAGTTAAATAAACTTATGTTTTTTTTCTTTATATTCAACAGTGAGAAAATAATTATAGAATATGTTGCCATTCTGACACAATTAAAAGAAAATCTCCTTCTGAGTAAACATCTGTTTCAGAATTCTATCAACCTATTTGTCTATCTACCTATATATCATATATTTGTCTATATATACACAAACATGCATATCTTTATCATAAATGTCTGTATCTATAGCCATTTTGTATCTGTATCTAACTCTCATCACCATTAGTGCCAGAGTCTTAGGATCTACTTAGTATGCTAAAATATGATATCAGTCCTTCAACTTTCACTCTCATGAAAACATTCTCAAATCACTAATGGCAATTGCCTCAGGCATCTTTTGTCAATGTCAGTATTTGTGTATAACATCACTCCTACAGATTCCAAGAAAGAACTGACTGTCAGAAATTGGACAAAGGAAACTAGCTTCTCAGTGTGTATACTAATTTATGTTTTTAGAATTCTGCTCAGCTTATTAGAGGTTCTGTACAGGTATAGAGGTGTCATCCTGTAGGATAAGGAGCAGTTTCCAATGTCAAACAATTCATATTAATACAAGTAATAATAAGTTGATTTGGGGGTGTCATCTATGCATATGTAACTATTAGCATGCACAGAAAGGTAATAAACTCTGTGCACCTTTTTGTGTAGTAATGCATTGCTGTAAAAACAGTGAAAGCTATGAATAAATTGGCATGCACTTGATTAAACAAATCATCCATAGTATTTACCTAACCATTATGATGATATACAAGATGTAAGGAAAATATGTAAAATTTATTTTTCTATTTCAACATGATTTGTGTCCAAATTTCTCCCCCAAAAGCCACTTTATTTGCTTCTCTCCTGAATTCAACAAAATTTATCAACAATAACAACAAATTTGTAATTCTAACAAGAAGAATTTTGCAAAGGACCAGCTCAGCTTAGAGAAGGGTCCTAAGGAAAAAGGGTCTGGAAGCAGCAAAGAGACTCGAAGTCAAATGTGGGTCCAAGCTGAAGCCTTAAAATCTGCTAGAGACAGCTTTCCTGATTAATCTCTGTGATCTGTTTGAGCAGCTTTCTCTTGCTATTCTAAAAACTCCATAGCTTATCTCTTGCATACCAAAAGCACAGTCTTCTATTTGCTTATTAATTCAGTAATTACTCCAGATTCCCTTTTTACTATCCCATGAAAGAGCAACCCAATTCCCCAGCCCTTTGATTCTTAGAAAGAGGCAGCAAGCACAAGCAGAGACAATAAAATGGCTGGGTGGGACCCTGCTCAGAAATTAGCACTCCAACCATGCCTGGACCTGGACCTAAACTCTTTTTGTCCCAGGATGACCTTGAACTCAGGAATTTGCCTGCCTTTATAAGCATAAACAAACAAATAAACATAAATAAACAAGCTGGGTGTGATACTGCTCTGAGATTTCCTTTCCTTAAATCTTGTTATCTCTTTCCTTAGTATCTTTAAGTTGGCTCATACATAGTACAACTGCCCTGTTCCCTTAGATCAGTGAAGCTCCTTACACAATTTAAATTGCATCATTATACTTTGCATAGTTGAGAAATTATATATTTTTAATTCATGTTTTCAGCGTTCTTTTTCACAGCCTTAAGAGATGTCCTGAGGATCATGGCATCTTACCACTTTGCTGAAACAGTAGACACACCCTCACCTCTTGGACTCCTGTTGTCTGGGTTTATCTTGGAGTCATTAACCTTGGCAGGGAGAACAGTACTCAAAGAAGGAATGTGAAAATGTGTACATTATTATACAAACAAGCCTTACCAGGCCCTGTAGGCTCCTTTTTGGAGGCGGGGAATCATGTCATTCTGTCCCTTACATGGCCAAGCAGGGCTCAGCATAATTTTAGGAAAGTTAAAATCTCATAGAATGAGTTATTTATTGTATAAATCATCCAGACATCAACAGAGATTAAGTACTCAAATATTCAAACATAAGTACCCAACACTTCTCTTAGATACCTTGCTTAGTTTCAGAAAACACAATCTTACTATTGATTTTCTAATCCTGTCTGTTTGAAAATGTTTTAAAGTAAGATGATGGACTCTGATCCAGCTCACAAACTATTTTCAAGCTTTATATTGTTAAATGTTTAAATATAATCTCTTAATGTGGACTTGTGTCTTCAGTTGTCTTCTCAGATGAGTCCCTCAAAAGTTAGAGATAGTCAGGAAAGAAATGTATAATAATTAAATTACATTTTATAAAAGTATGATATATGAAAAGAGAGATTTAGAACCATTGAAGATTAACAGAAGAACTGAATCCAATAAATGAAATAACTCAAATGAACAAAATCAAAGCTAGAATGGATGTACCCAAGAATAACCACATGGAGTTAAGCTGGGAGTATGCTTCCTTCCAGATAACACTGTCAAAGTCTTATAAACGAAGTCTCTTCAGAATTTCTGTAGTTCAGAACAGAGCCTATAGCCTTATATACAGGCAGAAGAATACAAATTACGGTTTGTAAATTTCCACTCAGATTTTCCTTGACAGCATTGTCATAATTACAATAACAATTTTCAACTTTTAAGTTAAAAATTTTAGGAGGGGAAAATACTATTCTCTTGGAATGTGTCTACTGGTACATTCCCTATGCACTATGCACCAGTGAAGACCTCATACCCAATTATATATAGTCAGAACTAGTTAGACTCAGGGGCTATCAATAATAACTAAAGAAGTCCGGAAGGAATCAGATTAGTAGATCCTGGGAGAATCTGAAAAGAGGTAATATAACTGGTCTTTGCTACATTGTTGGTTCTTCTTTTTCTTATTCTTTATCTGTAGCCCCAGTGGTTTCAGCTTCTCCTTACAGTAGATAAACAAGGATAAAGGTAGAGGGGAATTAGAAAAATTCCTGAATCTAACCTTTTCTTTTGTTTCTTATTTGACTATCTATAAACAAACCAGAAAAATCCTCCCTAAACTATCAACATCTACCCAGCATATCTCTGGGGAATATTTATATACACTAGGAAAAGTTTCCAGAATTACAAACATAACACAATTGTCCAAACCTTCTGCAGCTAGCAAAACCATGCCTCTCTTAGAGCACAGTGCAAATTATAAGAAATTTCTCTGAACAGTCTGAAGCAGCCCCAAATCCCACACGTGATATTAAAATGAAAACACTTTCTAATAATATTTTATGGTTTTAAAGAAAACAAAATTCCAAAATTGTCACTACAAAATAATATGGATAGTAATTTCCAAACAATAATTTGTATGAATTATGAATTTTTCAAAAAATTAAAATATCATTTTTAAAAAAGTAAGAAAAATTTCTACTTTGGTTATCAGTATTTTATTTTTTTCTTAGGTTAGCCTTTTTTGTCTCATTCAAATTCATTTTCCTATCCTAACAGTAACTAAATTAAATATTAATCATTAAATAATTATTACTTACTAACCATTTAATGCTGCTTCAAGTGTCCTATTTCTAAATGGATTGCAAGATAGAATTCTTTCAGACTGGTTCATGAGGTATCTGCATTTATTATCGAGATGTTATATATTCTCATTCTCAAGTCATTATGGTACAAATGTTTGTTGGGTGGAGCAGCACCTTAAATCCTTCATGCTCACTTGGAACCTAATTTAGAAGAAGACACTTTTTTGCATTTCAAGTAATTTTGTGATGTTATGGTGAAAGATCAACACCAAATCTAGGTTATATTTGTTTAGAGAACACATTTGGAAATATAGGCACAAAGGCAACTAGAAGTTTTTTAAAAATAATGATACAAGTAGTGAAAAATGCACTACTATTTCTTCAGTCCAAGTGCTGCCGTGAAATGCTAACCACCTCTAAATATAGGAAGGGTAAAGGAAGTAGATTTTCCATACACTGACAGGCCTCAGGAAATGTGTAAGAAAACATTTTCTTTGTTTTAAACAATCTATGTTTTTTAATAAAAAGTCATTTGTAGTAGTTGAGTCTAAAATAAATAGGTTAATCTTTACCATATGATTGTGTGTGTTTGTGAGAAGTTGGTAAGCTGTTTCTTAGCATTTCACATGAACTAAAAGTTGTCATGTTTGTAATGGTACATAAGTGAATAAGCATGGCTTCAGTTTTGCATTTCCTTAGTGATTTACCATGATGGACATTAGGCAACTATTATACTATTACATTTATTTTCTCCCCCAGTTCTTGTGTATGTGTGTGTGCATGTGTGGTATATGTGTGTGTGTGTGTGTGTGTGTGTGTGTGTATTTGCGCACACATGCATGTTCACATTCACATGTGGAAGTCAAACAACAACCTGTGGAAACTGGTTCTCTCCTTTCACTATGTGAGTCTTCAGGGTCTCTCAGGTTTCAAGCTAGCTATCAAGCATCTTTGTCCATCTATGCATGTCTATGTAGTTATTTATTATGTGTTACAGACTATGGGTCTGTTGCGGGATAACCAGGATTCTTTGGTCCAGGAAGACACTGGTCCAGTGGAAAATGACAAACTGACATGACTACAGAGGTGGTTTGAATTCTAAATGTATTTTTTGGGTATCTCCGAAAGTCCACTCAAGTTAACATCTCAAATTAAGCATCATATACATCTGTAAAAGGCTAGCTAGGCTTTCTCGGGGAATAAAGGATGTTTACCTTTAAGTCCAGGGCCCATGCGGCTAAACTGCTTCTTCATCTTGGTCTCGATGTCGCACCGGTCCAGGAGCTGAAGAAGGATGATTCTTGTGCCTAGCCTCCTGGTGAAAATGGCGGCATTGTAGAGCTTGAGAAGCTGCCTGGCTCATGCTGTCTTTCAAGAGTACTTCTGCCTAGTCTTGTCGGTTGCATTCTTCTCTGTGCCAAGCCTGGGGCCTTCATAGGCCCTCCAGAGGCCCCTGGTGATCAGGCCTCTGTAGTCCCTAGCCTCAGTCCAGGGCTGCCCTAGGCCCTGGGTGATTAGCTGGATCAGCTCCAGCCTCTAGCCCTTAGCTTGATGAATTAATTAACTGTCCGTTAGCCCTTAGGCCCATCCTGAAAACTCATTCTTCTTCTGAGTGTCTCTCTGAGTAGCTAAAATCTATTGCCTCTCTGAGTAAAAGTTATCTATTGTCTCTCTACTCTCTGTCTCTCAGACTCAATTGAGTCTTCCTGAGTTTTAAGTATAAACTGTAAACTGAATCACACCTGGATAAGCTAAGAAAGGTTGTTTTTCTCAAGGACTCCCTGCGTGAGGCCTGCAACACAAAAGGCCAGTTCCTCAAAAAACTTCCCTTGCTATTCAGGTGGGCCTGAGATAGCCTGTCTATAAGCAAGATCAAGAGTTAAAGGCAGAACTGGATTAACTTGTGGGGGAAGGTAGTAGCTATGGGACTAGGTATCAACTCAAATGTAAATTCTTTCTACCTTGCCCAATACTCATCTGTATGGCAGGGACCTCATAAGATTTTTCAGATGTAAATATCTTTAGGCTGGCCTATTGTTTGGAATCCACCTGCCCTGGAAGGAAATGACTGAAAAGCAGAAAAGAACCTGTGACTAGAGTTTCTGTAATGCCTTTTCTACCATAATAACATAAGTGGTTGGAGCAAAGCAAAGCAGATTTTTTTGCTATAAGATGGATTCTTACATATCTATATTTGCTTGGTTATACCATGTCTCAGCTATAAGGAAAGAGGAGAGTTTAGGAAATTGCCAAGTGAGAGTTTCAGCTTCTAAATATACAGAGAGGTCCATTATTCCCAGGAGACATTTTTTCTTTCTCCTCTGTCTGTAAAATATCATGTTTACAGACTTCACTGGGCCACTTCGGCAATTATGTAGAGACTAGGAACAATCAAGTAGTGCTTTTCGGGGGGAGGGGGCGTTTGCAATTTATAAATATACAGTATATTTACTTGTCCTCCCATTCACCTTCAAATACTTTGTTAATTATTATAAATTTGGCTTCATTTTGAAACAGGGAATATAATTTCAGCTGGCCCCAACTGAAGATTATTCCACTATATCAGCATGTAAATTTCTGAGTGAATGAATGAAGAAAAGGAAACCTTGCTACTAGGGTAAAAGTATAACAAGTGCACTGTCATTGATACCTACTGGTATATGGAAAATCAGTGGACTTATAATATTTGCATCAACCACTCCAGGACAGGCCACAAGTCCAGGATTAGTTGAGCAACATATAATGGATTCCAAGGTTGTTTTAATTGCTTTTATTTGATTACAGTTTACAATTTTGGTTTGGTTTGGTTTGGTTTTGGTTTTTTATTTTTTGTTGTTGTTGTTGTTGTTTGACCCGTCCAGCAGGTCCAGTTATTCCAGGGTCCCGAAGAGGCACTACCTGAGGGTCAAAAATGGGGGGAAGAGAGAAAGGAGGCCAAGCACACTAAGAAAGACAAAGTCAGTCTGGGTTATGTCAAGGTCTCATTTAATGTTGGGGAGGTAAACGAATTTTAAGGCTTACAGAGAAGGAAGTGATGTTTACACAGTCAAGAAAAAGGGGAAGGGTGGTAAAATTCTTGACTGCTGGCAGGAGGTGAAAAGGTCATCTGGCAGAGACACCTGCTGGCAGGGGCATTCTGTGGTTTTTCTGGGAATCTTCTTGCACGGCTCATGGGGAAGGCTCTAGTTAATTGTTCTCATATTTTAGCAGCCACCACCTTAGGGCCATGAGTAAGCACCAAATCTGAATAGCTCAGGATAGCTTCTTACAGTTGTTTTGTTTTTTTTCTCTGTGAGAGGTTTCTTATTTTTGATAAATAATAACTTAGCAGTGGCAGGTAATGAGGGGGGAAGGATCTGAAAGGATTTGGGGAAGACAAGAGTTTGATCTTTCAATTTAAAATGTATTTTAATGATACAAATATAATAAAGAAAAAAGAAAAATAATGCCAGCTACTTTGTCAATGTGTAAAACATTTTATGTTAATTTCATATTAGGAGTGAGCATAACACATATTTTTTAATCAAAGAAATCAATTTTTGTGTTTTAAAAAAGAAAAAATTAATTAATTTATTAATTAAAAATAAATATATCTGTAGTTATTCTTTCTTTCTTTCTTATTTATTCTTTTTTTCATATATTTATTATATCCCGACCAAACCACAGTTTCCTCTCAGCCTCTGCACACAGTTCCTCTGGCCTACCCCCTCTCTCCTCCCAGATCCACTCTTCCTCCTTTCCCTTCAGAAAATGTCAGGCCTCCCAAGGATATCAACCAAACATGACACACCAAATTATAAGAAATCTAGACACCTCTCCTGATATTAAGGCTGGACAAGGCAATCTAGTATTAGGAAAGGGGACCCAAAAGCAGGCAAAAGAGTCAGAGGCAGCTCAGTTCCTACTGTTAGTATTCCCACAAGAACACCAAGGCTCACAACCATAACAAGAACACTAAGGTACACAACCATAATATAAATGCAGAGGACCTAGTTCAGACCTGTATAGGATCCATGATTGTTTCTTCAGTCTCTGTGAGGCCTGACTAGTCGATTTTGTGGGTCATTTTCTTGTGGTGTCCTCAACCCTTCCAGCTCCTATAATACTTCCTCTCCCTCTTCAGCAGGATTCCCCTACCACCACCTAATGTTTGGCTGTGGGTCTGTATCCCAACAATTACTGAGTGAACCCTCTCTGATAATGAGTATGCTAGGCTATGGTCTCTCAGGATAGCAGTGTATCACTAAGAATCATTTCATTGACTTGTTTTTGCAATATTCTCCATTACTAGGAGTCCTAGCCAAATGACTTAAGCCTCTAAATAATCAAGATATTGTTTTAAAAATATGCTCACAATATCACATACTTGAGCTATTGGTGTTAGTTAGCATCGTTTTTTGTTTTTGTTTTTGTTTTGTTTTCATAAAGAAGAGATATCCTTCACTGATTTTATCCTCCGATACAGGGTTTCTCAATGTATCACTGGATGTCCTGGAACTTTGTGGTTCAGGCCTGCCTCAAGCACAGAGATCCATTTGCCTCTGCCTCCTGAATGTTGGGATAAAAGCCATGTGCCACCAGAACCTCGCCTTCTTCAGCTCTTTTTACTTTGTCTTTTAGTGCAAAGTAATTTCACATTCTTTTTTAGGGGCATAATCTAAGAACCATGGTGGTATGGAGTGGTAGAGCCAGGGAAGACCTACCTATGCCTGCACTTCAAAAGAAGATGAACATCAGAAAAATAAGAGGGGAGTATTTCGAAGTGCCCTTTGAGTAAGCTGCAGTCTGTACCTACCTAGTCAGAATTAATCAGGACTGCCCCTACTCAGTTACTCTTATAAGTATGTAAAGTGCCCTTTATGAGATCTACTCTGCTTCTGAAATCAGAGGACTTGTCATGTTTGAACTGGGCACATATTTGCGCTTAGATGGGACTTTTTACTATTACAGGAATCTTGAAACAAAAAGGTCATTGTCATAGTTAAATGGGATTTCAAAGGCACCTCAATTAAGTTACATACCATTAAATTATGTATAACGTTTGGAGGCCAACTGATTTTATCCCCATAACAATCTCTCTAGTCATAATACCATATATGACCATCCCTAGCCTCTGAATATATTAAACATAAGATGTGTAGTCACTCTTTATCATGTTACTAGTTATTACAAGTATCATCTAATTCAAGCAAAATTCTTTTTTTTTAATGTTGCAACTTGAAGCTGGGCGTGGTGGCACACACCTGTAATCCCAGCACTTGGGAGGCAGAGGCAGGCGAATTTCTGAGTTCGAGGCCAGCCTGGTCTACAGAGGGAGTTCCAGGACAGCCAGGGCTACACAGAGAAACCCTGTCTCGAATAACCAAAAAAAAAAAAAAAAATAGTCATTAGTTAACTAAAAATTGAATAACATACCATTATAATCATGTGTTTTCATTTCCCTAGTAATATCTAGTAATATTATCTTTCCATTGACTTATTTCCTACTCATAAGTAAACCCATTTCTCCTGAATAATGGGAAATATTGTATATGCATGATTCTGTGTGCATATGTGTGTTTTAAGTATAGTTGATTCTTATCCACTTCCCCAAACACCATTATTCCACTGATCTAAGTTTCTGCTCCTATTCAGATTTAAAATATATGATCATTTCTGTATGAATAAATGGCATCCTTATTTTGGCAAATTCACTAAGTAATGTAGTAGGCAGGGAATATATATTAAGATCATAAACTAGATAATTGTCCACATTCTCTTTACTAATTCAAGCTTTTAGAAGATTTATCAAACATTAGAGGACAGAATTCTCTTAAATGAACTGGTATTACGAACTGCAAAGCCCAGAATTAGCAGTTTAAAAACTTCTTCAACAATCTGACATAAGGCATGCACAATTATGAGTCTACATCTCTGATGTCAACTCTAGATTTCCAGTGTACATGGAAGCAGCAACATCAAGTCTTAGTCTTAAACACACTGTGTAGATATTTTCCTTTTGTCTACACAAACTTCAAGGAAAATATACAAAGTTCTATTTTTTTCAGAATATTGTCTTTATAAATGATAAGCAGACCAATCAAATATAAAAAGAGGGTAATCTAATATAGCATCAAAATTATGTTTAGATTTTCACTTTTTACTATTTTATATTCAACACATTAGCATAAAACACTGAACTTGTTTTTACTAAACTTGTATACTTATGTTTAAGTTTCAGTCATTTTAGTTTTTAATTTAAAAACTGAATTATACTCAGCATTACAATTATCTACATTCTGCTTTTTATACTTTTTGATAATTTGTTGTATAGTTATTTTTATTTCAGACATATTATTTGTATATTTGTGTATAATTTTATAAATTTGAGTATAGAATCTTTAAGTATGTATAATCAACTTGATGTACTTTATTATGTAAGTACTTATATGAAAGTCAGTTTCCTGAACTGATTAGTTATGTTACTTCAACTTCTATATATGCTTCCCATCATATTTTTATTTCAATATTTTTTTTTCAATGTAGACTCGTGAACATGGAACTGATACTTCTAAAAGGTCTGTTTATCTTATTTTATTATGTAGTAGTACTGTTGAGTCTACATGTATCAATAACTCTTTTGTTGAGTAAGCATTTTGTATATGCCCTCTGTACTACAAATTTAAAAATTCAAAACATTCTGCTTCAAAGAATTCTTACGTTATATAAAAGGCTACTTTAAGCTAATACTTTACATTATTTTTTAAATTCATTTATTTCAAATTACTTAAATGTTCTTTCTTTTAATTGAAGTGTCTATATAATTTATTTTGTATTTGTTATATTTCATTTTATTATTTATTATCTTCCTCTTTCTCCTCCTTAAAACATTGGATGACACTTGATTTCATTTCAAAGTGAAGTTATTCTAATTACCTATTTAGTTTTGTTCAGTTAACTGAATTATTAAAACAGT
The DNA here is from genome assembly GCF_947179515.1 of Apodemus sylvaticus. Classification (NCBI taxonomy): domain Eukaryota; kingdom Metazoa; phylum Chordata; class Mammalia; order Rodentia; family Muridae; genus Apodemus; species Apodemus sylvaticus. The sequence continues at coordinate 104,076,487 of NC_067473.1, read as the reverse complement.
GTCTTATGATTCTTGACTTTGTAAAGTGAGTAAAGACATAAAATGTACTAAAGTTGAGATCAGAAACAGAATTAGCAGAGGTTTATTAATTAATGACTCTTCTAATTTCTTTCCATCAGATTTCTTTGAATCTGCCAGATCTTTACGTCTTCAAATATTAGATGCAACTCTATCAGAGTGTGTATATAGTTTCTGTGTATACACATTTGTTTTCTCTGACAGATTAATATTAATGTCATAAAATAGTTACTCTGGAGTTTTCATAATAATATTTTCATAAAAGAATACATATTTCTGTATCAAGTAGATGGTTAAAAAATAATTCATAAACACTAGTTGTTTAGAAATTTCTGTATGTCAAAATCCAAAAATAAAGATAACAGTATACATGGGGGTATTAGATTACACACCTCAAATTTGCTCAACATCAACATTTCACATCTTAGGCACATCCACGAATAGTTTTTTCATCAATTCGATATAAGTTAGAGTCATCCAGGAGAAGGCAGTTTAATTAAGGAAATGCTCACAAACACCATCGGGTTACCTGCAAGACAGCCTGTAGGACGTTTTCTTGATTGATGACTGATGGGGGTGGGAGGGATCCAGCCAACTGGATGCAGTACCAGAACTTGGAAGGTGGTCCAGGGTGGTATGAGAAATCAGTCTGAGCAAGCTATGGAAAATAAACCAGGAGGTAGTATTAATCCATACACTCTGCCCCGTTTCCATCTTAACTTCTTTTTTTTTGTTGGACAGTAAACTGTAAACAAAATATTTTCCCCTTAGTTTTTTCCAGCCATGGTGTTTTATCCCAGTAGCAGATACTAAAACTGAGGCAGAAATCTTAAGAAAACTTGTATTACTCACCCTACATATTAATCTTGAACACAAAGAAATTCAATTGCCTTGCAAGAAAAATTTCTATTGCATGGTGCATAAACACAAACCTGATTTTGATTTTTTCAGTAGTACTTCCACAGGTAAAACATTACAGGCATACAAAGGAGATAACTTTACTGAACATGATTACTGAACATGAGGTTCTCAGGTCTGTGTTTTCAAGTAAATGAAGAGACCATGGGAATTAGAAGACTTGTGTGTACAAAAGTAAAGATTGGATTGTATATGTAGGCCATGGTAGAAAGGTGCCCAGTGTGGCTAATGTGGCAATCTAATGTGTGCCCAGCCCATGTCAACCCTCTACCTTAGTTGAGTGTGTGGGCCTGAAATAAAGAAAAAGAAAGGTTTTATCTTTCAATAGGAAAAAGATGTTCATTTATATATCCATATTTGGAAAGAAGTACAGATACAAAAAGAAGTACTGTGAAAATATGTTACTACTAATACAGCAGAATAATATGCAGTAAATTTTGGGGTAATTGATCTTGCAAATTTGCTATATACTATACTATATCCAACTGTAGACACAATACAGTCAAGGTTTTCTAGGTCCTGATCCTTTGACTTCCCCATCATGATGGGCTGTACATAGAATTCTGAGTTAAAATATTCTTTTCCTCCCTTAAATTGGTTTGGTCTGGGTGTTTTCCTACCAATTAGTAATGGAACAAGAAGAAGCAATAAGGATTTATTTATTATTTAACCATAGAATTAATATTCATCAAATAGCATTGTAGAAAAATAAAGGTCTACAAAAAAAAACATTTTGGGTACTGAATAGGAAAGAACAAGAAATAAGGCAAATATAAAAATGATTGTGCTAGTATATTACTTAAATATCTGTGATTACATGTTTACTTTGGGGGTTAAAAGGGAATGAATACAATTTTGAATATTTAGGTGTTATACTATCAAACTTTGTTTAGTTGACTTTGTTTTTTGTTTATTTTAAATCTTTCAACCTTTAAAAATAAACAAAATGACCTTACCCAGGGAAGATTTATGGGATATGCTTTCACTAGATTTATGTTAGAAGCTAATGGATTTGCCATGCTGACATTAGCTTCACTGATGCATTAATCTACACCAATAACTATAATTATGTTTTAAAGATAACTTGAAATCAAGCTCAAGTCCAAGATTTGTAACTTTAAATATATATATATATATATATATATATATATTCCATTACTGGTTTTAATGAGATAAAGCATGCTTTTATGTCTCTCTTATCAAATTCACATATTACATACATATTACATATACTGATGATAGATAGATAGATGGATAGAGAGATAGAAAGATAGATAGATGATAGATAGATAGATGGATAGATAGAGAGATAGATAGATAGATGATAGATAGATAGATAGATAGATAGAAAGATAGATAGACAGAAAGAAAGAAAGAAAGAAAGAAAGATAGATAGATAGATAGATAGATAGATAGATAGATAGATAGATAGATAGAAAGATAGATAGACAGAAAGAAAGAAAGATAGATAGATAGATAGATAGATAGATAGATAGATAGATAGATAGATAGATAGATAATGTGGTGTATACATATATGTATACAAGATGCTTGGCTCTTTGATTTTTTTTTTTTAGAATTATTTTTTCAAGCAGAATCACAAATCATGAGACTTCTCCAAACAGTAGCACAGGGTAATTGGTGTTTTGTCTCTACATCAGCTGACAGAAGTCTTGTCTCTGGAGCATGGTGCAAAGTAGAACAGGAGCTGAGGATACAGCTTGAAACTATGTCAGAGACTTGGGCTTGAGCATTGCCCTTTAATTTAGGCGTCTGTTCCTAAGATATTTGGGAATGTGCTATAAGCAAGCTTCTAGTTATAGCATATGTGGTATAAACAAGCAAAATGTGCCTAGAGCTGGGACATGTTCAAAGAAAATTTTCTTAACTTAAGATTTACCATAACTTTGATGCCCTTGGTATCTTCATCCATGATCTTTGCTTATTCTCATTTTTTTTTCAGGCCCTTCTTGGCTTCTTGGCACCACTTATATTGTGTAAGAATTTGTGGTCTATCCTTGAAGAATATCATTCATTTGTGATTATGATTCTGAATCCTGCTTCTTTGTTATTGTTAAAACTGGTCATGTGTCACATGGTTCTTGGTATTGGTCTTGAAGCAATTTGCAGAAAAGTGGCATTCATTTTCACTGTATATGATTTTCATAGTACACAGTGCTAGTTGAAAGAAAGTAATTGCTCATTCTCTTCTTACTCATTTGAGATGTGTTGTGCTTCCCTTTCTTCAAAATGAGATACAGAAAATCCTCTAGTTTTGTCTGTAACTCATTTTGTTTTAACCCATGGCATTATATTGCATAAATAATTTTTAATTCTGTGAATAAAGCTATTTTATCACACTTCATGTTTGTATTTTATTAAACTGACAAACATTTAAGAATATGTATGACTCAGAAGGCTGTGTTAGTGCCAGCTGAGGTGCCCTGCCATCAGCTGTCAGCTGAGGAAACTGTGTATGCATCTTCTGGGAAGAGAAAGTAATAAATCAAAAGAGAATGAGCAACTAGTTATAATTCATGTATGACTATTCCAAAGAATAGTCTCACATCACATGTAAAATAGCAATAAAGTTGTGGGATGCTGAGTTTGATAAGCCAAAAACCACCTCTGTCAGCCAAGAATGAGTAAGTCAGTGTCTGAAAAAGTTTTATTGTGAGATATATTTGAGTTTTCTTTGTGATTTACAATTTAATTATATATGTTTTAATAGCTCCCATTGTTTTATTTATGTTTCTGTGATTACAAAAAAACACATTCTGACAAACAGCAGCTTAAAGATAAAGGATTTTGGTTGTGACCGATGAAATTCCAGGGTACAACATTCCTAGGAGCGGAAGGAGATATGCTTTATTTTTTTATGTAATTTGTACATTGCTAAAATGCCACCCACTTAAGATATTAAAATCATTACTGTTAATTATCAACCATACAAAACCAATGATAGTTGAATTTGAACTATTAAGAGGAGGTTCAGGTGGAGAGTCCAAGGTAGGGTTGAAAGAGGAAATGCTGGGAGAGATGTCTGGAATTGAGGTGCATTGAAGGGACATTATGGAAACATTCTGCAGTGGAAACTCACTAAAATATATGAAAGCAGTCCAAATAAGGTCTAATGATGACAGAGACAGAATCAAAGCTTTTCACTAAATGAGTCTTCCTGCACTAGGACTGCATTGCATTCAATTGAGTTGTTTGCCAACGTGGTCTCATGGAAATTAAAAAAAAAAAAAAAAAAAAAAAAAAAAAAACCAAAAAAAAAAAAACAGCCCTGGTTGTTACTAAGGCAATGAGTTGGTTTCCACAAACTGACAGCTGTGCCTCATTGCAGACGACAACACCCAGACAACTCATTAAACATGTAGAAGTAGAGCTTGTTCCCACAAGGAGCCTTCACCAATCCACTCTAATATCTTAGTTCAGGAAGGTACTCCACAAGCTACCAAAAGAGAACCATAAATATCAACCCACTCACAGATTGAACTACAATCTGACCCGCATGAAAGATATGCTAGGAAAATAGTAGCACTGAATTTGTGGGAGTAGCAAACAAATGTTAAACCAATTTGACTTAAAACTCACTCCAAGAGATGGAACCCATACTCAACAATACTTGGGTAACCAAGAACCAGAAACTAGAGAGCCTAGAGACCTAATATAAAACCAAACACTACTGATCTAAAAATATATCAATAAAATGATTCCTAATACAGTTCTATTATAACTACATATCAGTGATTTATTCAGTCATCACCAAAGAAGCTTCCTTCTGCAGCAGATGGGAAAAAGATGTAAATACCTACAGCCAGACATTATGGCGAGAGAGAATCCCTGGACACGTAGCTCTAAATGGGATATCTTCATCAAATCTCTTTCCTTACAGCTTAGGGCCGCACACTCACTATCCTAAGAAAGGGAGGATAAAAAGGGTAAAATCCAAAGGAGATGGAAGTCAAGAGAATGAGTCCCTCTGAATCAGTTAAGCAAGGCTTGTATAAATTCTCAAAGAATAATCAGAAAGCACAGGGCCTACTTTCTTTTTAAAAGTATATTCATTTTCAGTAAAGCAGGAGAAGATTTCAGAAAAGCTAATGAACATAGGCAGTTCATTTAATGGGTCAACTACTTATGGTGTGAATGGCAGGTGGCTTTCAGCATTCAAAGAATTTTTGTGCCATTAAATTACCTAATGTAATACCTTTAAAAATGAAATCATGATGTAGACATTTCCAGTGATTTTCTATGAAAAGTCCAATACCTTTAGATAAGTGCCTATATTTTTGGTTCTTTGTGAATTTCCTCAGTCCTGCATCTCCCACTCCCCTTGTATCAACCCTCCACCCTTGCAATATCCTCCTAAATAGAGGAAAAAATTCTCATTATGGAGTTGCAGTGTGTCCCAGTGTATACCACCATTTATCCTTTTGTGCACACTTCTTTGCTTGTAAATATTCATTGCAATGAGTCATTGGTCTAGCATGAGGCTTGTGGCTTCTGCTACACCATCATACTGGAACTGAACTGGGACTCCTCTTGGACGTTCTGTTGTTGCCCTATGCCATGGAGATCCTGTAGTTTTGAATATGTAAGACTAGCCCCTTTATGTTCTCTAGAAATTCATTGATGGGGTAGATGTTGGGATGGGCCAATTCAAAGACCTGGATCTGGGCATGAGAGGTATCTGAACTAATCAGCCCTCCAGCTCCTAGACCCACAACACCAGGATGAGCTCTTCTGTTCTGCCTGGTAGGCCCATCCATTGCTCCAGTCAGCAATGGGCAGAGCCAGGTCTCCTGCTTTTATACTCCTTTGGTTGGCTCATCCATACCATGCCATCAGGGCCAGCTCACAAGCAATCCTTACACCTAGGGCCTGCTCTACCAAGGTGTTCAGGTGAGGAGCAGATCCTACTGTTCCCCAGCATTGCACCAAGTGAGGGGTAGAAATAGCTCTCCTGATCTCATGACCCCAGGGCCAGCTTTCCTGCTTGCCATAGGTGGCAAGGGGCATGTGTGGAATTATCTCTTCTTCATCCATGCCACCACCTGGCAGACAAGTGTCAGAACCAATAGTGCTGAGCTTATGACTCAAGGCCAGCTCACCCATATCCCTACTACTAGGGTGACCTCTACTTTGCTGGCCCGGTAAGGGGTAGGCCTTCCTGATTGCAGAAAGTGGTGAGGGGCAGGGGCAGCTCTTCTGCTCTCATGACTTTAGTGCCAACTCTCCTACAATACCCAGGTGAGAGCTGGAACAGCCTTCAGACACAGCCTGGGAATAGGGAAAGCTTGAAACTTTGGGAAACAGTTGTAATTCTTAATTCTTTGTAGGATATGGTTATTCTTTTGAATTTGATTTGTCAATGATTATACAATGTCTTTTTTACCTGCTTTTGGAGTATTAATAAATGACTGGGGCAAGAGAAAGGTGAGAGAGAGAGAGAGAGAGAGAGAGAGAGAGAGAGAGAGAGAGAGAGAGAGAGAGAGAGAGAGAGAAACAGAGTAGTGAGCATGTGAAGAGTGAGTGAAGAGAGAATGTGAGGTGTGTATTGAGAGTGTGTATGTGAGTGAAAGGAGAGTGCATGTGGTGTGTGTGAGATGTATGTAAGAGTGAAAGGGAAATGCATAGAGGTATGTAGAGTGTGGGAGTTCAAAAAAAAGAAAAGGAAACAGGATAAAAGCAAGAGTGAGCAGGATAATGCAGTGTGTGCAACCTCACACTTCAAGTGAACAGGAGAGAACTGGAGCAGAGAGTGAGAAAGAAGAGAGAGAAACTTCAGGCCTTGAAAAATCACCTGTAATCTTGTACCCAAGCTTTTCTGTGGATATTTATTGTACGCCTTCCAGATATCTCTGCTTCAATTTGAGATCTCCGATCTTGTGTCGAGGCTGTACTCAGACAATTTTTAGTGCAACTAATCACCAGGAAGATGCAAAGGATGTCAGAAAGAGACAGCATCTTATACAATTGGTTGTATACATAATAAGGACTAAACAAAACTGACATAAAAACAAATGCTAGCAAGGCCTTGAAGCCAAAAAAAAAAAAAAATACAAAACCAAAGCAAACCAAACCAAACCAAACCAAAAAACATGTCATAAGCTTGACGGGAAACTGAGTCATATTTCTGAAAAATCAAGATGTATCATGCAGCCCAGAAATTCCACATCTGGTCCATATTTGGGATTTAAATCAGTATCTTAGATAACACTGTAACTTTGTTATTAGATTATTCATAGTGACCAAGATATGGAGATATGGAAACAGCATGACCATTGCAAGATATTTTTAAACCATATAAAATTACTCCTCTTTAAGAAAAGAAGTTGTCTCATTGTAATAATATGAATAAACAGGGATGTTGTTTTTCAAGTTAAATAAGATAAGCATAATGATCTCATTTTCTTATGAATATAAAAAATGTCAAAAAAATGTCAAATTTATTGAAGCAATTATCTTGTCTTGGACATTGAGGATGCCATGCTATTATTAATCCACAAATAATCTTTTAAATTTAGTAAGCTTTATCTTTAGGATGAGTTTGGATAGTTTCTATTATACACACCTTTCCTTAGTATGTTATAAATATAATACATTGTAGGGTGTTCCCATACTAGGATGAATCTTATATTTTTACATGGATTAAAGCAATGTCAAAAATGATCTAGCAGGTGAAGATCATAGAGAAAAATGGCATATTGAAGTACATAAAATTACATATTGATGTTGTTTATATTAACTCAGTAACCTGCCTATAGTAGCACATTTTCTTTTAGCTGGCACAAAGTCAACTCCTTCCTTATTGTGTTTTATGAAAGCAAATCCTAGTTAAATTAATAGTTAAGGAGTTAATTAAAAGATAAACAGGAAAGAACACTGCCTGTTCCCATAAGGGTTAAGTAGCTTTGTGAATTATTTGTGCCTCTTCTTTGGTAGGTACTTCTCTTCTCCAAACACTGACTAGTTCAGTGATACATTTGTAACAGTGTGAAGTACATATATTTTTGTGTTATTCTTTGTATTACAAAAGAGCATCAATTATCTTGTTGATCTATTTACTCCAGTTTCTACTATTCAGGACTTTTATGCAAATTCCTCTCTCCTTCATTATACACATTAGATTAAATTGTACATGCTATCACATTAAAAGATATTTACAATTCACTTCTTTTGTTTTCTGTGCATAAATTAGACATTCCTCCAAGAACATATATTTCTCCTTATTGGATAATATTGGGGAATTGCAATGTAGCTACTAGGAGCACAGGTAAAACCCCCACTTCTGCTCTGAAGGACCCACCCAGAGACTTCAGAACACAGGAAGTAAGAAGCAACCTGGAACAAGATACTTCTGGTTCTTGTGCCCAGAGCTGATCCTGTCCACAGCACTCCATACCCAAATACAGCCAGGAGAAAACTGGTCTCCCAGGAATACTGACAAACAGGCTTGGAAGAGGGACAAGAAGTAGTCAGAGACAGGAAGACCAGCTAACACAAGAGAAAACCAGATGACAAGAGTCAAGGGCAAGAACATAAGCACCAAAAATCAAGACTACTCGAATTCATCAGAAATGAGTTCTCTCATAACAATGAGCCCTGGACATACCAATACACATGCAAAGTAAAACTTTGATTTAAAATCACATCTCATGATGATGATAAGAGACTTTAAGAAGGGCATAAATAACTCTCTTAAAGACCTATAGGAAAACATAGGTAAACACCTAGGAGCCCTTAGAGAAGAAACATAAAAATCCTTTAAAGAATTCTAGGAAAACACAACCAAACGGGTGTTGGAATTGAACAAAACCTTCCATGATCTAAAAATGGAAATAGAAACAATAAAGAAATAATAAAGGGAGACAACACTGGAGATAGAAATCCTAGGAAAGAAATCAGGAGTCTTAAATGCAAGCATCACCAACAGAATACAAGAGATAGAAGAGAGATTCTCAGGTGCAGAAGAAAAACATTGACACAAGTAGTCAAAGAAAATGCAAAATGCAAAAAGCTCCTAACCCCAAACAACCAGAAAATCCATGAGAAGACCAAACTTAAGGACAATAGGTCTAGAAGAATGTGAAGATGCTCAACTTAAAGGGCCAGTAAATATCTTCAACAAAATTATAGAAGAAAACTCCCCTAACCTAAAGAAAGAGATGCCCATAAACATACAAGAGGCCTACAGAACTCCAAATAGATTGTACCAGAAAAGAAATTCCTCCCATAACATAAGAATCAAAACACCAAATGTATAAAACAAAGAATATTTAAAGCAGTAAGGGAAAAGGGGCAAGTAACATATAAAGGCAGACCCATCAGAATTACAGCAGACTCCTCACCAGAGACTATGAAAGGTAGAAGATCCTGGACAGATGTTTCACAGACCTCAAGAGAACACAAATGCTAGCCCAGGCTACTATACCCAGAAAACTCTCAATTACCATAGATGGAGAAAGCAAGATAATCCATAACAAAAACAAATTTACACAATATCTCTCCACAAACCCTGCCCTACAAAGGATAATAGATGGAAAGTGCCAACACAAGAAGAGAAAATACACCCTAGAAAAAGCAAGAAAGTAATCTTCTTTCAAAAAATCCAAAAGAATATAGCCACACAAACAAAAAAATAATATCAAAAATAACAGGAAGCAACAATCACTATTTCTTAATATCTCTTAAAATCAATGCCCAATAAAAAGACATAAACTAACATGCTGGATATGTACACAGGACCCAGCATTTTGCTGCATACAGTAAACACACCTCAGTGACAAAGACATGCACTTCCTTAGAGTAAAGGTCTTGAAAACAGTTTTCCAAGCAAATGGTCCCATGAAACAAGCTGGAATAGACATTCAGATAAATAAAATTAACTTTCAACCAAAAGTTTTCAAAAAGGATTAGGGAAGGGCACTTTGTTCTCATCAAAGGAAAAATCTACCAAGAACTTTCAATCCTGAATAACTATGCTCCAAATGCAAGGACACCCACATTCATAAAAGAAACTTTACTAAAGCTTAAAATACACATTGCACCTCATACAATAATATGGGAAGACTTCAACACCCCACTCTCATAAATGGATAGATCATGAACAGAAACTAAACAGAGAAACAGTGAAACTACCAGAAGCTATGAACCAAATGGATTTAACAGATTATATATATCTGTTAAACATTTTATCCTAAAGCAAAAGACTATACCTCCTTCTCAGCACCACATGGTACCTTCTCCAATACTGACTTTATAATCTGTCACAAAACAGGCTGCAACAGATACAAGAAGACTGAAATAATCCCATGCACCCTGTCAGATTACTATGGACTAAAGCTGGTCTTCAATAACAACAAAAACAGAAATCCCACAACAAATGGAAGCTGAACCGCATCCTATTCAATGATATCTTGGTCAGGGAAGAAAGAAGGAAAGAAATTAAAGAATTTTTAGAATTTAATGAACATGTAGAAACAACATATCCAAACTTATGGGACAGAATGAAAGCAGTGCTAAGAGGAAAACTCAGCTCTGAGTGCCTCCAAAAAGAAAATGGAGAGACCATACACTAGCAGCCTGACTGCACATCTGAGAGCTCTATAACAAAAAGAAGCAAATACACGCAGTCAACAAGATAGATAAACCCTTAGCCAGACTAACCAGAGGGCACAGTGACAGCATCCAAATTAACAAAATCAGAAATGAAAAGGGAGATATAACAACAGAAACTGAGGAAATTCAAAAAAATCATCAAATCCTACTAACAAAAATCATCAAATCCTACTATATTCAACAAAACTGGAAAATCTTGATGAACTGGACAATTTTCTAGACGGATACCAAATACCTAAGTTAAATCATGATAAGATAAACCATCTCAACAGTCCCATAATCTCCAAAGGAATAGAAGCAGTCATTAAAAGTCTCCAAACCAAAATAAAGTAAAATACTATAAAATAAAATAAAAAAAGCCCAGCAATAGATAGGTTTAGTGCAGAATTCCTTCAGACCTTCAAAAAAGACCTAATACCAATACTCTTCAAACTATTCCACAAAATTGAAACAAAAGGAACACTTCCTAAGCGATTCTATTAAGCCACAGTTATAATTTGTATTCTCCCTTGGAGATGGAACAGTTTCTGTCTAATCAAGAACCTCTCACAATTTCATTTTATAGAGGACTTCATAAGATATTTTTTTCTATTTCTATCATGTTTAATGTTCCAAATAGATTTTAAAAACTGGTTGAACACATATTACTTTTAGCTTCAGAAGACATCATGTATATTTAAGAGACATTTAACTAAACTGTCAATATTGAGTTTTATATTTTAAAACAAATTTTACTATATTTACTAATAAAAAAGTCATTAAAAAGAAATTTTCAAAGAACTAATAAAAGTTGGAAACAATTTAAAAAAAAGAATGGAAATGGAAATGGAACTGCCACAAGCCCATGGAATAGTTCACTGTACTTTGTTGGTCTTAACTTCCTAGAGAAAAATGCACCAAAGAACTTCTCACAGTATTCTAGCTGCTTCTGGCTACTTTTGCTGACTTATTACAATTCAGTGGAACCTTGCTATAGCCCCTCTTCTTAGTCATATTTGGTGTTTGCTACTGAACCAGATTACTGATATCCTGACAACAAAGAGCATAATTGCCCCCAAGGAACTTCTGAACAGGTCCACAGCACTCTTCATATTAAACTTTTTTTCCCTTCTACTTCTGGTAAGTAAGTTAGAAGGGGTAGTTTAAGCATTTAAGACACCTAAATAAGGTAGGTATTAGAAAAAAGTCTAAGCCTATACCTCCCCATCTCCAAGTACATGTTTTGTTCATCTCTTATGCTAGATATTTTGTTAGGTTTCTTTGAACATCTTCATGTTGTACATTTTGAAAAATGGCCACCAGAATTTCAAATATATTTTGTATTTTATTATCAGGTCATTGTCTAATCAAGTGGCACTGGTGTTATTCAACTTTAAATTAGGTTAAGTCCTTAAATGGTTTGTTATGGTCAAATTCTCTCCTTGTTTCATATGGTAAATTAATGAAATGTATGCAGACACACAGACAACAAGGACACACACACACAAAATCCACACATACATGCACACACATACACACACACAAACACACACACAAACACACACACACACTTCACTGATATTATATCAATTTATTTTGTTTTCTTCAAATCCATATTTTGTCTCTTTAAACCTGCTGTCTGCTATACCTCTTTCAGCTACTATTATAGTAATAATAGTAAGCTGTGGTAAGACATGGATGAGATAAGTATTCTACAGCTTAGAAGTGGATCTATATTTCTTTATTAAGTCTTTGCAAGGGGTTTTATTTAGTTATATTAAAGAGTAAAAAAATCAAGAGCTTGAATTAAACCCTAATTTGAACCCTAAGCATCTAATCCTAACCCTCTATTTCTAGCCTTAACCCATGTTAGTTAACTCCTTCATTACTAGGGCCTTTCATCAGATGAGGGTTCTATCCTGGTCTGTACTTTCCAGGTTCCAAAATAATAAGCCATGTAAATTTTATTCTTTCTATATTATCCAGTGTCAGGTTTCTGTTTTGTTGTTTTTTAATTTTTCAAGAGAATCCAAAATTAACTGACATATATCTTCGGGATGGCATATGGATAGAATTCTGTGTTTAAATCCCAGAAACATGTGGGGTGTTGTTTAAGGCTGCAGCCCCTTGTAGAGAAGCAGTCTACCTCCAGTGTTGGATCAACATGCCAACTTGAACATTCCTTGCATCCAAGAGTTCCACTGTTTTTGCTCGATTTAGAAAGATGTCCTCTGTGATTCTTTTACATGAATGCTGCTTTTCATAGGATGAAGTCACATCCCATAAACTCATGAGATGGCAATACAAGAAGTTAAAATAGCAGGTAACATATGTGACTTATCTAACATCACAGTTTCCCTGCAAAGTATAAAGGGCACAGGCTGCTTGCCCTGGATATTGTTTGTGAGAGTGGGCGATGAGGCTTGTTGTTCCAGGGTAGGGGAATGCCAGGGTGGGGAGTAGGTGGGTAAGTCAGTGAGTACCCCCATAGCAACAGGTGGAGGCAGAGGGGATAGGACGGTTCCAGAGGGGAAAGTGGGAAAGGAGAGAACATTTGAAATGTAAATAAATAAAATATCCAATAAAAGAAAACAAAAGAACATTACACCTTACAATACCAGCCTGACAAAGGTCGCAACTTAAAATTTGTGTGTAATTTTCTATTAAACATGTACCATTCATGTGGCATCCAAAAATCATAACTTGAGGTGTGATAAGTTGTGACTCCATGCTTCTGTTATTACTGCAGATATAGAGGATGTGTTCCTGTGTAGCATTTATTCTCTTGAATGTTCTGGTAGATCAGTGCCATTAACATTCCATGTGTTTCACCATTTTCGTTTTATAAAGCAGGATTGCTCTCTTTAGAGTTATGATTATCAGAATTAAAACAACTTCTCATGTTTACTATTTTTCAGTGAAACAATGTATATAGAATCTTTTTCTCAAGATACTTATCATGGCCTTGATTGAAGATGCAATAACCCTGTCTTAAACTTGTGCATACTTTGCTAATAAGCTAATAACATGTATATAAGAGATTATATATGATGAGAATTCCTAAACATGAGGTCCTTCCTGACAGGAACTCTAAGCCTAACTATCCACCAAGTGTTATTTATGCTGCTTTCCTTCAAATAATGTCTGGTATATGAGAAACTGATTTGAAATTCCTAAGACAGTCTGTCGATATTATCCACAGCTCCTCTTTGATAATGGCTGTGAAACTTTATGGTTCATGTCCCTCTTTGTCCTTCAAATTCTTCTCTCATTTTCAGTGTCACTGCTATGCCCTTATGTCCTCTCATAATAATGAAGCATTTCTTTTCCCGCATATCTTAACTTAGTAAAACTTGAATTTCATATTCTCTTCTGGCAAGAATCCTTATATATTGCTTCATCCTAATTACAATCTATGTGCCTTGAATGATTTGCTTACTATTAGTTTGCAATAATGATGTACAAAACAGAATTTCACTATGTGATTGTTGAATAAGTGCACAACAAAACATACCAAATAAAGATTGTAATATAATACATAAAACCAGCTATTGCTTGATTGAAATTTGTCTCATTAGCACATTTGTATGTCCAATCTGCCCTGTGTGTATTTTTTCCTCAGGGTAACCAGGCCCTTTGTACACTGTCCTTGGATGGATAGAGGGAAGTGTAACCCAGCATTGAGTGGGTACAGTGCAGGATTTTGATCAGCAATTATTGAACAGGCAAAGAACATACTGAAGAACAGCTTTGGCGAACTGGTTAAATTTATTAAGGGCGAAGGAAAATTTATGCCTATGGGGGTATGGCCAGCATCTCTGAATCAAGGTTTATGTAGTTGTGTACAATTGGCCAAGAGAGGGATATTAAAATGGGCTTCATCTGCATATTCAGGGGCTGTAGGGTTGGGGATTGAGGGAAACTTCATAAGGTCAAACAAACAGTGAAGCCTGATACCTGTTAGGGTAATAAATTTCTGCTATGGTTAATAGTGAGAGGAGCCGGCATTATGATGCCAGGTTGGGAGAGGTGGAGGAGTCAACCCCTGCTGTCCTCATATTTGAGGTACTGGTATCCAGAGTTGAGGCTTCTTCAACCCTTCTTCTATCCTTCATTACTTCCCTAAATATTGGGACATTTTTGTTTCAAACCTACTTTGTTGCAAGATACTGACTCTCCAAGTAATAAGGCAAAGTACACAGGCATTTCGGAAGGACTCGGGTTGATTACCACTGTAAAGAAAGGTCTGGCTTTTTGCTGCCTAGGAATGCTGTTCCCACACCATCCATTCACACCAGGGCATGTGATGGCAGAGTAGTCCCTGGTGCCAGCACTATGGCAGAGAAAGCCAGAATTACATCCTGGCTCTAAAGACTGTTCTAAAGGGAAATTCTCCTTTGCCCATTTTAAAATTCAGTTAAGAAAATTCATATCACAACTTATACCTTTACAAAACACAGGAATCAAATAGTCTTCAAAAGCAATATAATTTTTAAATGAGAAAATAAAAATGTGCAGAGAAGACTGTGTGGTTTTTTGTAATATTAGTAAATCAAATGAATGATTTCCTCAAGCGATTATTTCTATATCAAAGGCAAATAAATATAAACACCTATATTAAAAATGCACCACACCTGGCTCTCAGATGAGCTGCTATTGCTTCTTTCAATAACAGGGGAATGCTGAAATAGACGGCTTTTTATTTTATAAAATGGGTAATGTTTGGAAAGATACATGTGTATTATGTACAAGATAATGATAGTTTCTGATTAAAAAGGAGACCTGGTTACTACTAGGCATGCAGTAAAGCTTTTGTTCCATTTCCTGGGTTACCTTAGGCATTGACAAATCTACAAAGTTACTGGCAGTCTGTCTGTAGGTGTCATTATTCATAATTTTAAACTCCATTTAAAGTAAGGAGATTTAAGTTTATATATACAAAATCTAACCCAGTCTCAGTAAATAGAAGCCCTTGTTTTCAGGATATGCTGATTTTGTTTTCAGTTAAAGAGCTACTTAAATTGGTTCTATAAGTAGAAGTATCATTGAAAATAGAAGGGTAATACATTGTGGGTCTGAGTACCAGGACCTATCTTGTGTATCAGGCTAGTAAGAACTGTATCCTTTGTCATTATTCCTCATGCATTTTTCCTTAGCACACAGTAAAATCTACTATAGACTGCATTTGCTTTACAAATCTATGGGAGTTAGACATTCTGCATGTTGAGCATTTCAAGTCACAGTTCTCTGACTTTGTCAATTGCCTGCACTGTTCCTTTTATAGATAGCCTTCTCTATCAGATTCCATGAGGTCTTTCTCAACACCATTGCCTCTAAACCAAATGCCTAAGTCAAGACTGGGGTAGAATGATACCACGCATTCCTACCTGTCCCACCAATATATCAAATCTTTGAAATTGTCACCAGCAATGCTCTTTAGATCAAAAAAGAAAAAGTCATTTCCATTATAAATATTGCAAACTTAAAAAAATTCCTTTGTTAATATGTTTATCTTTTTGGACATTATTCTAAAGGTGGATTTAGCTTCATTTGATTTATATTTTAAAATGATTATTTATGTTCATCTGTCATGTACACACATGTACATGTGTGAGGAGGCAAGAAGATAATGTCACTCTACATTTCTCCCATTTTTGAGGCAAGTTCATGACAATTTGGAATTTGCCATTTTTACTAAGCTGGCTGACCCATAAGTCTCTGAATTGCATACCACCATACTGGGCTCTTTATACAAGGGTTCTTGAGTTTAAACTCATGTCCTCAAAAGCCCACTTTGTTCTGAGCCTTCATTTTATTTTGATAACTTGAATCTAAAAGCCTTTGAGAAAAAAAAGAGAGGAATGGTTTTTAAACAATTTTTTCAACACTAAAGCTTTTCTTTTTATTTGTTAGCAAAAGTGGTTGGGAATCAATTATCAATTTTTGGATTTTGTAATTTTCTAAGATTTAAGGGTTAATATTGGACTTTAACTTTTGAGCCTCAGTGTATTTTGCAAGACCAAAATTGACTCAATGCCTGTGAAAGTGAGCACTTTTTTTGTCTGGAATCCTGTTTTGTATATGGAAGCATCATCTTGTCTCATAAACAAAAACCTAATAACCCTTTGATGTCATTGTCACAGTAGGGAAGTGGAGAAATAATAGAATAAGTGGATGCTACATTGAAATTAACTGATGGCTCATTGGACAGCCAATATCTCGAAAATGCATTTACAACACTGTGTAGATAGGGAAGTGGAAACTATAGTTACTGAAATCTCAAAGCCTGCCTTGTAACAAACATAAAATCCAAATAAAGCTCCAAACAAATGAAAGATCAGTTCTTTATAGTTCTGTCCATGGCAAGTTGCAAGAGCTTAAGAGTGGGCAGTGAATGATGTACCAATTGAGAGCATAAGCTTTTTTCTCCAAATAAGTCACACTATCAAGTGGTAATTTTCCATGTGCAGAGTATAGATTTTATCTTACTCAGACACAGTGAGACCCAACCCAGAAGAGGACAGGCATTAATAATACTGTTTACTAGTCACAGTTCCCAAGAAGAGAAACAATCCCAAGAAGATTGCTCATGTGAGGAAGACACAAGAGAACAAGCGTGATCATTGCGGATGAACAGAAGGAGGTGGGAGGAGACAAATGCGTGTGAAGTGCTTGATGGAAGGAACAGCATGAAAGAGTTAGCAGGTACCAGAAACACTGGCAAAGGAGATGTGGGCTGCTTCAAACCTCTAGTTATTACAGATTTTATAGTTACATGTTTAAATAATGCCAAAGCCCCATGATGAGTAATTGATAAACAAATTCCACAATAGGGCTAGCAAGCCAACAGTTTTTTTTTTTTTTAAATTCTTAGGCAAATGGATGGAGCTAGAAAACATCATACTAAGTGAGGTAACCCAGACTCAAAAGGTGACTCATGGTATGCACTCACTAATACGTGGATATTAACCTAGAAAACTGGAATACCCCAAACATAATCCATATATCAAATGAGGTACAAGAAGAAAGGAGGAGTGGCCCCTTGTTCTGGAAAGACTCAGTGAAGAAGTATAGGGCAAAACCAGAACGGGGAAGTGGGAAGGGGTGGGTGGGAGGACAGGGGGAGAGAAGGGGGCTTATGGGACTTTCAGGGAGTGGAGGGCTAGAAAAGGGGAAATCATTTGAAATGTAAATAAAAAAATATATCGAATAAAAAATAAAAAAAGAACTGAGAACTAATCATTTATTTGCCTTACCTTTAAATTTCTAAATTGCCTAAAATTTGCATTTTTAATCAATACCTCTTAATTTGTATGTGATAAATGATAGCCATAGCCCTGTAAAAGAGGGGAACATTTTTACATCTTCTATAGGTATATTCGGAGAGTATGCATTCTTTTCAGGACTGAAGATTAAAAATTAATACCAGCTGCATTGTTTTAACTCAGAAAGGAAGATGAGATGAATCTTAGTGGTGAGTGTGTGTTACCCCAAAATATAACCAACAATTCTCTTTAGTGAACTGACAGAGGACACACAGAAAAATCAGATTTCAAGGAAGAGCAAGGGTTTCCGCTATAAGAGAATATCACTTCTGTCACCAGCGCAGGCAAGTCAGAGAAAGAGGAGAGGTATGAGTCATGGGATAAAGGCTAAGAAGCATGTTTCAGTGCAGGAGTCTCATGGCTGTGTATGTTCTGCAGGGGTTTGAGATTAAAATACAATAAAATGCTTCTTGAGAAGAAGCCTGCAAGGTACCTTTAAATATCAACAACAGAGCAAACAAACAGCAAAACCAAACCAGCAAGAAATATTGTCTAGGCAGCTCAGCGGCAGCCACTAATAATGTCTTTAAGTTGCTGTAATATATTGTAAAATATGATTTACAAAGAATCCTCAGAATGAAGAAAGAGCTCCCTGATTAAGAACACTTACTCCATAATCATATGGGCTGAGCTCAGCATCCCAGTATGCACTTAAGAAAAAGGACATCTACACAAGTACATTTAGCCCCAACTGCATGCATGAAATAAGAAGTTAGCTGATGCTTGCTGAATGGGCATATAGGAGGACACCTGACTCAGAAGACACCCTATAGCTTCTTTCAGCCTGTTTGCACATGTGCCAGCTTGCATACAGTATACATATTTGTTTATATGCTTTCATAGACAAATCCACTTATAAATGAATCTATAAATATATAAACAAACATTTATAACATGGAATTTGTTAATTACATTCTCCTTTGAAAGGTGAGATTTTCATTACTCTTAAATAGAAGAGTGCTTTTTTTTTTCCCATGTGGAGGCATGTTTTACTTTTTATATTGCACTCCATTGTATAAAATGACTTACTACTATGTCAGGTGCAACTTTCATATGTTCCAGAAAATTCATATGTTTAATGCATTAACAATATTCATCTTTATCAAATATTATCAAATTTATTATTAAATTCTTAGTAGTTATTAATTAAAACGAATATCAGAAATTCTTTTTTTTAATATTTTTATTTTCTATATTCTTTGTTTACATTTCAAATGATTTCCCCTTTCCCAGCTCTCCCCTCCCCATATGTCCCATAAACCTTCTTCTCTCCATTCATTCTCCAATCACCTCCCTCCTTTTTCTCTGCCCTTATATTCCCCTCCAATGCGAGATCAATCATTTCCAGGATCAGGACCCTCTCTATACTTCTTCATGGGAGTCATTTGTTATGCGATTTGTGCCTTGGGTATTCCGAGCTTCTGGGCTAATTAATATCCACTTATCAGAGATTGCATTCCATGTGTATTCTTTTGTGATTGGGTTACCTCACTTAGGATGATATTTTCCAGATCAAACCATTTGCCTAAAAATTTTGTGAATTCATTGTTTCTAATTGCTGAGTAGTATTCCATTGTGTAAATATACCACATTTTCTGTATCCATTCCCCCTTTGAGGGACATCTGTGTTCTTTCCAGCTTCTGGCTATTATGAATAAGGCTGCTATGAACATAATGGAGCATGTGTTTTTATTGCATGCT
This sequence comes from Apodemus sylvaticus, assembly GCF_947179515.1. NCBI lineage: Eukaryota > Metazoa > Chordata > Mammalia > Rodentia > Muridae > Apodemus > Apodemus sylvaticus. The sequence continues at coordinate 104,056,916 of NC_067473.1, read as the reverse complement.
GGGGAATCCTTTGGGTATATGCCCAGGAGAGGTATAGCAGGGTCCACCAGAAGTGTCATGTCCAGTTTTCGGAGGAACTGCCAGACTGATTTCCAAGGTGGTTGTACCATCTTACAGCCCCACCAGCAGTAGAGGAGTGTTTCTCTTTCTCCACATCCTAGCCAACACCTGCTGTCTCCTGAGTTTTTGACCTTAGCCATTCTGACTGGTGTAAGGTGAAATCTCAGGGTTTTTTGATTTGCATTTCCCTAATGACTAATGATGTTGAGCATTTCTTAAGGTGCCTCTCGGCCATCCAAATTTCTTCAGGTGAAAATTCTTTGTTTAGATCTTTGTTTAGATCTGTATATCAGAAATTCTTTTGACTTATAATTTGTAAAGAACTCTGAAAAATCTACTACAAAAGAATTGGGAATTTAGTTAACATGCATCATTCCTGGGGTTTATGGGTATTATAGTCCCTGTCAAACATTTTAATCTTGCCCTCACTGAGTTGAGGATGCTAAACTGAGACTTCCTCCTGTAACATTATGGATGACATTATAGTCAAATCACTTTTATTTCCCTTACTGTACAGTCCTGTGCAGTAAAAACTTTAAATATATATGGACTATGACCCTTGGGTCAGTACCTGTATCTTGTATTCAAATCTAAGAATTTTACATTGGACAGTCTTTATCATGGCTTGAATAAAAATGGCCCCCACAGGCTCATATTTGAATGGCTTTGCTAAAGCAAGTATGTCACTGGGGTGAGTCTTTTGGTTTCCAATGTTCAATCCAGGCCCAGAGGCTCTCTCTCTCTCTCTCTCTCTCTCTCTCTCTCTCTCCTGCCAGTACAGATAGAGTACTCTCAGCTCTCTCCAGTGTCATATCTGCCAGCATGCTACCATGCTTTCTGTCATGATAGTAATGGACTAAACTCCAGAACTTGTAAGCCAGCCATAATTTAAAGTTTTCTTTTATAAGTGTTGCCATGATCATGATGTGTCTTCACAGAAATAGACAATAGACATTCCCATACAAGTGCATAAAGAAAAAGTCAAGAAGATGGGTATTTAAGAATCCCTTCAAACTTTTTCCCCATAATCGTGCTGTGCTAAAGAAACTAGACACTTTCAAGAACAGCATATGAGAATTTTTCTAATTTGACCACAAGTAAATACGACATCTTACTTGAAAAATTAAAACTATGTAAGACAAATGTAGCCATAATTACAAATGAACAGTTGGGTACATTATGGCTTATTGTCTTATTGTTTTCTTCTATAAGACCTTTTAAGGAATAAATAGGAAATCAATAATTCTTTCTTTTTAATTTGGGAAGGTTGCTATGAGTTAAAAAATAGTACTCATACATTGTTGGTAACCAGCAATTCTCTAATTGGATGCAAGAACCTTTCAACAAGAGGGGAATCATGCCTACTACAAAGGAAACCTAGCTAACTACTTAGTAATAGTGAAGTCATGGCTACTGAAGGAGATTTGACAAGTTCTCAGCATGACAAGTGCTCAGTATAATCTTTAACAATAAAATAAACATTTTTCCTTACACCCACAGAGAAGTATAGACCTTGTCTCTCATCAAAGAGACTTCTCTTTGCCTGAGAGTGAGGTTACTCTCAAAAACTACAACCAATTAGTATGTAGAGCTATACAATCAAGTCCCAATGGATAAAACTCCTACTGAAGGCTCAGGGAATATTTTGGGAGTGGAGGCCATAAAAATTGTAAGATCCAGAGGACCAGGAAGTTTGCTATAAAATTATGTCTACTAGTAATATCAGAAGTTGGATGTATTTACACACATAAAATCTCATGTATGGTTGCTATATATAAGCGAAACAAGGATGATACCAATACACATGCTCAAGAGAATAGAAGGTAGTACACAAGAGCGTAACTCTGCACAAAGAGCTATAGGCAACTAAGGAATGCTGAGAAAAGTAAAAATATTGGTCTTTCCAGGGAAGAGCAATCAACTGTGTATATGTATATGTATGTGTATGTGTATATGTATATGATGTATATATATGCATTTAATAACAAAGAATTTTAAAAGAAAATTTAATAACAAAGGCATAAATTTGGAAAAGAGTTAGGGGCATATAAAAGAGGTTCTGCAGGGAGGAAATGCAGCAGAGAAATGATGTTATATTGTAATTTCAAAAGTAAAAGAAAACAACTTAAAAGGAACAATAAAAACTCACAATGTTCAAAACAATAGATTAGTTAACTAAAAAAAATGATTGAACTAGAAAATGACTAACTAGAGTCTCTCAGTAAAAATAATTCTTATAATGTATCCATGTCTAAAGCCATAGTGTTTTATTTCTAATTCTAGAGGTGAGATAAGGCTTAATCAACAAACTTGATAATTTTTATCAAAAATGAAAGGTTTGATTTGGTTTTCCAACATATTACCACGTTAGTTTGATTATTCTGGTTTTTGTTAGTAACTACATAAGCACTGCAGATTAGATTGCTACCCACAGAGCTGGTATTGAAGCCTTAATATTCCACATAACTAGATTCATGGACTTTTTAGAGACAATGAGGTTAAAGGAGGCATATAAGGAAAAGAGAAGAATTTCTCATCCTTGAAACCAAATACATGAAATATCAAACTAATAGAAAGAGACAAATATTTTGGCTCATGGCTCTAAGATTTGCAAGTTATCCTGGCAAAGGAACTACAGTTTAGGAGTTTCGTAGTAGCTTGAGAGTGTGCCTGAAACCACTGCAGTTTAGGAAGATATATATATAAGCAAACCCAGGATTGTACCATATCTTTAAAGAGTCACACAAAGAACCTCCATATCAGTTTGGTTCCTATTCATTAAATGCCTCAGAACCTCCATCAAAGACCAGCACCAGATGTACAGAAAATATAGAATATATCACACCTTAGTCATAACTATTCACTAATCTGTAGTTATGTGAATCTCCCACTACCATACCTCACTCTTCATTTGTACCAAAAAATGTGAAGACAGACCAGGACACTCCAATCTTTAAAGTATTACTAGACTCCTTATTATACCCAGAGCATCCTATAACTCAGTTCATCTACCACAGAATTAATATATCATGTGTTACCTTGTGAAAGCCACAGTTATTTTATTATAATAAAGTGTGAGCTGACTAACATAGCATGGTCAATCAATAGTTCATGAGATAACTGAAACTGTTAAACAACTTAAGCTGTTAAATTTGTCAGCTGTCAGAATATAGATGAACAATGCCTTTGTTCATAATTCTCTGTCATATCATTATTTCCAGAAAGATCTCATAGATAATGGCACACTCACCTCTATAAAGCAATGGAAAACATTATTTAATGTTTAAAAATTGGGCCACATGTAGAATGTTTACCTTTAGTTTCTCTGCTTCATAAGAACTTTTGTGGTCAAAAGAAGAAAAACAGATCCATTCTCATATGGTGGAAATTTTCATCTAATATATGGTAAGTCAGCATGATACAATGGGTTATTTCTTGGGAAACTATTTGATTAGTCCTTCTCAGTGGTAGTTTCTAGCCTTAAAGAAATATCACAAATGCAAATGTAGAATAAATTCTCTTGGATGCTTCTTTGGTCTTAGATGAGATGGTTCATTTTTAGGAAGCTCCCAGGGTAAACTGATTTGCTTCTTGAGGAAAAACACTGAACAACAGGGCTGATAGTCTGCTGCTGGTCTGGTTTCCTTTCTGTGGTTGCAAGGACCAAAGGCAACAAGGAGACATGAAGGGTTCATTTCACCTTTCCCTTTCAGTGTCTGAATTCACCATCTCAGAAAATCAGGGCAAGACCTTGAGGCAGGAACTGAAGCAGAAACCATAGGGGGATGCCACTTGCTGGCTTACTCTCTGGGTTATCTAAAAGCTCAACTTTGGATGGCTTTTGCTAATAAATCCCAGGACCACTTGCCCAGGGATGGTGCTACCCACTATAAGCTAGGCTTTCCTTTATCAATTAATAATCAAGACAGCCCTTCCCAGACATGTGGATAGGCCATTCAGACCTAGTAAATGACTCTCTGGAGGATTTCCTCTCAGAGGATTCTAGACTATGTCGAACTGACTGATCGTCACTTAATCATGTTACCTGCATAACAAAAGGAGTGGGGCACATTTCCTCATGGAAACCAAAAGAGTTCTTTTGTATAAAGTTATGAGATTTCAAGTATTCTAAAGCACAGATTTGAACAGGTCGTGTACCTCTGATGACTTCAGCCATGTTTTTCTGTTTGAATGTTAGAAACATACTCTCAAAATTACCTGAAAAGGCTTAATCATTAAATAAAGGCCATGCTGCGTTCACTGTTTGATTTTTCTTTTTTTTTTTTTGTGGTGGTGGGGGAAGAGGAGGTATGGTTTATAAAGAGATGAATTTCCTAGCCCAATTAAGAAATATGTACTGACTCCTCAGGATCTGGGAAGAAGCCCAGTATCTGTTTTCCCCTGGGAAATCTCTCAGCTGCTGCTCAACTAAGGGTAATATAGATCATCCAGATATTCACAGACTTTAGCCTTTGAGTTTGGACTACCTGTGGACAGAGAAGATAGACATGACCCATGGGCAAATGGTGCTTTATACATGTAAAAGTGGAAAACCTGTGTAGTTTTATTTTATTTTATTTTTATTTTTTCATTAGTAATTTTTATTATTTACATTTGAAATTTTATCCCTTTTCCTCATTTCCTCTCCAAAAACACCCTATTCCATTCCCCTTCCCCTGCTTACCAACCCACCCACTCCCACTTCCCTGTCCTGGCATTCTAATACACTGGGGCAATGAGCCTTCACTGGACTAAGGGACTCTCCTCTCATTGATGTCTGACCAAACCATCCTCTGCTACATATGTGTATGGGTCCCTCCATGTGTACTCTTTGGTTGGTGGTTTAGTCCCTGGGTACTCTGGGGGTACTGGGTGGTTCATGCTGTTCTTCCTATGGGGCTATAAACCCCTTCAGCTCCTTGGGTCCTTTCTCTAGCTCCTCCAATGGGGACCCTGTGCGCAGTCCATTGGAGGTGTGTAATTTTGATTGGGCATGTTAGTAAGGTGAGCTGAATAAGGGAAAAGACCTTGGGGGCTAGCTTCAGGAATGTTGTCAAATGGTTTTTAGCAAGGTAGAGGAAATTGGAGAAAAGACCAAGGTCTGCCAGTGTCATGTTTGCCATGTTCAGGCTGGATAGAGTCCCTTTAATATCTGTATGAAAATTTGCCAAACTTAATGTTAGAGAAGTTTGCAATGGGGAATTCTCAGAGTGGTCTACTACAAAAATTTGAGGGGAAAGTTACTATGCTATTTAGAAAGTAACACCCTTAAAAAAGCAAGCACAGGACCAACTAGACCATCTAAACAGTCCCATAATGCCTAAAGAAATAGAAGGAGTCATAGAAAGTCTTCCAACCAAAAAAAGCACAGGACCAGATGGTTTCAGTGCAGAATTCTATCAGACCTTCAAAGAAGAGTTAACAACAATACTCTTCAAACTATTCCACAAAATAGAAACAGAAGGAACACTACCCAATTCCTTCTACGAAGCCACAATTACACTGATACCAAAGCCACACAAAGATCCAAAAAAGAAAGAGAACTTCAGACCAATTTCCCTTATGAACATAGATGCAAAAATACTCAATAAAATTCTTGGCAACCGAATCCAAGAACACATCAAAACGATCATCCACCATGATCAAGTAGGCTTTATCCCGGGAATGCAGGGTTGGTTCAATATATGGAAATCCATCAATACAATCCACTACATAAACAAACTCAAAGAAAAAAACACATGGTCATTTCATTGGATGCTGAAAAAGCATTTGACAAAATTCAGCATCCTTTCATGCTTAAAGTCTTAGAGAGAACAGGAATTCAAGGCCCATACCTAAACACAGTAAAAGCAATATACAGCAAATCGGTAGCCAGCATCAAACTAAATGGAGAGAAACTTGAAGCAATCCCACTGAAATCAGGGACCAGACAAGGCTGCCCCCTTTCTCCTTATCTTTTCAATATTGTACTTGAGGTACTAGCACGGGCAATTCGACAAAATAAGGAGGTCAAAGGGATACAAATTAGAAAGGAAGAAGTCAAACTATCATTATTTGCACACGACATGATAGTCTACCTAAGTGACCCAAAAAACTCCACTAGACAGCTCCTACAGCTGATAAACAACTTCAGCAAAGTGGCAGGTTATAAAATCAACTCAAGCAAATCAGTGGCCTTCCTATACTCAAAGGATAAGCAGGCTGAGAAAGAAATTAGGGAAATGACCCCCTTCACAATAGCCACAAACAATATAAAGTATCGTGGGGTGACTCTTACCAAACATGTGAAAGATCTGTATGACAAGAACTTCAAGACTCTGAAGAAGGAAATGGAAGAAGACCTCAAAAAATGGGAAAACCTCCCATGCTCATGGATTGGTAGAATCAATATAGTTAAAATGGCCATTTTGCCAAAAGCAATATACAGATTCAATGCAATACCCATCAAAATCCCAACTCAATTCTTCACAGAGTTAGAAAGAGCAATTATCAAATTCATCTGGAACAACAAAAAACCCAGGATAGCTAAAACTATTCTCAGCAACAAAAGAAAATCTGGGGGAATCAGTATCCCTGACCTCAAGCAATACTACAGAGCAATAGTGTTAAAAACTGCATGGTATTGGTACAGTGACAGGCAGGAGGATCAATGGAACAGGATTGAAGATCCAGAAATGAACCCACACACCTATGGCCACTTGATCCTCGACAAAGAGGCTGAAAACATCCAATGGAAAAAAGATAGCCTTTTCAACAAATGGTGCTGGTTCAACTGGAGGTCTGCATGCAGAAGAATGCGAATTGATCCTTCCTTGTCTCCTTGTACTAAGCTCAAATCCAAATGGATCAAGGACCTCCACATAAAGCCAGACACTCTGAAGCTAATAGAAAAGAAACTGGGGAAGACCCTTGAGGACATCGGTACAGGGAGAAAGTTTCTGAACAGAACACCAATAGCGTATGCTCTAAGAGCAAGAATTGACAAATGGGACCTCATAAAATTACAAAGTTTCTGTAAGGCAAAGGACACCATCAAGAGGACAAATCGGCAACCAACAAATTGGGAAAAGATCTTCACCAATCCTACATCAGATAGAGGGCTAATATCCAATATATATAAAGAACTCAAGAAGTTAGACTCCAGAAAACCGAACAACCCTATTAAAAAATGGGGTACAGAGTTAAACAAGGAATTCTCACCTGAAGAAATTCGGATGGCGGAGAAGCATCTTAAAAAATGCTCAACTTCATTAGTCATTAGGGAAATGCAAATCAAAACAACCCTAAGATTTCATCTTACACCAGTCAGAATGGCTAAGATTAAAAATTCAGGAGACAGCAGGTGTTGGAGAGGGTGTGGAGAAAGAGGAACACTCCTCCACTGCTGGTGGGGTTGCAAATTGGTACAACAACTCTGGAAATCAGTCTGGCGGTTCCTCCGAAAACTGGGCACCTCACTTCCAGAAGTTCCTGCTATACCACTCCTGGGCATATTCCCAGAGGATTCCCCACCACGTAATAAGGATACATGCTCTACTATGTTTATAGCAGCCCTATTTATAATTGCCAGATGCTGGAAAGAACCCAGGTATCCCTCAACAGAAGAGTGGATGCAAAAAAATGTGGTATATCTACACAATGGAATACTATTCAGCCATTAGAAACAATGAATTCATGAAATTCTTAGGCAAATGGATGGAGCTAGAGAACATCATACTAAGTGAGGTAACCCAGACTCAAAAGGTGAATCATGGTATGCACTCATTAATAAGTGGTTATTAACCTAGAAAACTGGAATACCCAAAACATAATCCACACATCAAATGAGGTACAAGAAGAAAGGAGGAGTGGCCCCTGGTTCTGGAAAGACTCTGTGAAACAGTATTCGGCAAAACCAGAACGGGGAAGTGGGAAGGGGTGGGTGGGAGGACAGGGGAAGAGAAGGGGGCTTATGGGACTTTTGGGGAGTGGGGGGGCTAGAAAAGGGGAAATCATTTGAAATGTAAATAAATTATATCAAATAAAAATAAATCAAAAAAAAAAAAGAAAATCAATGGGTAAATGAAAAAAAAAAAGCAAGCACAGATAGATCCTAAGTATATGTCGATTTAAAATGTTTTTCATTTTTTATTGTGTATGAGGAGGGTATATCTGTGCACATTGTGGCATACATGTGTGAGTGGTGTGTGCATGCATGCGTGCGTGCGTGTGTGTGTGTGTGTGTGTGTGTGTGTGTGTGTGAGAGAGAGAGAGAGAGAGAGAAAGAGAGAGAGAGAGAGAGAGAGAGAGAGAGAGAGAGAATGTTCTGTTACCTGAAGGAGACCCTGTGGGGGTCAGAGATGGACTTTGCAAATCTTCTATTCCTGACTTTCTTGCTTTATGTCACAGTCTCTCAGTTAAACTGCTACATAACTCCATGGTTTCCTTTCATCTCTGCGTCCCAATTCTAGGATCACAGACAAAGCCTCCATAATCTCCTCAGTTTACATGGGTGCTGGGCATCTGAACTCTGGTTGTCACATTTGTGAATCCATCTGAAAAACTGAAAAGATACTCTTTTTTTATCATTTAATCTTAAAGAATAATTGTCTTTTAAAAGTAAAAGAGTTCAATAAATTGCATGGTTTTGAAGTTTTAGAAATGAAATATGCTACTTCAAAGTTTATTGCAATGTGTTTCCAGAATTTTGTGCCCAATTTATGAAGTCATTTTATGGATAATAATCCTTACAGAATATTTCTGTGATCCTTTAAAGAACAACAACAATGAACGTATGTGTCATTCACCCTAAAGGCCTTAAAGATCTCTGTCTGATTTGTCTTCTCAAGTACATAAAAAGAAAACCATTTTCATTCTTCTACATTATTCATATTAATGGTGTCTTTTGCCTTACCAAAGTGGTTTTGTTTAGTTTGATGAAGCTCAGTGTATTAACTGTTGATTTTATGACCTATGCTTTTGGCATTAACTTTTGGAAGTAGTCTCCTGTACCAAGGTGTTCAAGTTGATTTTCTGTAGGTATATTTGGGAAAGGGGTCTACTTTACCCAATTCTTATATCTACCACTCTTCAAGCACTTATTCTACTCCAATATCTTCCAACCCTCTAACATTAGGTAGGAGAAAAAGAAGGTTAGCAGAAAAGAGGGAGTGTAGACTACTTTAGATTACTCTTAGCTCATTAGAGATGTTGTCCATTCTCTGTAGTCAGGATATCTTCAACCAGCAATCCAGCAAAAGAACAAACCAGCAATCCAGCAAGAAACAAAAGCAGCAGGGAGCAGTATCAGCAGGAACTAGCAGCAGTGGGGGCAGCAGGATCCAAAGACTCTCTCATGACTCTCTCATTTGTGCCTACTCAAGAGTCCCCAGAAGTCCAAATGTGGACTATCTGAAGCTGGCAAAAATCATGCTCAAGATTCTGGCTGGAGATGGGGAAAAGTATAGAGGGTCAGGAAATTCAATGGAGGTATATAACAATATGGAATGGGGAACTGTGATAGTCACTAGAAAGTCCCAGATACCAGGAAAGCAAGAGGCTACTATGACCCAAAGGGGATGATATTAGCTGAAATACCCCAAAAAGTGGAGAGAGAACCTATAGAGACCATATACAGATGTTTGGCAAGGTTGCCTGTTGAAGAATGGGTCCACCAACCCATCTCGAAATATTAACATAGAACTGTTTCCTGTGTAAAGAAATGCAGGGACAAAGGTGGAGCAGAGACTGAAGGAAAGGCCATCCAGAAACTGGCCCACCTAGGGAATCCATCCTATCTGCAGATACCAAAACCAGACAATATTGCTGATGCCAAGAAGCAAGTGTTCACACAATCCTAGTATGGCTCTCCCCTAAGAGGCTCTGTCAGAGCCTGATAAATACAGATGCAGATGCTTATAGTCAACTATCAGACTGAGTACAGGGACCCCAATGGAGGAGTTGGTGGAAGGACTGAAGAAGCTTAAGGGGTTTGGAACTCCATAGGAAGAACAACATTATCAACCAACCAGAACCCCCAGAGCTCCCAGGAACTAAACTGCTAAACAAAGTGTACACATGGTGGAACCCATGATTCCATCTGCTTATGTCACAGAGGCTTGTCTTGTATCAATGGGAGGGGAGGCCTTGGTCCTGAGGAGACTAGATGCCTCAATGTATGGGAATGCTAGCGCTGTGAGGTGAGAGTCGGTGGGTAGGTAGGAGGTGAACCCTCATAGGGGCAGGGGAAAAAGATGCAATAGGGGGTTTGGGTTACATAGGGGAAACAGAACAGATAACATTTAAAATGTAAATAAATAAAATAACCAATAAAAAAACACAACTCACACTATTATTCCCCACTTTGTCTTCTATAAGGTTCACTGTATCTGGCTTTGTATTGAGGTCTTTGATCTACTTAGACTTGAGCTTTGTGCAGAATGATCTATTTACATTATATACTTCTACATGCAAATATCCAGTTTGACAAGCACTATTTGTAGAAGATGCTTTCTTCTTCCCCATTGTGTTTTTCTGGCTTCTTTATCAAAACATAGATATCTGTAGGTATGTAGATTTGTGTCTGGGTCTTCAATTTAATTCCATTGATTCATGTGTCTGTTTTTATTCTATTACCATGCTGTATTTATTTCTACTCCTCTGTAGTACATTTGAGATCTGGGATGGTAATACTTCTAGAAGTTCTTTTATTATTCAGGAAAAAGTTGAGTAGTGCCCTTGCATGGTCTGAGAGAATTGTGTTGGAATTTTGTTAGGGATTGCTTTGAATTTGTAAATTGATTTTGATAGGATGACCCTTTTCATATGTTAATTTCACTGATCTATGAGAATAGGATACAAACAAACAAACAAAAACAAAGATGAGTGGCATATGCCTTTCATGAGATGCAATTGGAGGGTATATGTCAAGATAAGTGTTGACTAATTAGCTAAGGCATTTAACTGATAAAGGTGAACCTAAATGTCCCAAAAAATTCAAGAAAACTCTGTGAAGAATGATGGCATTGATTATCTAAGCAGGGTATCATAACACATGAGGGATAATTCATTGGAGAGGTTTTCAGTTGGATTTACAAGAGATTTTCATTCTCTTTTTTTAATGTTATTTTTCTTAATTTATTGATATATTTATTTACATTTCAATTGATTTCCCCTTTTCTGGACCCCCACTCCCCGAAAGTCCCATCAGTCCCCTTCCCTCCCCCTGTTTTCCCACCCAACCCTTCCCACTTCCCTGTTCTGATTTTGTTCTATACTGCTTCACTGAGTCTTTCCTGAACAAGGGGCCACTCCTCCGTTCTTCTTGTACCTCATTTGATGTGTGGATTATGTTTTGGGTATTCCAGTTTTCTAGGTTAATATCCACTAATTAGTGAGTGCATACCATGATTCATCTTTTGAGTCTGGGTTACCTCACTTAGTATGATGTTCTCCAGCTCCATCCATTTGCCTAAGAATTTCATGAATTCATTGTTTCTAATGGCTGAATAATACTCCATTATGTATATATACCACATTTTTTGCATCCACTCTTCTGTTGAGGGATACCTGGGTTCTTTCCAACTTCTGGCAATTATAAATAGGGCTGCTATGAACATAGTGGAACATGTATCCTTATTACATGCTGGGGAATCTTTTGGGTATATGCCCAGGAGTGGTATAGCAGGATCTTCTGGAAGTGAGGTGCCCAGTTTTTGCAGGAACCGCCAGACTGATTTCCAGAGTGGTTGTACCAATTTGCAACCCCACCAGCAGAGAGCTATTTAATTAATACTCAACAAATCTAGGGCAATTAATTGTTCAAACTTAGTGTTTTGTATGAATTTAAATTTCATCTGATACCCCTCAAAGCAGTTAATTTGACAGATAACTGCTCATACTGACAAAGGTATGGAAGAAGAGGAATATTCATCCATTCATGGTAAGAATGCAAGCTTGTAGAGCCACTAAGGACATCAGCTCCTTATGAATATGGGAATCAATCTACTTCAAGATTGAGCTATAAATCCTTCTCTCATTCTCTAAGATTCTGTTTCAAATGGTTCTCATATAATCTAGTCTGCTCTGCAACTTCCTATTTATCCAAGACTGGCTTTGAACTCAAGATCTTCCCACCTTACCCCTCAATTTTTTGGATTATAGGCTCTCACAATTTCCTTGATTATAGTTATGACTCATATTGGCAATGAGAAAAATGCTGTAACCTGACAAAATATATTTATGTGAGATAATTTTGGTTCCATGGGCAATAGAAATTATTGAATAACATCTCTATGATTACATTTTTAATATTAGGCAACCAAAATCCTTTATCCATCCACCATCTGGTGTTTACAGTAAACTGAGAATTAGAAGAAAGTATAAAGGAAAAAAAGTATTCAGGAATATGGTTATGATAGAGATTGCAAAAAGAGGAAGAGACACTGATAATGTGGGAGTGGAAACTACAATTAGGATATATTTTATGAGCAAAAAAGTTATTTTTCATAAAAGGAAACATAATGAAAAATATTGTTTCACGCTAAAGACACATGTAATGCAGAGTTACAGTTTCTAAAAGTCTATCAAATGAAAAGTGTCATCTTTTCATTTATATTATAAATTTATATATGATTATTTTGTACTTACTGTTCTCATTTCATTCTGCAGGACACATGGCCTTAAGTTGTGCACTGCACTAATCATGATGGCCTGAATCTGAAGCCATGAATTCATGAGAGCCAGAAATGCTGCACTCTAACAATTGATTTGATCCTTGAAACATGCATGTTAAGATAACATAAACCTTCTATTATACAATGGCTATACACTTTATAACAGTGCAATCTAATTTGTGAGTAAAGGATAGGTTACATTTTACTATGAAAAGTGAAGACAGAATGACCACCAATACATAATCTTAATGTCCTTTGTGCTTTTCAGTGACAATTTAGATTGTTTTGTGGGAAAGTTTTGTTCAATGTTTTGAAATGAGTAGCCACATATTTCATGCAAGTTATGTTTTATCTATCATTCAAAGGGATTACATATAAATAATCTACTACTCAAATATCTTTCCTCACTGATAAGATTTCTCATGAGTGAAAATTCACAAACTGAAAGTTTGAAAGCAAGCCAAACATGGCACATTTATTTAAAACCTACTTAAGTTTTTAAATGTTCTAAAGTGTCAGTAATTCCTGGTGTCCACCTGCCTAAGTATCCTTAGTTCCACGGGGTTGCATATATATTTTATACTCATGGCTCACCTCTGAAAGATCTCCTATGCATAATTCATTCAGCATACAAGATACTTCATTGACTTGCATAGCCTGCCAAACTCACAAAACTCTTTTGATTCACAGTATAGCTCTTCATAATTAATCTCCAAGCCTATCAGCATATCAGCTCCACAACCTGTATGGCTCCAGCAGAAATGTAGAGTAGGTTCCTCTCAATGCCAACTCAACTTTTATTCACTCTTCTCAGATATTCAGTTGCATAATGTAACTACTTCTTTCCCTGGCTCTCGATTCTGCTATTCAATTTAGAGTAAGGCAAGTCTGTATAATAAATATTCCAAATTTATGACGAGTTATCCAAATAACCACTTCCCCTGTTTTTAATGTAGACACTTCCTAGCTTTCTCAATGATCTCATTAAAGAACCCTGTGCTCTGATTTTGACTCTGTCTCTTGGTCATGAACTTCCTTCTAATTAAATGTTGTCTCTGAATACCAATGTGGTATGGTTGAGCCATTATATAACTCACATTCTTTTTCCTTTCCCTGTCACACAACATTGTTTAGTGACTCTACCTTTATGGACAGCTTGTCAATAGACAAAATGTCCTATCATTATGTGTAGTGATTATGGGTATTAAAAATCAACTTATCACTAATAACCTTGTATTTGTGCTGCAATCTATAAAAAATAGACTGGACTCTGTATCCTAATATAGAAAGATTGTATGACCCTTTGTAGCACATAGACTCTTAGTCTTGTTATTCTCATACTAATACATTCAGTCCATCAGGGATTACTCAAAACTTTGATCACATAGGTAGAAATTTCTTATTTAGTTTTAATCTCTTTGAGGATGAATAATCTAATACATTTAGAGCAATTGCCATCTTTGCAATCAGAGGAATAATGTCCATGTTCCATTATACATAAGTAAACTTAAATAACTAACAAGACTAATTGTAAGCTTTCACAATGTTTGAATAGGAAATAGAATGAGCTTACTAGATGAATAAGATGACGTTAGACATGTATTTGAAGTTTTAAATAATGAATTAAAGCTTTCTCAAGAAAGAGTAGTTTGAGGATGGACTTTAAAGGAGAATAAAGAACACTGAAGAAGCACACTATCATGAAAGTTTATTATGAGAACATAAATGGTATTCTAAACTATAACAGGAGTAGCACATCAGAATCAAACTGTTGAGTTGTATGCTAGAGTAGTGAGGCTACCTATCAATTTTATTCAGAGAAATGAAACTAGAGTTAAATAGGAACTATGTTAGGGATGATTGGTCTATGAGTTTTCTTAGACAGATGTGATCAAACATTTTTAACCTCAGAAAGAGAAGGG